>NC_044366.1:28040932-28640932 GCF_007364275.1 Archocentrus centrarchus
TATCAGCCAAACTGTAATTTGTAAACACTGGTATCAGCCCAGAGTTTCAGTGCACTCCTTGTACTGATACAAGTTGAAATAGAGGCAGTAAATAGTTGAGGTTGCTGCTACTTTGCAGCCTCTCCATTAAACCCATTAGGTTTCATGCCAAGAATTCCCAACAACTCACTTTGTACCACTTGATGGAGGAAGTGATGTTGTAGCTTCTCAGCTTATTGATATGGTCCCCCAGAGGGCAGCTCAGGTTGTCGGTCACTCCTTTTGTAAGTACTTGTAAAGTTTTCTTCGGCCTTCCTGGAAGTCTTTCCTCTACTACCAGCTTGGTGGCCTGCCTATAGCAGTGAGAAGGAGTCCTACAGGGAAATTAAGTTAAATTATTATGAATGAACGGATAATTAGACACACTACCCCAAGCAGTGAACCTCAAAACTCAAACGGCATTTAGAAAGTTGTTTGGGTTTAGCAGAAAAGTGCAGTGATGTATAAAATGTTTGCTACCAGATATAGCAGCAGCTATCATTGTTTTAAGGTAATCCAGAACATTGTGAAAACACATATAATGTCCAATACAGTCACAATTATAAAGTGCTCCATGTGTTCGCTGTGATTACTGACAGATCATGAATGCATCTAAGCTGGGTAGGATGGTAATGGTTTGTCTGCATGTACGCTTTTGGTGCAGCATGTAAATGGACATCCAGCACATGCTATAAACATGCTTCTCTTGTTAGCAAAATAGAAAGCAGTGAGCCAAAGTATGACCATGCACTTTTTATAAGGCATATAGACTGCTGCTAAATATGAAATTAATTTATGGCTTAATGTACTAACTGCATCTCTACATCACCATCTATTTTCATTTTAGTGTTTTGAATAGAATACTGTGAATGACAGTTTTTATAATGCACCACCCTTAATTAATTTTCTGGTTTTTTTTTTCAGGTTATGAGTTCAGTAAAAAAAGAAAAAATTGCAAAGTTTTTTTTTTGGCCCCTGAAACCCATTTTAATATACTTAAACCTTTTGGGTCACCTTTAAAGAAGGGCAGATGTGAAATGTAAAAGTGAGGTCAGAGGTTAAATATGACTCGATATTTAAAATCTTTATACAATACTTTCTATATGTTGACAACACACACAGCATTTGTAACAGTCTCTAAGTTATAACACTTTTTGTGAATTTTTGATCAATAAATCATTAAGTTTGACCTTGCAGACGTTGATGGATGTAAGCCAAAATTTAATGCATTGTTAACATGAGCTCACTCTGCACCCCTACAAAGTTTTATCAGAATTCATTCAAAACTTTTTGAGCTATCGTGCTTACAGACAGAATGACACACATGCACACGCTACCAAAAACACAACCTCCTTGACGGAAGTAAAAAATAGGCAGTCAGTTAAGTTGTGCAATTTCCTGTGCTCTATTTATTTTTATTGATTCTATTTCTGTTAGTGCTTCCTACCTCAGTATGGTCACATAATCCCCGCTGTCACTCAGTGTTGCATTCAGAATCCACAGGGTCTCCTGGTTCACCAGGATATGACCAGTTTGATTGGTGATTTCTTGGCCCGACATTGAGTTGTACCACGTGATTGTGTACGGGACAGTTTTGAAGTCAAAGACGTCTGGAGAGACCAGTGTGCTGTTCAGCATCGCCACATCTCCAGGAACAGAGAAAACCCTCTCAAACTGGAGCTTGTAGTCAGTACAGTTCCCTGCAACATACATGCGAGTGTGCAGTAAAGAAAAAAAAATTTATTTTATCATTTAATGCTGATAATCTAAACCTTTTAACGTCAAAGATAATTGAAACTTTGTTTTATGGTAAATATACGCTCATTGTACTTCCTGCATTTTATTCACAACACAGCACACAGAACATATCAAAACTGAGAAAAAGTACCATTTAAAGAAAATATTATTTCATTTTGAATTTGATGGCAGCAACATGTCTGAAAAAGTGGGGACAGGGCGACGTTTGCCACTGTGCAGCATCCCCTCTTCTATTAAGGACGCCTGGGAACTGAGGAGGCTGCAGGACTTTTGGGAGGAATGTTGTTCCAGTCTTGTCTGATAGAAGATTCCAGCTGCTCAACAGCTAGTTCTTTGTTTCATGATGTGCCAAATGTTTTCAGTTGGTGAAAGGTCTGGGCTGCAGGCAGGCCAATTCAGCACCCAGACTCTTCTGCTATGAAGCCATGCTGTTGTTATAGCTGCTGTTGTGAAATATGCAAGGCCTTCCCTGAAAAAGACGTGGCCTGGATGGGAGCAGATGTTGCTCTAAAACCTGTATACCTTTCATCAGTGCTGTGACTTTCCAGATGTGCAAGCTGCCAGCTCTACAGGCACTAACAAACCCCCATACTATCAGAGTCCAAACAGTTCCTCTCCTCTTTAGTCCAGAGGACACAGCATCCGTGTTTTCCAAAAACAATTTAAAATTTCGATTCGTCTGACCACAGAACAGTTTTCCAACATTCCTCAGTCCAACAAAGGAAGGCATTTGGTCTAAACAGATTCTGCAGATACTTATTTTTTTTGTACCCAATCTGTTACTGACTGGTTGCCAGACAGCTTAATTAGTTTCAAAATGTTCCTCCAGCTGTTTCTTTTTGGCATCACTTACCCTTCCAGCATTTTTAAATTTAAAATAAGTGAATATTTTTCTTGAAATGTAAAATATCTCTGTTTAAAATCTGATATATTTTCTATGTTCTCTTGTGAATAAAACATGTGATTATGAGTTATATATTTTGGGGGAATTGGGGTTGTACTTTTCCAGGATTTGACCGGCAGCTCAGGGATTCAGTTACTCTCAGGACGTCATGGCTGACTCAGTGTTTTTCCACGCTGCTCTGTATACCTTTATGATGCTAGGTTGCAAGTGTAAATATAATCCTAAATGAGTGATAGAAACAAGACTATTTTGTACCTCTGTATACCTCTGCGTGAGAAGTGCTACATTGCCACCTTGATAATTTTTTATTTAAACTTTCCCGAGCACAGCTGAAAATCAGTGCGTAAGTTTTACATGTTGTTGTAGTTCTACCACTGACCACAAGAGGGCAGTACAATGCTTCAGATCATACCGGTGGCACGTGGAAGCTTGGTAAAATGCCATACGCTTACAGAAACACTGAAAAATGTGTGTGTGTGTGTGTGTGTGTGTGTGTGTGTGTGTGTGTGTGTGTGTGTGTGTGTGTGTGTGTGTGTGTGTGTGTGTACCAGAGAGAGAAAAACAGTGTTACTCAGCTCACCCTCTTCAAATCCTCTGCAGATTTCACACAGCTCGAGGAAAAACAGAAGCTTTGCTAGTCTTGAACTCAGGCCCATGGCTGAAAAACACACACATACACAACATTCAGCAGGGAACATCTACTGCAAGCCAGCATGAACATGCTGAGAGTTACAGCAGCAACCTGAAATACAAAATCTGCTGACCTAGTGCCTGGATTTTAATTTGTTTAATCTTCCCCCAATCTTTTGACCACTTAACAATCCCATCCAGTGAAAGTGACAAATCACAAGAGCCTTTTAAACACAGCAATAATCAGCAAAAATGAAGAGTCTAACTTTTCTCCGCTTGATGTTATTCCTTGTTTGCTTCTTGCTTCCCTTTTCTCCTACTATCTAGCTCCCTTTCTTAATCATGAATGACTAGCGTTCTGGTATTTGTGGAGTTACTTGTGCAAACCGCTGATAAAATGCTGAGTAATGCTTTATGACTGGAAGCAGGCCCAGGATTCCTGATAGCGGTTTATCTCAAGTGTTGCTCCCCTGCCCTGTCTGTACATCTATGAATGAACTGTACTGACTCTCAGGAGAAACTGAATTTACAGTTACTGCTGCAGTTACTGTTGTCTTTGAAAGGTAGAGCATAAAACTGGTGGATTTTCCAGAGTGACAGAGAAATGCAATCATAACCCCAACAGTGTAATGTCAAGTTGGCCTGTGCGAATGCACAACCGGATCCCCTGCAGCTCTGCTTAGCACAACTGTGCTCTTCTTAATCAAAATTGGAAGAATGCAGCTCTCCTGCAAACAAAAGCAAACTGAAAGTAATTACAGATCAAAGTCTCCACAGTCTAGCCCACAGAGAGAGTTGAATGTAAGTTGGAAGACTTATTGAGGAGAAAGTAAAAGATTACAAGCATTTTCCCACTGCAGAAACTTTCCCCAGAGACTAGGAGCCTTTGGAGGGAGTCACTGCATTCCCATCACAGGGATCAGTCTAAAATATGTTCTCTGTGGATGACTTAGTGTCACATGTAGAGTTCTACAACATGGTTTTCAAAAACTTTAGCACCGTGAGAAGGAGAATGACTTTCACGCTGTTGTTTTACTGTTGACTGAACTGCTCGTGTATCCATGTTTTGTATATGGTTAAATTAAGGGTTTGGGGCGGCTGTGGCTCAGGTTTTAGAGCAGGTTGTCAGAAGGTTGGTGGCTCGATCCCCAGCTTCTTCAGTCTGCATCTATCAAAGTGTCCTTGGGCAAGATAATGAAATCCAAATTACTGAGTCTGAGTGCATAGAATAAAGTTCTGGCTGTAATAAAAAGTGCTTTGAGAGCTCAGTTCGAGTAGAAAGCTGTATTTCCTCAGTACACTGAAGTAGTAGTTTTAATGTGGTTGTTTATACACAGAAAATGAGCACAGCCGACCATAGCTGTAGATTAACCTCGATAGACTGCGGTTGCTCGTGTGCTCTGCAGGCTTGGCTCTATTGTTAGGCTCTTATGTTCGGCTGGGAACATTTGATCTACATTTAAACAATATGGAAGCATGAACAGTGTTCACAAGCAAGTTTGTAACTCGTGTTCAAAACAGGCAAAACGTAATCCGACAGAGAGACGGAGAGGCGAAGGTGAATGAAGAGAGGGCGCGGCGGTTGTCAAAAGCAAAGCAGTGAATCAGAGAAATAAAATGTTATGGTCACAGAGGTTAAATTCTCAAGCACAAATAAACACGCCTACACCTCCACACAACCCGGAGGGAAGGTGTTGCTCTCCCAGCTTTTGTGTAAATGTAACGGATGACTAGGCTTCATCTTACCATCTGTGGCTGCTCTCTGAGTGTGAGTGTGTGAGTGACACCTTCAGCTCTGACACACAGAGCAGCAGAGATTGGAGACTATAACTTGCCTTGGGTTTCATAAAGTCCTGTGTCTAACAGTGGGCATAAACAGTGGACTGAAAACATTTCCTTGGAGTAAAAACTCCAGATTATCTGAGTTGAAACCCAACATGTGACGTGTAAAGTCATCTCTTTATCAAACAACGAGAAACTGTCCAATAAAGAAGAAATACAATTCAAAGCCTTAGCAAGACTTCAGGACCAGCTTTTGGTGCAGTTGGAAGCAACGAGACAGTCAGGGTGTTTTCACAGCTTGTTTTTTTTTTTTCTGCTTGAAATCAATTCATGTGTTTGTAGATGTGAACGGTTTTCTCGCTGCTTCAGTCTGGTTTATGCCTGTACTAACCACTCCGTTCACTGCACTTGCTGATCGGACATGTCTGGGGCCTGATTAAAAGTGATGCTTCATACTGTAATGCTTCATGGTCAGCATTCCAAAGGAAACTGCGTTTTTATTAGAATTAAACATCCCCACTGAACTAGAAGTATTAGCCAATCAGCCTAGTCATGCATGACTAAAGCTGAAAAACAGACGCGGGCTTGTTGAGTAAGGACTGACGAAGTTAAGAGGACTTCTGAATTTTCTGCATGAATTTGAATCAAATGTGCTGGTTTACGCAGTGATTAATTGAATTCTCAAATAACAACCGATTAACGCATCATCCTGATCCATGATTAATCCAGGGAAACCCTTCTTGGCTCCAATCATTGGTTATAAAATGATGCCTGATCCAAAAGGGACCAAGAACAGAATTTTCTGTCAGGAATTTTTTTATATAAAAAAATAAAGACAGCGAGATAATACCTACTTGATATATACTCAAAATAGGAGACAAAACATGACACATACATTCAGATACATGCAAGATAAAGGAAACCTAAAAAATAAACAAAGCTGTTAGCATAGCACAGCTACATAATGCTTGCAATTTCCTTTAAAGCTTGGCACAGCCCAGGATGGACTTTTTGCAGCAGCCTTTCAGATAAACCTGGTGAGATACACCAGCACCAAAGCTTGGCAACTTTTCATTGCAAAGCTGCTTGAAGTTGCGCCCTGACAGATGTTACAAAGACCGTCACAAAGCTGGAAAGTTTTTGGGTTGCTTACTTGGTAAATTGGAATCAGACTGCCAGTAAAAACAGTGGCAGTTCTGTGCTCTGAGAAGGGAGAGGGAAAAAAATGTTGTTTGATCTCGAATGGAAAGGTAGGTGGCAACAGGAAGGAGCTGTCAATTAACAACTACTGTTTGTACAAACATAACTTTCGAGAAGAGTACAAAAAGAGTTCAGATAACCCAACATTTCCCTCAAATTGGTTCAGATAATCCCAGTCGCCCCCGCCACCCTCATCCAACAGTCTTCTGAAACTCTACAGAAAGCAGCAGTTCAGCACAACTGGTTGAAACCACAGAGGCTGTAATGTTGTTTGACCCTGGTTATCAGCTCACATTCAGATTAAAAATAGTGAATAGTGATGTTTTCTAAGCACATCGTATGAATTCACACTCATGAGTGCCTGTAGCTGCAATTAGCGTGGGACCTTTGCAGTCAGCCTGTGTCGGTGGTTCAGGATAAGGACGATGCATCGCGCTGTCTGCAAGAGCACAGAGCTGTCTGCAAGGCTGCTAAATTAAATTACCATTAGCAGGTAACCATACGGTCCAGTGGTGAAGCTATCTGCACATCTTGTGCAGATAGCTTCACCACATTTTAAGTAGACAGAAAAAAAAAAGGCCTTTATACAAAACAGAAGCTGCTTGCACAGTGTGCAGCACCCTGTGGTGGGAAGAAGAGATGGAAAGAAAACAATCTAAACCACAGAATTCTCACCTCTTTGGTGGTTGACAGTTAACATTTTTTTCTAGCTGTACTTTTCAGTGATTCAGAGGCACACGTGAACATTTTGTCTACCGCCTTGACTACAAGCACGTTGTAATATTATCCTCTGCAGCACCTTATCTTTGTGCCACTTTCACACATCACTGGTAACTTCCTTAACTGCAGACGAGAGGTAATCAGTGCGGCTCAAAATATTGTTTCCTGGCAGGAAGCCATCCAAGCTGGTTCCCCTGCCAAGATCAGCCTATTTTGGGCACTATCTGGAATTTGGAAGAGAAATTCTGGTTCATGTTTCTCACAGGCAGTGCTACAGGACTTACAATTTGTGCACTTTTATAGCTTGAGTTGAAAATAAAACTTTAATAAAAGCAGATACATTATGTCATCCTTATTTTGCTTTTGTTTTCTCATAAATACACTGTAATAATGTTGGAAGCTCATATTCCACAGGGCCAAATATCCGTGAAGCACTAAGATCTTCATGATGATGTAGAAAGAGATTATTCATAACAGGCACAGGGAAAGTACTGCTCGGTATTCACTGGGAACTATCTGACTATTATTCAAAGATCACAGTCCACCTAAACTGCTCTCAAGTGACTGCACACAGCTGTGACAGACTTGTGACACGTTAGCTTCACCTAGAACACAGAGGACCAAATTTCCCCTTTTTTTTAACACAACATTCTGATGGTTGTAGAAATCTTTGGTTTTGCATGTTCCTCCATTTTGCATAGTAGCATGTAATCTCAGCAGCACACGCTTTCCTAACCCAACGCCCGGTCATTACTAAAGCAAGTCAGTAGCTTCTAAGCACTTGCATGCAGCTCAAACTTTTGTTTGCAAGGGGCAGCCAACCAGAACAAGATAAGGAGCCCAGTACAAGATAAATGAGTATTTTGAATAATACAGCCAATAATAAAAACATGGAGCTGGAAGTGAACAGTTTAAAATCCTGTTACATGTACAGTAACTTCACAGTACTGGCATTATGCAGTTTTAGATGAATCATGTAACTAAACCAGGAAGCATTTTGAATCTGTACCTGTCTGACTAAGAACGCTGATATGAGGAATATTTATTAATCATTTCATGGATTAATAAAAGGCAGATTTGGTGCACGGTTTCAATTAAGGCACAAAACAAGAAGGTGATGCAGTTCTTCCAGAGCAAACCAAAGACGCCTGTTTCTGGGAACAGATGGTGAGAGGAGTGAATGACTGATGGTAATATTGGTATCAGTGTTGATAACCTTATGGGGTAAGGAAACAAGAGTGGGAAGGCTGCTGGGAATTATGGAAGTTTCTTAAAGCGGTAAGCAGCATGGCCTTTTCTGTTTTTAAATTTTACACGGCTTAATTTGACAAAGTTGCTGTAAATCGAGGCAGTGCTATAGAAACTGCTGGCATGGCAGGAATCTTACAGAAGCTGTGGGGAAACGGGGCCTCGCTAACAGACCAAATTTGTGCAATGTTTAAATTTCACTACAGCAAACTGAGGGAAAGGAACAAGCTTCTATTTTCTGTTTGCATTTGGTTAAGTGGTCGTTTGGTCTGCAAATCTCTTCAGTCATGCAAACTTTGTCCATCTGTTTATAGGACACCGATTGCCACATACACTGAAGAGTGGTCACAGGTCCAAGGTACAAACATCTCGAGAGCATTTTATCAGCATGCGTGGGTGAGGCTCGTGCCTTCTATTCCACGTTATCTTGATAATCTTGGTAATAAGTTACTTTGTCAGTGAGGTTAGTGTAGAGGCCTAATTTTTGCAATAAAACTGCAAAAGTTTGAGGCAACAAAAAAAAATAAACACTATAGGATAGGCTCAAAATCAAGGATGATGTGGAAGCAAAGAGCAGTGAGGTAAGCAGGGATTTGCTTTAAACAGTGGTTGACATTAGCCCACTGAGCTGCAAACTTTGTGTGAGTCATCATAAACAAACAGATTCCAGCCGTGATTCAGACAAACCTGACGCAGCAACAGCAGCAAAATGTTCTTTCAACCGCTGTGCTGTTCACAAACACTCCAACCCTGCTCGGACTTTACTAATTTTACCTTAAGAATTAGTAACTACATTTCCTCTGTTTTGACTGATCAGTCGAAGCTGATGTGAAGTTCCTCCAGTTGATCCTTCAAACTTTCTGAACCGTATTTTCACTCAGATTCTGTTTGCTCTTCCTCCACTTTGCCCTTAAACTCTTTTAACCCCATCTGGATTCAAACTCATCTCAGTTAAAATGGATTTGAACTCGTGTGAAAAGTTTAAGCAGCGCCGAGATGCTTTGGGGAAACGTGGCAGATGTCAGCTTTTTAACATTTCCATGTTTCTAGAAGGATAAGAAGTGCTTAGCTAAGCTCAAAAATAAGCATTTTTTTAAGAGGAAGAGGATGTGATTCCAAAGAGTGATGGAGAATTGAAACCGCCGCCTTAACCAGCAATAAAAGCTACACCCAGTGGTTCATTCATTAAGCCCACTTAATTCACCTTTGAGCATGCAGCTTAGAAGAAGAAGAAGAAGAAGAAGAAACAGCCTTTATTGTCCCACAGAGGGGAAATTTGGGTGTAACAGCAGCCGCAGTTATTATAAATATAAATAAAGATATAATAATTTACACTATTAAGAAAAGAATATATATAAAATCAACAAACAAGATTAACCTTAATACTACTAATAATAACACTATATACAATGTACATGATGTGCCTGTGTGTTGAACCTTAACAGGCCGGACTATTTACAGTATATTATATATTATCCTACATTGTGTAGGTTATTGTGGTTTTTGTTGGGAGCAGGGATGGTTATAAAGTCTTACAGCTTATCATTTACAAATAGATGTTGTGGGTTTATTAAGATATGCAGATCCCTTCTTGCACCTCCAAGTTTCTCCCGCCTGTTGCTGCTTTTAAATTCACTGAATAGCGTGCTTGTGTTTGCCCGTTACTGATGCGTGTGCCATCTGCTGACTGTCTTACTTCTACTAAAGCATTCAGCCTCTCTGCCTCATTCAACCCAGCTGCATCTCAGTTTGCATGGTTTGCATGGCCTTTGTTCACCAAAATAGCAAAACAAACAAACAAATAAATACTTAAGTTTTAATTTGCTCCACTCCGACTCAGATTAGGACTATTTTCTTATAGGTGAAAGGAAACATGTCCTTTAGGACACTTCACATCTTGTTCTTGTGTTCACAAAACCAGTTTATTTTTAACCATGTCTGAGAAATTCTGTTTTAAATTAAAGACGCAGTATCCCCCGTGGAAATACAGAGCAGCAGCTACTGCCCTGCTGGCCTGATAAGAGACAACGTGGGAATATTCCAATATAAACGACATTTCAGCCCTTAAGAGCTCAAAGCAAGGCAGCTCAGAAATAACGATGGAACGGCCTTCTGTGCCATCCTTGAACGAGGCTTCATGGTTTAATTAATTACGGTAGTGAGCCCGTTGAAGGTTGTCAAAATATACGACTCATTTAGCAGTGAAAAGGGAAAGCGACAGCCGAGCCTGAAAACACGACTGATGCAACTGTGATTTTTCGCACTGTTCGTAGTGTGAAATGTGAACATGTTTGTGATGTTTGTGCTTTTTGGGGTTGAGGTGAAACATTCTGCAAGATCACCCCTTACACTTGTCTATCTCAGTCTTTTTTTTCCCCCCATCAGAAAACTGTCGGTAATGTAAAAGTCCAGACTTGGAGATGCAGATGAATCAAAGAGAATGACTAGAAAATCCTTTATTTTAATCAGAGATGGGAACTGAGAACCAGTTCCAGGTGAGAAGTGTGAAGCCCACCCGTGATTGTTTTTCCTTTCCTGTCCTATCATTGTGTACACCCCCTGCCACTACTGCTTTAAGCTGTAGTAAGCTGTGCTGCTTCAATTTCCTTTCTTCTTCTGCTTATACTAATATTTACACCTGAACACAATTTGCCTAATTTCCTTCTCCATCAGTGTAATCTGTCTCTTATCACTCTTCAGGAAGGCCAGCTTCTTCTTCCTCAGCACTGCTTTCAGTTCTCCAGTTATCTAAAGGTCATCATGTAGAAAAACCTTGATGGATAGTTCAATAATAAAGTCTTTTCCAAGTTTCCTCTAATGTTTATGAAGCTGTCCCATGATGGACACTCTCTCATTCAATCCACTGAACCATCATTCTGCATCTGGTTTGTTCACAACTCTCACTTGATGTTTAAGCTGCTGTTTATAGAGTCTGACTATATGTATCCTTTATCAATAAATCAAGTCTCCTAATTACTGCACACATGTTACATCTGCAGCAGCCTGAGCATTTGCTCTTAGAGCAAAATAAACAGCAGTTATGAATAACTGTCCAAACTCCCAAGGGAGACAAAAAGGTCTAAAGGGGACAGACAGAAGCTCACTCTCCTCAGAACAACATGACTCTCTGTACATCTTGAACTATCACTCATTCCTGCCGGTGCTGTCAAAGCTTTCACTGAGTACATCGTGCAGGGGACATGTTGAGCTCTTCCAGCGTATTCTAATCATCGATCACCCAAAACACCCAAAACAAACACAGCACCACATGTCTGTGTCTGTGGTGCAGCAACAAGTGTTCATGTAGGATTATTTGAATTTTCTTGAAACTACTTTATACAAATTCACTGATTGATTCATTGCAGACATATTTGAAATTTAAAGATCTTAATGTCACTCCAGCATTCTCTAATATTCTGTTCCAGACATTATAGGAGAGAATTTTGCTGATCGGTCTGAGGTTGAATTAGTCAGCTGCACAGTTGTGCAGAATGTAAAAAAAAAACACATACAATAATGATAAAGTGCACTCACAGTAAAACACCTACAGCTTGTGAAATCACAAAAACCGCACAGTTTACTAAACCCACAATGAACAACCATCCAAAATGCACCTTAGTGAATCACTTGGCATGAAGCTCCTCGCTCTTTCATCTCATAATCTGTCAGTTTTATACAAGAAAAATGGCATCAATACTGCTGTGCTGATTTATCAGATCTATCCATATCTGAAAAACTGGAATTTTTTTATTGGCTGCAGCAGGTGGTGTTAATATAGTGTGAAAGGAAGTGTGTATCCGTTGTGGTAAGAAATACAAACGTGCTTCTCTAAAAGAGTAAACATGCGTCCCTGAATGGCAGACCTCACTTTTCTAAGCATTTAAGCACTTATGCTGTATTTAGTGGTAAAAACAGCTAAAGAACAAGTAAGCAGCAAATATTGACTCACCTAAGAGAAAGCGACACCGAGGCACCACACAGACGAAGGAAGGATGAGAGAGTTCGCTCGACACGGCAGAACTAACAGAGGAAATCTCACCTCTGACCCTGGCATGCAAAGTGGAATCTCAAACGTGCGGCTCAGCCAGTGACTCAACAGCTCTGTTCCACCTCCATGGGACGACACACAGACAGAAGAGGAAGAGTGTGTTTGGATTGCACCTCGCAGCACTCTGTTCTCCTTCCTTTGCATTTCAACACGTCGTTAGGTCAACAAAACCTTCCCGAAATCAAATACTTCACCATAATGTTAACTAAAAATAACTTTTGTTATTCAAAATAAGTGCCCGTAACATTAAAAACAATACGGGTGTTAAATATGGGCAACATAGGCAGTTGCTTATGTCATCAGCCAGAGCGTAAGGAATTATCTTGAGCTTTGCAAAAAAAAAAAAAGCAATAATAAAACAAAATCCTTCTACTTTTTTAAGCTACAAAGATTTCAGTAGTGGAAAAAAAACACAGTGTAATAATGTGTTTTGTTTTCCAGAAATAATCATTAAAGTCTTTGCTTTCGATCTATAATCTTGTGAATGAACTCAAGAATACATATTAAGCATGTTTAAAATGCTCCACTGTACAGTCACCAAAAAGGAAGAACTCCCTCTTTTAGTTTTACGGTTTTACATATCAGGTCTCACACACACACACACAAAAAAGTCTGGTCCTTAGCAGGGCATACGTGACGTGTTATACCGCGTTCAACAAAAATTAAGCCAAAAGAAACAGTGTGTGAAAAACTATGCACACCCTTACTGCTTCCATAGGAATGAAGAGGGCACGTAGCAGCTGATAAACAAATGCACTTGTGTAACTGATCAAGTGTGAGCACCTCTAAAAGTTGTGGCAGTTTGCTGGTCTGAAGCATTCAAGTGTGTGTGTGTGAACACAATGCCGAGGATGAAAGACAGCAGCATGAGTGTGGGATGGGTTATAAGGCCATTTCCAAGCAACCTGAAGTCAGTCTTTCTACAGTGAGAAAGATTTTTCACAAGTGGAAAACATTCCCAGTAACCCCAATAACTGCATGTCTTTGGACTGTGGGAGGAAACCGGAGTACCCGGAGGAAACTGGCCACTCGAAATTTAACCATAGGTGTGATTGTGAGTGTGAATGCTTGTCTGTCTCTCTGTGTTAGCCCTGCGACAGGCTGGCGACCTGCACAGGGTGTACCCTGCCTCTCGCTCTAGGTCAGCTGGGATAGGCTCCAGCCCCTGAACAGGATAAGCGGAAGAGAACGGATGGATGGAAAACATTCAAGACAGCTGCTGATCTTCTCAGGAGTGGACGTCCCAGCCTCACTTTTCATGTTAAATATTCACGACAGTACAATTATATGTAACACCTTAGAACTGAAAGTGGATGTGCTTTCTTTTTCCACATATAATGAACATGTTTAAGGTGTTTTTAATTTTTGAGTTAATGAGATTGTAGGAATTATTAACCAAACACATGTCTGTGTCATTCCGGTCATGGTGGAATGACTGAAAAAGAAGGAAATTGGACTTCTTTAAGTGTTTGAAGATGTTTCACGTTTCATACAAGAGGCTTCTTCGGTTCTAAAATCAGTCATCGAGTTGTCATCACATGAGTAAAGGTGTGAAAAATGAGATGTTTTTTTCACACCTTGACTCACGAAACAAATGATTAATATGGGATCCACAACCACCTCTAAAGGGGACAACCCCCCACTAAATGCATGAGACTCTCCACCTTTTGGTTTTAAAACTGAAGAAGCCTCTTGGACGAGAGGTGCAACATTTTCAAAAACTTAAAGAGGTCCAGTCGGCTTTTTTTTCAAGCTCTTAAAACATCAGGTGTAGAATATCCTCCTAAAACCCAGTAGTTCATTCTTGTCCTTTGTGGGGGGCAAGTCTGAGACCTCTAAGTCAAGCTAAATTTATGCAATCTATCTGAGTCCTATGGGACCATCGAGAGGAGATCCTGGCCTTTCTATTGATTCCACATTTGTGGGGCTTAGGTGATCATTTTTTGCAGCTATTGTGTTTCTATTGCTAAAAATCAAAGTTTTTTTTCAATATGAGATCTTTAACTTCAACTTAATAGGATTTCAGAAATGTACAGTCATTTTAACCCTTTCAGAACAAAACCTTCATTCAGTGTCTTTTATGGTGGACAGAAGGCCTTACTAACTCCCGCTTTCAACCCATGTCCACAGTTCAGGAAGCAGAGGGCAGGATGAGGCAGAAAGGATTTTACTCAGACTTGGAAAAGGGGAGTCAGACTTATAGCTGTCAGGGGATGAGGTGGAGGAGGGCCAGACATTAGATCAGTAAAGTGTGAGCTCAGAGGACATGCCAACTTTGGAGGAATGACAAAGTGATGGCACCCAAAGTCTATTATAGATATAAATGATTGTGTAAGCTAGAGTTTAAAAATTTTTTAGGAATTAAAATATGTAGAAGGAGAAATAAGAGCCTTTTCAGTTGAACACACACACACATAAATGTAGAGTACCTAATCAGCTAAAGGTTTGATTTCTTAAACTTAAACTGATTGATGACTAATATTTGCTAAAAGTGCATTAAACTGTACATCTCCTTTGTTTATCAGTTCAATTTCCACCCTATTGAAATTTGTTTGAAATACTTTTTAACATAAAACATGAAATCAGGACACAACTCACCACAGCCACCAAGACTGCAGGTGCTTTGATAGCATCAGACAGTAAATGGGTAACCAGGTTTTTGAAAATGTCAAAGCACACAAACCACAAAAAGAGGCTCATCTCTGCATGCAGCCTTAAAACTGAAAACAATCTTCAGCATATCCATGTACATGGCATGACTCAGATAGCCTAGGATTTGGATATACTGGGACGCAGTTATACACTATACTGCCAAAAGTATTCACTCGTCTGCCTTCACACGCATATGAACATTCTTAATCCAGAGGGTTTAATATGATGTCGGCCCATCCTGTGCAGCTTCAGCTCTTCTGGGAAGGCTTTCCACAAGGTTTAGGAGTGTTGATGGGAATTTTTGACCATTCTTCCAGAAGCACATTTGTGAGGTCAGACACTGATGTTGGATAAGAAGGCCTGGCTCACACTCTGCTGTAATTCATCCCAAAGGTGTTCTATCAGGTTGATGTCAGGGCAGTCGAGTTCTTCCACACCAAACTCGCTCATCCATGTCTTTATGGTCATCCCCAAATTGTTCCCACAAAGTTGGGAGCATGAAATTGTCCAAAATGTCTTGGTATGCTGAAGCATTAAGAGTTCCTTTCACTGGAACTAAGGGGCCGAGCCCAACTCCTGAAAAACACCCCCACACCATAATCCCCCCCCCAACAAACTTTACACTTGGCACAATGCAGTCAGACAAGTACTGTTCTCTGCAGCTGCTCAGTCACAGAAACCCATTCCATGAAGCTCTCTATGCACTGTTCTTGAGCTAATCTGAAGGGCACATGAAGTTTGGAGGTCCGTAACGATTGACTCTGCAGAAAGTTGGTGACCTCTATACCACTAACAGCTGACTGTGGAATATTTAGTACTGAGAAAATTTCATGACTGGACTTGTTGCACAGGTATCATCCTATCATGATACCACGCTGAGCTCCTGAGAGCGACCCATTCTTTCACAAATGTTTGTAGAAGCCGTCTGCATGCCTAGCTGCTTGATTTATACACCTGTGGCCATGGACGTGACTGGAACACCTGAATTCAAGGATTTGGATGGGTGAGTGAATACTTTTGGCAATAAATTGCAGCCAATTCAATAAGTCGAGATAGATTCTTCAAGATTAGGCAGTCCATCACAGTACGAAATGAGATCGATGTCTCTGATAGATGGAAAAAGAATAATCACATAATTCTGTTATTTAACAGGAGACTATGTCCACTACAACGAAGAAAGGATAAAAAATAAGTAAACAACAAAGTTGACACCTTAATTATCTAATAAAAAAACTAAATATCAAAACCTTTCTTTTTCTGAGTCTCAAAAAAAAATATAGTTAGATCCATAAATCTTTGGACAATGACAAACATTTTTGCCTCTGTACACCACGACAGTATTTTTTAAATCAAATAATTATGTCAATATTAACTGTCAGTATTAAAATAGAGCAAAACATCTGCCAGAGTTTTGGTTCCCATCATTAAATTTACATATTAATTAGGCTAAAGACTCTTGAGTCAAGAGAAAAGTACAGCTAAAAATGTGTGAAGCCACACCTGGGCTTCCCCACTGGACAGAGGAATCCCCAGGAGGCACAGGCATTCAATCAGATATGAGTCACTCCACATCAATACAATCCCTGAGTAAATGTCACATCTTCAAACAGGATGTGCGGCAGAAAATGTGAACCAATTCAAAGCCACAACTCAGCAGGAAGAGGCAACATACAGCAAATGGTCTCTTTTCTGTGTCATAGAGTAACCTGGAGGGTTTTCCTTGTGTGTGTGTGTGTGTGTGTGTGTGTGTGTGTGTGTGTGTGTGTGTGTGTGTGTGTGTGTGTGTGTGTGTGTGTGTGTGTGTGTGTGTAGACTTGATGACTGGCAGATGATTCTTCTACACCCCAAAGCCATTTGTCCTCAGTGACCTCCTGTACTCCCAACCTTTAGTCCAAGACCAAGTCAGAGACCAGGATTTGGAAGTGGAGAGGATGGAGTGGTCTGCCTGCAATCCTGACTGCAACCCCACTGAACACCTGCGGGATCATCGTGGATGTGCCGTTTGTGCCAGAGTGACCAACACATCCATAATGGCTGATTTGTGACAAATGCTGGTTGAAGAATGAGACGCCAGATCATTGTGGCTGCGTGTGGTTCTGCCACATACTATTTATTGTTAAAGGAATAAATTGTTAAAGTGGCAATCTGTCTTGTTTCTCCAGACTTCAATCATCCAACCCGATAAACAACACCAAACAGGAGTCAATAGCAGAATAAGCTGTTCCTTACAGATGTGCTTTCCAGCGGTATTGTGGTGGCCACATATATGCACATTTCACACCAGAATGCCCCAAGCTCTTATTGCGAAGAGAGAGACCGGAATAGATCTGGAAAAGGCGGGAGAGAGAGGCCTGGAATAAAAGGGCTTGACTTCTCCTTTTGAGAGGCAGTCATATTTTGAGTCCTAGCTTGTTGTGAGTTTACCGCCAATAAAGCTGAGACTACATACCTGCTCGTGTCTCCTTCCACTGACTCCTACAGTATAAGATTTATTGCCAAGAAGCCTTCTTACAACAAAGAAACCACCAACCAAACACACAATTAATTGCGGTAAGTCGAGCTTTAGCCATGAACTGTTTAAATGTTTAACTTTCACTTACTGCACTTCATCAACACTGCCTGTTTTCTGGGGAGAGGATGAACAGAGAACCTTCTGTGTGGAGTGTGCGTGTTCTCTCTGTGTCTGTGGGCTTCTAAGATAAGATGAGATCATTTATCTTTATTGTCTTTGCACAATGCAATGAAATTTTGTTGGAGCCAAATACAGGTAGAAATAAGAAATATAAATAGGACAAATAAGCATCTGGTTTTTACAGTGAAAATGGAGAGTGCTAAAGTGGCGCAGTGGAAGTGAAGGTGTGAATGTGTGAAGGCTTTGATATTGTCAGTGTTCAGTAGTGTGACAGCTTTGTGGTAAAAGCTGTTTTTCTATGGCAGGCTGTTTTAACATAAAATCCGTTTCACCACACTTACATTCCAGATATCTGAAATTGATTTATGACCAGACATATTAGTAAATTAAGATATCTCTAATTATATTTTGACTAGACAAAATATCTATTTGAGATATCCCTAATTACATTCTGACTGGTAGATATTACATCAGATTTTTCCATTTAGTTGTTTGGAGGCTTCAATTCAAAACATAAATGTATTGTTAGATAGGAGATATATAGTTTTGACTAGTGCAAATTAAATTCTAGATATCTTGAAAGCAAATAATGACTAGGCAAAAATAAATTAGAGATATCTAGAACTGTCCTGCCATAAAATCAGAAATTCTTTGCACATTTCTTAAGCAGTCTTCACGTACATAATTTTCGCGTTCTCCGCATATCCCATACTAAAGAGCTCTTTCTATATTATTGCATTTTCTTACAATTTTGTCCAGAACAGCCAGCGCCATTGCAGCCACCTGAAATTCTACATTACAGGCATTTGTTTGGACAGCTCAGTACAGCACAGGGGGGGCTCACACGCAATCTCTTAATTCAGATATCTAAAAATGTACTTTTGTCTAGTCAAAATGCATTTTTAAATATCAAAAATGTAATTACAGATAGTCAGATGAAACAGATTTTATGTTAAAACGGCCTGCCATATAAAACAGCCTGCCATAGTATGAAGTCAGTGAGGCTGTTACATGTTGGTGAGACGCTCTTTGGCTGTCTATATCTGCTCTTTGCTGCATGTGTGGGAAACAGAGCAGCCGCACGACCCTGAGTAAGGATGTGGTTTAAAAAGTGGGTGATTGTTCACATGGCTGTGTTGTGATGGGCCTCTAAGGTGCTCATAAATGAGTTTTTATAGTCTTCTTGTTCCCCATAGATGAATCATGTTTATTCTCTGGAAATTCACACTGTAGAAAATGAACCACTGTCATGGTCCTGGGTCTGCGACCCCTTGTTTCTTAGTTTATGGTCTTTTGTAGTTTTGTTACCTTTATTGTTACTGTTTTGTTTTGCTATATTGTTTCTTGTGTTCCTCTTATGTATTCTTAGTTCATGTGGTGTAAAGCTCATTGCTTTACACCTTAGTTCTCCCTGTGTTCCGTCCCGGAAGTGTTTCCCCTTGTGTGGAGTTTCTTTTGTTTATTTTTCACAGTGTCTGTCTCCCTGTGTTGTGTCTAGTCTGCGCCCTCTTTATGTGGTGTAAGCCTTCTCACTTCCTGTTTTATTTTGACATCCCCCCCTCTCTTGTGCTTTGTGTTTTGTTTTACTTCCTTGAGTCGATTTAGTGTCATTCTGTTCACGTGTTTGCCCCAGCTGTTTCCACTCACCCCTCATTCCCTCTGTGTATTTATTGTCTCAGTTTTCCCCTTGTCACATGTCAGAGTCTTGTGGTCATGTTTTCCCTGTGCTTTCTGGATCTCCAGTATTCTTTAGTTGTCTCTCTAGTATAGGTTTCCTTTTGATCCATTTTTTTTTTTTTTTTTTTTTTGCCTTGGTGTTGTCCTTTATGTTTGCTGCAAAAATAAAGGCTCATTTTTGTTCATGTTTCAACTGTTTACTCCTGCGTCGTGCTTTTGGGTCCTCTCCCCCTTCACACGCCCCACGGCCTGCGTCCACGCATCGTGACAACCACTCTGACATTTGTGGAATAGAGACATTCCCATCTCTCCCTGTTGGTCTTTATTAACTAAGTGCTCTGCTACCTCTGAAAGATGCGTCACCACAAAGCCTAAAAATACTGATTGATCTTTACCTTTTAAAGACACTGAATTTAGTTTTTTTGCTTCTTACCATTAAGTCAAAGATAAGCTGCTCAAAGGTTTTACTTTTTTGAAGCATTATATTTTCACCAATGTGATATAATTTTAGTAAAATATATATTGTATGTGTCTGGAAAGAAGCTATTGCTCATACAGGAATGTTTGCATCAAGTAATGCAGAGACATACTGTGCACTAGGGGTCCTTATGGAAGCTTGTTTCTGCCACAAAAAAAAAAAAACAAAAAAAAAAACATTCAGGCAGAGCTAAGTCCAAATTCCAACTTATTAACTAAAACTTTTGAGTAAGCAGACCCTTGGAGATACCTAATTTTTTTGAGCTAAGAACCTGAAATTTTAACTTATGGCAAAAAATTTTATTTTTTTTTAGTGGGGGAGACAAACCTCTATAGAATCCCCATGAAAGACAGTTCCTGTGAGAAGTTTTTGTCTGGTTGCCCTCTGCTCGGTGTGTTTACACAGAAGCAAATACCTGTAACAACTGAGAATGTTCTTGCACAACAAGATCTGGCACAGTGGTCATATCTGTCAGAAGTTCAGGTTCCCACCATACAGGCTAATGTTGACCTGTTGATTGGTAGCAGCACCCCTGAGATATTGGAACCCTGGGAGGTGGTTAACAGCCAAGGAGGTGGTCCTTATGCTGTGAAAACTGTGTTAGGATGGGTTGTTAATGGTCCTATACAACGTTTGCATGCCAGTAACACAGAGAAGGTGTCTGCTGTAGCCACAGTGAACAAGATTTCTGTTGGTAAGCTACAGAGTTTGTTGAATAACCAATACAGGCATGATTTCAATGAAAGAAGCTATGAGGACCAGGTAATGTCAAGGGAAGACATGAAATTCTTAGAAATTGTAGAGAATTCTGTAACACTGGTGGATGGTCATTACAGCATGAAGCTGCCTTTTAAGGAAGGTCAACCTTCACTTCCCAACAATTTGTCAATAGCCAAGCAAAGGATTTCAGGTTTCAAGCAAAGGTTTGAAAAAGCTGAGCAGTTCCATCAGGAGTATACAAGCTTCTTTGCCGACATGATTGATAAAGGCTATGTGCAGAAAATACCCCAGCATCAGCTAAAGGGTGAGGAGGGTAAAGTTTGGTATATTCCTCACCATGGAGTTTATCATCCAAGGAAAAATACTCTGCAAGTGGTATTTGACTGTGGGGCAACCTTTAAAGGAATGTCATTGAATAACCAGCTCTTGCAGGGGCCTAACCTTACCAACAGCCTCTTAGGTGTGCTTACAAAGTTCAGACAGGAGCCTGTGGCCTTTATGGGAGACATACAGCAAATGTTCTATCAAGTTAAAGTGGAAGAAGCAGACAGGGATTACCTTCATTTCCTTTGGTGGCCCAAAGGTGATTTGACTAAGGAGGTAGTAGAGTATAGGATGACTGTTCACCTTTTTGGAGCAGTTTCATCTCATAGCTGTGCTTGTTATGCATTAAGAAAGACTGCTGATGATAATCTGGCATTCTTTGCAACAGATGTAATGCAAACTGTGAAGCAAAACTTTTACATGGATGACTGCTTAAAGACCACAGCCTCTGAAGAGGATGCTGTTTGCATGATCAAGTCTCTGACTGCTATTTGCCTGAGCGGTGGTTTTTGTCTCACGAAGTGGGTTAGTAACAGCCGGTCAGTATTGTGGTCAGTTGCAGAAGAGCATAGAGCTAAGGGCATAAAAGAGCTTCATCTCAATAGGGACGATCTTCCCCTTGGAGAGAGCTCTTGGTCTACAGTGGTGTATCAAAAATGATACTTTCCAGTTTAAAGTGCTTATGAAAGAAAGGCCAAACACTAAACGTAGCATGTTGTCTTTGCTCAGTTCAGTGTATGACCCCTTAGGTGTGGTTGCACCAGTCATTCTCCCTGGCAGGATTTTGCTTCAGGAGCTTTGTAGAAGCGGTTGTGGATGGGATGATGATTTGCCTCCAGATATACAGCAACAATGGACAAAGTGGCTAATGGGGCTTGGCAAAATGATAGTGTTCAAGGTCAATAGGTGCATTAAGCCAAAGGATTTTAGTCAGATTGTATTTGCACAACTGCATAATTTTTCAGATGCTAGGGAGAATGGATATGGCACTTTCAGTTATATACGATGGAGAATCGCAAAGATTCATCGTGAGATTCATGTTGCATTTCTCCTTGGCAAATCAAGAGTTACCCCTTTAAAACAGGTTACCATTCCACAGCTGGAGCTTACAGCTGCAGTGCTAGCAGTGAGGGTGGACAGAATGCTAAGGCCACAATTGCAGTTACATCTACAAGACTCAGTGTTTTGGACTGACAACACCTCTGTGTTGACATGTATTAAGAATGAAGATAAGCATTTTCATATGTTTGTACCAAACAGAGTTTCCATTATTAGAGATGCTACATGTGTGTCACAGTGGAAATATGTAAACACAAAAGAAAATCCAGCAGATCATTCTTCCAGAAAGTTGATGATCTCCTCAGTGGCAGTAGGTGGATAAATGGACCCGACCTCCTTTGGAAGCCAGAAGGATACTGGAAAGAAAATATTTTGGAGTTTCCTATTTCCTCATATGATCCAGAAGTAAGGAAAAATCTCACAGTGAATGCTGCAATGGTTGAAAGACTTGAGGCTACAGATCACTTGATTGCTTATTTCTCAAGTTGGAGAAGGCTTAAGATTGCAGTTGCTTGGTTTCTTAAGCTAAAGAAGGTTCTTTTGAGTTTGAGCCAAAGAAAAAAGGAGCTACAAACTTCTGATGCTAAAGATTTCCCACCACATAAGCCTGGCGGATCCGGACAGTGTATCTCTTAATGATCTTTTGGAAGCGGAAACTGTTATGCTCAGCAGCAGCATTTTAAGGAAGAAGTTAATGACCTGTTATCTGGAAAGATGATCCAGAAATTTTGGATCACAAGGGCAAATTCTGCAATAAGGAAAATCATATCCGACTGCTGTGTTTGTAGAAGTTATGGCGTGAAAGCAGGTGAAGAAAAGATGGTGGAACTTCCAACTGAAAGGATTGCCTGACCTCCCTCCGTTTATAAATGTCGGAGTGGATTATTTTGGGCCGATAGAGGTGAAAAGAGGAAGGAGTTTGTGCAAGCGGTATGGAGTAATTTTTACCTGCTTGGCAAGTAGGGCTGTTAATCTTGAAATGGCAAGTTCTTTAGACACTGACGCATGCATTAATGCCCTATGGAGGTTTATAAGCAGAAGAGGTCAAGTTTATTCGATCTGACAATGGCTCTAATTTTGTTGGTGCAGAGAGGGAACTGAGAGAAGCCCTGGAAAAATTCAATCAGAGCAAAATAAAGGGGACTTTACTTCACCAGGGAATCACATGGAGTTTTAATCCACCATCAGCATCACATTTTGGTGGGGTGTGGGAACGCATCATCTGGATGATTAGAAAAGTGTTGACTTCTGTTTTACACCAGCAGACACTGTATGATGATGGACTCCATACAGTTCTTTATGAAGTGGAAGCCATATTGAATGGGTGACCAATTACCAAAGATCAGGAACATCTTACTCCAAATCACATTCTCCTTATGACAAACAAACCAGCATTGCCACCTGGGCTGTTTGTAAAGGAAGATCTGTATGTCAAAAGGAGATGGAGACAGATTCAACACACGGCAGATGTGTTTTGGAAGCACTGGGTTCGTGAGTATTTGCCTTTGATTCAAAAGCAGCAAAAGTGGAACCAACAGAAGAGAAGTTTGCATCCAGGAGACACTGTTCTAATAGTGGACTCAACTGCTCCTCGTGGGTCATTTGCTGACAAGAATCGTCTTGTACGATCTGTCCGTCTTAAAACACAGTACAGTGTCATAGAAAGACCTGTGACCTGTGAGTTGCCAATCTCAGAGTTGATCAACTCAGAGTATGCATTTAAACTCAGAGTTTGTTGAACCTGCTTCCTGGAATAGGCCCCCCTGCTCTCTATCTGCTGTATGCGAACAGGAGCCGTGCAAGCCGTGACTCTCACCAACAGTCCAGTTCAAAATAAACACCATGAAACCCAAAATTTTCAGTGACTTATTAGACAAGAGAAAGCAACAAATGCTCTCTTTTTACTAGAATGAAACAAAACATGATTGCCATTTTTTTAATCTACAAATGAAATCCCCCTTGACCCTGAAATCGACACCCATTACTGGGGTTTTTGGCAAGATGTATCACTTGACACTGACGCCGACCCCCTTGACAGTAATGATCAACCTGAATCCCTCAGAATTGCATCTGAACACCGTATGCAGGACCGTAGAAATGTCATGTGGACAGATCTAGATTCAGCGATATGTGCAGCAAGCTCCAAGTCGTAGAGACAAACATTCAAGAGCTGTAAGCAAAGTTGAACGAAGCAAGAGACATGGTGAAAGAGATGTATGCCAAATGTGCAGAGTTGGAATGCAAGCTCCAAGACATAGAGAAGAAAAATGAAGGCTTGGAAGAAAGATTTAATGAAGTCCTGACAAGAAACACACAGATGCTGTTAGATCAGGAACAACAGGATGTAAAATGTGCAAACTTGGAATCCAAGCTCCAAGAGATGGAGGGAAAAAAGCTTGCAAGAAAAGCTTGATCTAGCCTTGGGGAAGAAAGCAACAATACCGCAAGAGAAGAGAGAGCTGAAAATGAAACACGCAGAAGTCAAATCAAAACTTGAAGACACTGAAAAGAAGCACAGGGTGGTGGAGGTCAAATTAGAAGATGTGAAGAAACAAAACAAAAGCTTATATGGATTGCTTCATGAAGCCCACTCAAGATAAGGTGCAAGAAACTTGAAGAAAGTCTTTGGCGAGACAAATAGTGTAGAAAAAACACCATAAATATGTTTAGGACTACAAATAAACTTCATGAAATAACTTAATAACTTTAATGCTCTGCCTAGACCCACATTGCATTGATCAATTTTTTCCCGTATTGTTTAATGTTAGAATATCAAATTTAACAAAAACACTGTGGGATGCGACTGCTAGATACATTCAACCCTCCCATCATGGCTCCAAGTTGTGGATCAAGCTTGGAAATCGATGGCTGACGTCCACAAGGACGACCAAAGAAGTGATGGATGGATGCAATCGTTGAGGACCTGAGAAGAGCAAACCTCGCCCCCGAAGACGTGCAAAATCGATCTGCAGAGCACGGAGCATAGCGGACCCTGCAAATGCGCGGGACACCTGCTAGGGAAGAAGAAGACTAAATTTTAAGATAATAAAAAAGGCAATCATATGCCATCTAAATTTACTCGTTTGTGGATGTTCACTTATTTATTTTTTGTTTACAGTCTCTGTGCAAGATTAGCCTAAATGTTTACCACACAAATTTGAAAGTTGCATAAAACTTGTGGTTACGTTTGGACCAGAAAGCCAATATACCAAAACATTGCAATGTTCATCATCATCAGTTACCCTAACCCCACCAATTGGTGGCCAGCACCTGAGCTCTGCTCTTTGCTCCCTCTCCAGGGCTCCATTATGGATTATTCACCTTAAATGTGGACTTGTGCTATTGCAGACAGCATCTGCAGAAAATGTCACTGAGAGCTGGAGCTGCTAAGAAAAGGAAATCCTGTAACCTACTGGAGGGGCAGTATAGTTTTCTCTACCTCCAAGGTTGAAAATTAAAGTAATGAGGAAGCGCCTAAAACTACAGTTCTAATGGCCACTTGGAGCATGCTTCAAAAATAGGTCAATCATCATGTTAAAATATTGAATTTTATTGATTAAAACTAACATGTTTAGATCCTAGTACAAAGAAAGGGTTTGGGCCCCCTTCATAACAACTGTATTGGGTGAATTTTATACTCATTATATTGATTTGGACTGAATTAAAGTTTTTTGGCATGGTTGCTGTAGCCTGTGTGTGTGTCATTTATAGAGTTTTTGGAACTACTTACCAAATGTTACTAGAACACCACCCTTTTATCCAAACATGGTAACTTCTGGTTATAGAAAACCAAGATGGTCACTGTTATACAGTTGAAGTGAAGGCTTCAAAATGTGGAGCTCATTCCAGGTTAAAAGGCAGGCATATGAATGCATTTGTTTTAAGGTTGATCCAAGGTTGGAAACTGGAAACATCTGCCAGTGACCGTAAAATATGAAGGGACATGTAGCATACTGCTAACTCTCACAGAAGGAATGAGGAAGATATAGTGCAATAATACAGACCTTTTTGTCAAGTGCCCACTTGACAAAAAAATGCCTTTTTGGGACATCAGTAAATGTCCCTGTTCGAGATGTTTCAGTTAAAAGGTCAGAGGCTCGATCAGATAAAAGTCTAAGAAGCAGGGTTATAATAGTTTTGGATTTTACATTATAGTTTAGTTTTAGTTAGTTTTTACTTTTTTTCCCTAATTCAGTTAGTTTTAATTAGTTTTCAGAGTGGTTTTGCTCGTTTTTATTAGTTTTTATTTTCGGTTTCATGCTTAGTTTTAGTTAGTTTCAGTTAGTTTCAGTATTAGTTTTAGTATTTTCATACCTGATCAGGTGCAAGATTCAAGGCGCAAAAGTGACTATTGTGTAATGAAAACTTGACAAAAGATACAGTTTAAAGAAATATAGTCAACAACCAACTGTTTACAAGACATGCTAAATTTGTGTAATATTAAGGACACACGAACATCAACAGGGAGAAACAAAGAAAAACATGAACTCCCAAACTCAATAAATTCTACAATAAACTCCACAATAAAGTTCAGCATCAGTGCAGCAGATTAACAACAGCTACATGTGGTGTTTGACAAAAACAAACTCTTTGAAGGAGTCAAAGCTCAAATCCAGCTGCATCCTGATGTTCTCACCACCTGAAGCTGCTTCTGTTTTGGAGCTAGCTTGGTTAGATGCTGCTAATTAAACCTGCAGGGTCTTTGCGGCCTCTGTACACAACCTACAGAAGTTGCCGACCTCATGTCCACATTTATGCTTGTGTAGCTGGATTGTGTGTGTTAACTACCTTGTGGTCGTGTGCAGGTGTTTGTACTCAAAGAACCTCCATACGGGACTCGGCAGACCGCAGCCATTACTTTGCGGACCAGCGCGGTGAGCGCACGCACATGTGCACTCACACAGTTGTCCTGTGGCGCTCCCAGCTTAAACTCGGAGAGCGGAAACAATGATTTCATATCAATCCACAAGGCTTAAAATGAAAGTCAGTTTATCGATAATTTCAGTTAGTTTTAGTTAGTTTTGTAAACTCACAATTCAGTTTTAATTAGTTATCGTTTTTTCCTTTTAATTATAGTTTTTATTTATTTCAGTTAACGACAATGTTTTTTCAATTTCAGTTTTCGTTATTTCGTTCGTTTTCGTTAACTATAATAACCCTGCTAAGAAGGTAGTGCAGGCTTCCACAATAGGGTGCTAAGATGGGAATGGGAAGTATGTGATTAGCCTGCAAGAAACAATAATAACAGAATAAAAGGAAGGATGTGTGTGAGACACGCGTTAAAGTTATTTAGGGGTACTGCAATTTAACAGTGGTTAGGAAACAAAATGAAGATCTAGAAACAACCTTCAATCGATACATTCAGTTATATTTCCATCAATGCAATTTGACGAGCATCCAGACAGCTTTGAGCTGTTTTTATGACCACTTAAAACCCCAAAAGAAGCAAACCCAGTTGTTCTTCATAGATGAGTACAATTTTAAAAATATTCTTAGCAGGTTGCTTCTTGCAAGCATCTTGTTGCACAGTTCCTCTGCAGATTCAAGCAGGTTCATTATGTCCCATCTCTTCCTTGAAATCCCAGACTGACATCATGATGTTGACATCAGCGCTCTGTGGGGAACCGTGCCATCTGTTGTCGGATTTCTTGTTCTTCTTGTCCCTGCGAGTGGTTCTTTGTGACCGTATGTTAAAGGGTCTGTTGTTGTGCTGCACAGTACTGCAACTCAGAGTCACACTGACCTTGAAATTAATGCACAAAATTGGACCAGATCAAAATGAATTTGGTTAATTGGATTCTGGGATGTGTATTCAGTCGTCATTAAGACCTTGGCAGGAGAACTGTGCATCTGGAGCGGAGCTCAGTGAGCTGACTTGAGATTGAAAAACAGGGGGACAGTCAAGGTGTGAACATTTCAGTTCTCACTGTGTGTTAATGACCCAGACGTTCCAGAGTTTTTAATTCTCTTTAACAATTTACATTTTTGTACCAGTGTTTGCTGCTTTGAGTCAAAGCTTTGACCCCCCCCCTCAGCAGCAACATTTTTTTAATCTGGCGATCATTACAGTGTGTTCAAGGTGGTTTGTGTCAAAGTCAGTGGCGCTACCATGAAATCCACAGACTGTCTGCAACGGTTCAAAGAAGATTTTTATCTCTAGTTTTTACGTGTTTCTCAGCTGCTGCATTTTGTGTAAGCCGAATTTGCCCTGTCTGTTTAATAGCTGCATGCTGTAATTCAGTATCTCTTCAGTGCAAGCAAAACCAATCAGAGGTGAGTCATTGGAGTTAAAGACAGACCTGGTATAAGTGCATTTCACATCTCACATCTGTTTCTGTACAGTTTGCTCTTATGTATAGTGGCAGGTGTGGAAGCGTGGGGTGTTTGCGTTTGTTTTTTTCTTTGTGTTTCCTTATGGGTTACATTTCTTTTGTAGTCATTTTGTATCTCGTGGTCACTCTGCAACACTTAAAAACTCTGTGGTCATTTACCATCTTGTTGTGGGCCTTTCACATTGCTTTGTAGCTGTTTTACACCTGTACTGCATACCTTCAAATAATTTTGTATCGCTTTCTGGCTGTTTTCTCTGTTTTTAGTTGTTTAGTTTCTTTTTACAGTTACTTTGTGCTTCTTTGTAGCATTTATGATTTCATTGTTATTATTTTACGAACATTCATACAGCCTTATTTTCAAAACCACTGTGTAAAATGCCTTCCATCCATCCTCTATTCAGTTTAGGGGCACAGGAGCCTATATCAGCTGCCATAGGGCAAGGGGTAGGGTACACCCTGGACAGGCTGCCCATCTGTTGCAGGACTAACACATAGAGACAAACAGCCATTCACATTTAGAATCACTAATTAGTCAGTCTCAGAATCAACATAAATACAGCATACTCAGCTAAAGTCGTGAAATATTCACTGCACAAGGGCCAAGTGACTGTCCCATATTTTATTATCCTGAGTGTGGACATTGACACAACTTTATAAAAGTAAAAGCAACACATTCAGTACAAAGATGCACAGCAATACACACTTCAGTTTAATTACACAATTCACTGCATAAAAAGTACACTAAAAACATGGCATAAACACTGGCTTATCGTAACATAAACAGTGTCATACATTCGATATATGCATATCACAAACTTCTCCTCTCTGCTTGCGCTCATTAAGACTGTGACAGGTGCAGCCTTTGTTGAACCATCTGTCTTTGTCGTGTAATACTTCCTTTGCTTACAGCAGCTCATAAAATATTTACAAAATCTGATAAATACATCATTTGAAAAAAAAGAAACATGCATTTGTGATCATTAGTTTGTAAACAGTGTGTAGATACTGGCAACATGCAGGATGAATTTAAGTCATAATTAATACAAGGATTTTGCAAAAGGTAGCAAAATGGCCTACTGAGTACACACAGTATCCCACAACTGTCCTGTGGCCTCATTGCCACACTGGCAGCTGTAGCATTACTTCTGAAGTTACTTCTTCTGATTATGTCCTCTTTATTTGACTAAGCATATATTGGAGCATTAAACCTGCCTCCCAGATGACTGCTGATCAAAACTTTTGAAACAGAAACTTTCCCCTGGTGATCAGGGACCAGGGGTTAAATAAACGGTGCTCTGTCGAAACTCTGCATTATGAGTCCACCACGTGAGCACAAAAGCAAACAGCCTTCATCTGATATGCTAACAAACAAACAAACAATCTAAAAAAAACCCCTACATCCCAAGAAGGTAATTTATTTTCCCAATTTATATTCCCAAAAGAGGGCATGAATCTGATTGACTTTTTTGATTGTGATAGTGTAGAGAATGTCTGTAATCAATTTCATACATTTTTGCAAAACTAAATCTTTTGCACTCCATATAAACCCAATGCAGCATTTGGGGTGTGGTCACGGCTGTGGCGTGCAAAATAGAGCATGGGTCTCATTTACTTTTTTGATCAGAATGATGTCAGGAATGTTGAAACAAATTTTCATGCTTTCAGATAAACTAAATTCAGAGAAACTAATTCTGTGGCCCGTCACACAAATTTTCATTTGCTTCTGTAGGGGGCGCTATTGCACCTATAGCCTTGAATCCGTAGTTATGGGTTCAGCCTGAGTTTGTACATGAGTGATTACATTTTTAGGCTGATCAGGCAAAGCACGTGCGAACGAGTGCACAAACAATTTTGTGGCAAGGGAGGAAAAACGAAGGCCAAATTCAACGGCCTGGTGTGACAAAGCCATTGAGTAATCTACAAAACCCTGAATAACTTTTGATAGGCTACTTGTCTAGATGATCTGGAGCCATTTTGGTCTCACTGGGTGAAATGCCCTAGGAGGAGGTGATTTAAATAACAGGCCTGAAAATTGCAAAAATTGACACCTTCAACTGAAAATGGCTGACTTCCTGTAGGGTTTCGGGTATGGTCCAAGAGACTTTTTTGTACGTCTTAGGATGTTACATGAGCCTGCACAATTTCAGATATGTAGATTAAAATGTAGCTCAGAGGCTACGCAAAAAACCATGGTATTTCATGATATTTCCAGGTCCCACTAGGTGGCGCTCTAATGTTTAGGGACTTTATGCATATCATTGTGTTCAAGGCAGGAGGCTTATCATACCACTAAAGTTTGATGCAGATTGGGCAATGTGGCTTTGAGTTACTGCCATTTTTGTCTACATGGCAAAACATTGAACTTTGCCATCCTGCCAGGGTCACGCCCTTTGGCGAAAAATCACAGTTTTGAAAACAGTGTAAGGCCAAGTCCTAAAGGTTTTTCAGGGGAAATTTGAGATGGTTCTACTCAACCACCTTGGAGTTGTACCTCAAAGTGTCAGACATGACATTTCCTGTACCCACTAGGTGGCGCTGCAACTGTCAGTAAATATTATCATATGTATGGGTTCAGGGATGGACCGTCATCCTACTGAAGAAGTTTGATCCAGATTGGATAATGTAGCTTTGAATGAGAGGCAATCAAAATTTTCTGGCGAATGATCGAAATTCACTGTGGTGTCACGGCCACGCCGTCTGGTGAAAACTCACCATTTTTTTAAATTTAAATTCCCCCTGGTGTGCAGATAAGACAACACAAATATGAATTTTATAACATCCAAAACCTATGAGTTATTAGAGAACGTATGAGGGCAGGAAATCGCTAAAATCAGCCATTTAATTCAAAATGTCGGACTTCCTGTTGGGTTTAGCGCATTGGACCCCGCGGTCTTTTTGGTTTGTCTGGACAAGTTACATATGTGTACCAAATTTCATACATGTATGAGAAACACAGCAGTGGGAATTGAACTAAAGGTAGAGCCATTTTGAAAGGGCCATGGCTGAAACCATTAAAATACTTAAATTTTCACCAGACCTGAATGTCCAAAGCAATTACAATAGACCTTCGCACAGGTTGTGCTCGGGCCCTAATTATAGAGCTGCACTTACCTGTATTTGTAAAGAGGACTTGAAACACTGCCCTGAATCATAGCACACCCTCAATCTTAAAAAGATAGACAATAACAGTGATCATAAAGAGAGCCATCACACCACCGAGCACAGCCCCAAGGATGATGTTTGGATCTGTGGAGATGACATTAAATGTAAAAAAAAAAGACAAAAAAAAAAAAGACTGAACCTTAAAAATGTAAAATTTTATTTACTTTTTTTTAAGTTTTTCAACAATTTTGTTTATATTGTTCATGTTTTCACCAGTGGTCATAAAAAGATCTTTGTAAAGTTGGCACAATGTCTTCAAGAAAATCTTGCCTGTAATGTTATTATCTAAACTTAGCACGAAAAGTAAAGAAACTTGTGTTTGGTCCATTATTTTTGGTTGTAACAGTGCTTCTTTGCAATAAATCTTAGAGAGTTGGAAAGCCTGTTTATTTCCCCTTAAGTGCTTCTCACCACTGTGAGGGACATGTGTTTGTGGGTCACTGAGAATGTGACTTGCGCCCACAAAAAACTTGACAAATCTTCTCTGCCAATGTCAAGCAGCTTACACAGCTATTGCCTCTTGTTTCGAGCTTCTGGCAGCCCAGCTGCTGATAATCATGCTTGTCATCACTGGAGGCACTCTCAATGCAGAGAGACATCAAGATGAGATTCTGCAACCGGTGGCAATCCCATATCTGCAAAGTCCGGGACTGAACTCTGTCCTCCGAGATGACAACGCTGCCCCCACTTCAGTCTTCAGTCATCCAGTTCAATAAACCACACCAAAAAGGAGTCAATAGCAGAATTAGCTGTTTGGCATCAGCAGAAAAGAGTTGACAAGTTTTTCATGAGCGCAACCCACAAATGCATTTTCCTTACAAATGTGGCACCATTTAAGGGGAAACAAACAGGCTTTCCAACTGTTTAAGATTTATTGCCAATAAACATTGTTACAACAAAGCAGTAATCGATCAAACACGCATGTCCTTTACTTTTTGTGTTCAGTTGATTTTGAGTAGCTTGAGTAGACTGAACAGCTCCCTCTGCTGGTCATCTTTCTGCTTCGCTTCAGTGACAAATTAAAATGAGAAATGGCAGCGTAGAAGGTATTTCCTGCTTTCTTTGTCCTACTTGTGCAAGTGTAAAATGATGCAAGTGAGCTCATTCTTTAGCAGCCAACGGTGCCTAAATGATGGCAACACTTGTCTTACTGTCACTTTAAATGAAGACTTGCATTGATAAAATAAGCCAAATAAACAAACAGCCTAAATAATGATCATAACTCTTTTACAGTCATATTTCTGTCACTTTCCCACAACTGACTGTGAATAAACTGCCTACAGGAGCTGTGATTCATGCATTTTTGCAACAATTCATAAATATCTTCTACAAATAATGCTTATAGATGTTTTTTTCACTGACTGGACATTTTTAAAAGAGTTTTTAATAACTGTTTCTTTCATGGTGCTCATTCACACTCTGAGGCCTGTGTTACCCAAAGCAGGATTTGAGTTTAGCGTGGCAACCTCAGGCTTAACCCTGAGTTTTTACTGTTACCAAGGTGGTTCACTTCTTACAGGGATACATTACTGGGGGAGATCTAACCTGCTCTGAAGCAAATTGTAAGAGAAATCACTGACTACTGACCAATCAGTTCACTGGAAAATAACATCACCACTCCTTTCTAGCATTACAGCTTGATGGTCTTCATAAAAGATGAGACTTTGCGCCCAGTAGACACGTCTGTGTTTAAACTGGTCATGTGGTGCTATACAGTGAACACACTTGTAGCTAGACTGGGAAACACTGGGTTGTCTTATCCAGTTGATAACCACCTTCATGTGACTGCTTAGCCTGATTGCAGATTTAAGGGTACACTGTGACTCAGGTGATAGAGCAGGTCATCTACCAGTTGGAAGATTGCTTAATTAGTCCCTGTTCCTCCAATACATCATAAACTAGCATTTCTCATACACTCTGAACAACAGTATGACCATAAACATGGTAACATATTAAATATAATTAACATAATTTACTGTAAATGTTTGGATTTTTCTTTATATATATATATATATATAAGATAATCACTTCAATGCACAGATTCTTTGATTTACTGATTGTGAGAAGATGCAGTAGTCCACAAGGTTAATAAACAAGGTAAGGTAAAGTATAATATTTATGGTAGATGTTTTTACCTGCTGGTTGCAGACTAAAATATCTCTCAGGAAAGCCCCTGTCACTGTACACACGACACGTGTAGTTGGTGTAGAAGTCCTCCTCCTGCAGCTCAGAAAACATCAGCAGTCGCTCTAACCACGCGCCTTTGATAGGACCATCATTGGGCAGCATACTGGTAAGAATAATCAGATGAGTCTAAAATAATGTGATAAAATGTGGTGCTCTGTGTCTGTTAGAGCACGAGTCTCAGACATAAACTTAACTGTTAAAGCAGATGAAACAAACGGATGGAGAGTTGAAGCTACTGACCGTTGATCTAACATGTGGACGCGGTGAGAGGTGTTAGTCTCAATGAAATCCTCTCTGGCCAACCACAAGATATCAACAGAAGGCTTCCCGTCACCCGGCACAAACACCAGACACCTTTTACTGAAGTTGAACCCTAAACACACGCACAAACAGTAACTCAGTATGTAATGAAACTCTATTTATTTAAAGCTTTGCATTTACTCTCCCTGCAGTACGTATTAAAATTAAAGCAGAAGTCTGTGTGAAATCAGCAGAACACATTTCTCAGAATATCTAGCAGACAAGGACGTACCCCTCTGTGCTTTGACTACTTCATTGGTGGGTTCATGCACGTGTGGAATCAAAGAGTACTCCTCTGAAACAGAGAACATCAAACACTGTATTGTATGCAGCAGAGGTCAGAAAATCACAAAGATATGCTGGAAATGGAGCCATATTTCCCATTCTGCAGTTTACAGTAAGTAAACTTAAGCTGCCACTTTTCCTAACACTATCGTTACCTTTATTACTGCTGCTCTGTTTTGCTTTTTTTCTTTCATTTTTTCTTCGTATTGTTCCCCTGATAGGCTTTTATGGAACAGTGAATCAATATACAAAAGTAAAACATTGTTAACATGTTTTGTGGTGTCTTGATATTGGTCAGTACTGTGTATATTGGTCAGTATAGGGACCCTGAAGGGTGGGCAGTGTGGTGGAAGTTAGCCAGGTCAGGGTTTCTTTTCTTCCAATGTGACTTATTATTGAAGTCACAAGACCACTGACCCCTATAAACAGACGCCCTCCTACATTAGCTGTCTAGATGGTGGGATTTTTTCAGAGATGGTCATGTGCCCTGCTATAGAGGCTAAAGTGGTTTAAAACTGCTTATATTGGTCTAAATAAATGGAACAGCAGGTAAAAGTGATAACAGTCAAATATTGTGCCAGTCCTTTTCCTGGTACCTTCCTTTACTACTATTTTCTGTTTATGTACACACTATACACAGTATAAAAGCTGGACATAGCTTCTCAGTCTAAAGTGTCCCTTCAGCCTGCATTATTTTTGATTGTCTCTGGGGCGGCGATGCATGTGTTTGCAAAAAGACTGAGTCCTAGCACTCAGCACTAACCTCAGGAAAGATGCGTTTATGCTTTGAATAAAACATTAGTACATTTTATTATTTTTTTAGCAATTTTACTCTTTATCGTGTCCTGGTCATTAGTTCTGTGTGTGTGTGTGTGTACATATGTTTCTGTCAAGTTTTATCCCTAAGTCCTTGTGTATGTAGGTTTGGCTCGCTGCCAGCCAGTTTATGTTCTTCATTCTCATCAGTGAGATTCAGCAAATAAAGTTCCACATCCTGTCTCCTGAGTCCTGCACTGGGGTCCGATCCTGCCTGCCACACAGTGTCTCATGATAGTTATGGCAGCAGTAACAATGGTAAGAATGTAAACACTGTTTATTGTATGATTGCTGTTATTCGATAAAACATCTTTACACTTTCTGTTGTGCTGTAGACAAATTGTTTGTAGTCTTTTCTTTGTCTGCAATCTCACCTGTGACCGTTGCATCAATGGTCTCTGACACAGATCCTTTGATGCCATCGAGGGTGAATGTTAGAGTACAGGTGTAGGTGCCTTTATGTTGAAGTTCCACATGATTCATTTTCAGTTTGGTGTCCCAATACTCGTAGATGTTTGTCCCATCCTCTATGGGCTCACAGTCCTAGAGGGAATAACATCAAAGTAGCTAAAGAGGGGGAGAAATGGGTGGCGTAGTTAAACACTTGGACACAGGCTGGATCTTGATCAACACCAGTCGGGTCACCTGGCTTCATCGGGTATCTGTTGTAAAACCCGAGACACCCGATGAGCATCAGAAGATGTATGCTGAACAGTTTGTTTCATAATCACAAAACAAGAAAAAAATGTCTCTATGGTCTCTATTCATTATAATAAACAGTGCAGTTGGTGAATTTGCCGTGGGATCCCATTTGACTGCTGGCATAAACGTTTCCATTTACTGATGGTGGGATGATGTGATTATTTTAAAACATGGAACTTTATAACAGTTCCCATCATTTTTTTAAATAGTATTCATTTGTTTCCCTGTCACAAAGTGAAACAAAACAAACAAAAACCTCATGGATGCTGGCATCTGCTATCAGCCAAACTGTAATTTGTAAACACTGGTATCAGCCCAGAGTTTCAGTGCACTCCTTGTACTGATACAAGTTGAAATAGAGGCAGTAAATAGTTGAGGTTGCTGCTACTTTGCAGCCTCTCCATTAAACCCATTAGGTTTCATGCCAAGAATTCCCAACAACTCACTCTGTACCACTTGATGGAGGAAGTGATGTTGTAGCTTCTCAGCTTATTGATATGGTCCCCCAGAGGGCAGCTCAGGCTGTCGTTGGCTCCTTTTGTAAGTTCTTGTAAAGCTTTCCTCGGCCTTCCACATTCTCCTGGAAGTCTTTCCTCTACTACCAGCTTGGCGGCCTGCCTATAGCAGTGAGAAGGAGTCCTACAGGGAAATTAAGTCAAACTATTATGAATGAACGGATAATTAGACACATTCAAAACTCAAACATTAGAAAGTTGTTTGGGTCTTGCAGAAAACTGCAGTGATGTGTAAAATAGTAATTACCAGCTACAGTAGTAGTTGTCATTGTTTTAAGGTAATCCAGAACATTTTGAAAATGAATATCATGTTACAGTTAAAATTGAAGAAATAAAGCGCAAAAACAGGAGAACAAACAGCACCTGGAAGATAAAAACCAACACAGAAACAAGCACACAATCTTGTGTCTGTGATACTGTGTTTGTCATGAATGAGGGTGAGAAGCTGCAACAACACTAACCTAACCCTAACCCAGAAGACCCGGGCTGTACGCTGAACAACCAAGGCCACACATCCCAGTAACATCAGCATGCCCAGGCATAACTGGGCACCCCCAGTGTAGGGAGGGACCCAGCAAGGAGTAGGACAATCCCAGGCACCAGGGCCCCAGACTCCACACCCAGATCCCCGCAGGGGAGGCCAGCCAACTAGCCCAGGGCCAGCATCCATTGTCTCAAGCACCCAGGCCCCCACACCCCAAGACCATGAGGTAGCATCTACTCAAGTGCCCACCACCCGCAATGAGGGCAAACATATAGACACAACAAAATGGCAGCCACAGGTGTTAAGTTCTGTTCTCAAATTCTTCTGTTAGACACTAATGTTTTATTTTGGTGAGCACTTTTATTTTGATATATCCTGTGTGGCGAATAGAACTTCCTGCAGAAACTATTGTGTTTTTCATTTACTTTGTTTTTACGACCTTGTTGTGATCATTCATTTTTTACGGCAGTGTGAAAAGTGTACGCAGAGTGAACGTTTACAACCATGGCTACTGCGCACATTTCCAGAGCTGTGATGAAGTTAAGAATAAAGGAGTCAAGAGACTAAAAAGTGTGTGATCATTTACGACATGGAAGAAGCGACAGCAAACCCAACAGGTTATGGGCCCAGGAGCAACACAGAAGGAAGATGGCAGACAGGGGTGCAGCTATATAATTTCTGAGGTGTATGCGGACACATTTTTAGGCGCCCCCCCCAACCCTAGCCAGAAATTTCATCTGCACATTTTAACTTCCGTACTGCAGTTTTTCTCTATGTCACATGTGTCAGACTCAAGGCCTGCGGACTACTTCCGGCCCACGATCTAATTTTATACGGCCAGCAAGATGATTTCATATAGCTATTATTAATAGCCAGTGGGTAAATGTGCTCCCACCACTTATACTACAAATCACACTCATTGCAACAGCTGCCGGGAGGCCAAGAACTGTGCACCACTTTTGCGTATTGCCGATTGATCAGCGGATAAAACATCAGTCAGCACTTTTTACAGTGACACAGGTGCCATGAGCTGCCTCAGGAAATCTGTCACTTTATAGAAAGTGAAGGAAACGGCACCAAACAATCGCACAAACCAAACCAAACCACAATAGTGTGATTACCACCAGATTGTGCTTATAGTGATCGTTCTGGTGGTGATGTACAGCTGATGTAAGGAAAAAATAACAGCTGCCATTCTCTGCACAGTGAGTAAAACCACACAGACAATGGAGGCGTGGAAAAAACTTGTCAGCCATGATCCACTCCTGTTAAATCATGCCTGAAATTTTCATTTGATCTTCGTTTTTCTTCTTACTTCTCCTCATTCATGCTGGTTGTCATTTCCATTTTTTGTAGCCGTGAAACCAAGTGCGCGCATGACCTTAGGGACATCAAACGTGCACATTGTGAACTTTCCCTGCTGTGGTAGATTGTAAATTGCAGTGAAATAATAAAGGAGCAAGCAGCGATAAAAGCAGCGATCTAGCCGGTGCGGAGTCCGCGGGGCGGGCTCCTGTTTGCTAAATGCAGTGACAGCAGAGCTCCGAAAGTGAAGCGGTGAAATCCTCAGCCCGACTAAAGGGCGTCTCAGACCAGCGCTAGCTGAACACTGCCCGTGCGCGCGCGCACACACACACACACACACACACTCACACACACACACACACACCAGCCGCATCCTCTCAACATTTACTGTGTTCATGTGTGCAGATCACTTATTCATGGACTTATAAAATACAAGACTTCTATGACATAAATTACGACTGTCTTGGGGACAGGAGGAGGGGAGGTGAAGGAGCGCAGGGGCGCCTAATCAGCGCCGCGCCTCTGTTATTGATCATGTCATATGCACAGCTGTTAAATACAGAAAATGCAACTACAGAAATATTTTCCCACATCGTTTTGGCACCCCCCCTCTTGTGCGGCACCCCTATGCATTGCATATAGTGCATACCCCCTTTTTGCGCCACTGCACTTTATTAACATTTCTTAACATCCTATTAACTAAACACAACACACAACAATTTATTTTAAAAGATATATGATATATGACATGTAGCACATACCTCACAACCTACGGAGGAAGAAAAGAAAAAGAAAAAAAAAAAAATAGTGGCAGCAGCTACGCAGGTGGTGTGTGGCTTAGTCTGTCAGTCTCTATATTATTAATATCGTTTTTTTTTTTTAACCTTACGTCAGTCAGTCAGTGGTGCCAGAGGGGGGAGTCGATCCTAGGGTTACAAACTGGGGGGCCAGCGCGCACACCACTAAGCTACGCAGGTACTGCCGAAAGAATAATGCTCAACGTGCTATATGAAGATTCCAAAGAGGCAAGTTTTGAAAATCAATAATTCTTTGAAAGGATTCACTAATAGCTTTTGTGAGGCGTTGCTATCACTGCTCTTGTTCCTGTCACTCTTTGCTCCTGTCACTTTGTCAGTCAGTCGCTTACTTCCTCTGTCTGTCAGTGCAGTAGGCTTAGCACTAGGCTACCCAGCCTAGTGCTAGCGTGGCTTACCACCAGGCTGTATAGCCTAGCGGTTAGCGTGCCGGACTCCGACGCAGAAGGCGAGAGTTCGACTCCACCTTGTGGACTGCAAACCTAAACGCATACTTATGTGTCTGCTTTGTAATGCCCGCGGGGGCCCCGCTTCCCATTCATTCTCTATGGTAGTGCTAAACCACTACGGATGAAATATATTTTTGGCCACTATGACCCTTGTGGCGCTGTTGTGGATGCGGTACTTCTAAAAATTTCCGCTTTGAAACTTTTGCCGAGACAGGACAGTTAACCCACTGCTCGCTACAGCAATCAGTGCCCCGTATTCATTTATTAAAGGTAAGAAAGGATGTTAGAAATAAGAGTAAATCTACACAATGAATATGCAGGTCCAGGATCACATGTGTTCGTTGTGAATTCATTTACTGGTGCTGTCAGGTAAACTAGCGTCCTTCCGTCGCTTGGCTACCATGATCAGAGTTCATTAGCTGTGATGAAATGACGTGCTAAATATGAATGAACATGATGTTTTATTTTTTCGTGTGTGTTATTAACAGATTGTACTGTTAAAAAAGCTCGGTGGGTTTCTGACAAAGTTATGTACATATTTTGCCAACACTAAGAGGCCGCTGTGACACAAAGGTTACTAGTGTAGTGTAATTAAACAGCGTATTAATGGCTCGTAGTGAGATGACACGCTAAATTATGAATGAACCTGCTGCTATTTTTCATTCATGTGTACAGTGATTGTGTTGTAATGGCAAGGAATCAGTGGGTGATATCTGACTAAGGTGAGCGATGCTCGCTAATGAATAAACATGATAGGCATATGCTGAAAATCTGCCAGCAATACTTAGGTGCTATGACACTATAGCTACCAGTTTTAGGTTAAGCTTGACTACTGCAACTGACATAAATAATTGTGAATAAACAAATAATCACTCAACCATGAATGATTTTTATTTACAGACAGAATAGTTTGCAATGCCTGGATAAAATACATTTTTATCACAACTATTGTAAGCTAGAGTAAGCTTTGACTAAGTCAGCTGAACCCTGGCCACAGTTTAATAAATGTATTCTCCTGTCAGTGCTCTTTAAAACACTTGTTCTGTCTCCTCACCTTTCTCCTGGAGCTTGCTGTCTAAACCCTACCACAATGTGCAGCATTATTTTTAATATATTTCTTTTGATAAATTTGTCCTTTTTTTGTGGGGTCAAAGGTCATGTGATTATGACCTGAAATCTCTGTATTTGTGTCAAAATATTTTTAAAATCAAATTATGCTTATTTCTTACTTTTTTTTCTATGTCAAGATGCACAAGAAAGTTGTATTGTACCCAGGTAAAACCTGTGTGGTGTTCCGCAAGGGGCCACTCGGATACCTCCTCCAAGACCCGTCAGATGAAGCTCGGCGGATAAAAGACAACACCAAACTTCAGAACAAGTCTGTAGCAATGAGGGAGGACCTGGTACATCAGAATGCTCTGACTGTGGTCCGTCACAGAGGAGGGGATGCCTCCGACAGGCGCGAGGTGTAAGGAGAGTACATCCTGCAGTTTGGAAAATATAAAGGAAAATCTTTCCGGTGGCTTCTGGAAAATGATGTTGGGTACACCATGTATCTGATCAAAAGTCTCCAGAAGGAAGAGGCTGCAGGGATCGCCATGGCTGAAAGGCATAGTAAGGATAGCCTGCAGTCATTCGTACAGTATGCCCTCGGTTTTCCGGAGATAAAGTCTCTTCAGGATTATGAGGCCAGCAGAGTGAGTGCTGCAGCAGAAGTCTCCTCTGAAGATGATCAGCTTGTTGGCTTTGGCTTACCATCTAAGAGCACACGGAAGGAGATTTGGGATGGCAGAGGTGATGGCTACGTGGCCTTTATCATGGAAAAGAGCTGCATTCAAGGAACACGGATGTATAAGCTGCAGCAATACTTGCGCAAGAAGCATCAGTCTGCCTCAGCTACCACAAGGACCTCCACCAAACCCATTGGTAGATAATTTTACTAATATTTTAATAACATTTTGATGTGAAACTAAGTTAATTATTGATTTAATTCTTGCCTGAATCACAGGAATGGATGATGACAAAGAGTTGGAGGAGGCAATGCTGAGTGTCTCACCTGAAAAACTTGAAGCCGACAGCTGTAAGTAAACCATCATGACCTTGACTAAAGGTCAGAAGTGACCGTGCCTATTTTCTGTCTGATATCTCCCCTCTCCTCTGTCTCTGCATAAGTAGTTACTGTGCCAACAGCAGCAGCAGCAGCAGAAGTACCCACACCCAGAGTACCTTCAGGAGCAAAGACAGGTTTTTAATGAAAGGTTTCAGAACTGGAGTACAATTCTTTTACACGACGAATTGCCCTCCAAAACTGAACCTTAACTTAAACTGTTATATCATGTTGTTCTTGTGTTTGTGTTCTGGCCGTGTTCCGGCCACATTCCTCCGATAGTTCAGTTGTGTGCTGGCATGATATTAACTGCTGTAAGGACTATGAATTGATACCTGCCTTCATGAATTGATACCAACCACAAGGGGTGAGTATGCACTTTTGTCCTTTATGGGTGTTGTATTAAAAGCGATCAAGTAGCACTAGGCACTAACACCTGAATGAATGATTGTTCATTGACTCATATTGCTCCTCCTGCTTCAACAAGTAGAGGTTAGAAGAATAAATTTGTTTAGTTTCTGTTGCAATTAGATATTTTACATTTGTTTAACAATGAGAAACAGGAGAAGTAAGAGTATGGATGTTTGAGTTCCTACTAACACCAACACTCACATACATTGTAAATTATGAAGTGACTAACACGTTTTTCCGTTGTAGCTCCCTCTGCGGCACTGTCCATACCCCCTTCCGACACAACTACTGAACTTCAAGCATCATCAGCTGATGGTAACAAACAACTATAATGTTTTTCATCTGATTAAAGGTTTTGTTTATTGTGTCTAGATAAAAAAGGTTGTTTTTTTTTTTCCTGTACCTTGTAGGTGCAGCCTTAAAAGATGAGAAGAGCAAGGTTCCTGTGCCTGTACCAAAGGAGCTGTCGTTTCTACTGAAGGAGACCACAGATCAAACACAAGGGCCTGAGTCAAATCCAGGTACGTCTCCATTTTAATTTAGGATTGGTTTTCAATTAAACTTCTGCTTAATGCATAGATCACTGATGCCAGTATAATATTCACAACCACTTTACACTTTGTCATAATGTCATCTTGTGCAAAACATGCACAACTGAATGACAGAAAGCCTACTTTCCTTTTCAGGGCTCAGCACAAGTGTTGCTTGCACATCTGTGCGCAAAGCTCTCACTTTTGAAGACAGCAATGAAGATGGTGAGAGTGTACAGCATGTGGAAAATCCCTAGATTTTAAAAACTCTTGACATTAATAATGCTGTCTTAACTCTGCTTTTTCATTTTATTTATTCAGTGTATTCAAACAGTAACAATGGAATTTATAATACTTATCAGGGAAGTAACTATTTTGTAAAATCCATCTTTATTTTTAAAGCTCCTTCAGCTCAGCCAGCCATTCCTGTTCCAGTGGCTGGTTATGAGCATGAGCTGAGTACCTGGAACTGCTCACAACACCAGAAGCTGTGGATGAAGACCGAGCTGCAAGATCTGGGGCTGTGGCCTGGGTCTCGACCAGTGCGTAACCCAGGAAACACAATTTCACTCTGGCGTCTCCCTCCACAACCTGAGCTCATAGATACTGTAGCTGAGCTCCCGTCACCAAATTTTTTCCAGCTCCACCCCTTCTTCCTATGGAAACCTGAGAGCAGCATCATGGCCAGGTTGAGGAACAATTATACCTTGCCATGTTTGCATGCTTGTGCTCTTCCACGTGTGGTCTCTGCTGGTGTGGGCAGGCCTCGAGTGATTGTTGGCACCAGTGGTCAGTATTACATCCTGTCCTCACGACTCTGCTGCAGGGCTTGTCGCAGGAACTGGTTTGCTGACAATCCACGATGGCTGGAGAAACTGCCAAATAGGTTTACCAACCTTCTCCCAGCCTTTCTAACTTACAAAAAGGCCATCTGCAAGTCTGTAATGGATGAGCTGAGGCGCACTGGCAAATCTCCAGCAGACATGGCAAACCAGGTGAACGAACTCATGCATCTTAAGTTTAGACGAGCTCACCTGGCATACCTGCATGCCATAGAATCTGTCTGGGATTCTGTAAATAAGTTATTTTTTACAAGAACATCAACACAGTGTTCACTTTGAGCTCAGCTGTATCTTTATTTGTGTATGCTTACCATAAGCTGCTGGCCTTAAATCTTGTTATTCCTAAAAGACTTCACATAATGAATACAGTCCATGCTTTTTGTATAGGAGTTACAGCTTTTATCTTTTTAACCTTTCTGTTCTATTTATGTTATAATAAATATGACTGCTTGGGAGATAATCCAAGTCTGATGTGTTCTATCTTTGGTTTGGTTATTGCTTTCTGGCTCTATCTACAAAAACAGTTCAATAAGGGGAGATCACATGGAAAGTTTTGATGATTTATTGAAATCAGAAGTTACAGAAATAACTTAAGTGATTCTGCAATTAGACTCCAATAATCCATCATAGCAAAAAGAATCCCAGAGGTGACAGGAGTTAGGACAGGACCCCTCCAGAGTTTAGAAGCTGATAGTGGTGAAGCTGAAGATGGAAGCTTGGATGGGGCCCTGAGTGATCACAATAAGGAGGAGATGGGTTGTAAAAATGAGTCTGAAAGACAGAATGGAAGAAAAGCAATGAGATTTAAAGCATTCAGAATGAGGTTAATTGGCTTAGAGAAGGCAGGCAAGAAAGTGATTGAACAACAGTAATGATGTCAGTATTGAGTTTAACAGCACTGGAAAATGCAGGTGATATAAAGAATAGATAAGCAGGCAGATTAGTGATTACAGAACTTCCTCATGGAACTAACAAATATGCTTAATTTTCATCACAATAAATCTGTTACAGCTTCAGTCTTTGTATTTAAACTGGGTTATCTAGATGACAAAAATAAACTGATGGGAAAAAAGAGGACTTTAATATCTCTGGTATGTATATCTCAAAAATGTTATGATACCTTTTATTCTTCATTATGTACTTAGTGAAACTATAGGTACACACTGCAGAAAAATAGCTCTCGGTCTGTAACAGTGTATAAGAAGAAAAAAAGCAATGTTCAAAATGAACATTATCCACATTTCCTATAGAAAAACTGGTGTTTATTCTTTGATAATGTAACACAAGCTTTGTCCACAGCAGGACTCGAACCTATGCTCAGACAATAACGTAAATAATCAAGCGATTTTTTCATTGGACAAAAAAGCTGCGATTTGATTGGCTGTTACTGCGTTACACCTATACGCGATGGGCCCCCCGCGTGAGGACTGGGGCTTCTTAGCATCAATACCAAATATGTAAATGTGGCCTGCATAATCAGGGTGTTAAGTCACTTAATGTATGAAGTGCCCCAATAGAAAAGTATTGATAAAATTGAGTCTCCAGTCGCTGCATGCATTGTCAAATAACACAGTAGGCTTGTTGAATTAATGTGCTTGTTTTCTAAATCCAGCAATACCAAATATGTAAATATACCAGGCATAGTCATTTAAAAATGTGTGATCTGTGCCAAATGAACAAATATACTGCATTTCATTGCAATATACTAGAGTATACTGGTAAAATCACCGGAGATGAGTGAGCAGGACAGGAAAGCACAAGATAGGATAACAGCTTGGCCTTGATGGTTTGAGGCCTTCAGGGGCAGCCATCACATCTGTGCATTAGTGTGCTGGAGAAACTGACACGATTCTGACGGGCTAAGAAAAGCACTCAGGCAGAGTGAGGGAGAGAGGGTGTCATAGATAAAGAGCCTAAAACAAGAACAGGAGATCGACAGAGCTCAGGAGACATGAAATAGGGTCGCGATGCAGAGACAGAGGAGCATGGACACAGAGGTGCACAAACGGGGGCACAAAGGTTTTGACCAGTGCACACAGCTGGCCATTACGTATATATGAAATATAGATTATTCCTGAGTTTCCGCAGCATTAACTAAGGTCTGCACCTGTGTTATTGTGCACACTTTGTGTTCACAGCAGCAAAAGACTGTACGCCGCTGTCACCGTAGCCAGGGGCGCAGCTATGTACTTTCTGAGGTGTATGCGGACACATTTTTAGGCACCGAACCCATCCATCCATCCATCCATTCACTTCCGCTCATCCTGTTCAGGGTCACGGGGGGACTGGAGCCTATCCCAGCTGTCATAGGGCGAGAGGCGGGGTACACCCTGAACAAGTCGCCAGCCTGTTGCAGGGCCAACACAGAGACAAACAACCTTTCACACACACATTCACGCCGTCATTCACACCTATGGGCAATTTAGTGTAGCCAATTAACCTAACCCCAGTAAGTGCATGTCTTTGGAATGTGGGAGGAAACCGGAGTACCTGGAGGAAACCCACGCAAGCACGGGGAGAACATGCAAACTCCACACAGAGAGAGGGAGAGACCTGGGCCAAGGTGGAATCGAACCCAGGCCTTCCAGATGTTATTCTAACTGTGAGGCAGCAGTGCTAACCACTGCGCCACCGTGCTGCCCCGGCACCGAACCCTCCCCCCCTAATAACAGTCTTGGTGAACCTGTAGTTACATTTCTCCAGGTGCATGTCATTTTTCTTGAAGGCCTTTCACAGCTTCACTGGTGCTGAAAACTAATGCTCGACTATGGCTTTCTGAATACAAGTGGGCTGCCAGTCATTAGGCAGGATGTGACACAGAGCAGAGGGCAACCAGACAAAAACATCTGCCAGGAACTGGCTTTCATGGGCAATCTATGGAGGTTTGTTCCCCCACTAAAAAATAAGTCAAAATTTCAGGTCCTTAGCTCAAAATCTGAAGTGAGGTATCTCCAAAATTCTGCGTACTCGGAAGTTTTTGTTCATAAGTTGAAATATGGACTTAGCTCTGCCTGGAGAAAAATGTTTTGGTTTTATTTAGTGGCAGAAACAAGCTTCCAGAGAGACCCCCAGTGCACAGTATGTCTCTGCATTACCTGATGCAAATATAACTGTGTGAACATCTTCTTTCCAGATACATAAAATCTTTCATACTGTCGGTGTAACAGAGGTAGCAGAGCACACCAACAGGGCGAGATGGGAGTGTCCCTAAGTGACAAATGTCAGAGTGGTTTATTTTCTACAGTGTGAATTTCCAGAGAATAAACATGATCCATCTATGGGGAACAAGAAGACTATAAAAACTCATTTCTGAGCACCTCAGAGACCCATCAAAACACAGCCATGCAAACAATCACCCGCTTTTTAAACCACATCCTTACTCGGGGTCGTGCGGCTGCTCTGTTTCCCTCACATTCAGCAAAGAGCAGATACAGACAGTCAAACACCGTCTCACCAACATGTAACAGCCTCACTGTAACGGGGAGAAGCCCACAGACACAGTGAACACGCAAACTCCACACAGAAGGTTCTCTGTTCATCGTCTCCCCGGAAAACAGGCAGTGCTGATGAAGTGCAGTAAGATGATTAAAAGTCAAAATGAAACATTTAAACACAGTTCATGGCTAAAGCTCCACTTTCTATATTCATATGTTAGAAGGTGTTCTCATCTCAGGTTGATTCCCTGTGCAGCCACCAGAGGGCTCAGCATGACTGTGATAAAACACATGAATGTGGGAGCCAGACACGCTCAGCCTGCTGGAGCCGATTAACAGACTAACAATTGTATATGACTCATAACTGAATGAATGGGGAAACCCAGGTGTCACCTCTGTATTTAGATGAGTTTTGGGAAGAACTGCTCTTGAGTCTTTAGCCTAATTAACATTTAAAGTTAATGATGGAAACTCTCTTGCAGATGTTGTGATTTAACAACCACTGTGATGGTGTCCAGAAGCAAAATTACAAAAGAAACTGTGACCTATGGATCTAACTGTATATACTGTATATACTACATATGATGACTCACATTCAAAAGTCTGTGAATCTTTAACCTTCAATTGGTTAAAAATGCAGACAGACAATCTCATTAATTAAGTCAAAAATTAAAAACACCCTAAACATGTTCATCACGTGTCAAACATCTCCATGTTGGTCTCATCTGTCCAGAGGACATCGTTCCAGAACTCTTCTGGTTTGTTCAGCTGCAACTTTTCAAACCTAAGCCATGCTGCCATGTTCTTTTTAGAGAGAAGAGGCTTTCTCCTGGCAACCCTCCAAACAGCCACATTGTACTTGTTCAGTCTGTTTCTAATTGTACTCTCATTAACTTTCACATCTAACATGCTAACTGAGGCCTGTAGAGTCTGAGATGCAGCTCTTGGGTTTTTAAAGTTTCTGAGAGTTGCACAGTCTGACTCTGGGGTGAATTTGCTGGAACGTCCACTCCTGGGAAGACTGTCAGCTGTCTTGGGTGTTTTCCACTTGTAAATTAACCTTCTAATAATTGCTTGGAAATGACCTTATAACCTTTCCCAGATTGATGATCAGCAAGAGTTGCTTGTCTAAGATCACTGCTGATGTCTTTCTTCCTTGACATTTGCTCACACTTGTTGATGATCAGTTAATCGATTGCCTTTGATTAGCAGCACCTGGATGCTACTTTGCCTCTTGATTCCTATGGAAGCATTAAGGGTGTACGAAATATTTCACACACTGCTTCCGTATTTTGGCTTAATTTTTATTAAATAAATGACCTGGTGTAATATGTCATATGATGCTGTTCATCTGAGGCTGTATTTAAATTACCTGCTAAGGACCAGATGAGTTTTTTTTAAATGTCCTGATACATAAAACCTCAGAATTTAAACACATTATACTTTCTGTTTCATGACTGTACAATAGAGTATTTTAAACACTCTTCCTCTTGTCTGTGTTTCGTTTTCAGCTGAGCTTCACGTCTGAGATTCCACTCTGCAGGCAAGGGTGAGATTTTCTCTGTTAGTTCTGCCGTGTTGAGTAAACTCTCTCATCCTTCCTTCGTCTGTGTGGTGCTCAGTGTCTCTTGGGTGAGTCAATATTTGCTGCTTACTTGGGTTTAAGCTGTTTTCGCCACTGAATGCAGCCAAAGTGCTTAAATTCTTAGAAATGTGAGATTCAGAAACGCATGTGCACTCATTTACCATAACAGAGACACTCTTGCTTTCATACTATATTAAAGACTCCTCCTGCAGCCAGTAAAAATGTGCCATTTTTGAGCCATGGATACATCTGATAAATCAGTAGCGTGTTGGAGCCAGTACTGTCTTGCCGTGAGGTGACAGGGCTAACCACTGCACCACCATGCCGCTTGGAGTGATTCACTAAAGTGCATTTTGATGGTTGTTCAGTGTGGGTTTAGTAAACTGCACAGTTTTTCTCCCAGCTTGTGTTTTACTGTGAGTGTAATTTATCAGTGATATTGTGTGTGCTTTTTCACATTCTGCAAAACCGTGTAACTCCAGACCAACTCACCTTAAACCAGTCAGCAAAATACTCTCCTATAATGTCAGATTCAGCAGATGGTACAGTATAAGCAGCACTAATGATCAAACACATACAGTCTTTCATTGAATTTAAAAGCAGCAACAGAAGGGAGAAACTATGGCTCAGTGTAGCAGTCCATGAGGAAAAACAGCTGCTTTTATTGCAGGTTGAGGCGATGCATTGAAGATGTGGGTTTCAATTCCCCATCAGGGTCTGGAATCACATCCTCTTCCTCTTAAAAAGAAATTGTTTTACTGAACTTTTTCACATCATTGTAGGAGTATGGGGAAATGCTGAATATCTGCCACATAATTTATTATCAACATTTCCAACAGAGCATGGAATTAAGAGTAAAATCTTCACTTGTATGCAAGCTGATAAAGCAGCCATCAGCTCCCGAGATGTTCATGTTATCAGTACCTTGGACCTGTGACCACCCTCTGTCCCATCAACTGACAGACAAAGTTCCCACGACTGGGCAGGATTTTTGGCCCCAAACCAAACAACCACTTAACCAAAAGCAAACAGAAAATAGATTCGTGTTCCTTTCTGTCAGTTTGAAGTAGTGAGATTAAACACTGCACAAACTTGGTCTGTTAATGAGGCCCGTTTTCCAACAGCTTCTGCAAGATTTCTGCCATGCACCATGGCGGACTCAACTGGAGTTGCTTTGCATTATTCAATACATCATCAGCTTTTTTAGGCATTTTTATGCATCAAAGTAGAAATGGAAAACAATGATGTAATGTCTTAATGAACAAATTAACTGGCAAAGTTCTTAAAACCTGGAATGACAGAAAAAGAAAACCATCTGTGAGACATGCCAAAAATTATAGCTCTGCACAGACTCCTTTTCAGATGATATGATTTGCATAGCAGCCGGTCTTATGTTGTCTGTCACTCAAAAAATCCACCACTTTTATGCTTTGGCTTTCAAACCCAAGCAGCAGTGTAACTGTTGCAGCTTCAACATGAATTCAGCTCTTCCTGAGAGTCAGTACAGTTCATTCATAGATTTACAGGCAGGGCGGGGGAGCAACACTTTCATTGAACAGTTACCAGGAATACTCAGGTTGCTACCAGTCAGAGAGCATTACGTATGTAATGTTAGTCATTAATAATCAAGGAGGGGAGCTAGCTGGGCGGCGCGGTGGTTAGCACTGCTGCCTCACAGCTACAACAGCTTCTCTGTGTGGACATGTTCTCCCCATGGCTGCATGGGTTTCCTCCCACAGTCCAAAGACCTGCACTTACAGGGGTTTGGTTAATTGGTCACTCTAAATTGCCCATAGGTGTGAATGGTTGTCTGTCTCTCTGTGTTAGCCCTGTGACAGGCTGGTGACCTGCACAGGGTGTACCCTGCCTCTCGCCCCATGTCAACTGGGATAGGTTCCAGCCCCCCCCCCCCCCCCCCCCCCCCCCCCCCCATGACCCTGAACAGGATAAGCAGAAGAGAATGGATGGATGGGAGCTAGATGGTGGTAGAAAGGGGAAAAATATTTCTTAAAGTTAGACCCTTCATCTCAGCTGATTATTTCTGGATTTTAAAGACACTTGTGACTTTCACTGGATTGAATTGTTACATTTTTCACTGATTACCATGTCAGGTTGTTGCTATAATTCATAGCCTGTTCACACCCATCTACAGCACATGTTTACTTCTCAATTTTGTGTGTGTGTGTGTGTGTGTGTGTGTGTGTGTGTGTTTTAGAAATGGGCTTGAGTTCAACACTGGCAAGCCTCCTGTTGTTCCTCAGCCTGTGTGGAATCTGTAGAGCATCTGAACAGGGTGAGCACAATAACACTGTCTTACACACACACACACACACACACACACACACACACACACACACACACACACACACACACACACACACACACACACAGACTTAGGAAAACCTAAATCTATTTACACTTGCAGGCTTTACTATACCATGATAAAAGGCACATGTCAAATTACATGTGATGTACACTAATCCAGTTCAGTTGTATTATTGGTCATAGAGCAGATTGGAAAAAATTGAGTCAGAAGCAAAATGTAGTAAAATCCCTGAGCTGCTGGCCAAATGCTGGAAAAGTACAACCACTAAAAGGAAATGTTAACTGTGCACTCAGATTTAAAGTATTCTGATGATTAATCTTTTCTTCAGTATATTTTTTGCCTTTTATTAATGCACAGTGAAGAGACACATGAAAGTGGGGAACGAGATACAGAGGAAGCCACGCAGGAAAGGGCCATAGGTCGGACTCAGACCTGGGCCGCCACAGGCATGTGTTTGCCTGCGCAGCCACTGAGCCACCCTGGCATAAATGGAGCAACTTGGCGCGTTTCCCAAAGAGAGGAAAAATGTTTTAACGTGAGACATCTCAGATGTAGACATAAGAGACTATTATTGCAGGAGCTTTAACTTATAGTATAAAGCACCTTGAGACAGCTGTTGTTGTAATTTGGCACTATATAAATAGTATATAAACTGAACTGACGACAGGAGAGGAAGATGAGTACTCTCTGGTACTCGGTCTTCCTCCCACAGTCCAAAAACATGCAGTTAGTGGGGTTAGGTCAGTGGTTCTCAAATCCAGGCCTCGTGGCCCAGTGTCCTGCAGGTTTTAGATGTGTCTCTGCTTCAACACACCTGAGTCAAATATAGAAGTCATTAGCAGGACTCTGGAGAACCTGACTGCATACCGAGAAGGTAATTCAGCCATTTGATTCAGGTGTGTTGAATCAGGGACACATCTAAAACCTGCAGGACACTGGGCCACGAGGCCTGGGTTTGAGAACCACTGGGTTAGGTTAATCAGTGACTCTAAATTTCATTCCTCTGCATGGAACCCACCTATGGTTGTAAGCTCCTGGTAGTGACCAAAACAATGAGATCGCTGATAGAAGCTGCAGAAATGAGCATCCTTTGTAGTGTGGCTAGGCTCAGTCTAAGACTGGGCTCTTCAACTCCAGGCCTCAAGAGCCCCTGTCCTGCAGGTTTAAGATGTGTCTCTGCTGCAACACACCTGAGTCAAATTAAGAAGTCATTAGCAGGACTCTGGAGAACTTGATGGCATACTGAGGAGGTAATTCAGCCATTTGAGTCAGGTCTGTTGGATCAGGGACACATCTAAAACCTGCAGGACAGGGGCTCTCGAGGCCTGGAGTTGAAGAGCCCTGGTCTAAGATATAGGGTGAGGAGCTTGGTCATTTGGGAGGGGCTTGGACTAGAGGCACTACTCCTCTCAAGGTGGTTGGGGAGAAGGAGAGCGCTGTTTAGACTGCTGTCACTGTGACCCAGATACAAATAAGTGGTAGAAAATGGATAAATGAATGGATGGATGGACAGACATAATCTTTGACATTGAAAGGTTTAGTTTATCAGGATTAAATCATTAAATAAATTATTTTAATCTCTATTCCACACTAACACGTATGTTGCAGGGAAGTGTACTGACTACAAGCTCCAGTTTGAGAGGGTTTTCTCTGTTCCTGGAGATGTGGCGATGCTGAACAGCACACTGGTCTCTCCAGATGTCTTTGACTTCAAAGCTGTCCCGTACACAATCATGTGGTACAACTCAACGTCAGGCCAAGAAATCACCAATCAGACTGGTCATATCCTGGTGAACCAGGAGACCCTGTGGTTTCTGAATGCAACACTGAGTGACAGCGGGGATTATGTGACCATACTGAGGTAGGAAGCACTAACAGAAATATGACAGTCAGAAGAGAATAGAGCAGAGGAAATTGACAACCTTTGCAAGACTCACATGTGTGTGTGTGTAATATATATATATATATATATATATATATATATATATATATATATATATATATATATATATATATATATATATATATATATATATATATATATATAATTTTTTATTTTTTTTTAAAGGAATCCAAACTGAAATTATAAACCACAAGACAGGATGGATGGAAAAAGATGGATGGATGGCTGCCTGTGGCTGCCATTTTGTGGTGTCTATATGTTTGCCCTCATTGCGGGTGGTGGGCACTTGAGTAGATGCTACCTCATGGTCTTGGGGTGTGGGGGCCTGGGTGCTTGAGACAATGGATGCTGGCCCTGGGCTAGTTGGCTGGCCTCCCCTGCGGGGATCTGGGTGTGGAGTCTGGGGCCCTGGTGCCTGGGATTGTCCTACTCCTTGCTGGGTCCCTCCCTACACTGGGGGTGCCCAGTTATGCCTGGGCATGCTGATGTTACTGGGATGTGTGGCCTTGGTTGTTCAGTGCTCTTGGGTGCAGCGTACAGCCCGGGTCTTCTGGGTTAGGGTTAGATTAGTGTTGTTGCAGCTTCTCACCCTCATTCATGACAAACACAGTATCACAGACACAAGATTGTGTGCTTGTTTCTGTGTTGGTTTTTATCTTCCAGGTGCTGTTTGTTCTCCTGTTTTTGTGCTTTATTTCTTCAATTTTAACTGTAACATGATATTCATTTTCAAAATGTTCTGGATTACCTTAAAACAATGACAACTACTACTGCAGCTGGTAATTACTATTTTACACATCACTGCAGTTTTCTGCAAGACCCAAACAACTTTCTAATGTTTGAGTTTTGAATGTGTCTAATTATCCGTTCATTCATAATAGTTTGACTTAATTTCCCTGTAGGACTCCTTCTCACTGCTATAGGCAGGCCGCCAAGCTGGTAGTAGAGGAAAGACTTCCAGGAGAATGTGGAAGGCCGAGGAAAGCTTTACAAGAACTTACAAAAGGAGCCAACGACAGCCTGAGCTGCCCTCTGGGGGACCATATCAATAAGCTGAGAAGCTACAACATCACTTCCTCCATCAAGTGGTACAGAGTGAGTTGTTGGGAATTCTTGGCATGAAACCTAATGGGTTTAATGGAGAGGCTGCAAAGTAGCAGCAACCTCAACTATTTACTGCCTCTATTTCAACTTGTATCAGTACAAGGAGTGCACTGAAACTCTGGGCTGATACCAGTGTTTACAAATTACAGTTTGGCTGATAGCAGATGCCAGCATCCATGAGGGTTTTGTTTGTTTTGTTTCACTTTGTGACAGGGAAACAAATGAATACTATTTAAAAAAATGATGGGAACTGTTATAAAGTTCCATGTTTTAAAATAATCACATCATCCCACCATCAGTAAATGGAAACGTTTATGCCAGCAGTCAAATGGGATCCCACGGCAAATTCACCAACTGCACTGTTTATTATAATGAATAGAGACCATAGAGACATTTTCTTCTTGTTTTGTGATTATGAAACAAACTGTTCAGCATACATCTTCTGATGCTCATCGGGTGTCTCGGGTTTTACAACAGATACCCGATGAAGCCAGGTGACCCGACTGGTGTTGATCAAGATCCAGCCTGTGTCCAAGTGTTTAACTACGCCACCCATTTCTCCCCCTCTTTAGCTACTTTGATGTTATTCCCTCTAGGACTGTGAGCCCATAGAGGATGGGACAAACATCTACGAGTATTGGGACACCAAACTGAAAATGAATCATGTGGAACTTCAACATAAAGGCACCTACACCTGTACTCTAACATTCACCCTCGATGGCATCAAAGGATCTGTGTCAGAGACCATTGATGCAACGGTCACAGGTGAGATTGCAGACAAAGAAAAAGACTACAAACAATTTGTCTACAGCACAACAGAAAGTGTAAAGATGTTTTATCGAATAACAGCAATCATACAATAAACAGTGTTTACATTCTTACCATTGTTACTGCTGCCATAACTATCATGAGACACTGTGTGGCAGGCAGGATCGGACCCCAGTGCAGGACTCAGGAGACAGGATGTGGAACTTTATTTGCTGAATCTCACTGATGAGAATGAAGAACATAAACTGGCTGGCAGCGAGCCAAACCTACATACACAAGGACTTAGGGATAAAACTTGACAGAAACATATGTACACACACACACACACACAGAACTAATGACCAGGACACGATAAAGAGTAAAATTGCTAAAAAAATAATAAAATGTACTAATGTTTTATTCAAAGCATAAACGCATCTTACCTGTGGTTAGTGCTGAGTGCTAGGACTCAGTCTTTTTGCAAACACATGCATCGCCGCCCCAGAGACAATCAAAAATAATGCAGGCTGAAGGGACACTTTAGACTGAGAAGCTATGTCCAGCTTTTATACTGTGTATAGTGTGTACATAAACAGAAAATAGTAGTAAAGGAAGGTACCAGTAAAAGGACTGGCACAATATTTGACTGTTATCACTTTTACCTGCTGTTCCATTTATTTAGACCAATATAAGCAGTTTTAAACCACTTTAGCCTCTATAGCAGGGCACATGACCATCTCTGAAAAAATCCCACCATCTAGACAGCTAATGTAGGAGGGCGTCTGTTTATAGGGGTCAGTGGTCTTGTGACTTCAATAATAAGTCACATTGGAAGAAAAGAAACCCTGACCTGGCTAACTTCCACCACACTGCCCACCCTTCAGGGTCCCTATACTGACCAATATACACAGTACTGACCAATATCAAGACACCACAAAACATGTTAACAATGTTTTACTTTTGTATATTGATTCACTGTTCCATAAAAGCCTATCAGGGGAACAATACGAAGAAAAAATGAAAGAAAAAAAGCAAAACAGAGCAGCAGTAATAAAGGTAACGATAGTGTTAGGAAAAGTGGCAGCTTAAGTTTACTTACTGTAAACTGCAGAATGGGAAATATGGCTCCATTTCCAGCATATCTTTGTGATTTTCTGACCTCTGCTGCATACAATACAGTGTTTGATGTTCTCTGTTTCAGAGGAGTACTCTTTGATTCCACACGTGCATGAACCCACCAATGAAGTAGTCAAAGCAGAGAGGGGTACGTCCTTGTCTGCTAGATATTCTGAGAAATGTGTTCTGCTGATTTCACACAGACTTCTGCTTTAATTTTAATACGTACAGCAGGGAGAGTAAATGCAAAGCTTTAAATAAATAGAGTTTCATTACATACTGAGTTACTGTTTGTGCGTGTGTTTAGGGTTCAACTTCAGTAAAAGGTGTCTGGTGTTTGTGCCGGGTGACGGGAAGCCTTCTGTTGATATCTTGTGGTTGGCCAGAGAGGATTTCATTGAGACTAACACCTCTCACCGCGTCCACATGTTAGATCAACGGTCAGTAGCTTCAACTCTCCATCCGTTTGTTTCATCTGCTTTAACAGTTAAGTTTATGTCTGAGACTCGTGCTCTAACAGACACAGAGCACCACATTTTATCACATTATTTTAGACTCATCTGATTATTCTCACCAGTATGCTGCCCAATGATGGTCCTATCAAAGGCGCGTGGTTAGAGCGACTGCTGATGTTTTCTGAGCTGCAGGAGGAGGACTTGTACACCAACTACACGTGTCGTGTGTACAGTGACAGGGGCTTTCCTGAGAGATATTTTAGTCTGCAACCAGCAGGTAAAAACATCTACCATAAATATTATACTTTACCTTACCTTGTTTATTAACCTTGTGGACTACTGCATCTTCTCACAATCAGTAAATCAAAGAATCTGTGCATTGAAGTGATTATCTTATATATATATATATATATATATATATATATATATATAAAGAAAAATCCAAACATTTACAGTAAATTATGTTAATTATATTTAATATGTTACCATGTTTATGGTCATACTGTTGTTCAGAGTGTATGAGAAATGCTAGTTTATGATGTATTGGAGGAACAGGGACTAATTAAGCAATCTTCCAACTGGTAGATGACCTGCTCTATCACCTGAGTCACAGTGTACCCTTAAATCTGCAATCAGGCTAAGCAGTCACATGAAGGTGGTTATCAACTGGATAAGACAACCCAGTGTTTCCCAGTCTAGCTACAAGTGTGTTCACTGTATAGCACCACATGACCAGTTTAAACACAGACGTGTCTACTGGGCGCAAAGTCTCATCTTTTATGAAGACCATCAAGCTGTAATGCTAGAAAGGAGTGGTGATGTTATTTTCCAGTGAACTGATTGGTCAGTAGGCAGTGATTTCTCTTACAATTTGCTTCAGAGCAGGTTAGATCTCCCCCAGTAATGTATCCCTGTAAGAAGTGAACCACCTTGGTAACAGTAAAAACTCAGGGTTAAGCCTGAGGTTGCCACGCTAAACTCAAATCCTGCTTTGGGTAACACAGGCCTCAGAGTGTGAATGAGCACCATGAAAGAAACAGTTATTAAAAACTCTTTTAAAAATGTCCAGTCAGTGAAAAAAACATCTATAAGCATTATTTGTAGAAGATATTTATGAATTGTTGCAAAAATGCATGAATCACAGCTCCTGTAGGCAGTTTATTCACAGTCAGTTGTGGGAAAGTGACAGAAATATGACTGTAAAAGAGTTATGATCATTATTTAGGCTGTTTGTTTATTTGGCTTATTTTATCAATGCAAGTCTTCATTTAAAGTGACAGTAAGACAAGTGTTGCCATCATTTAGGCACCGTTGGCTGCTAAAGAATGAGCTCACTTGCATCATTTTACACTTGCACAAGTAGGACAAAGAAAGCAGGAAATACCTTCTACGCTGCCATTTCTCATTTTAATTTGTCACTGAAGCGAAGCAGAAAGATGACCAGCAGAGGGAGCTGTTCAGCCTACTCAAGCTACTCAAAATCAACTGAACACAAAAAGTAAAAACATGCGTGTTTGATCGATTACTGCTTTGTTGTAACAATGTTTATTGGCAATAAATCTTAAACAGTTGGAAAGCCTGTTTGTTTCCCCTTAAATGGTGCCACATTTGTAAGGAAAATGCATTTGTGGGTTGCGCTCATGAAAAACTTGTCAACTCTTTTCTGCTGATGCCAAACAGCTAATTCTGCTATTGACTCCTGTTTGGTGTGGTTTATTGAACTGGATGACTGAAGACTGAAGTGGGGGCAGCGTTGTCATCTCGGAGGACAGAGTTCAGTCCCGGACTTTGCAGATATGGGATTGCCACCGGTTGCAGAATCTTATCTTGATGTCTCTCTGCATTGAGAGTGCCTCCAGTGATGACAAGCATGATTATCAGCAGCTGGGCTGCCAGAAGCTCGAAACAAGAGGCAATAGCTGTGTAAGCTGCTTGACATTGGCAGAGAAGATTTGTCAAGTTTTTTGTGGGCGCAAGTCACATTCTCAGTGACCCACAAACACATGTCCCTCACAGTGGTGAGAGCACTTAAGGGGAAATAAACAGGCTTTCCAACTCTCTAAGATTTATTGCAAAGAAGCACTGTTACAACCAAAAATAATGGACCAAACACAAGTTTCTTTACTTTTCGTGCTAAGTTTAGATAATAACATTACAGGCAAGATTTTCTTGAAGACATTGTGCCAACTTTACAAAGATCTTTTTATGACCACTGGTGAAAACATGAACAATATAAACAAAATTGTTGAAAAACTTAAAAAAAAGTAAATAAAATTTTACATTTTTAAGGTTGTCTTTTTTTTTTTTTTTGTCTTTTTTTTTACATTTAATGTCATCTCCACAGATCCAAACATCATCCTTGGGGCTGTGCTCGGTGGTGTGATGGCTCTCTTTATGATCACTGTTATTGTCTATCTTTTTAAGATTGAGGGTGTGCTATGATTCAGGGCAGTGTTTCAAGTCCTCTTTACAAATACAGGTAAGTGCAGCTCTATAATTAGGGCCCGAGCACAACCTGTGCGAAGGTCTATTGTAATTGCTTTGGACATTCAGGTCTGGTGAAAATTTAAGTATTTTAATGGTTTCAGCCATGGCCCTTTCAAAATGGCTCTACCTTTAGTTCAATTCCCACTGCTGTGTTTCTCATACATGTATGAAATTTGGTACACATATGTAACTTGTCCAGACAAACCAAAAAGACCGCGGGGTCCAATGCGCTAAACCCAACAGGAAGTCCGACATTTTGAATTAAATGGCTGATTTTAGCGATTTCCTGCCCTCATACGTTCTCTAATAACTCATAGGTTTTGGATGTTATAAAATTCATATTTGTGTTGTCTTATCTGCACACCAGGGGGAATTTAAATTTAAAAAAATGGTGAGTTTTCACCAGACGGCGTGGCCGTGACACCACAGTGAATTTCGATCATTCGCCAGAAAATTTTGATTGCCTCTCATTCAAAGCTACATTATCCAATCTGGATCAAACTTCTTCAGTAGGATGACGGTCCATCCCTGAACCCATACATATGATAATATTTACTGACAGTTGCAGCGCCACCTAGTGGGTACAGGAAATGTCATGTCTGACACTTTGAGGTACAACTCCAAGGTGGTTGAGTAGAACCATCTCAAATTTCCCCTGAAAAACCTTTAGGACTTGGCCTTAGACTGTTTTCAAAACTGTGATTTTTCGCCAAAGGGCGGGACCCTGGCAGGATGGCAAAGTTCAATGTTTTGCCATGTAGACAAAAATGGCAGTAACTCAAAGCCACATTGCCCAATCTGCATCAAACTTTAGTGGTATGATAAGCCTCCTGCCTTGAACACAATGATATGCATAAAGTCCCTAAACATTAGAGCGCCACCTAGTGGGACCTGGAAATATCATGAAATACCATGGTTTTTTGCGTAGCCTCTGAGCTACATTTTAATCTACATATCTGAAATTGTGCAGGCTCATGTAACATCCTAAGACGTACAAAAAAGTCTCTTGGACCCATACCCGAAACCCTACAGGAAGTCAGCCATTTTCAGTTGAAGGTGTCAATTTTTGCAATTTTCAGGCCTGTTATTTAAATCACCTCCTCCTAGGGCATTTCACCCAGTGAGACCAAAATGGCTCCAGATCATCTAGACAAGTAGCCTATCAAAAGTTATTCAGGGTTTTGTAGATTACTCAATGGCTTTGTCACACCAGGCCGTTGAATTTGGCCTTCGTTTTTCCTCCCTTGCCACAAAATTGTTTGTGCACTCGTTCGCACGTGCTTTGCCTGCTCAGCCTAAAAATGTAATCACTCATGTACAAACTCAGGCTGAACCCATAACTACGGATTCAAGGCTATAGGTGCAATAGCGCCCCCTACAGAAGCAAATGAAAATTTGTGTGACGGGCCACAGAATTAGTTTCTCTGAATTTAGTTTATCTGAAAGCATGAAAATTTGTTTCAACATTCCTGACATCATTCTGATCAAAAAAGTAAATGAGACCCATGCTCTATTTTGCACGCCACAGCCGTGACCACACCCCAAATGCTGCATTGGGTTTATATGGAGTGCAAAAGATTTAGTTTTGCAAAAATGTATGAAATTGATTACAGACATTCTCTACACTATCACAATCAAAAAAGTCAATCAGATTCATGCCCTCTTTTGGGAATGTAAATTGGGAAAATAAATTACCTTCTTGGGATGTAGGGTTTTTTTTAGATTGTTTGTTTGTTTGTTTGTTTGTTTGTTTGTTTGTTAGCATATCAGATGAAGGCTGTTTGCTTTTGTGCTCACGTGGTGGACTCATAATGCAGAGTTTCGACAGAGCACCATTTATTTAACCCCTGGTCCCTGATCACCAGGGGAAAGTTTCTGTTTCAAAAGTTTTGATCAGCAATCATCTGGGAGGCAGGTTTAATGCTCCAATATATGCTTAGTCAAATAAAGAGGACATAATCAGAAGAAGTAACTTCAGAAGTAATGCTACAGCTGCCAGTGTGGCAATGAGGCCACAGGACAGTTGTGGGATACTGTGTGTACTCAGTAGGCCATTTTGCTACCTTTTGCAAAATCCTTGTATTAATTATGACTTAAATTCATCCTGCATGTTGCCAGTATCTACACACTGTTTACAAACTAATGATCACAAATGCATGTTTCTTTTTTTTCAAATGATGTATTTATCAGATTATGTAAATATTTTATGAGCTTCTGCTGTAAGCAAAGGAAGTATTACACGACAACGACAGATGGTTCAACAAAGGCTGCACCTGTCAGTCTTAATGAGCACAAGCAGAGAGGAGAAGTTTGTGATATGCATATATCGAATGTATGACACTGTTTATGTTACGATAAGCCAGTGTTTATGCCATGTTTTTAATGTACTTTTTATGCAGTGAATTGTGTAATTAAACTGAAGTGTGTATTGCTGTGCATCTTTGTACTGAATGTGTTGCTTTTACTTTTATAAAGTTGTGTCAATGTCCACACTCAGGATAATAAAATACGGGAAAGTCACTTGGCCCTTGTGCAGTGAATATTTCACGACTTTAGCTGAGTATGCTGTATTTATGTTGATTCTGAGACTGACTAATTAGTGATTCTAAATGTGAATGGCTGTTTGTCTCTATGTGTTAGTCCTGCAACAGATGGGCAGCCTCCATTCCCATCTTAGCACCCTATTGTGGAAGCCTGCACTACCTTCTTAGACTTTTATCTGATCGAGCCTCTGACCCTTTAACTGAAACATCTCGAACAGGGACATTTACTGATGTCCCAAAAAGGCATTTTTTTGTCAAGTGGGCACTTGACAAAAAGGTCTGTATTATTGCACTATATCTTCCTCATTCCTTCTGTGAGAGTTAGCAGTATGCTACATGTCCCTTCATATTTTACGGTCACTGGTAGGCAGATTTTTGAATAGAAGCTGTCATGTCCTGGGCCGTTGGCCCAGCGTTTTGTGTTAGTTTATTTCCTGAGTGTGTCCTCCCAGTAGGTTGATGTCTTGTGTTTCCTAGTGTTGTGATATGTCTGCGTCTCTGTCCTGAGTCTGTGCCTGTTGTTTAGTCAGTATGTTCCTTGGTTTGTCACTTCCTGTTTATTTTGACAGTCTGGTTTTCCTGTGCTTTGTGTTCAGCTTTGCTTCCCCTGTGTAATTAGTTTCATTTGCCTCACCTGTTGTTCCCTGCTGTTTCCTCTTGCCCTGATTACCCAGTGTGTATTTAAGCCCTCAGTTTCCATGTGGTCCTTGTCGCGTCGTTGATGTTGTGTGCCCGTGTGTTCCCTGTGTTTGACCGTCGTCTCCCTTCCAAGATTTTTGTATTTGTTTTTCCCCCTGCTTAAATAAATCCCTTTTAAGTTACGCTGACTTCTGGAGTCCTTCGTGTCAGCTTTTCCTCGCCTGTTTCCTCCCCGGCCATGACAGAACGACGCGACCAGACTATGGACCCCGCGGATACCAGGAGCCCCTCCGAGCAAGAGGAAGTGATTTTGGAGCTCATAGATCTCTCCAGGAACATCATTCATGCCACTGATGAACCCCGTCAGATTATTCAGGCAATTTTCTGCTGCAGACTTTTTTCTTCCTCCACTTGGCTCCTCACCCATCCTGACACTGCCTCCCTTGCCCATTCCATAATCATGCTCCGGAAAAACTTACAAGCTAAACTGTATAATATTGGTCGCCCTGTCCAGGGCAAAGACACAACCTTTTTCCTCCAAGCCATCACTAATTCACCTCTCCTGCAGCCGGTCATCTCACCTCCGTCGTCTCCTCCGCACCACTGCAGCTCAGCACCACAGGCGCTGCCTCGCTTTCCGGATCCGCCGTCATCCCTTCAACTCACCTCTCCCACCTCGTCATTTTCATCCTTTCACCCACAGCCCACCGCCTCCCCAGACCTCTCTTGGCTGCCAGATGATGTGGAGATTATTGATTCACCTCTGCTGGTGGACATCCTGGATGCTGAGAATCGTGCTTCCCACTCCAACAGAACGCGAAGGAAGCAGCGCTCCCGGCGTCGCCGTGCTCCTCCCCAGCCACTCTCGCCTCAGTCAGCTGTAGCGCCTGCTCAGTCGCAGTCTTCCCAGTCAGCTGTAGCTCCAGCTCCCCCTCAGTCGCAGTCTTCCCAGTCAGCTGTAGCTCCAGCTCCCCCTCAGTCGCAGTGTTCCAAGTCAGCTGTAGCTCCAGCTCCTCCTCAGTCGCAGTGTACCACGTCAGCTGTAGCTCCAGCTCCCCCTCAGTCGCAGTGTTCCAAGTCAGCTGTAGCTCCAGCTCCCCCTCAGTCGCAGTGTTCCAAGTCAGCTGTAGCTCCAGCTTCCCCTCAGTCGCAGTGTTCCAAGTCAGCTGTAGCTCCAGCTCCCCCTCAGTCGCAGTGTTCCATGTCAGCTGTAGCTCCAGCTCCCCCTCAGTCGCAGTGTTCCATGTCAGCTGTAGCTCCAGCTCCCCCTCAGTCGCAGTGTTCCATGTCAGCTGTAGCTCCAGCTCCTCCTCAGTCGCAGTCCCAGACCCCTCAGTTAGCTCCAGCTCCCTCTGTTCACCCTGCTCCAGCTCCCTTAGCTCCAGCTTCCCCTGCACCTGTACCTGTTCGGCGGGTGGGGGCAGCCATGGACGGGCTGACCTCGGCACTCGCACCTGTTCCGCGGGTGGGGGCGGCCACGGACGGGCTGACCTCGGCACTCGCACCTGTTCCGCGGGTGGGGGCGGCCACGGACGGGCTGACCTCGGCACTCGCACCTGTTCCGCGGGTGGGGGCGGCCACGGACGGGCTGACCTCGGCACTCGCACCTGTTCCGCGGGTGGGGGCTGCCACGGACGGGCTGACCTCGGCACTCGCACCTGTTCCGCGGGTGGGGGCAGCCAGGTCCAAGCCTTCGCATCGGTTTTCTGTGTTAGCTGCAGCAGCAGGGTCTCAGTCAGCTCTAGCTCCAGTCGCTCTCCCTCGCCTTCAGTCAGCTCCAGTAACTCTTCCTCGGTCCCCAGTGTCAGCTGTTTCAGTGCCCTCTCAGTCAGTTCCCTCAGCCCCTGTCTTAGTTCCTTCGGTTTTGGTCCCAGTTCCCTCAGCTCCTGCTCCTTCTGTAGCTCCAGTAGTGTCAGCTCCCTCTCAGGCCCCAGTGTCACCTAGCTCTCGGTCTGTTTCCACGCAGCCAGATCTCCCTAGCTCTCGGTCTGTTTCCACGCAGCCAGATCTCCCTAGCTCTCGGTCTGTTTCCACGCAGCCAGATCTCCCTAGCTCTCGGTCTGTTTCCACGCAGCCAGATCTCCCTAGCTCTCGGTCTGTTTCCACGCAGCCAGATCTCCCTAGCTCTCGGTCTGCTTCCACGCAGCCAGATCTCCCTAGCTCGCGGTCTGCTTCCACGCAGCCAGATCTCCCTAGCTCGCGGTCTGCTTCCACGCAGCCAGATCTCCCTAGCTCGCGGTCTGTTTCCACGCAGCCAGATCTCCCTAGCTCGCGGTCTGTTTCCACGCAGCCAGATCTCCCTAGCTCGCGGTCTGTTTCCACGCAGCCAGATCTCCCTAGCTCGCGGTCTGTTTCCACGCAGCCAGATCTCCCTAGCTCGCGGTCTGTTTCCACGCAGCCAGATCTCCCTAGCTCGCGGTCTGTTTCCACGCAGCCAGATCTCCCTAGCTCGCGGTCTGTTTCCACGCAGCCAGATCTCCCTAGCTCGCGGTCTGCTTCCACGCAGCCAGTCGTCTCCCGGCCTGCTTCCACGCAGCCAGTCGTCTCCCGGCCTGCTTCCACGCAGCCAGTCGTCTCCCGGCCTGCTTCCACGCAGCCAGTCGTCTCCCGGCCTGCTTCCACGCAGCCAGTCGTCTCCCGGCCTGCTTCCACGCAGCCAGTCGTCTCCCGGCCTGCTTCCACGCAGTCCCCTGCACCTCGGCTATTCCCCGAGCAGCCCCTGCTGCTCAATAAAGCAGCAGTGTGCCCTGTTCCGCGGTCCCAGCCTACGCATCCGGTGCCTCACTATGTAGGCCCCGTTCAGCCCATGGGCTCAGCTCAGTCCGAGCCGATGGGGGTCTCCGCTCAGTCCGAGCCAGGGGGTCCCGCTCAGTCCGAGCGCTCCGCGCCAGAGGGTCCCGCTCAGTCCGAGCCGGTGGGGGTCTCCGCTCAGTCCGAGCCAGGGGGTCCCGCTCAGTCCGAGCGCTCCGCGCCAGAGGGTCCCGCTCAGTCCGAGCCGATGGGGGTCTCAGCTCAGTCCGAGCGCTCCGCGCCAGAGGGTCCCGCTCAGTCCGAGCCGATGGGGGTCTCCGCTCAGTCCGAGCCAGGGGGTCCCGCTCAGTCCGAGCACTCCGCGCCAGAGGGTCCCGCTCAGTCCGAGCCGATGGGGGTCTCCGCTCAGTCCGAGCGCTCCGCGCCAGAGGGTCCCGCTCAGTCCGAGCGCTCCGCGCACGAGGGTCCCGCTCAGTCCGAGCCGATGGGGGTCTCCGCTCAGTCCGAGCGCTCCGAGCCAGGGGATCCCGCTCAGTCCGAGCCGGTGGGGGTCTCTGCTCAGTCCGAGCGCTCCACGTCACCCGAGGGTTCCCCACCAGAGCCCGGGGTCGCCCTTCTCCGCCGCCGCATGCCCCGCGGTCGGCCTCCAGTGTCTGCTCCCCGTCGCCGCCGCCGCATGCCCCGCGGTCGGCCTCCAGTGACCCCTCCTCGTCGCCGCCGCCACTGGGAGCGCGGTCGGCCTCCAGTGACCCCTCCTCGTCGCCGCCGCATGCTGCGCGGTCGGCCTCCAGTGACTCCTCCTCGTCGTCGCCGCCGCCGCTGGGAGCGCGGTCGGCCTCCAGTGACTCCTCCTCGTCGTCGCCGCTGGGAGCGCGGTCGGCCTCCAGTGACTCCCCCTCGTCGTCGCCGCCGCCGCTGGGAGCGCGGTCGGCCTCCAGTGATTCCTTCTCGTCCTCGCCGCCGCCGCCGCTGGGAGCGCGGTCGGCCTCCCTCGTTGGGACTTTGCTTTGTGGCCCCTTGGCCTCTGCGGCCTCCTGAACTGTGTGTTTTTTGTTTTGGATTTCCCACTGACTCCCCTGAACTGTGGACTGTTCTTTCCCCTGCTGTTTTTGTTTTGTCATAGCTCCTGGACTGTTCCTTGTTTCGACCCCCTGTTTTGGACATTGGAGCTCTCCGGCCTTGTGCCGTCGCTTTTTGTTTCATCCGGTTGTTTTTTTGTTTTCTCATCCCCGTGTTTTTGCTCTGGTTTTTGGACTGTATTCAGCTTGTGCCATTGCTTTTCTTTGTTCGGTTCCTTGTGCTTATTGTTTTTTGCCCTTGTGCTCTACCCTTGCTCCAGTGCTTCCTTGTGTTTTTGGGTTTGTTCCTGACTTTGTTTGCTCCCTGTCTGTTTTTGTTTCGGGCCCTCCTTCCTGGTCCCCCGCCTCCCGCCCTGGTCTGGTTTTGTTTCTTGTTTTGGCCGTCGGGAGCCGGCCTTTGAGGGGGGGGTACTGTCATGTCCTGGGCCGTTGGCCCAGCGTTTTGTGTTAGTTTATTTCCTGAGTGTGTCCTCCCAGTAGGTTGATGTCTTGTGTTTCCTAGTGTTGTGATATGTCTGCGTCTCTGTCCTGAGTCTGTGCCTGTTGTTTAGTCAGTATGTTCCTTGGTTTGTCACTTCCTGTTTATTTTGACAGTCTGGTTTTCCTGTGCTTTGTGTTCAGCTTTGCTTCCCCTGTGTAATTAGTTTCATTTGCCTCACCTGTTGTTCCCTGCTGTTTCCTCTTGCCCTGATTACCCAGTGTGTATTTAAGCCCTCAGTTTCCATGTGTTCCTTGTCGCGTCGTTGATGTTGTGTGCCCGTGTGTTCCCTGTGTTTGACCGGCGTCTCCCTTCCAAGATTTTTGTATTTGTTTTTCCCCCTGCTTAAATAAATCCCTTTTAAGTTACGCTGACTTCTGGAGTCCTTCGTGTCAGCTTTTCCTCGCCTGTTTCCTCCCCGGCCATGACAGAAGCAGGCTAGTTGTTTCCAGTTTCCAACCTTGTATCAACCTTAAAACAAATGCATTCATATGCCTGCCTTTTAACCTGGAATGAGCTCCACATTTTGAAGCCTTCACTTCAACTGTATAACAGTCACCATCTTGGTTTTCTATAACCAGAAGTTACCATGTTTGGATAAAAGGGTGGTGTTCTAGTAACCTTTGGTAAGTAGTTCCAAAAACTCTATAAATGACACACACACACACACACACACACAGGCTACAGCAACCATGCCAAAAAACTTTAATTCAGTCCAAATCAATATAATGAGTATAAAATTCACCCAATACAGTTGTTATGAAGGGGGCCCAAACCCTTTCTTTGTACTAGGATCTAAACATGTTAGTTTTAATCAATAAAATTCAATATTTTAACATGATGATTGACCTATTTTTGAAGCATGCTCCAAGTGGCCATTAGAACTGTAGTTTTAGGTGCTTCCTCATTACTTTAATTTTCAACCATGGAGGTAGAGAAAACTATACTGCCCCTCCAGTAGGTTACAGGTTTTCTTTTTCTTAGCAGCTCCAGCTCTCAGTGACATTTTCTGCAGATGCTGTCTGCAATAGCACAAGTCCACATTTAAGGTGAATAATCCATAATGGAGCCCTGGAGAGGGAGCAAAGAGCAGAGCTCAGGTGCTGGCCACCAATTGGTGGGGTTAGGGTAACTGATGATGATGAACATTGCAATGTTTTGGTATATTGGCTTTCTGGTCCAAACGTAACCACAAGTTTTATGCAACTTTCAAATTTGTGTGGTAAACATTTAGGCTAATCTTGCACAGAGACTGTAAACAAAAAATAAATAAGTGAACATCCACAAACGAGTAAATTTAGATGGCATATGATTGCCTTTTTTGTTATCTTAAAATTTAGTCTTCTTCTTCCCTAGCAGGTGTCCCGCGCATTTGCAGGGTCCGCTATGCTCCGTGCTCTGCAGATCGATTTTGCACGTCTTCGGGGGCGAGGTTTGCTCTTCTCAGGTCCTCAACGATTGCATCCATCCATCACTTCTTTGGTCGTCCTTGTGGACGTCGGCCATCGATTTCCAAGCTTGATCCACAACTTGGAGCCATGATGGGAGGGTTGAATGTATCTAGCAGTCGCATCCCACAGTGTTTTTGTTAAATTTGATATTCTAACATTAAACAATACGGGAAAAAATTGATCAATGCAATGTGGGTCTAGGCAGAGCATTAAAGTTATTAAGTTATTTCATGAAGTTTATTTGTAGTCCTAAACATATTTATGGTGTTTTTTCTACACTATTCGTCTCGCCAAAGACTTTCTTCAAGTTTCTTGCACCTTATCTTGAGTGGGCTTCGTGAAGCAATCCATATAAGCTTTTGTTTTGTTTCTTCACATCTTCTAATTTGACCTCCACCACCCTGTGCCTCTCTTGCGGTATTGTTGCTTTCTTCCCCAAGGCTAGATCAAGCTTTTCTTGCAAGCTTTTTTCCCTCCATCTCTTGGAGCTTGGATTCCAAGTTTGCACATTTTACATCCTGTTGTTCCTGATCTAACAGCATCTGTGTGTTTCTTGTCAGGACTTCATTAAATCTTTCTTCCAAGCCTTCATTTTTCTTCTCTATGTCTTGGAGCTTGCATTCCAACTCTGCGCATTTGGCATACATCTCTTTCACCATGTCTCTTGCTTCGTTCAACTTTGCTTACAGCTCTTGAATGTTTGTCTCTACGACTTGGAGCTTGCTGCACATATCGCTGAATCTAGATTCGTCCACATGACATTTCTACGGTCCTGCATAAGGTGTTCAGATGCAATTCTGAGGGATTCAGGTTGATCATTACTGTCAAGGGGGGCGGCGTCAGTGTCAAGTGATACATCTTGCCAAAAACCCCAGTAATGGGTGTCGATTTCAGGGTCAAGGGGGATTTCATTTGTAGATTAAAAAAATGGCAATCATGTTTTGTTTCATTCTAGTAAAAAGAGAGCATTTGTTGCTTTTTCTTGTCTAATAAGTCACTGAAAATTTTGGGTTTCATGGTGTTTATTTTGAACTGGACTGTTGGTGAGAGTCACGGCTTGCACGGCTCCTGTTCGCATACAGCAGATAGAGAGCAGGGGGGCCTATTCCAGGAAGCAGGTTCAACAAACTCTGAGTTTAAATGCATACTCTGAGTTGATCAACTCTGAGATTGGCAACTCACAGGTCACAGGTCTTTCTATGACACTGTACTGTGTTTTAAGACGGACAGATCGTACAAGACGATTCTTGTCAGCAAATGACCCACGAGGAGCAGTTGAGTCCACTATTAGAACAGTGTCTCCTGGATGCAAACTTCTCTTCTGTTGGTTCCACTTTTGCTGCTTTTGAAGCAAAGGCAAATACTCACGAACCCAGTGCTTCCAAAACACATCTGCCGTGTGTTGAATCTGTCTCCATCTCCTTTTGACATACAGATCTTCCTTTACAAACAGCCCAGGTGGCAATGCTGGTTTGTTTGTCATAAGGAGAATGTGATTTGGAGTAAGAAGTTCCAGATCTTTGGGATCATCTGACAATTTGGTAATTGGTCACCCATTCAATATGGCTTCCACTTCATAAAGAACTGTATGGAGTCCATCATCATACAGTGTCTGCTGGTGTAAAACAGAAGTCAACACTTTTCTAATCATCCAGATGATGCGTTCCCACACCCCACCAAAATGTGATGCTGATGGTGGATTAAAACTCCATGTGATTCCCTGGTGAAGTAAAGTCCCCTTTATTTTGCTCTGATTGAATTTTTCCAGGGCTTCTCTCAGTTCCCTCTCTGCACCAACAAAATTAGAGCCATTGTCAGATCGAATAAACTTGACCTCTTCTGCTTATAAACCTCCATAGGGCATTAATGCATGCGTCAGTGTCTAAAGAACTTGCCATTTCAAGATTAACAGCCCTACTTGCCAAGCAGGTAAAAATTACTCCATACCGCTTGCACAAACTCCTTCCTCTTTTCACCTCTATCGGCCCAAAATAATCCACTCCGACATTTATAAACGGAGGGAGGTCAGGCAATCCTTTCAGTTGGAAGTTCCACCATCTTTTCTTCACCTGCTTTCACGCCATAACTTCTACAAACACAGCAGTCGGATATGATTTTCCTTATTGCAGAATTTGCCCTTGTGATCCAAAATTTCTGGATCATCTTTCCAGATAACAGGTCATTAACTTCTTCCTTAAAATGCTGCTGCTGAGCATAACAGTTTCCGCTTCCAAAAGATCATTAAGAGATACACTGTCCGGATCCGCCAGGCTTATGTGGTGGGAAATCTTTAGCATCAGAAGTTTGTAGCTCCTTTTTTCTTTGGCTCAAACTCAAAAGAACCTTCTTTAGCTTAAGAAACCAAGCAACTGCAATCTTAAGCCTTCTCCAACTTGAGAAATAAGCAATCAAGTGATCTGTAGCCTCAAGTCTTTCAACCATTGCAGCATTCACTGTGAGATTTTTCCTTACTTCTGGATCATATGAGGAAATAGGAAACTCCAAAATATTTTCTTTCCAGTATCCTTCTGGCTTCCAAAGGAGGTCGGGTCCATTTATCCACCTACTGCCACTGAGGAGATCATCAACTTTCTGGAAGAATGATCTGCTGGATTTTCTTTTGTGTTTACATATTTCCACTGTGACACACATGTAGCATCTCTAATAATGGAAACTCTGTTTGGTACAAACATATGAAAATGCTTATCTTCATTCTTAATACATGTCAACACAGAGGTGTTGTCAGTCCAAAACACTGAGTCTTGTAGATGTAACTGCAATTGTGGCCTTAGCATTCTGTCCACCCTCACTGCTAGCACTGCAGCTGTAAGCTCCCGCTGTGGAATGGTAACCTGTTTTAAAGGGGTAACTCTTGATTTGCCAAGGAGAAATGCAACATGAATCTCACGATGAATCTTTGCGATTCTCCATCGTATATAACTGACAGTGCCATATCCATTCTCCCTAGCATCTGAAAAATTATGCAGTTGTGCAAATACAATCTGACTAAAATCCTTTGGCTTAATGCACCTATTGACCTTGAACACTATCATTTTGCCAAGCCCCATTAGCCACTTTGTCCATTGTCGCTGTATATCTGGAGGCAAATCATCATCCCATCCACAACCGCTTCTACAAAGCTCCTGAAGCAAAATCCTGCCAGGGAGAATGACTGGTGCAACCACACCTAAGGGGTCATACACTGAACTGAGCAAAGACAACATGCTACGTTTAGTGTTTGGCCTTTCTTTCATAAGCACTTTAAACTGGAAAGTATCATTTTTGATACACCACTGTAGACCAAGAGCTCTCTCCAAGGGGAAGATCGTCCCTATTGAGATGAAGCTCTTTTATGCCCTTAGCTCTATGCTCTTCTGCAACTGACCACAATACTGACCGGCTGTTACTACCCACTTCGTGAGACAAAAAACACCGCTCAGGCAAATAGCAGTCAGAGACTTGGTCATGCAAACAGCATCCTCTTCAGAAGCTGTGGTCTTTAAGCAGTCATCCATGTAAAAGTTTTGCTTCACAGTTTGCATTACATCTGTTGCAAAGAATGCCAGATTATCATCAGCAGTCTTTCTTAATGCATAACAAGCACAGCTATGAGATGAAACTGCTCCAAAAAGGTGAACAGTCATCCTATACTCTACTACCTCCTTAGTCAAATCACCTTTGGGCCACCAAAGGAAATGAAGGTAATCCCTGTCTGCTTCTTCCACTTTAACTTGATAGAACATTTGCTGTATGTCTCCCATAAAGGCCACAGGCTCCTGTCTGAACTTTGTAAGCACACCTAAGAGGCTGTTGGTAAGGTTAGGCCCCTTCAAGAGCTGGTTATTCAATGACATTCCTTTAAAGGTTGCCCCACAGTCAAATACCACTTGCAGAGTATTTTTCCTTGGATGATAAACTCCATGGTGAGGAATATACCAAACTTTACCCTCCTCACCCTTTAGCTGATGCTGGGGTATTTTCTGCACATAGCCTTTATCAATCATGTCGGCAAAGAAGCTTGTATACTCTTGATGGAACTGCTCAGCTTTTTCAAACCTTTGCTTGAAACCTGAAATCCTTTGCTTGGCTATTGACAAATTGTTGGGAAGTGAAGGTTGACCTTCCTTAAAAGGCAGCTTCATGCTGTAATGACCAACTACCAGTGTTACAGAATTCTCTACAATTTCTAAGAATTTCATGTCTTCCCTTGACATTACCTGGTCCTCATAGCTTCTTTCATTGAAATCATGCCTGTATTGGTTATTCAACAAACTCTGTAGCTTACCAACAGAAATCTTGTTCACTGTGGCTACAGCAGACACCTTCTCTGTGTTACTGGCATGCAAACGTTGTATAGGACCATTAACAACCCATCCTAACACAGTTTTCACAGCATAAGGACCACCTCCTTGGCTGTTAACCACCTCCCAGGGTTCCAATATCTCAGGGGTGCTGCTACCAATCAACAGGTCAACATTAGCCTGTATGGTGGGAACCTGAACTTCTGACAGATATGACCACTGTGCCAGATCTTGTTGTGCAAGAACATTCTCAGTTGTTACAGGTATTTGCTTCTGTGTAAACACACCGAGCAGAGGGCAACCAGACAAAAACTTCTCACAGGAACTGGCTTTCATGGGGATTCTATAGAGGTTTGTCTCCCCCACTAAAAAAAAATAAAATTTTTTGCCATAAGTTAAAATTTCAGGTTCTTAGCTCAAAAAAATTAGGTATCTCCAAGGGTCTGCTTACTCAAAAGTTTTAGTTAATAAGTTGGAATTTGGACTTAGCTCTGCCTGAATGTTTTTTTTTTCTTTTTTTTTTTTAGTGGCAGAAACAAGCTTCCATAAGGACCCCTAGTGCACAGTATGTCTCTGCATTACTTGATGCAAACATTCCTGTATGAGCAATAGCTTCTTTCCAGACACATACAATATATATTTTACTAAAATTATATCACATTGGTGAAAATATAATGCTTCAAAAAAGTAAAACCTTTGAGCAGCTTATCTTTGACTTAATGGTAAGAAGCAAAAAAACTAAATTCAGTGTCTTTAAAAGGTAAAGATCAATCAGTATTTTTAGGCTTTGTGGTGACGCATCTTTCAGAGGTAGCAGAGCACTTAGTTAATAAAGACCAACAGGGAGAGATGGGAATGTCTCTATTCCACAAATGTCAGAGTGGTTGTCACGATGCGTGGACGCAGGCCGTGGGGCGTGTGAAGGGGGAGAGGACCCAAAAGCACGACGCAGGAGTAAACAGTTGAAACATGAACAAAAATGAGCCTTTATTTTTGCAGCAAACATAAAGGACAACACCAAGGCAAAAAAAAAAAAAAAAAAAATGGATCAAAAGGAAACCTATACTAGAGAGACAACTAAAGAATACTGGAGATCCAGAAAGCACAGGGAAAACATGACCACAAGACTCTGACATGTGACAAGGGGAAAACTGAGACAATAAATACACAGAGGGAATGAGGGGTGAGTGGAAACAGCTGGGGCAAACACGTGAACAGAATGACACTAAATCGACTCAAGGAAGTAAAACAAAACACAAAGCACAAGAGGGGGGGGGGGTGTCAAAATAAAACAGGAAGTGAGAAGGCTTACACCACATAAAGAGTGCGCAGACTAGACACAACACAGGGAGACAGACACTGTGAAAAATAAACAAAAGAAACTCCACACAAGGGGAAACACTTCCGGGACGGAACACAGGGAGAACTAAGGTGTAAAGCAATGAGATTTACACCACATGAACTAAGAATACATAAGAGGAACACAAGAAACAATATAGCAAAACAAAACAGTAACAATAAAGGTAACAAAACTACAAAAGACCATAAACTAAGAAACAAGGGGTCGCAGACCCAGGACCATGACAGTGGTTCATTTTCTACAGTGTGAATTTCCAGAGAATAAACATGATTCATCTATGGGGAACAAGAAGACTATAAAAACTCATTTATGAGCACCTTAGAGGCCCATCACAACACAGCCATGTGAACAATCACCCACTTTTTAAACCACATCCTTACTCGGGGTCGTGCGGCTGCTCTGTTTCCCACACATGCAGCAAAGAGCAGATATAGACAGCCAAAGACCGTCTCACCAACATGTAACAGCCTCACTGACTTCATACTATGGCAGGCTGTTTTATATGGCAGGCCGTTTTAACATAAAATCTGTTTCATCTGACTATCTGTAATTACATTTTTGATATTTAAAAATGCATTTTGACTAGACAAAAGTACATTTTTAGATATCTGAATTAAGAGATTGCGTGTGAGCCCCCCCTGTGCTGTACTGAGCTGTCCAAACAAATGCCTGTAATGTAGAATTTCAGGTGGCTGCAATGGCGCTGGCTGTTCTGGACAAAATTGTAAGAAAATGCAATAATATAGAAAGAGCTCTTTAGTATGGGATATGCGGAGAACGCGATAATCATGTACGTGAAGACTGCTTAAGAAATGTGCAAAGAATTTCTGATTTTATGGCAGGACAGTTCTAGATATCTCTAATTTAGTTTTGCCTAGTCATTATTTGCTTTCAAGATATCTAGAATTTAATTTGCACTAGTCAAAACTATATATCTCCTATCTAACAATACATTTATGTTTTGAATTGAAGCCTCCAAACAACTAAATGGAAAAATCTGATGTAATTTCTACTAGTCAGAATGTAATTAGGGATATCTCAAATAGATATTTTGTCTAGTCAAAATATAATTAGAGATATCTTAATTTACTAATATGTCTGGTCATAAATCAATTTCAGATATCTGGAATGTAAGTGTGGTGAAACGGATTTTATGTTAAAACAGCCTGCCATAGAAAAACAGCTTTTACCACAGAGCTGTCACACTTCTGAACACTGACAATATCAAAGCCTTCACACATTCACACCTTCACTTCCACTGCGCCACTTTAGCACTCTCCATTTTCACTGTAAAAACCAGATGCTTATTTGTCCTATTTATATTTCTTATTTCTATCTGTATTTGGCTCCAACAAAATTTCATTGCATTGTGCAATGTCAATAAAGATAAATGATCTCATCTTATCTTAGAAGCCCACAGACACAGAGAGAACACGCACACTCCACACAGAAGGTTCTCTGTTCATCCTCTCCCCAGAAAACAGGCAGTGTTGATGAAGTGCAGTAAGTGAAAGTTAAACATTTAAACAGTTCATGGCTAAAGCTCGACTTTCTTAGGTGTTCTCATCTCAGGCTGATTCCCTGTGCAGCCACCAGAGGGCTCAGCATGACCATAATAAAAAGCAGAAATGTGGGACGCGCTCAACCCGCTGGAGCCAATTAATGTGACACACACCAGACTAACAATAATGTAACGTAAATTAAACTATGTTTTAAAAAGAAAGAAAAATAAAAGCTCTGCAGTAAAAGTGGTGGGAAAGAAATCCGTGAATGTCGTGAATCACATGAGGCCCATGCTCTCCTCCTCCCAGCGGTTGCCTAACATGTTGGGACATCAGCTGGCTTTCAAAAGATCCCTGAAAAGGAAATTGCCACATGTTCCTAAGTCTTCACAAAAGAGGAAGTGGGAGCTGCGAAAGACACGTCTGAGATGAGATTTTTTTCCCCCCTCAGGATGTTTTTACAAGATTTTCACGTAAATTAAAGAGGCAGTTGCCTTTACAAAAGGACCGGCAGAACAACAGCCTGGTGAGTTCCCTGTGTTAAACAATAATAACTAACACTGTAACAGTCTAATAATCCCCGATGATTCTGCTGCTGCATGTATGGGACTCCACACTCTCTCCTCTCTGCATCAGCACACAGCGTCATGCTGACCAGGATAGATCTGGTACAAACTCTAAGCCCCAGACGGACTTTCTGTTCCTTCAAACTAAAGCGCAGCGTTACTGATTTTCTTACTTTCCATGCTTTTGAAAAATGTGTCCAAATATTTTACAAAGCATTTCCCACAGGAGCCTGAAGTAAACCCCCAGCAGATTCAGAAGTTCTTAAATTGATAAAACTGTTGTGGTATTTATTGAAGAACCCCTCCTTTCTTCTCGGCCACGGTCACTGCCCGGTACCATGTGCTCACAAGCACACGCCCACAAACGTGCGCCATCTTACCTGGCTGCCAGGAGATCTTACCGGTGTAACTAAACTTAGCACAAAACGCAATTAATTGTGTGTTTGGTTGGTGGTTTCTTTGTTGTAAGAAGGCTTCTTGGCAATAAATCTTATACTGCTGGAAAGCACATCTGTAAGGAACAACTTATTCTGCTATTGACTCCTGTTTGGTGTTGTTTATTGGGTTGGATGATTGAAGTCTGGAGAAACAAGACAGATTGCAACTATAACAGTTTATTCCTTTAACAATAAATAGTATGTGGCAGAACCACACGCAGCCACAATGATCTGGCGTCTCATTCTTCAACCAGCATTTGTCACAAATCAGCCATTATGGATGTGTTGGTCACTCTGGCACAAACGGGACATCCACGATGATCCCGCAGGTGTTCAGTGGGGTTGCAGTCAGGATTGCAGGCAGACCACTCCATCCTCTCCACTTCCAAATCCTGGTCTCTGACTTGGTCTTGGACTAAAGGTTGGGAGTACAGGAGGTCACTGAGGACAAATGGCTTTGGGGTGTAGAAGAATCATCTGCCAGTCATCAAGTCTACACACACACACACACACACACACACACACACACACACACACACACACACACACACACACACACACACACACAAGGAAAACCCTCCAGGTTACTCTATGACACAGAAAAGAGACCATTTGCTGTATGTTGCCTCTTCCTGCTGAGTTGTGGCTTTGAATTGGTTCACATTTTCTGCCGCACATCCTGTTTGAAGATGTGACATTTACTCAGGGATTGTATTGATGTGGAGTGACTCATATCTGATTGAATGCCTGTGCCTCCTGGGGATTCCTCTGTCCAGTGGGGAAGCCCAGGTGTGGCTTCACACATTTTTAGCTGTACTTTTCTCTTGACTCAAGAGTCTTTAGCCTAATTAATATGTAAATTTAATGATGGGAACCAAAACTCTGGCAGATGTTTTGCTCTATTTTACTACTGACAGTTAATATTGACATAATTATTTGATTTAAAAAATACTGTGGTGGTGTACAGAGGCAAAAATGTTTGTCATTGTCCAAAGATTTATGGATCTAACTATATTTTCTTTGGAGACTCAGAAAAAGAAAGGTTTTGATATTTAGTTTTTTTTATTAGATAATTAAGGTGTCAACTTTGTTGTTTACTTATTTTTTATCCTTTCTTCATTGTAGTGGACATAGTCTCCTGTTAAATAACAGAATTATGTGATTATTCTTTTTCCATCTATCAGAGACATCGATCTCATTTGTTACTGTGATGGACTGCCTAATCTTGAAGAATCTATCTCGACTTATTGAATTGGCTGCAAAAGTATTCACTCACCCATCCAAATCCTTGAATTCAGGTGTTCCAGTCACGTCCATGGCCACAGGTGTATAAATCAAGCAGCTAGGCATGCAGACGGCTTCTACAAACATTTGTGAAAGAATGGGTCGCTCTCAGGAGCTCAGCGTGGTACCATGATAGGATGATACCTGTGCAACAAGTCCAGTCATGAAATTTTCTCACTACTAAATATTCCACAGTCAGCTGTTAGTGGTATAGAGGTCACCAACTTTCTGCAGAGTCAATCGTTACGGACCTCCAAACTTCATGTGCCCTTCAGATTAGCTCAAGAACAGTGCATAGAGAGCTTCATGGAATGGGTTTCTGTGACTGAGCAGCTGCAGAGAACAGTACTTGTCTGACTGCATTGTGCCAAGTGTAAAGTTTGTTGGGGGGGGGGTTATGGTGTGGGGGTGTTTTTCAGGAGTTGGGCTCGGCCCCTTAGTTCCAGTGAAAGGAACTCTTAATGCTTCAGCATACCAAGACATTTTGGACAATTTCATGCTCCCAACTTTGTGGGAACAATTTGGGGATGACCATAAAGACATGGATGAGCGAGTTTGGTGTGGAAGAACTCGACTGCCCTGACATCAACCTGATAGAACACCTTTGGGATGAATTACAGCAGAGTGTGAGCCAGGCCTTCTTATCCAACATCAGTGTCTGACCTCACAAATGTGCTTCTGGAAGAATGGTCAAAAATTCCCATCAACACTCCTAAACCTTGTGGAAAGCCTTCCCAGAAGAGCTGAAGCTGCACAGGATGGGCCGACATCATATTAAACCCTCTGGATTAAGAATGTTCATATGCGTGTGAAGGCAGACGAGTGAATACTTTTGGCAGTATAGTGTATAACTGCGTCCCAGTATATCCAAATCCTAGGCTATCTGAGTCATGCCATGTACATGGATATGCTGAAGATTGTTTTCAGTTTTAAGGCTGCATGCAGAGATGAGCCTCTTTTTGTGGTTTGTGTGCTTTGACATTTTCAAAAACCTGGTTACCCATTTACTGTCTGATGCTATCAAAGCACCTGCAGTCTTGGTGGCTGTGGTGAGTTGTGTCCTGATTTCATGTTTTATGTTAAAAAGTATTTCAAACAAATTTCAATAGGGTGGAAATTGAACTGATAAACAAAGGAGATGTACAGTTTAATGCACTTTTAGCAAATATTAGTCATCAATCAGTTTAAGTTTAAGAAATCAAACCTTTAGCTGATTAGGTACTCTACATTTATGTGTGTGTGTGTTCAACTGAAAAGGCTCTTATTTCTCCTTCTACATATTTTAATTCCTAAAAAATTTTTAAACTCTAGCTTACACAATCATTTATATCTATAATAGACTTTGGGTGCCATCACTTTGTCATTCCTCCAAAGTTGGCATGTCCTCTGAGCTCACACTTTACTGATCTAATGTCTGGCCCTCCTCCACCTCATCCCCTGACAGCTATAAGTCTGACTCCCCTTTTCCAAGTCTGAGTAAAATCCTTTCTGCCTCATCCTGCCCTCTGCTTCCTGAACTGTGGACATGGGTTGAAAGCGGGAGTTAGTAAGGCCTTCTGTCCACCATAAAAGACACTGAATGAAGGTTTTGTTCTGAAAGGGTTAAAATGACTGTACATTTCTGAAATCCTATTAAGTTGAAGTTAAAGATCTCATATTGAAAAAAAACTTTGATTTTTAGCAATAGAAACACAATAGCTGCAAATAATGATCACCTAAGCCCCACAAATGTGGAATCAATAGAAAGGCCAGGATCTCCTCTCGATGGTCCCATAGGACTCAGATAGATTGCATAAATTTAGCTTGACTTAGAGGTCTCAGACTTGCCCCCCACAAAGGACAAGAATGAACTACTGGGTTTTAGGAGGATATTCTACACCTGATGTTTTAAGAGCTTGAAAAAAAAGCCGACTGGACCTCTTTAAGTTTTTGAAAATGTTGCACCTCTCGTCCAAGAGGCTTCTTCAGTTTTAAAACCAAAAGGTGGAGAGTCTCATGCATTTAGTGGGGGGTTGTCCCCTTTAGAGGTGGTTGTGGATCCCATATTAATCATTTGTTTCGTGAGTCAAGGTGTGAAAAAAACATCTCATTTTTCACACCTTTACTCATGTGATGACAACTCGATGACTGATTTTAGAACCGAAGAAGCCTCTTGTATGAAACGTGAAACATCTTCAAACACTTAAAGAAGTCCAATTTCCTTCTTTTTCAGTCATTCCACCATGACCCTAATGACACAGACATGTGTTTGGTTAATAATTCCTACAATCTCATTAACTCAAAAATTAAAAACACCTTAAACATGTTCATTATATGTGGAAAAAGAAAGCACATCCACTTTCAGTTCTAAGGTGTTACATATAATTGTACTGTCGTGAATATTTAACATGAAAAGTGAGGCTGGGACGTCCACTCCTGAGAAGATCGGCAGCTGTCTTGAATGTTTTCCATCCATCCGTTCTCTTCCGCTTATCCTGTTCAGGGGCTGGAGCCTATCCCAGCTGACCTAGAGCGAGAGGCAGGGTACACCCTGTGCAGGTCGCCAGCCTGTCGCAGGGCTAACACAGAGAGACAGACAAGCATTCACACTCACAATCACACCTATGGTTAAATTTAGAGTGGCCAGTTTCCTCCGGGTACTCCGGTTTCCTCCCACAGTCCAAAGACATGCAGTTATTGGGGTTACTGGGAATGTTTTCCACTTGTGAAAAATCTTTCTCACTGTAGAAAGACTGACTTCAGGTTGCTTGGAAATGGCCTTATAACCCATCCCACACTCATGCTGCTGTCTTTCATCCTCGGCATTGTGTTCACACACACACACTTGAATGCTTCAGACCAGCAAAGTGCCACAACTTTTAGAGGTGCTCACACTTGATCAGTTACACAAGTGCATTTGTTTATCAGCTGCTACGTGCCCTCTTCATTCCTATGGAAGCAGTAAGGGTGTGCATAGTTTTTCACACACTGTTTCTTTTGGCTTAATTTTTGTTGAATGCGGTATAACACGTCACGTATGCCCTGCTAAGGACCAGACTTTTTTGTGTGTGTGTGTGTGAGACCTGATATGTAAAACCGTAAAACTAAAAGAGGGAGTTCTTCCTTTTTGGTGACTGTACAGTGGAGCATTTTAAACATGCTTAATATGTATTCTTGAGTTCATTCACAAGATTATAGATCAAAAGCAAAGACTTTAATGATTATTTCTGGAAAACAAAACACATTATTACACTGTGTTTTTTTTCCACTACTGAAATCTTTGTAGCTTAAAAAAGTAGAAGGATTTTGTTTTATTATTGCTTTTTTTTTTTTTTTTGCAAAGCTCAAGATAATTCCTTACGCTCTGGCTGATGACATAAGCAACTGCCTATGTTGCCCATATTTAACACCCGTATTGTTTTTAATGTTACGGGCACTTATTTTGAATAACAAAAGTTATTTTTAGTTAACATTATGGTGAAGTATTTGATTTCGGGAAGGTTTTGTTGACCTAACGACGTGTTGAAATGCAAAGGAAGGAGAACAGAGTGCTGCGAGGTGCAATCCAAACACACTCTTCCTCTTCTGTCTGTGTGTCGTCCCATGGAGGTGGAACAGAGCTGTTGAGTCACTGGCTGAGCCGCACGTTTGAGATTCCACTTTGCATGCCAGGGTCAGAGGTGAGATTTCCTCTGTTAGTTCTGCCGTGTCGAGCGAACTCTCTCATCCTTCCTTCGTCTGTGTGGTGCCTCGGTGTCGCTTTCTCTTAGGTGAGTCAATATTTGCTGCTTACTTGTTCTTTAGCTGTTTTTACCACTAAATACAGCATAAGTGCTTAAATGCTTAGAAAAGTGAGGTCTGCCATTCAGGGACGCATGTTTACTCTTTTAGAGAAGCACGTTTGTATTTCTTACCACAACGGATACACACTTCCTTTCACACTATATTAACACCACCTGCTGCAGCCAATAAAAAAATTCCAGTTTTTCAGATATGGATAGATCTGATAAATCAGCACAGCAGTATTGATGCCATTTTTCTTGTATAAAACTGACAGATTATGAGATGAAAGAGCGAGGAGCTTCATGCCAAGTGATTCACTAAGGTGCATTTTGGATGGTTGTTCATTGTGGGTTTAGTAAACTGTGCGGTTTTTGTGATTTCACAAGCTGTAGGTGTTTTACTGTGAGTGCACTTTATCATTATTGTATGTGTTTTTTTTACATTCTGCACAACTGTGCAGCTGACTAATTCAACCTCAGACCGATCAGCAAAATTCTCTCCTATAATGTCTGGAACAGAATATTAGAGAATGCTGGAGTGACATTAAGATCTTTAAATTTCAAATATGTCTGCAATGAATCAATCAGTGAATTTGTATAAAGTAGTTTCAAGAAAATTCAAATAATCCTACATGAACACTTGTTGCTGCACCACAGACACAGACATGTGGTGCTGTGTTTGTTTTGGGTGTTTTGGGTGATCGATGATTAGAATATGCTGGAAGAGCTCAACATGTCCCCTGCACGATGTACTCAGTGAAAGCTTTGACAGCACCGGCAGGAATGAGTGATAGTTCAAGATGTACAGAGAGTCATGTTGTTCTGAGGAGAGTGAGCTTCTGTCTGTCCCCTTTAGACCTTTTTGTCTCCCTTGGGAGTTTGGACAGTTATTCATAACTGCTGTTTATTTTGCTCTAAGAGCAAATGCTCAGGCTGCTGCAGATGTAACATGTGTGCAGTAATTAGGAGACTTGATTTATTGATAAAGGATACATATAGTCAGACTCTATAAACAGCAGCTTAAACATCAAGTGAGAGGTGTGAACAAACCAGATGCAGAATGATGGTTCAGTGGATTGAATGAGAGAGTGTCCATCATGGGACAGCTTCATAAACATTAGAGGAAACTTGGAAAAGACTTTATTATTGAACTATCCATCAAGGTTTTTCTACATGATGACCTTTAGATAACTGGAGAACTGAAAGCAGTGCTGAGGAAGAAGAAGCTGGCCTTCCTGAAGAGTGATAAGAGACAGATTACACTGATGGAGAAGGAAATTAGGCAAATTGTGTTCAGGTGTAAATATTAGTATAAGCAGAAGAAGAAAGGAAATTGAAGCAGCACAGCTTACTACAGCTTAAAGCAGGGATGGCAGGGGGTGTACACAATGATAGGACAGGAAAGGAAAAACAATCACGGGTGGGCTTCACACTTCTCACCTGGAACTGGTTCTCAGTTCCCATCTCTGATTAAAATAAAGGATTTTCTAGTCATTCTCTTTGATTCATCTGCATCTCCAAGTCTGGACTTTTACATTACTGACAGTTTCCTGATGGGGGGGAAAAAAAGACTGAGATAGACAAGTGTAAGGGGTGATCTTGCAGAATGTTTCACCTCAACCCCAAAAAGCACAAACATCACAAACATGTTCACATTTCACACTACGAACAGTGCGAAAAATCACAGTTGCATCAGTCGTGTTTTCAGGCTCGGCTGTCGCTTTCCCTTTTCACTGCTAAATGAGTCGTATATTTTGACAACCTTCAACGGGCTCACTACCGTAATTAATTAAACCATGAAGCCTCGTTCAAGGATGGCACAGAAGGCCGTTCCATCGTTATTTCTGAGCTGCCTTGCTTTGAGCTCTTAAGGGCTGAAATGTCGTTTATATTGGAATATTCCCACGTTGTCTCTTATCAGGCCAGCAGGGCAGTAGCTGCTGCTCTGTATTTCCACGGGGGGATACTGCGTCTTTAATTTAAAACAGAATTTCTCAGACATGGTTAAAAATAAACTGGTTTTGTGAACACAAGAACAAGATGTGAAGTGTCCTAAAGGACATGTTTCCTTTCAGCTATAAGAAAATAGTCCTAATCTGAGTCGGAGTGGAGCAAATTAAAACTTAAGTATTTATTTGTTTGTTTGTTTTGCTATTTTGGTGAACAAAGGCCATGCAAACCATGCAAACTGAGATGCAGCTGGGTTGAATGAGGCAGAGAGGCCGAATGGTTTAGTAGAAGTAAGACAGTCAGCAGATGGCACACGCATCAGTAACGGGCAAACACAAGCACGCTATTCAGTGAATTTAAAAGCAGCAACAGGCGGGAGAAACTTGGAGGTGCAAGAAGGGATCTGCATATCTTAATAAACCCACAACATCTATTTGCAAATGATAAGCTGCATGCTCAAAGGTGAATTACAGTAAGTGGGCTTAATGAATGAACCACTGGGTGTAGCTTTTATTGCTGGTTAAGGCGGCGGTTTCAATTCTCCATCACTCTTTGGAATCACATCCTCTTCCTCTTAAAAAAATGCTTATTTTTGAGCTTAGCTAAGCACTTCTTATCCTTCTAGAAACATGGAAATGTTAAAAAGCTGACATCTGCCACGTTTCCCCAAAGCATCTCGGCGCTGCTTAAACTTTTCACACGAGTTCAAATCCATTTTAACTGAGATGAGTTTGAATCCAGATGGGGTTAAAAGAGTTTAAGGGCAAAGTGGAGGAAGAGCAAACAGAATCTGAGTGAAAATACGGTTCAGAAAGTTTGAAGGATCAACTGGAGGAACTTCACATCAGCTTCGACTGATCAGTCAAAACAGAGGAAATGTAGTTACTAATTATTAAGGTAAAATTAGTAAAGTCCGAGCAGGGTCGGCGTGTTTGTGAACAGCACAGCGGTTGAAAGAACATTTTGCTGCTGTTGCTGCGTCAGGTTTGTCTGAATCACGGCTGGAATCTGTTTGTTTATGATGACTCACACAAAGTTTGCAGCTCAGTGGGCTAATGTCAACCACTGTTTAAAGCAAATCCCTGCTTACCTCACTGCTCTTTGCTTCCACATCATCCTTGATTTTGAGCCTATCCTATAGTGTTTTTTTTTTTTGTTGCCTCAAACTTTTGCAGTTTTATTGCAAAAATTAGGCCTCTACACTAACCTCACTGACAAAGTAACTTATTACCAAGATTATCAAGATAACGTGGAATAGAAGGCACGAGCCTCACCCACGCATGCTGATAAAATGCTCTCGAGATGTTTGTGTTATCAGTACCTTGGACCTGTGACCACTCTTCAGTGTATGTGGCAATCGGTGTCCTATAAACAGATGGACAAAGTTTGCATGACTGAAGAGATTTGCAGACCAAACGACCACTTAACCAAATGCAAACAGAAAATAGAAGCTTGTTCCTTTCCCTCAGTTTGCTGTAGTGAAATTTAAACATTGCACAAATTTGGTCTGTTAGCGAGGCCCCGTTTCCCCACAGCTTCTGTAAGATTCCTGCCATGCCAGCAGTTTCTATAGCACTGCCTCGATTTACAGCAACTTTGTCAAATTAAGCCATGTAAAATTTAAAAACAGAAAAGGCCATGCTGCTTACCGCTTTAAGAAACTTCCATAATTCCCAGCAGCCTTCCCACTCTTGTTTCCTTACCCCATAAGGTTATCAACACTGATACCAATATTACCATCAGTCATTCACTCCTCTCACCATCTGTTCCCAGAAACAGGCGTCTTTGGTTTGCTCTGGAAGAACTGCATCACCTTCTTGTTTTGTGCCTTAATTCAAACCGTGCACCAAATCTGCCTTTTATTAATCCATGAAATGATTAATAAATATTCCTCATATCAGCGTTCTTAGTCAGACAGGTACAGATTCAAAATGCTTCCTGGTTTAGTTACATGATTCATCTAAAACTGCATAATGCCAGTACTGTGAAGTTACTCTACATGTAACAGGATTTTAAACTGTTCATTTCCAGCTCCATGTTTTTATTATTGGCTGTATTATTCAAAATACTCATTTATCTTGTACTGGGCCCCTTATCTTGTTCTGGTTTGCTGCCCCTTGCAAACAAAAGTTTGAGCTGCATGCAAGTGCTTAGAAGCTACTGACTTGCTTTAGTAATGACCGGGCGTTGGGTTAGGAAAGCGTGTGCTGCTGAGATTACATGCTACTATGCAAAATGGAGGAACATGCAAAACCAAAGATTTCTACAACCATCAGAATGTTGTGTTAAAAAAAAGGGGAAATTTGGTCCTCTGTGTTCTAGGTGAAGCTAACGTGTCACAAGTCTGTCACAGCTGTGTGCAGTCACTTGAGAGCAGTTTAGGTGGACTGTGATCTTTGAATAATAGTCAGATAGTTCCCAGTGAATACCGAGCAGTACTTTCCCTGTGCCTGTTATGAATAATCTCTTTCTACCTCATCATGAAGATCTTAGTGCTTCACGGATATTTGGCCCTGTGGAATATGAGCTTCCAACATTATTACAGTGTATTTATGAGAAAACAAAAGCAAAATAAAGATGACATAATGTATCTGCTTTTATTAAAGTTTTATTTTCAACTCAAGCTATAAAAGTGCACAAATTGTAAGTCCTGTAGCACTGCCTGTGGGAAACATGAACCAGAATTTCTCTTCCAAATTCCAGATAGTGCCCAAAATAGGCTGATCTCGGCAGGGGAACCAGCTTGGATGGCTTCCTGCCAGGAAACAATATTTTGAGCCGCACTGATTACCTCTCGTGTGCAGTTAAGGAAGTTACCAGTGATGTGTGAAAGTGGCACAAAGATAAGGTGCTGCAGAGGATAATATTACAACGTGCTTGTAGTCAAGGCGGTAGACAAAATGTTCACGTGTGCCTCTGAATCACTGAAAAGTACAGCTAGAAAAAAATGTTAACTGTCAACCAACTTTTGGTAAACGTCGCAGCAGAGCACAATCTGAATCCACCGCAGGGTCAACCACTGATTTGCTCCTCCGGTGACTAACTCAGGTCTTTTCAGACTCATCTCGGGACAGTGACCTGCTGAACCAGTTAAGTTCTTCCCACACTCGCTCCTCTCTGCCTGAACTTGTCCCGGAGCAAAACTCTGCTGTGTTAATCCTGATCGGACTCAGGATTGCTCAGAAGTGAATGAAAGCCTCAGATAGATGAAGTCTGGTATAGCTTCTTTTGTTAGCCTAGCTTTGTGTGGTTGTGGGTCTTTGTTTTTCTTTTTCTTTTTTTGGGGGGGGGGGGCTCAAGAGGTTTTTTTTTTCACAGTTTTTTTTTTCTTCTTGGAAAAGAGATTTATTAAGAAGAGCTTGTGTTCAAAACAAACAGCAACCACTTGAAAAGAGCAGGTACTCAGGAATCCTATGTGGTTTGTATGTGGTGTGAAAACACAACCTGATCGCAACGTTCATGTTTTCCTTTATGTTCAGTACATTGGACAAGAAAAATAATGCTTCAAAAGTACATCAGTTCAGTTCAATTCAGATTTATTCATATAGCCTCAAGGTGCACATTGAGTGGCAGCTTGTATCAAAGAGTGTGCGATATATCAAATCCAGCAGTAACTTGCGCCCATAATTTTTCTTTTTTCTTTAATAGTTTTATAATTTTGCTTTTGTGTCATAATGACTTAGCCTTTTATTTATAGCTATAGATTATAATGCCTTTTTCCTAACATGTTTTCAGAGACCATCACAATACTCATTAGATGCTAAAAGCGTTACATATCCTGCTCTATGGCACTAAAAGTATCAAGTGCCAAGTATCAATATCAGCCAGTGTTGCCTCTGATGTTTGGCCTGCGATCCCAGGATGACACATCCTGAAGGCACCGATCGATGTCTGTCTGTTGTGTCACATTGCGTACTTGCTACATTTTTCAAGAAAGCGTGAGTTAAAACACAAAGCAAACATCACTCACCTGACAGTTGCAGAACTTTCACACCCACTGGAGCCCTGTTTAACCACAAGCACAGCCCCATCCGCACAGTTTTTCCATCTGCAGCGGCTCTTCCTGTATCGAGGTACAGAGGTGAGAATTCTGTGGTTTAGATTGTTTTCTTTCCATCTCTTCTTCCCACCACAGGGTGCTGCACACTGTGCAAGCAGCTTCTGTTTTGTATAAAGGCCTTTTTTTTCTGTCTACTTAAAATGTGGTGAAGCTATCTGCACAAGATGTGCAGATAGCTTCACCACTGGACCGTATGGTTACCTGCTAATGGTAATTTAATTTAGCAGCCTTGCAGACAGCTCTGTGCTCTTGCAGACAGCGCGATGCATCGTCCTTATCCTGAACCACTGACACAGGCTGACTGCAAAGGTCCCACGCTAATTGCAGCTACAGGCACGCATGAGTGTGAATTCATACGATGTGCTTAGAAAACATCACTATTCACTATTTTTAATCTGAATGTGAGCTGATAACCAGGGTCAAACAACATTACAGCCTCTGTGGTTTCAACCAGTTGTGCTGAACTGCTGCTTTCTGTAGAGTTTCAGAAGACTGTTGGATGAGGGTGGCGGGGGCGACTGGGATTATCTGAACTCTTTTTGTACTCTTCTCGAAAGTTATGTTTTCCATATTTGGGAAGGCTGTTTGTACAAACAGTAGTTGTTAATTGACAGCTCCTTCCTGTTGCCACCTACCTTTCCATTCGAGATCAAACAACATTTCTTTCCCTCTCCCTTCTCAGAGCACAGAACTGCCACTGTTTTTACTGGCAGTCTGATTCCAATTTACCAAGTAAGCAACCCAAAAACTTTCCAGCTTTGTGACGGTCTTTGTAACATCTGTCAGGGCGCAACTTCAAGCAGCTTTGCAATGAAAAGTTGCCAAGCTTTGGTGCTGGTGTATCTCACCAGGTTTAGCTGAAAGGCTGCTGCAAAAAGTCCATCCTGGGCTGTGCCAAGCTTTAAAGGAAATTGCAAGCATTATCTAGCTGTGCTATGCTAACAGCTTTGTTTATTTTTTAGGTTTCATTTATCTTGCATGTATCTGAATGTATGTGTCATGTTTTGTCTCCTATTTTGAGTATATATCAAGTAGGTATTATCTCGCTGTCTTTATTTTTTTATATAAAAAAAATTCCTGACAGAAAATTCTGTTCTTGGTCCCTTTTGGATCAGGCATCATTTTATAACCAATGATTGGAGCCAAGAAGGGTTTCCCTGGATTAATCATGGATCAGGATGATGCGTTAATCGGTTGTTATTTGAGAATTCAATTAATCACTGCGTAAACCAGCACATTTGATTCAAATTCATGCAGAAAATTCAGAAGTCCTCTTAACTTCGTCAGTCCTTACTCAACAAGCCCGCGTCTGTTTTTCAGCTTTAGTCATGCATGACTAGGCTGATTGGCTAATACTTCTAGTTCAGTGGGGATGTTTAATTCTAATAAAAACGCAGTTTCCTTTGGAATGCTGACCATGAAGCATTACAGTATGAAGCATCACTTTTAATCAGGCCCCAGACATGTCCGATCAGCAAGTGCAGTGAACGGAGTGGTTAGTACAGGCATAAACCAGACTGAAGCAGCGAGAAAACCGTTCACATCTACAAACACATGAATTGATTTCAAGCAGAAAAAAAAAAAAACAAGCTGTGAAAACACCCTGACTGTCTCGTTGCTTCCAACTGCACCAAAAGCTGGTCCTGAAGTCTTGCTAAGGCTTTGAATTGTATTTCTTCTTTATTGGACAGTTTCTCGTTGTTTGATAAAGAGATGACTTTACACGTCACATGTTGGGTTTCAACTCAGATAATCTGGAGTTTTTACTCCAAGGAAATGTTTTCAGTCCACTGTTTATGCCCACTGTTAGACACAGGACTTTATGAAACCCAAGGCAAGTTATAGTCTCCAATCTCTGCTGCTCTGTGTGTCAGAGCTGAAGGTGTCACTCACACACTCACACTCAGAGAGCAGCCACAGATGGTAAGATGAAGCCTAGTCATCCGTTACATTTACACAAAAGCTGGGAGAGCAACACCTTCCCTCCGGGTTGTGTGGAGGTGTAGGCGTGTTTATTTGTGCTTGAGAATTTAACCTCTGTGACCATAACATTTTATTTCTCTGATTCACTGCTTTGCTTTTGACAACCGCCGCGCCCTCTCTTCATTCACCTTCGCCTCTCCGTCTCTCTGTCGGATTACGTTTTGCCTGTTTTGAACATGAGTTACAAACTTGCTTGTGAACACTGTTCATGCTTCCATATTGTTTAAATGTAGATCAAATGTTCCCAGCCGAACATAAGAGCCTAACAATAGAGCCAAGCCTGCAGAGCACACGAGCAACCGCAGTCTATCGAGGTTAATCTACAGCTATGGTCGGCTGTGCTCATTTTCTGTGTATAAACAACCACATTAAAACTACTACTTCAGTGTACTGAGGAAATACAGCTTTCTACTCGAACTGAGCTCTCAAAGCACTTTTTATTACAGCCAGAACTTTATTCTATGCACTCAGACTCAGTAATTTGGATTTCATTATCTTGCCCAAGGACACTTTGATAGATGCAGACTGAAGAAGCTGGGGATCGAGCCACCAACCTTCTGACAACCTGCTCTAAAACCTGAGCCACAGCCGCCCCAAACCCTTAATTTAACCATATACAAAACATGGATACACGAGCAGTTCAGTCAACAGTAAAACAACAGCGTGAAAGTCATTCTCCTTCTCACGGTGCTAAAGTTTTTGAAAACCATGTTGTAGAACTCTACATGTGACACTAAGTCATCCACAGAGAACATATTTTAGACTGATCCCTGTGATGGGAATGCAGTGACTCCCTCCAAAGGCTCCTAGTCTCTGGGGAAAGTTTCTGCAGTGGGAAAATGCTTGTAATCTTTTACTTTCTCCTCAATAAGTCTTCCAACTTACATTCAACTCTCTCTGTGGGCTAGACTGTGGAGACTTTGATCTGTAATTACTTTCAGTTTGCTTTTGTTTGCAGGAGAGCTGCATTCTTCCAATTTTGATTAAGAAGGGCACAGTTGTGCTAAGCAGAGCTGCAGGGGATCCGGTTGTGCATTCGCACAGGCCAACTTGACATTACACTGTTGGGGTTATGATTGCATTTCTCTGTCACTCTGGAAAATCCACCAGTTTTATGCTCTACCTTTCAAAGACAACAGTAACTGCAGCAGTAACTGTAAATTCAGTTTCTCCTGAGAGTCAGTACAGTTCATTCATAGATGTACAGACAGGGCAGGGGAGCAACACTTGAGATAAACCGCTATCAGGAATCCTGGGCCTGCTTCCAGTCATAAAGCATTACTCAGCATTTTATCAGAGGTTTGCACAAGTAACTCCACAAATACCAGAACGCTAGTCATTCATGATTAAGAAAGGGAGCTAGATAGTAGGAGAAAAGGGAAGCAAGAAGCAAACAAGGAATAACATCAAGCGGAGAAAAGTTAGACTCTTCAATTTAGCTGATTATTGCTGTGTTTAAAAGGCTCTTGTGATTTGTCACTTTCACTGGATGGGATTGTTAAGTGGTCAAAAGATTGGGGGAAGATTAAACAAATTAAAATCCAGGCACTAGGTCAGCAGATTTTGTATTTCAGGTTGCTGCTGTAACTCTCAGCATGTTCATGCTGGCTTGCAGTAGATGTTCCCTGCTGAATGTTGTGTATGTGTGTGTTTTTCAGCCATGGGCCTGAGTTCAAGACTAGCAAAGCTTCTGTTTTTCCTCGAGCTGTGTGAAATCTGCAGAGGATTTGAACAGGGTGAGCTGAGTAACACTGTTTTTCTCTCTCTGGTACACACACACACACACACACACACACACACACACACACACACACACACACACACACACACACACACACACACACACACACACACATTTTTCAGTGTTTCTGTAAGCGTATGGCATTTTACCAAGCTTCCACATGTGCCACCGGTATGATCTGAAGCATTGTACTGCCCTCTTGTGGTCAGTGGTAGAACTACAACAACATGTAAAACTTACGCACTGATTTTCAGCTGTGCTCGGGAAAGTTTAAATAAAAAATTATCAAGGTGGCAATGTAGCACTTCTCACGCAGAGGTATACAGAGGTACAAAATAGTCTTGTTTCTATCACTCATTTAGGATTATATTTACACTTGCAGCCTAGCATCATAAAGGTATACAGAGCAGCGTGGAAAAACACTGAGTCAGCCATGACGTCCTGAGAGTAACTGAATCCCTGAGCTGCCGGTCAAATCCTGGAAAAGTACAACCCCAATTCCCCCAAAATATATAACTCATAATCACATGTTTTATTCACAAGAGAACATAGAAAAAATATCAGATTTTAAACAGAGATATTTTACATTTCAAGAAAAATATTCACTTATTTTAAATTTAAAAATGCTGGAAGGGTAAGTGATGCCAAAAAGAAACAGCTGGAGGAACATTTTGAAGCTAATTAAGCTGTCTGGCAACCAGTCAGTAACAGATTGGGTACAAAAAAAATAAGTATCTGCAGAATCTGTTTAGACCAAATGCCTTCCTTTGTTGGACTGAGGAATGTTGGAAAACTGTTCTGTGGTCAGACGAATCGAAATTTTAAATTGTTTTTGGAAAACACGGATGCTGTGTCCTCTGGACTAAAGAGGAGAGGAACTGTTTGGACTCTGATAGTATGGGGGTTTGTTAGTGCCTGTAGAGCTGGCAGCTTGCACATCTGGAAAGTCACAGCACTGCTGAAAGGTATACAGGTTTTAGAGCAACATCTGCTCCCATCCAGGCGACGTCTTTTTCAGGGAAGGCCTTGCATATTTCACAACAGCAGCTATAACAACAGCATGGCTTCATAGCAGAAGAGTCTGGGTGCTGAATTGGCCTGCCTGCAGCCCAGACCTTTCACCAACTGAAAACATTTGGCACATCATGAAACAAAGAACTAGCTGTTGAGCAGCTGGAATCTTCTATCAGACAAGACTGGAACAACATTCCTCCCAAAAGTCCTGCAGCCTCCTCAGTTCCCAGGCGTCCTTAATAGAAGAGGGGATGCTGCACAGTGGCAAACGTCGCCCTGTCCCCACTTTTTCAGACGTGTTGCTGCCATCAAATTCAAAATGAAATAATATTTTCTTTAAATGGTACTTTTTCTCAGTTTTGATATGTTCTGTGTGCTGTGTTGTGAATAAAATGCAGGAAGTACAATGAGCGTATATTTACCATAAAACAAAGTTTCAATTATCTTTGACGTTAAAAGGTTTAGATTATCAGCATTAAATGATAAAATAAATTTTTTTTTCTTTACTGCACACTCGCATGTATGTTGCAGGGAACTGTACTGACTACAAGCTCCAGTTTGAGAGGGTTTTCTCTGTTCCTGGAGATGTGGCGATGCTGAACAGCACACTGGTCTCTCCAGACGTCTTTGACTTCAAAACTGTCCCGTACACAATCACGTGGTACAACTCAATGTCGGGCCAAGAAATCACCAATCAAACTGGTCATATCCTGGTGAACCAGGAGACCCTGTGGATTCTGAATGCAACACTGAGTGACAGCGGGGATTATGTGACCATACTGAGGTAGGAAGCACTAACAGAAATAGAATCAATAAAAATAAATAGAGCACAACTTAGAGACTGTTATAACTTAGAGACTGTTACAAATGCTGTGTGTGTTGTCAACATATAGAAAGTATTGTATAAAGATTTTAAATATCGAGTCATATTTAACCTCTGACCTCACTTTTACATTTCACATCTGCCCTTCTTTAAAGGTGACCCCAAAATGTTTAAGTATATTAAAATGGGTTTCAGTGGGCCAAAAAAAAAAAACTTTGCAATTTTTCTTTTTTTACTGAACTATAACCTGAAAAAAAAACCAGAAAATTAAATTAAGGGTGGTGCATTATAAAACTGTCATTCACAAGTATTCTATTTCAAAACACTAAAATGAAAATAGATGGTGATGTAGAGATGCAGTTAGTACATTAAGCCATAAATTAATTTCATATTTAGCAGCAGTCTATATGCCTTATAAAAAGTGCATGGTCATACTTTGGCTCACTGCTTTCTATTTTGCTAACAAGAGAAGCATGTTTATAGCATGTGCTGGATGTCCATTTACATGCTGCACCAAAAGCGTACATGCAGACAAACCATTACCATCCTACCCAGCTTAGATGCATTCATGATCTGTCAGTAATCACAACGAACACATGGAGCACTTTATAATTGTGACTGTATTGGACATTATATGTGTTTTCACAATGTTCTGGATTACCTTAAAACAATGATAGCTGCTGCTATATCTGGTAGCAAACATTTTATACATCACTGCACTTTTCTGCTAAACCCAAACAACTTTCTAAATGCCGTTTGAGTTTTGAGGTTCACTGCTTGGGGTAGTGTGTCTAATTATCCGTTCATTCATAATAATTTAACTTAATTTCCCTGTAGGACTCCTTCTCACTGCTATAGGCAGGCCACCAAGCTGGTAGTAGAGGAAAGACTTCCAGGAGAATGTGGAAGGCCGAAGAAAGCTTTTCAAGTACTTACAAAAGGAGTGACTGACAACCTGAGCTGCCCTCTGAGGGACCATATCAATAAGCTGAGAAGCTACAACATCACTTCCTCCATCAAGTGGTACAAAGTGAGTTGTTGGGAATTCTTGGCATGAAACCTAATGGGTTTAATGGAGAGGCTGCAAAGTAGCAGCAACCTCAACTATTTACTGCCTCTATTTCAACTTGTATCAGTACAAGGAGTGCACTGAAACTCTGGGCTGATACCAGTGTTTACAAATTACAGTTTGGCTGATAGCAGATGCCAGCATCCATGAGGTTTTTGTTTGTTTGTTTGTTTGTTTGTTTCACTTTGTGGCAGGGAAACAAATAAATACTATTAAAAATAATGGAACTGTTTTAAACTTCCATGTCTTAAAATGATGACTGCAAATTCACCAACTGCACTGTTTATTATAATGAATAGAGAGCATATTTGCTTCTTGTTTTGTTATCATGAAACAAGCTGACTGTTACATTTCCCCTCTAGGACTGTGAGCCCATAGAGGATGGGACAAACATCTACGAGTATTGGGACACCAAACTGAAAATTAATCATGTGGAACTTCATCACAAAGGCACCTACACCTGTACTCTAACATTCACCCTCGGTGGCGTCAAAGGATCTGTGTCAGAGTCCATTGATGCAACGGTTACAGGTGAGATTACAGCAGTATGACAGACCAGTTCAGAGGAAGCGAGGGCAACTGTGAAGAGTGGAAAGGCAGTTGGTCTAATTGACGTACCTGTGAAGGTACGGAGATGTCCAGGGGAGAGGGCAGAGACTTTTTGAATAGACTGTTTAACACAGTCACTGAGAGTGTGAGGGTGTCTGAGGAATGAAAAGATGTACTGTGCCAATTTTCATGCTGAGAAAGAGCACTGCAAATGCAATGCTTACTTTGAGAGTGTTGATGAAGAAGGTTAGAGAAGGTGAGAAGCAGTTGCACTGTGTCTGATAGCATGCAAAGAGAGGACCTGTGGTACTGCCTGAGGAAGTCAGGAGTGGCAGAGAAGAGGACAGAATCGGTGGCCTGGCCCACTTCCCCAACATATCCCAACCCAAGAGTCTCCCAGACCATCTTGATATTGGTTAATATTCTGCATCTTGACAAATACCAAGACATCATTAGGCTTCTTATTCTGTGTCTGGTTAACAACACCAGTAACTATAGCAAAATAATTAAAATAATTATTATTATAGTAGCAAAAATAGCAAAAAGAACAGCAATAACAAAGGTAACGATAGTGTTAGTAAAAGTGGCAGCTTAAGTTTACTTACTGTAAACTGCAGAATGGGAAATATGGCTCCATTTCCAGCACATCTTTGTGATTTTCTGACCTCTGCTGCATACAATACAGTGTTTGATGTTCTCTGTTTCAGAGGAGTACTCTTTGGTTCCACAAGTGCATGAACCCACCAATGAAGTAGTCAAAGCACAGAGGGGTACGTCCTTGTCTGCTAGATATTCTGAGAAATGTGTTCTGCTGATTTCACACAGACTTCTGCTTTAATTTTAATACGTACTGCAGGGAGAGTAAATGCAAAGCTTTAAATAAATAGAGTTTCATTACATACTGAGTTACTGTTTGTGCGTGTGTTTAGGGTTCAACTTCAGTAAAAGGTGTCTGGTGTTTGTGCCGGGTGACGGGAAGCCTTCTGTTGATATCTTGTGGTTGGCCAGAGAGGATTTCATTGAGACTAACACCTCTCACCGCGTCCACATGTTAGATCAACGGTCAGTAGCTTCAACTCTCCATCCGTTTGTTTCATCTGCTTTAACAGTTAAGTTTATATCTGTTTATATCACATTATTTTTGACTGTCTTGTCATAGCCTCATCAGTATGCTGCCCAATGAAGGCGCGTGGTTAGAGCGACTGCTGATGTTTTCTGAGCTGCAGGAGGAGGACTTGTACACCAACTACACCTGTCGTGTGTACAGTGACAGGGGCTTTCCTGAGAGATATTTTAGTCTGCAACCAGCAGGTAAAAACAGCGTCTCCCTTAAGCCTTATGTTTCAGTCTGTCAAAGAGGACAGCTCTGTTTTATTTTATCCGAGTCAACGTTCAAAAACCTTTACTAAGCTTGAGGACTCAGAAATCCTTCACATTTGAGAATATCGCTGCATCTTCTCACAATCAGTCAATCAAACAATCTTTTACTTGAAGTGATTATCTTGTATGAGATGAAAAATACAAACATTAATAGTAAAGTAAATTTTGGCTTTGAAAGGTGTTTGTTGCAGATGTAAAACTGAAAAGCTAAACTAAATATAGCAAAAATATTATAAATATAGCAAAATTTCTAATTAATGAACACAATTCATCACTGTGATGCAGCTGAATTGCTGTAGGGCTCCCACAACGGAATTAATTGTTGAATAAATTGTTGATATATAATAATTGCTACTACTTGGTTCTGTAAAAATGTCCAGTCAGTAACAAAATTTAAAGATTTAAATTAGCTGTTTTCTTACAGTTCAGCTATTTTCCAGTTACCACAGCATTTAATCCACCAAAATATTTCACCCTATTTCATTCATGTAAACTAATTTTATATGCTTTATAACATTTCCTTTCACCTTATCATTACCATGACAGCAGAGCCATGTTGGAAGTAAATAAACTTTCATATAGAAAATGAGAAGGGAGCCCACATGTAAAGAATTGTTTGTAGAAGATATTTATGAATGGTTACAAATCCCAGCTCCCGTAGGCAGTTTATTCACAGTCAGTTGTGGAAAAGTGACAGAAATATGACTGTATAAGAGTTATAATTATTATTTAGGCTGTTTATTTATTTGGCTTATTTTATCACTGCAGCCAGCATGCTTCAAAAGGAGCAAGTCTTCGTTCAAAGTGACAGTAAAACAAACAAAACATGCATCAATGTACATTTGCACAAGCAGGACAAAAAAAGTAGGAAATACTCCACCAGCAGAGGGAGCTGTTCAGCCTCAATCTACTCAATACTGATAATTACACTAGAGGCAAAATTTTCATGAAGACTTAATGCCGAGGTTTCAAAGATGTTTTTGTGACCACTGGTTAAAACAAGAAAATTACAAACTAGCTGAGAAGCAGTTAAATGTTTACATTCAGTACTGATATTATAACAGTCGGAGACATTTTTTACAGTTAAGCCTGCCTCATTTCCATGCTGTTCATTTGCCTAAACGTCAGTTTTTTGTCATTCGGAACAAAAATGAATTTGGCACCGATGCATCCGCGGCGGAGCTGCAATCTAAAATTATATGTCTGGTATGTTTGCTGTTCATCTCTGCAGATCCAAACATCACACTTCCTATCGGATCTGTGCTCGGCAGTGTGATGGTTCTCTTTATCATCACTGTCATCCTGTACTACGTTTTTAAGATTGACATCGTGCTGTGGTTCAGGAGAGCCTTTCCGGTCCTCTATAGCAATAAAGGTAAGTTCACAGCAGCTTTGTAATTATTAATATGCTGTTTATTTATGTTCATTATTGTGAACTGATAATGACAGTAATGATAATGACAGCTTAAAATAAATGCACTACTCCACAGTGGAAAAACCCCAAGCAATGCCTCTACCTTGTACCTTTACAGTACCCACACATTCACGACAACATACAGAGTCATAAACTCTGCTTGACTCATACCCCGCTGCGTGTGTCAGCAGCGAGAGCAAACAAAGGAAACGTGTTAACCACAGGACTGCTTGCTCTGCTTTTTATAAAATGTCATTTGCTGATTACGCAAGAGAAGGATATTGAACACTGGACGGTATCTAAACCTTTTGCTAAAAGTCGATGGTTTTTAGGACTTCCAAAAGCACCTGTGACCGAATGAATGAGAAAAATGTGGGCAGAACATCCAAATGAAAATAAATCAGTGTTGCCCACGCTGTTTGACATGTGGGAAGACACATATGCAGATAAAAAAACAGAAATACCACTTAGGTGTGATGTGGTAACACCTCAAGGAGAAAGTCCCAATTCAGTTGCTACATTAAACTTTAGCTTTAATGTAGCAACTGTTTACAATCATCAGTGATTATAAGAAGGCAATTTTAATATTAAACAAAATAAACATCCCTGTCTGCTGTCTTTAAAACAGCACAACCCTGACGATCTTCATTTTACATCAAATAGACAAAAAAGCAGCTATTTAATCTAAGAAGGCGCAACTGAAGGATTTTATTTTTTTTTATATTTTTTTTTATATTTTTTGCTTGAACAAATTGTGTCATGCTCAATTTATTGACATGACTGGCATGATGTAAAATTAGTCGCTTTTAGTCTTGATGACACAAAGACTGTTGGCTACATGAACTATGAATAGCTGCACATGCTCTATGAACTCATTTCTGCCTGTTTGGTGGCTCGGGGGCATCTTGTAGTGAATTCAGTGCAGTGTTTGAATTGGGTGAAACCACTCGAGTCTACTCGAGCAGCCTGTGATCAGACTTTATTTTGCCCGGCGTGCTCCTCCCTGCCAGGTGGCTAACAATAGGTAGCAAACTGTCTGACAATATAAACCTAATGTTGTCACAAAGCACAAACCAATAATTAGAATGATCTGCTCTTCATTGATGACCCCGCTTGGTATTCAGTTGAAGGAGCTAATGCTGCGGGCTTTTGTCTTGTTGCATTTTGTTGGGGAAACTGAATTGTCTGAAATGACTTGAGAGCCTCCCCGACTCACGAGCCTTTTCTTTTCTTGTGCTAGACTTGGACGGGAAGTTATATGATGCCTATGTCGCATACCCGCAGCCCTACGACCTCGGATTCAACAAGGAAGTAGAAACCTTTGCCCTTCAGACACTGCCTCAAGTGTTGGAAATGGCCTGCGACTACAAACTCTTCATAGCAGGGCGCGACTGCCTGCCGGGGCAATGTAAGTTACAGTACCAACAGCAAACAGTAGCGACAGACGTGGTCAGGAGCAGTGCTTGAAGAAGGACAGGTCTTTAAATAGCATAAAGAAATGAGTGTTTTTCTTCCCAATTTACATTTCACTTTAAAAATGAGTGAATAGATGAACCTCTGAATATAATTGTTAAATAACCTTTGCATACAGCTAAGTCGGGGTTCTTCTACTTCTAACAGTCTCTTTTCATCCTTTGTTTCCTCCTGCAGCTTTGGTGGACTCTGTTGAAGAAAACATACAAGCCAGTCGCCGTGTCCTTTTGCTCTACACTGCCTCCACTTTCACCACCAAGAGACACACGAGCAGCACAAGCAGTAATAATAACAACATTTCTAAGAGCGCTGAATGCAGCGTTGAAAGTGAAAGAAACCCCAGTGACAGCTGTAGCATCATGAGCTCTGAAGTCAGCGATAAAGTCTATACTGACACAAGGCAGCACCTGGAGTATATGGCAGCAATGCACAGAGTGCTGCTTGAGGGCTCTCTCAAGGTGAGGAAATAGATCTGTTAATACATATTTTTGACAGAGCCAGTACTGACAAATATCACGCACCTAGATGGAATAGATGGAGCGATATGATGTACTTCTATCCTTAAATATGAAATAATAATACAACTAAGAAATGAATGCAAAATTATGGATTGACATGAACATCAGATCCCAGAGTTAATTCCCTCCAAATACTCACAGCACACAACTGCTTTAAAATGAAAGATACCCTTGCAAGATCAATCAGTGGTTATTTGCCTAATGTGTATCAAATCCTCAAATATGCACACTAGAGCTAATCGAAGCTCTGCTTTACAGGTGGTTCTGGTCGAGTTGGAGGAGATCACGCCAGCTCAACTGGCTCTATTTCCAGAGTCAGTGCGTCATCTGAGGAAAAAACAGGGTGCTGTGTGTTGGTGGAAGAGCCAGAGGACGGGGCAAAGGTGGAAGACACGCATGAGCGAAACTGACGCAGAAAAAGGCGAAACGGACTCGCAGCTGTCACCGTCCCTCTCCCCTTCCTCAAGGTTTTGGAAGGAAGTGAGGTATCACATGCCCGTCCGGGGCAAGAGGGTGCTGTATCCCGAAAAGACGGCCTTGCTGTAATTCTGATGGAGTTCTGTGTTTGTCAGATATTGAACCAGAGAGCAACTGGTTTCTAATGCAAATGTTTGAGATGTGTCTACTCACACACAGACTAGTCATGGATACTGTTCCCAGAAGCAGTGATGCAAAGACTCTGAGTCAGGTTAACAGCACGGGTACATCTAAAGTTACTCTTTAGTAGAGATGCCACCTAAATCTCACCTTTACCTTCTGTGCAGCTTTCAAGCAGCACATTTATGATGACAGGAAAACTGTACCATGCTCAACGTGTTGTAATCAGAGTAAAGAAACGATGGATGGTGCTTTGCCTAAAGATAACGACAGCTGCTTATGGACAGATCACTGCAGTGCTTGGACTGTCCATGGCTTGCCTGCACTGGTCTGTGAACTGTTGACATTCTGTATCAGAGAGGGCCTGAAAGATAATGTAGAAAAAGAAGGTTGATCCATTTATTTTGTTTACCACAATCAGCAACAACCCAGCTGACACTGGGTGACAGGCATTTCAATAAAGAGAGATCGTTTGGAGGAAATGAACATAATTTATTGATATTCAGAATTCAATTAAGCTATTAGTCTCTGATGGCCCATCACGGCAGAATAGAATCCCAGCAGTGATAGGAATTACTGTAGGAAAGCCCCCGCCAGAGAGACGCTGGCGGTGGTGAAGATAAAGATGGAGGCTTTGATGGAGCACTGAGTGACTTGGGTAAGGTGGAGATGGGTGGGGAGGTGGGTTGAACAAATGAGTCTGCGAGGGAGAATGAGCGGTGAGATTTAAAGTAATCAGAGTAGAGGCTGATTGGCTTGAAGAAGGTGGGCAGAAAGACGATTGGATCAGAGCAGTGATGTCAGCTTTGAGTTTGACAGCGTGCGAAACTGGAAGCGAAGTGAAGAATAAACTTGCAGCTGAACACCCAGGAAAGCAGATGAGCGACTGCAGATCGTCCTTATTGAACTTATGCATAAGCTTCATTTCAGAAAAAATGTGCATGTATGATTAAAAGTGTAAATATGTAGCGAAAAATGTGTAAATAATAAAAAATGTAAAGAGGCACAACCAGACAAGGATATATATGTGATAAATTTTATAAATATATGATGTTATTTATAAATTCAATGTCATGAAACAAGGATGCATAAAAGTCTAGGCTAAAATGTCTGCATTTTTAATCAATGATGTTTCAATCGGATGCCTGAAAATTGTAAATATTTTATGTTTCCCTTTGAATTTTGTTTAGTAAAGTGTGACTATTTTGCAAATAATTTTTAAAAGTGTTTTTAGTTTTCAGATTCAACATTGTTTCATTCCTCTTCAAGAAAACATACGCCACCACCACAACATCCTTTTGTATGTTTTTTACTATAAAATTGGCCAAAATAGGTTCCAGTTTCTGTCTATATCTTATAGAAATTAGTATTCCAAAACCTTCAGTCTTGGTTTGAGCCTTGTAAAATGTTTCCCAGTATATATAAGGAGCACCATATATTGTAAAGTTAAACCCATGAAGTAAAAAAGAAGCCAAAATTTAAACAACAGCTGCATATGAATGTTATCTTTTATTTATGATGTTTTTCATTTAAAAAAGGGTAAAAGTCTCAGTTGGCAAGAGAGGCAGTTTCATTGGCTGTAAAGACATTTCACTCGTTAGACCAGTGGTACTTAATCTGAAGGTGGTGGGTAAATCACAGGAAAGGTGTAAAAAAATCATGGGGTACATGCCATACACACACTTGTGATGGCAAAAGGGCCTTTAATTGGGAAACAGTTCATGTAAAATATTACTTTGGATTCATTCACCAACCGGCTTCCTGTAAACACTAAGGGGGTTCAGTCTCTATCAAGCACAGGCTTATCTGAGTGTCTTCCTCCAGCTTTCAGTCAGTAATTGGACTCTCAGCTTGTGCCTCAGCTTCCAGTTTCACTCCCAGCAGTCACAACTGAGAAGCGCTGAAGGCCACCAAAGTTCAACTCTGACGTGTGTCAAGTCTCGTAGTGTTTTGGTTTATTCCCAGTTAGTCTACAACCAGTCGGCCTTCAGCACGCCCTGACATGCATTACTGGCTCTCTCACTGGTCACAGACAAAAAGGGAACAGAGATGAGAGTGAAACAGACTTTAAGTAGTTCAACTGCAGCAGTTCAATCAAAGTGTCGCATTTTACAGCTTACAGTATAACTCTAAGGGCTCCCATAGACTGCAGTGTCAGAAAAAAACAATGAAAGGGAAGAGTTAAAACATTTAAAAGAAAACATCGAGACAACATAGACGGAAACAGAGCTGTGACGGCAAACGACAGCAAGGCTCTTCCTCCCTGTTTGAACACAAACTTGGAGAAATCTTTTATCACTCTTTAAACAACTCATCATTTCCTCATTTTTTTTTAAAAAGATCATTAAAACAGGGTCACAGTCAGAGGAATATTAATAAATGCTGGCATTGAGGTTATGTTCAAACCAAATGTGTGAAGTCACCAAAGAAAGTTTGTTTTTGGAAGGAAGCTCATTTTAAAAGAGCTACTGTATTATGGAAATGTTTCATTTGAAAATGCCCAGAAACTGTACACTGTTTGTTAAATGACAGTACATTACAAAATCCAACTGTCAGTTTCATATCTGAACCACTCAGAAGGTGACCTATATTTTACATGAAACCCTTCTTAGCTGTGGTTGAATTACTGTGTCGCACCTGTACTACAAACACCAGCGGTGCTTTTTTTTTTTTTTTTTTTGAGAGGAAATTTGAAGCACGGCTAGTGGAACAGAATGAAACATACAGCGGGAGTAGGAGGATGGAAAAACCCACCAACCCATTACAAGGTCATTGTACTGTAAGTGAGAAGCAGTCTTGTCTCAAAATTCATCCTGGACAGTTAAAAAAAAAAAAAAAAACACAAAAAAACTACAGCTGTTCCTGTTCTTGTGCTTCTTACTGCAGTAACTTTACAGACACATGTCATCATCGGTGAGTTTTGATCGCTGTTTGTGATAGCAGCATCTTTTTTATACTTAGTGTTAGCGTCTATGAATTTTATTGTGGGCTGCTGGTTTCAGATCGACTTCGTTTGACTCAGGTATTTGTTTTCTCTGTGCATTTCTTCACTAATATGTCTTTCAATCTTTCATGCTTTTTTTTTGGTACTTTAAAAGTATTTGGACATTTATTTATTTAAGCCGTTGCATTGTAAATGGTCAGCAAGTGTAATTTTCATTTGCTTCTCTGTGTTTTGTTAGGTTAGCACGGCAAACATATCCGAGCAAACTGTGAAATAATGTAAGAGGCAGACAAACCTGCCATGCAGAACACATGCCAAGCTAAGGACTGAAGACCTTTCATGGTGTAAACCCTTAACTTTTCATATTAATTATGGCAGTGGTGACATGTAGGGTTTACTCATTTGAAAAATTCCTGCAAAGTTTACAACTATGACTGTTTATAAGACTATCATCATCATTATTTAAAGCCCAGAAAGCCCATAAATAGGCATTACATTTTTGGACATTTTGATTCTCTATTAAGTGCTGTAGATTAATTTGACTCTAAATGAGCTTATATATTACATAAGTCCAGTCTTTAATGGCAAAAATGGCAAAAATGTACCCATTAAAAGCAGCGTTGTGTTTACTTTGTGGCATTCATTTAAAAAAAAAAAAAAAAACTGTGCCAATCATTTCTTAAGAAATTGACTGTCATTGCAAAGCGTTTTATATATGGCTTATCACTGCAGGACAAAATCATTTTCTTCAGGCTACAACATAAACATTGGAGTAGGATACCACACGGCAAATTTAGAATAAAAGTACTACATAACAAAGTCACATGAATTGCGTCAGATCAACAGGGAGTTACAGGGAATGACGAGCCTTTTTTTTTTCCAACCTTTGACCAAGAAAAAATAATTAGTGGAACTTCCTGGGACTTTACTGACAGACTGCTGGGAGTGTTTTGGCTCTGATTTCCTTGTGATAGCCGAGAACACTCCATTTTTCACTTCCCTTTTAATGAAGCTGCGTGAATAACCCCCTCCAGGAACCTTGTCAAGAAACTGAACACACTACAGAGAGTATGTCTGGCAGAGAGCATGGCTCATATTCTCAGGAAAGTCACACCGGACTGAAATGCAATCTGTTGATTCCCACAGATGAGGACAATGGCAGCGGCAGGTCGGGTCACCTTGCTGACTGCACTGTTGTCTCTGGCATCTGTTGTGGCACGCAGTGAGTACTAATTATCAAATTTTTTCTGAGCACTTTATAGACACGATACTGTTTCAGCTGGCTGAGAGGCTTTTTCCACAAGCTCGGTGGTGTTTACGGACACTGTTTAAAACCAGTTCAACAGGTTATTTAGTCTTTAAACATGACTTGAAAAATCTGTTGAGCAATACTGTTGAATTTTACCAGACAGGACAAACTGTTTCCTTTAGCTTTACCAACACCAGAATATTGAAATTTTTTAAATGTATCTCAACTTGAAAGTTACCATAAAAGAACGGATAACAGATCAACGGCAAAGATATGAGACTAACTTAACTCTAACATGAAAAAAATACATTCAAAGCTCTCATTCAGTCCTCTTTTGTTTTGGCAGCCTGCATCATTGTCATGTTCCTCGTTGGAGATTCATTGATAGGACAGGGCAGCTAGGAAGGTTTGCTTAGTTGAGGTGGCTGCCTCAACTGTTCATTAGGGCATCTTCAGTGAATGAATGCACTGAAAATACAACACCCTGCAGAAACAGAAAGAAAAAACCTGCGGTTTCATCTCACGACATGAAGTGACTAAACATGCAAAACACTGTAATGTTTGTGGGTTCATTCTGCTGCTTCTGCTCAACAAATAGGTCAAGGACATTAAATGTTTCTACTCAAACCTCGATGGGTTGATCTCCAGGAAGCTTCTGGAGACATCAGCATTACGTTAGTAGTAAAGTAATATTAGTATTAGTAAAGTTGATCAGTAACAATTTTGCACAGAAGCCTGAATCTAGAAAAACCGCAAAGCGCACAACAGCTTAGCTTTCTCTAGATTTGACAAATTTGGCCATTTCAAAAGCGTTCTTTTTCAAATAATGTGTAGTTTTACAGGTGAAAGCGAGACACCTGTCGTTAACCTTCCTTGCTGTAGCCATGAAACAGAAGGTTTTACTAAGTGCTCCAGCAAGCTTGTGGATACCTCAGGACTCCAGTGTGTGTGAAACAGTTGATAATATAAGCAGCCACTTCATGTTTGGTGGCTTAGATGTTAACTGGCTGTAACACACTTTCATTATCGGCGTTTGCTTCATCACAGCCGGTGACTGCCTCAACGCTTTATTAAACAGTTATTACTATTGCGACACTTTTGGTGGCAACAAACTGGCTAAAAACGCTCGTTCTGTTAAGTCTCTGCTGTTTGACGTGTTCTGCTGATAATGGATTTACAGCTTTGGCAGGAAGTGGCAACCATGACTCTTCCTCATTGCTTGAATAACCTATGCTCAGGAGGCACAAACTTGAGCAATCCAGGAAAAATAAAACCGCATAAATTAAGACCAACGTGACGTATTTTTAAACCGCTCAGAACGAATCCAAAGGCTGAAAATGAAACACTTACATTAAAAAAAAAAAAAGAAAATCCCTTAATCTTTTTTTAATAAAAATGCCAACGCTGAGAGTGAAATTATCTGCAGTTTACATTAACACCAAATGCTTAAACACTTAATGTCTATGGCAAGTGTAAAATGTCAAAATTAATTTGACATATTTTAAAAACAGTGTTCTGTGAAATGATGTAGCAGGTGTCTGTCAGACGTTTTAGAAAGTGGGAGGCTGTAGAGCGCATGTGGTGATAAGTACATGAGCGCCTCTGTCACTGTGGGATTGTTATTAATGTACATTGCATGATCACAGTGGGCTTATCTTGAGGTGATGCTTTCTGAGACCGTCCATTTAGACTGTGTCGTAGGTTCTCAACTGCACATGAAGACTAAAAAGGATAGCACACGTGGTAAATTTGTACCACAGTAAAGATCCTGTTAACCACAAACGTTGTATATCTGACACTGTGGCTAGCCAGAATGGTATTTTAGATAGCTTGAATAAGACGTCTGACAATTCAGACTAATCTGAATGTAGTTAGATTCAAAAGAGAAAAAAAAGGATATTACAGATATCTGCAACATCCTTTTAAATAGCTAAAGCTCAAGATGACTAAAAACAAAAATGCAGAAATAGTGATGTTGCTGAGATATTTTTTAGTAGTCTGAATATCTGAAACCAAATGTTTTATTCCTGTAGAAAATGAAGAGCGTGATGCACACCGTTTCAGAGCAAACTGGCATCTAACTGCTCACCGCAGGCTGCTGGTGCCAGAGCATCTGCTGAGCCACACTCTGCACATCTGACAGTGTGTGCTCAGCAAACAGATCTTTAAATTACTATTATCAAAGAATCGCATTAATCATGTGAAATGGCTTGTAAATAGATACACAATATATATATATATATATATATATATATATATATATATATATATATATATATATATATATATATATATATATATATATATGGACACCTGTCTTTTAAATTTTTTAAATCTGTTTTCTTTTCCTATTTTTAGAGTATCAGATCAATCTGATTTTTCTTTACCACTTAAGGGACAAGAAAGCAAGCATGAACAGGAACGGCCCTAGTTCTGTTTATACTGTAGAAGCCAAAAAGTCCATCTTACTTTTAAGTTTACCAATGCAGTGGTGGTGGAGCATATCGGTGCTCACCTGTATGAAAGTGCACAGCCCTTCCCAGTGTTTCCTCATGACAGTTTGCAACAATAGAAGTTAACAGCTTGCATTAGTCAGTCTTACCAAATGTTTGCTCTGTGTCATCCACCAGACACCCATTTCTAAATCCAGGAATCCATTTTGATATTGTTATCCTTTGGACAAGACAAGTTGTTCTGGTCTTTGCTGTAATATTTGATGTCTTCTGTTTTTGGTGTTTTGCTGTTGTTTATCTTTATGAATGTAGTAACACTTTTTCTGTCCGAAACAAGTCATTAATAAAATGAACACATTAGCATCCATAGTATCTGAATTGTTGAATTCTATTGTTGAATTGTTGCCATATGGAGTCTAAGAGTTCATTGTAATTTAGGTTAAAAAGTGAGTTAGCATTTCCAAGTATATAAATAATGGAGGAGCTTGTGTAGCACTGGCTGCGCCCACCCATTTGTTCCAAGGACAATTCAAAATTTCATACTGTGCTTTTTATAAAAACATCTGACACTGAATGCCAAATGCCCGATTTCCTTTTTGCAATTAAATGTACAGACCACAGAGGGGACGTTGACACCTTCCGTGTGAGTGCTGGCCATTTATTTCTGCTGAAGTGCTACACAGCTAAGGCTCATGACAATGTGATCTGGAGCAGAGGGGAGGGTGAAAGTCAGAACCTGCCCGCCGGAGTGGAAGTCAGGGACAAGTTACTGTGGTTCCTGCCTGCCCAGATATCCCATAATGGACCTTACACCTGTGAGAAAAGGTATAAAAACATCTCTGTGACTTCATTAATATGACTTCATATGATCCTAACAGTTCCATTCTGTTAGGATATTTATAAATGTGGATAGGCACACACACACACACACACACACACACACACACACACACACACACACACACACACACACACACACACACAAACTGCGTAGCTGTGTGGCCATTTCCAAATATGTGTTATTGATCCAGTAAAAGTATCAAACCAATAAGAGTGAGTGTATATCTGGATTTCCTTCTCTTCAGGAATCAGTCAGGAGCGTTATTGCTGAGGCTAAGATTTTGGGTGTCAGTATCCAGTGAAGAATGCCCCGAAACAGTCGAGAATATATCCATCACAAAGGGAGTCAGCGAAAGCCTTCCCTGCAAACAGAATGAAATCTTCAGACTGAATAGCAAACTGAGTGTACGATGGATGAAGGTACAAAAACCTCCATGTGCTTTACTGCACTGATATGCCTGCTCACTCCTGCGCATATCAGAGATAAATGTGTGTCAGATTATTTACCCCATTAGCGGATGAGCCTGGCTTTTGATTCTTGTCTTGTGGTTCTGAAACATCTCTTAGAAGCTCTTTGTGGCTCTGAGAAAAATAACTACAGCGTGTGTTTCTGTGTGCAGGACTGCAGTCCTGTTCAGCGGCAAGGGGAGCCCATCTCTGTGGATAAACAAGGCAACATGAGGCTTCCTCAAGCTTCAGAGGAGGATAACGGGAAATACACCTGTCTGATAGACGTTAGCTTGAATGGCAGGAAATATAACGCTTCGCGCAGCATCCTGTTGACTGTTAAAGATGGTATGCACTCGTCTGACATTGAACATTTAGTTCTAACAGCGCATAATTATTCTGTTTTGTTTCTGTAATCACGGTGCATGTCTTAATTATTATTGACATTATTCATATTATCTGAAGCATCGTGATTCTTTAAGATTGTGTGACTGAGTCAGTAACACCCCGGCACTTTGTTTACACTTTGCCTGTGTGTGTGTATATGTGTGATTTTTCTTTTCTTTCATTGAAAGAGACCGTATTATTTGAGCTGTAATCTTTGTATTACAGTTTGGTAAACCCTCTGTATTTACATTCTTTTATAACTGTGGTTAATTGTTGTGAAGGGTGTCTTTATTAACACCAGAACGAATATTCAGCCATGCACTTTAATTTCTTTTGTGGTCTTTTGTTGCTTCTGAGCTGGCCAGCACACTCCTTCTTTTTTAGGAATACCAGATGACTTCCTTCACTTGTACTGACATTGCTTTGGATTTCAAGAGTTCCAGTGAAACCAAATGCAAGTTGGCTACTTGTACTCAGCTCCAGATCTTCTTTATCGGCTTAGTTTGTCATGCAATAATGAGGCAACAGGCCTCATCTGGTCATGGAACTGTTTATCAGACTTGCTTTTGTGTGGCTATGAATAAAAATGACAGGAATTCCTAAACAGCTAAAATTTTGTTAACCCCTTCAATTACAGCCGATAGTTGGCAATTCAATCACATCTTGATTGTTTAATGAAATAGATGCTCAGGTGCAGAGGCAAACCCCACTCCCGGCAGGCTGATTTGGACATTGTCTGTCTCACAAACGTGTCACTCTCCAAACATTGAATCACTGACGTAACGCATAGAGTCTATTGTCCATGCCCATAATTTTCCCTTGACCATAACTCGAGGTCAAGGTCGCCGAGATTTGAACTTGTCCAAGATTTTTAGTAGATGCATGCTATGGTGTGAATTTGAACATCCTAGGTGGCATCGTTCTCGAGTTATTGCATTCACAAGATTTTCTGAAAATCCTGACAGATGACCTTGACCCAATTATGGCAAAAATTAAATCAAGTGATCTAGGGGGTCACTGGCCATCTTTCGTACAAATTTGGTATGAATCAGAGTGGTAGTTTTGCTGTAATATTAAAAAAAAAAAAAAAAACAGACAGAGACACACATACACCCCCTCAACATGTTTCACTGTTCAAAGACTTATGGACCTGAATATCTGTTGTACTCGTTTTCTGTGGCACTTTATGTTTATTCGTTATTTATTTATTATGTCGGTTTTTTTTGTAGACACCCATGAGCGAATTTTTGTAGGGCCCCAGCTGGTGACCCCCGAAGAGCAAGAGATCACAGTTAAAGTAGGCAAGTAACACACACTGCCATGGCCCACCCCCTGGTGGGCTGCAAAGTTGACGAGTGGGTCACATATCGGCATTAGCACTTTACATATGACTGGGTAGTATTAACAATTTATAGCCAACAGGCTGTGTTGTTTATGTTATTTTAATCACATTTTCAAGGAAATACATCACTTTCTCTTGTACTTTGATGAGAGTGAAGATAGGCCTCTTGCCAGGAAGGAGAGGGAGTGGGGCCACAAAGGGATTTTCTGGTTTTAAAGTGGGCCGCAGCATTCTTGACTTTGGGAGCCACCGGTATACTCAATACAACAGCTCTTTCCAAAATGCAAAGCCATTTAAGTTATGCTTAATTTAAGGTGTAGTGGGTGGTGTTCATGCATTAAACTGGATTAGAATGAATGTTAATGGTGTGGAAAAAGATTAGAAACACTTTTAAATATCATATAGTCATTTACACCTTCACCACTGACATTGATCTCAGAACTGATCACAAAACAGAACTATCAGTTTGTTGACATCTTTATCAAAGTGTTTCTTTACGATCTTTACATTTGACAAGGCCAACAATAAAATCCTTCAGCCTCCTGAGACCTGCGTCCATATAGAGGAACATTACATTTTGGCTTTGCTGCACCTGGTACCTCATTATGTTCAATACTGCATTATACTTTGTAAAGCCATGCTGACTTTGTTGTGATATGCTATGAAATAAACCCATAATGACCATCTGAGGACATTTTTATAATAGAAAAGTATGTAACAACCATGTAACAAAATACAATTTCCTGTTTAAAGAGGAAGATTGTTATATGTATCCGGTCCATCAATCACAAAAATCTAAAAGAAATAAAAAATGTAAACAGGAGCTCAGGTCTCAGGAGGTTAAAACCCTGGCAATCAGCCCCTGTCATCAATGGACAAAATTAGTCAGAAGCATTTTCAAAAGTTTCTCATATTTCTGTAATCAGTTTCAGTGATCTTAAAGTGCATTTCAGGCGACAGTACTTGTTTTCTTTTATAAAAACAGGAAGTGTAGAGTGACAGCTTCTGTGTTTTTTAATCTCACTGATGCCCAGGTTTGAGAGCGGAGCTGCAGTGTTTAGCCTACATAGGCTTCAGTGAGGATAATGAGACTCTCATGTACTGGACTTTTGACAACAATTACATTGAGGACATCAAGGAGATCAGTGAGTCCGAGAAAATGTGAGTTTTCTGTCATGCTTGGGCGAGACATAGATGGTGCTATTCCACTGCATTAGACTGCACTGAGATGAAATCAAATCGACACAGTGTGTCAGGCATTAAACAACATTGGGAAACAGCACTTTGTATCTGAGTAACAGATTCTAAATGTTGTAAACGTAGCTGAACAAAAACACAAACACTTCTTCAATTTATCCCTTGATGCCCTGATTATAGATGTAACTGATTTACTGACTGGTTCTGTCCCCTTTAGTATTCATGAAGGAGGCAAAGTGTACGCACTGTCTATTCTGTCTATTCCTAAAGTTCATGGCAAGTTCCTGAATGTCCCATTTGAGTGCCATTTAGACAGCCTAGCAGGAGAACAAACCAGCATGATAAAGCTTAAAGAAGGTACTATTCACACACACACAGACACACAGACACACACACACACACATATATATATATATATATATATATATATATATATATATATATATATATATATATATATATATATATATATACACACACACACACACACACACACAAACACTTCTGATCAAAATCTTAAGACCTGTTAAAAAAATTGCAAGAATTTGCATTTTGCACTATTGGATCTTAAGAAGGTTCTAAGTAGAGCTTCACAATGCTAAAAGAAGAAATCGACGCAAAAGACAAAAATTTTTGAGCAGGGAATGTTTTGAAAACTGTATTTACACTCAAAACACAATTTGTTCAGCTGATCAAAAGTTTAAGACCACAGCCTTTAAAAGCCAAAAGCTTCCATGTCATTTTCTGTCAAGTCTTTACACTGTAAAGACCTCCTGATGGCAAAAGGAAAAAAGCTCACTGACTTTGAACGTGGTAGGATTGTTGAGCTGCATAAGCAAGGCCTCTCATAACGTGCCATCGCTGCTGAGGTTGGATGCAGTAAGACAGTCATTTAGCATTTTTTAAATGAGCCCGAGGGTTATGGAACAAAAAAGTCAAGTGGTAGACCCAAAACAATTTCATCGCTGTCCGTCAAGACACGGGACGATCCTCTTCCCAAATTAAGGCCATTACTGGTGCTGACTGCAGTCCAACAACCATCAGCCGGCATCTGGGAGGGAAGTGCCCTCGTCTGTGTGGTAATGACTGGGTTTTTCAACAGGACAATGCTGCAGTTCACAATGCCCGCCTGACAAAGGGCTTCTTCCAGGAGAATAACATCACTCGTTTGGACCATCCTGCATGTTCCCCTGATCTAAATCCGATTGAGAACATTTGGGGATGGATGGCAAGGGAAGTTTACAAAAATGGACATCCGTTCCAGACAGTGGATGCCCTTCGTAAAGCCATCGTCAACACTTGGAGCAACGTTCCCACTAGCCTCCTGGAAACATTGGCATCAAGCATGCCTAAACGATTGTTTGAAGTGATCAACAAGAATGGTGGAGCTACTCATTACTGAGTCCTTTTTTTGACACTTTGATTTCTGTTTTAAGGGGGTTTTCGGGTTTTTTTGAGTTCAATTCAATTCAATTTTATTTATATAGCGCCAAATCACAACAAGCTGTCGCCTCAAGGCGCTTTGTATTGTGGGTAAAGACTCTACAATAATTATGTATATGTAGTTATGGTCTTAAACTTTTGATCAGCTGAAAAAAAAATCACTTTTGAGTGTAAATACAGTTTTCAATAAATTCCCTGCTCTAAAGTTTTTGTCTTTTGCGCCGATTTCTTCTTTTAGCATTGTGAAGCTCTACTTAGAACCTTATGTCTGTGTAGATTCTCAGTCATCCAGGTCATAGTAGTCTCTGGAGCTTGAAAAAGGCGACTGGACTTCTTTTTTTTTCTTGAAGACGTTTCACCTCTCATCCGAAAGGCTTCTTCAGTTCTCAACCAAATGGTGGAGAGACCCAGGTATTTAAACCCCTGTGGGCGTAGTCCCCTGGAGGTGGTTATGACCCTCTATTGATCATGTGCTTGAACACATGTGCCCAGGTGTGAAGAGGGCGTGGGTCATATTTAATCAGTGGTTTCAGTTGAAACCAATTTAGGACTCCGCTCCATTGTTTCCTGTGGCCTATTGAGGTCACTGGAACAAAGGTGTGAATGGGGGTTGAGACGTCTGGGAAGGGAGCTCAGGACAGAAGAAGAAGCGAGACTCCAGTGATGGAGTGAAAGAAGCCATGGGCTTCTTTCACTCCATCTATGTCCACTGTGAACAACCATCATTGAACAGAGGAGGTGGATTACGTCACCAACTTTCCCCCGCTTACAGTGCTGTCCTGAGCTCCCTTCCCAGACGTCTCAACCCCCATTCACACCTTTGTTCCAGTGACCTCAATAGGCCACAGGAAACAATGGAGCGGAGTCCTAAATTGTTTTCAACTGAAACCACTGATTAAATATGACCCACGCCCTCTTCACACCTGGGCACATGTGTTCACGCACATGATCAATAGAGGGTCATAACCACCTCCATGGGACTACGCCCACAGGGGTTTAAATACCTGGGTCTCTCCACCATTTGGTTGAGAACTGAAGAAGCCTTTCGGATGAGAGGTGAAACGTCTTCAAGAAACAAAAAGAAGTCCAGTCGCCTTTTTCAAGCTCCAGAGACTACTTAGAACCTTCTTAAGATCCAATAGTGCAAAATGCAAATTCTTGCAATTTTTTAACTGGTCTTAAGATTTTGATCAGGAGTGTATATGTGTTCAGGAATCACAGTCTTCTGAGAGACTTGCCTTACATTTGTGTTCTTTCTCTCTCCAGCTAACCACAGTTCCTTCTACATGAGTTTGGCTCTCTGCCTCTCTGCGTCCCTGGCTGTTCTGGTCTTGGCTGCTTGCTTCTTCTTCTTCAGAGTACACCTGATATTAGCCTACAGGAATCTGTTGGCACATTTTCCCAAACAACAAGGTAAGACCCTCATGAGGTGAACTGAAGTTTTTGTGTGCTGCCATCTGATCAGATACTACTAAGCCTTATTGCATAACTATAACAATAAAAATAGCTTTGGCTGAAAGCTGAATGTTGCTTGACATATAAAAAGGATCAAATGGTATATACACAAACAATGACTGTGTCTCTTCTCTTCAGTTCCAGATGGGAAGCTCTATGATGCCTATGTGAGTTTCCTCCATTATAACACCATGAGTTCAGACGAGGTGGCGAGCTTTGCCATGCAGATCCTACCTGAGAAGCTGGAGGAACAATATGGTTATGCCCTGTTTATCAGAGGACGGGATGACTGCCCTGGAGAAGGTAAGAAGCAGATATTCCTAATATGTATGTATTATGCAGATATTCCTGCAGAAAGACATGTCTCTACCTGCATAAACAGTGTGATTGTTTGGGTTATTCTTGAAGCCCCAAGAGATGGCAAAATGTCCAAATCCTGTGCACTGCTAACTGTAACAAACTGTTGTTCACAGCTTTTGTGAAATTAAGACATCAGATACATAACCGATGAATCTAAATCAGTGGCTATGATGCTTTCAGCTAAATGTCCAGTAGAACTAGGTGTATTGTTGGTGACATTTCCTTAGGGTCTTCATGTTCCTTTTGGCCAAAGATTCAAACCCAATTAAACCCAAAATATCCAAAAACTCACTGGGATGAGCAGGTTCCGGTGCAGGCTGTTTATTAGACATATTAGTTACACACAACACAGGCAAAAACCAAAACACAGACAGTAACATATTTGAGACTGAGATACACGCACACACACAGAGAAGAAGAAGAAAGAAAAGAAGCGAGGAGAAGAATGAAACACAGAGACAGAGAAAGATGCAGAAACAGGAAAGGAAAAGAGAGGACAGGAAAGAGAAGAGTACACAGAGACGTGAGGTGAGACAAAGAGTGGCAAACATTTTATATCCTAAACATGATAACTGCCCACTTGCCTTTGACCCCTCCTAATTTACATAAAGTCTCAGCCCATGAAACTTGAACCCCAACCAGTTGTCTTTTGGTTAAACTACGCTCACTCTAAAGTCACATGTTCAAGACGTACACATCAGAGGGGTACCTTTTGGTTTATGACAGTTCAGACAGGTATCACAAATGATGAACATTTCTACTCAAACATCTGCTAGGATAACACCCTTAGTACCACTCCACTTAGCCAAGTCTTATCTCTACCCCCTCCTGGCCAGGAGAGTGCGAGGGTGGGGGCCTACAGAACTCCATTTTAGGAATGTACCTGTCATAAAACACTGCTGAAGTATAACATAGTGTTAGAGGTGTCATGAGGAACAGCGCTCACTCTGGCAACTCTCCAAAAGCCTCAAACGCACACCCAAGATCTAACAGGTCTCACCCTCACCCTCACCCCAGTGACCCCGAGAACATAAAGCACTCTATACATTGGCGTGTGTAAGGGGGGCTTCCTCTTACTTTGCACAGGCCATAAAAGTGACGCATGGTATCCAAAACACGAGAATAATGACTCCATGCACAGTATGAAGGCCATAAAGAATATAAAATTGTATCAGTGTAAGTAATAAAAATAAAAATAGTGACAATACAAATAACATAGGTGAAGAGTAGATATATTCCCATACATGTAATGATAATAGATGAAAGTAGCACTGACCCATCAGAGGCCCCTAGGAGCAGGGCCTGTAATTAGCCATGGGGAAAGTAGAATAAAATATTGAGATAATAAATGAGTTCCCTGGCAGTGGATGAGTGGCCCTCACAGTACACAGTATGGAATGATACAGTAGATGCCCCACTACTGTGGGTGGGGAAAGTCCCGTCCAGCATATGACGCAATGTGTAAGGCTGCTACCAGTGGGAAAGACCCACCCAGCATACAGTACAAAATATTGAATGGCCTCTGATGGCAGTAAGAGAAGCATAGATGATAAATGAAAGTAGTAAAAAATATCCCCACAGTATTTTAAATGGACTACTAAAGGATTCAGATACTTTTGTATCTTTATTACTCCTCTCACATCTCAGTTACTCATAGGAAAACGACTTGAAATTAATAACAGAGATTAAGACTTCCACTTTCAAACTATTAGACAAAATCATATTGCCATAGGATTCTTATGGCAAAGACTAAGAATTAAATATAAGGCACTCCTCTGTCCAGAAGACAAAGCAGGGCTAAATGTACCTAACTTAAAATACTTCAACTGGGAAGCAAAACGTAGAGCTATGATTTTAGGATTTTATTAATTAGACAGAATGCATGTCAGAATGTGCTTCTGGAAGATCTTCCATTTTTTAGCTAAAAAGGAACAGAAGAAAGTTGAGATTAACAGTGAGGTGGCATTGAAAATATGGACAGCAGTGAGGGGGTAATTAAAACTGTCAAACTGTATTTGCAGAGCCACAAGGATAACAATAAATCTGTTATGGAGCCAGTAGGATATAACAAATGGAAATATACAGTAATGTGTACACTGCACAACTGTTTAAGGGACAAACTAAAAACATTTTTGAACAACTGAGACAGACATTTGATTTGTAAGTTCCTGATTTTTATAAATGTTTTACAACTGTGCCATTACCTTAAAAAACTTCTATGAATGCATGTGTGTGTGTGTGTGTGTGTGTGTAAAGAGCCATCTAAAGTATTATTAATGTCACAAATCCCCTTTGGTGTTGTCATCCACCTGCTGTGGCGACCCCCTGTGAGATCAGCTAAAAGCAGCCTCTGTTTATAAAAGATGAAACAAAATAAGGTATAATATTAAAAATACACAAATGTCTGCACCAAAAATCCAACAATATAATTGAATAATATGGAAGTAAAAGTTAAATGAGAGATGGAAACAATTATGGCAGATGGAAAAAAATGGGAAAAAACATTTAAAGCAGGGACTAAACAATACCAAATAGTACAACCTAGAAGGAATTAAGTGGGAAATAAATTTTAAATAATAAATAATTTTGCTGGAATGGCTGTGGATTGGTTAGGGGGGTTAAACATATATATTTTGGGATTGTCCAAAGTCACTTAATTTATCAAAAGAGCTCAAAAAGAGATTAAACACATCTTAGGAACTGATGTCACTTCAGATCCATTATTCTATACCTTAGGCCACAGCTCTTCAACTCCAGGCCTCGAGAGCCCCTGTCCTGCTGCTTTTAGATGTGTCTCTGCTTCAACACACCTGAGTCAAACATAGAAGTCATTAGCAGGACTCTGGAGAACTTGACTGCATACTGAGGAGGTAATTCAGCCATTTGATTCAGGTGTGTTGAATCAGGGACACATCTAAAAGCTGCAGGACAGGGGCTCTCGAGGCCTGGAGTTGAAGAGCCCTGCATTAGGCATATGTCTGGAAAAACTATATACAGCTCTATTCAGGAGTTTATATGCACTCATCATGGGAATGAATGTGATAATAATTTTGAGCTTTTAGTGATTTCTTTGAACATCTTTTTCAGGGAGGAACGGTTATACAGAATACGTCTTTAAATGATTTAAAAAAAACAAGAATCGGTGCACAAGTGGGAATTTATTTTGGATATTTTAGTTATTTTCTTTAATCCACACAGGCTCAAGTGTATACATTTCAAATTGAATCTTTTAATAAGTGGTGCTGAATGTCTTATAACTTGACCAAGACCAAGGCCTGTTAACTTCTCATTAGTGATCATGACTGACTATAGCTGGTAGTTTCTCCCTACCGGTATAAAAAGGATTTGTGACATCACTCAGAACTCAGAGAAGATCTAAGAACTGTAGATTTACACAAGTTGGGAAGGTCTCTTGGAGCCATTTCTAAACTTTAGATTTCATGGAGCATCAGTTTCATAACTGTAACTGTACATAAGTACAAGTTATTCAGATGTGTCACCACATTGCCAAAATCTGGAAGAAGACCCAAACTGTCACCCTCAGATGAAAGAAAATTGGTTAGGATGCTCAGAAACATCCCAGGAACCACCAAGACTCAAGTCTGCTGTGATCTGGAAACTGCTGGACCACCAGCGTCACTCATCATAAACTGAGTGGTTGCAAACCAAGAAAGAAGCCCCCGCTCTAAAATCTACACTGTCAAGCTCAAATGAATATTGAAGAAGTCAAATGCCTTCTGGAAAAAAGTTTGATGGTTGGAGAAGACAAAGATTGAGCTATTTGGCCACAATGACAAGAGATGTGTATGGAGGAGTAAAGGTTAGGCTTTCAAACTGTCAAGCATCATCATCTGGGGCTCTTTTACTTGAAAGCAGGAAACCACCCAATTTGAAAGATCTCTACCAGTTATGTAGAGTGGTCTTTTTTCTCTCTCTTTTCTTTCTTTTTATTGTTATAGTTAATTTCTTTTATGTTTGTATTGATCATACAAGGGTCTTTAATTTTACAAATGCAGGCAAAACTGGTTGACTTACAAAATTTATATTGTAAACGGAGGTTTAAGTACTGTTTGTAAGAAAGAAATTCAGAGTCAGAAATGAAGAATGACTCATCAGTGTAGTTATGTAAAGGTATAGGCACATCATGTTAGGCACATCATGTTTTGTGGTGATACCTAAATGAATAAAAGTAAGACCTTGAGAAGACATGGCTGCCTCCAAGTCAGACATATGCCTAAAAACATAGGTTGTGCGGTGGAAACGGGCTGTTTTCATTTTGCAGATAAAGAGTTTTAACCTACAGTTTTGTTTGTGGTCATGAATCTCTTACAGCAATGCATGAGACAACTGCTGGTATAATGCAACAATGCCGCAGACTGATTATCATCTTGTCATCTGAGGGAAAGACAGAGGGAACAACTTCCTTACATGACAACCAAAGCCAGCTGTGGTATGAGCAGAAAATTGGTCTTTATGATGCTTTGACCAAGAATGACCTCAGAGTAATTCTGGTCGAAATTGGTAAGAAAACACTGATTCTTTGTCCTTTTAATTACTCTGGCCACATAAATACCATGTGGCCAGTCATTACTTAAATGACCTCACATTCTAGCCCCATGTAGCCATGGATAATGCTTTGCAGGCATCACAGTCAGCTCCATGTTTTAGAAAGTAAGCCAACTCGGTACATCCATTTATCCATTTAATGCTTCTATATCTTAGCACTGAGTAAAGTGTATGTGTAAATCTCTGGACTTGTTTTCATATCTGGTTAACATTCTTTTCTTTTCTGCTAGGTGGTCCAGTGGATTATAGTCACTTGCCAGAATCTCTGCGTTATATTAAGAGGAAACAAGGAGCTCTGAAATGGAACAAGCACTTTTTTGGAACGCACAAACTCTCAGAATTACATTCAAAAGGAAACTTTTGGAAAAATCTCAGGTACCACATGCCCCCAGTGCCTGCAAGAAGACTACAGACTATTGTCTGAACAGTATCTTAAAGTGTTACAAATACGATCCAACTTACTCATTTTGCTCACATCAGGCCTGTTTTTTGGAGCACTTTAAATTTTGATACATGGAAACTTTAACGCTGATTTTTTTTTAACACTGAATGGGACTACTGTAAGCATGCCTGATCAACTGACCAGCTCAATGAATTTTACATGTGCAGCAAGGATGAAGAACATCTATTGGGTTTTTCTATGGGTGCAAAGTGGAAATACTCATTTAAGCACTCTCAGATCATATTCATCCTGAGTTTGTACTTTATACCAGTATATTTTTGTACATTTGAATTGTATTTTTTTCACAGCATCTCAGAATAATCGCCTAAAACCATTTTTCAGGTTTTCAGAAAACACAAAGTACTGAGCCAAACACTGAAAATATGATGATTTAAATGGAAAAAACCCTGAACGGGAAAAAAAAAAAAAAAAGATTTAAGCTATTATTTTAGGAAGGTGACAATATGGTATAAGCCAACATGCTCAGGCAGGCTAGCAATGTCAAAGTTTGCACTTTTTCTTTAAAGAAGAGAGGAGGCTTTGTAACTATTTAAAAGGATTTTTACTGACAAGATAGCTGATTTGTGGGATAAACATGTGTTTTTCTGACCTAGAAACTGTTACAATCCTGTATTTATGTTATTTAAGTATTTGTGACACCTCATTATTATTATATAAATATTATATCTTTTGTAATCTTCTTTCAAGTTTCATCCATCCACTCTCATCTGCTTATCCAATTAAGGGTCATGGGGGTGGGTGTAGCTACTATAGCTCAAGATGCATAACGTAAATACAATTGGTCCTAGCACAGAGCCCTGGGGAACTCCATAATTAACCTTAATGTGAGAAGAAGGCTCCCCACTTACATGAACAAAATGGAGTCTGTTAGATAAATGACCCTGGACCACCCTTTAGTTATGCTGCTATAGGCCTAGGCTGCTGGGGGGGGGGGGTTCCCATAATGCACTGTTTCTTTTCATTCACCTTATTTACTTTGTTTATACTCCACCCCACAAACATTGATTGTTATTAATCTCCAGCTCTCTTCCACAGCATGTCTTTTTTCCTGTCTCTTTCCCCTCAGCCCAACCAGTCATGGCAGATGACTGCCCCTCCCTGAGCCTGGTTCTGCTGGAGGTTTCTTCCTGTTAAAAGGGAGTTTTTCCTTCCCACTGTCGCCAAGTGCTTGCTCATAGGGGGTCGTTTTGACTGTTGGGTTTTCTCTGTATTATTGTAGGGTCTTTACCCACAATACAAAGCGCCTTGAGGCAACTGTTTGTTGTGATTTGGCGCTATATAAATAAAATTGAATTAAATTGAATTAAAAATGATTCAAACGCAGTACCTGAAAGTGTTGAAAAGAAACCTGGGGTTGTTCTTATTTTCTTCAATCAGTTATGAATGGTAAGATGTCTTAGCTTCACGGAGGACTTTTTTATAGAGCAATAAACTTTTTCCAGGCTAAATGAAGATCTTACTTTAACTTAGTTACAGCACTTTCAGAAATACTTCTACTATAATAAAATGCATTCCCCACTGCTGTGTAATCCATTAAAGTAAATGTAAATGTTATTAAGAAAGATCAGATACTGTTAAGTCTTCAATTTCTATGCCATATGTTAGGACAAGCTTGAGTATGATTAAAGTGGTGGGTGAGAGAAGCCAACTGAATCTAATAATAGCTTAAATGCAGTGTCTACACATCAGCATCTATATCTACCAGGGTTATTATAGTTAACGAAAACGAACGAAATAACGAAAACTTAAATTGAAAAAAACATTGTCGTTACCTGAAATAAATAAAAACTATAATTAAAAGGAAAAAACGATAACTAATTAAAACTGAATTGTGAGTTTACAAAACTAACTAAAACTAACTGAAATTATTTATAAACTGACTTTCATTTACTTGTTTTTTTTTTTTTTTTTTTTTTTTTTTTTTTTAAGCCTTGTGGATTGATATGAAATCATTTTTTCCGCTCTCCGAGTTTCAGCTGGGAGCGCCACAGGACAACTGTGTGAGTGCGCATGCGCGTGCGCTCACCGCGCTGGTCCGCAAAGTAATGGCTGCGGTCTGCCGAGAAAGCGGCAGAGTCCCGTATGGAGGTTCTTTGAGTACAAGAGCACAGATAGAATCGAAAGTCTTGTTGTGGATGATGAAAAATGTGCGGAACACCTCTCAGTCAGGAAAAACCAGCAACATCAAAGTCCACCTCAAACTGTTGCGTCCTTTTGCGTTTCCGGCTACTTTATCAGTGAGAGAATAACAATCAGGAATAATAATCAAAGCATAAATATAAGGACTCACAACTGTCAGCAAATTCCTGGTAGGAGACTGCTGAAACTATCGAAATGGACGTGAAGGAATGAAGAAAGTGAAAAAAAACAGGGACAAATATGTTTGCAGCCGATAAACTGAGCACAAAGAGCGAGGACCAAAAAAGAAGTCCCAGCCTGCACCACATATAAAACACCTGCACACGACCACAAGGTAATTAACACACACAACAGCTACACAAGCATAAATGTGGGCATGAGGTCGGACACTTCCGTAGGTTGTGTACAAAGACCCTGCAAGTTTAATTAGCAGCATCTAACAAGCTAGCTCCAAAAGAGAAGCAGCTTCAGGTGGTGAGAACATCAGGATGCAGCTGGATTTGAGCTTTGACTCCTTCAAAGAGTTTGTTTTTGTCAAACACCACATGTAGGTGTTGTTAATCTGCTGCAATGATGCTGAACTTTATTGTGGAGTTTATTGTAGAATTTATTGAGTTTGGGAATTTTGGGAGTTTTTCTTTGTTTCTCCCTGTTGATGCTCATGTGTGTCCTTAATATTACACACATTTAGCATGTCTTCTGAACAGGTGGTTGTTGAATATATTTCTTTAAACAGTATCTTTTTTCAAGTTTTCATTACACAATAGTCACTTTTGCGCCTTGAATCTTGCACCTGATTAGGTATGAAAATACTAAAACTAATACTGAAACTAACTGAAACTAAACTAAAACTAAGCATGAAACAAAAATAAAAACTAATAAAAACGAGAAAAAATACTCTGAAAACTAATTAAAACTAACTGAATTAGACAAAAAAAAGAAAAAACTAACTGAACCTAAACTATAATGTAAAATCCAAAACTATTATAACCCTGATATCTACAATCATAATTATCTTATCTAATAATGCATTTCAAAGCATTATTAGATAGCGCTTTTCAAAGTACTCAAAGACACTTAACAATTCATGCACACCCCAATTATACATGGTGGTGGTAAGCTACTAATGTAGCCACAGCTGCCCTGGGGTAGTCTGACAGAAGTGTGGCTGCCAATTGGCACCTACGGCCCCTCCAACCACATTCACTCTTGGGCAATGTGGGTTAAGTGTCTTGCTCAGGGACACAATGACAGCATGCACTCAGACGGGGACTTGAACCAGCAGCCCTCCGGTTGCAAGGGGAGCACATACCCACTATTCCACCCACAATTACTTGAACTGAGCACTAAATCAGATAAAAACTCTGAGTAAGGGGCAGGTGGATAATAGATAATAACAAATAAAATTTTTGAATTTTCCAATCAGGCTATACAAGGCTAAGAGTCAGGCTTTCAAATGAATTAAAACTCTGTCTGGGTCTATGGTTGACTAATAAGCTGGGGTGGAAGATTGCTGCTACTCCTCCTCCTCGACCTGTGCTTCGAGCATTCTGACAGTTACTGTGACCCAGGGGCATTGATTCATTCAAACTAGCATATTTATCCTGCTCTAAACAAGTTTCTGTAAGGCAGAATAAATCAGTATATGGATCAATTATTAAATTATTTACCAAAAGGGACTTAGAAGAGAGAGACCTAATGTTTACTCATCCACATTCAACTATGGTGCATTTGAGGATGTTATATTGTTCTTTTTTTGTGAATTTTGATAAATTAAATTTTTGTTGGTTTTTGGTTTGTTTTTTGGTGGTCTGGCAGCAGACAAAGTCTCTATGATGATGGGGATTTGGGGGGATGGCAGGAGGAGAGAAGGTACAGTGTGGTGTGTAAGACTGCAACTCTGCTTCATGGTCTCAATCCTGGATAGTCACGTTTTGGTGGGGATGGGGGGTTAATAAATTTGGCCATATTTCTAGAAATGAGAGCTGCTCCATCCAAAGTGGAATGGATGCTCGCTCTCCTAACAAGACCAGGTTTTCTCCAAAAACTTTCCCAATTACCTATAAAGCCCACGTTGTTATTTGGACACCACTCAGACAGACAGCAATTCAAGGCTAACCATGTCATGCCTGGTCCAATCAGACATGAGCCACGCTTTGTGTGAAAACAAAGCTAGCTGTGATTTGAAATGATTACAGATAAGGTTCCATTAAACGTCACTTGCTGCAATAAGATCTCTTACATGGTCTCTTCTGTAGTGCCCATGTAGCTGTTGACAGCATGTCATGCTTTTTCTTTTATCCCGGTGCTGTGTCCCTCTTCAGCAAAGCTAAAATACACAGAGGCAAAATGTCTACACACATTTGTTTAGTTTTTCCAATGGCCACTTGTTGCTAGGGGGACCAGATAAAAAAAAAAAAAAGAATTTTGTTTTTGTGGAAACATGACTGATTTGTAATTTAAATAAATTTAACTTAAAAAAATAAACACACACAATGCAAGTGTGCAAGTTACAGGGTGACACTGATTCCTAAAGCCCCTCCTAAATAAGTACAATAAGCATAAATGTAAGCTGACCTGTTAATGTAGGGAGTTGGGGTTGGGTGCCAGCTACCCTCACTGTATACATGCAGAAAAAGTCAGCCTATCTCTAACTAAAAGTTCAAGTCTATGAGCATCTCTAAAGCTCACTAAAACATTACATTATTCAAATATTAATAGAAGACAGAAAGATAAGACAGACTCTTTTAAAATTGCTTAAAATGTCATTGGTTGGAAACCTTTTGCATATTTTACACAATACCTTAAATGTGATAAGCCTAACCGATGCTTTATTTGCATGAACACTTTCTGCTCAGTCTTTTTTTAAAAAGCCCCTTTTTTCTTATCTTGGTCATTTTATCTGTCTGTACCTTTGGCATCCTGTGCTTGTGGTTTTTTGGGTGGTTGTTTTTGCCTATCATTTTCTCTGAAACCTCTGGATCGCTGATGTAACATTTTACTTGTTGCCTTCATTTTCTTACTGAGGAAACCAACTGTCTCATAATTTTCTGAGCACTGACAGCTATAAAGGGAAAGAAATGACACAGATCAAAAGCCTTACCACTGCTGAGCTACATGTGGACCGATGCATATCAGTCCACATGTACGTTGGCCATACAACACCTTTCTGGGAGATACCAAACATAAGTCTTCAAACATCAATCAACAAGCCCTTTGTCACTTTTAATTCCCCCATCAAAAATGGAACAGACAAAGTTAAAATTGTGTTCATCATATCAACTTGCTCTCACATAAGCAGTCATTGTGCTGTGCCAAAAGGAAGGCCTTATTCTGGCTATCACGTATTTCTCTGAAAACTGTAACCCATGTCTTAACCTGCTTGAGTGAAAACAGCAAAAACCCACTAAGAGTACTCTTATCTGAAAGAAGTGTTGCAACAGGATATTAACACGCTAAACAAATTAAATCTGCTTAGCATCAGCGTATTATCAGCGTGTGAATATGTTATCATTCTCATGATGGTGTTTAGCTCAAGTGTCCTGCTGTATAAACTTTCCACAACCTCAAAGAGCACAAGCTCAGAGCTGCTGTGTGGGCTGAACTTTATATGATATGCAAACACATTATTACCAGATATTAGAAACTGAGTGAAGACTGGTGAGAAAGTGAGATTAGACCATTATGCACAAATATTACTCATAAATGACTCTGTATGCATATTTAAGCAGGTCTTGTCTGTTGGTGGGATTATTGCTTGAACCAGAGAAAGTGTATTTACAATTTTGGGCGCTCTAATTAGTAAGCATTCAGTTAACACTAGTTGTATCAACTCATGTGACTAAGGAACGCTTACTTTTTATTTGATTATTTACTGCTAACACTGAGACACATTAGTTTCTCATAGCTGACTGGAACACCTGTAACCACTTAAATATAATCTGAGGTGAACAACAACAAATTTCTGTGTCATCATTTATTATTATTAAATGTGTTATGACGAACTAAGTACATTTTTACTGCTTCCATAGGATTTAAGAGGGTGAGTAACGGCCTGGTGCTGCTAATCTAATACACTTGATTACTTGTTAATCGGCAAGTGTGAGCACCTCTAAAAACAGAGGTTTTGGCAGTTTTCTGGGCTGGAGCATTTAGATATGTGTTCATGCCAAGGAGGAAGGTCATCAGCAATTACCTTAGAGTAGCAATTATTGCTGCCCATGAATCTGGGAAGGGTTATAAAGCCATCTCCTGTCCATCATTCGACAGTGGGAAGGATTATTCACAAGTGCAAAACATCAGACAATTTTCCAGTCTTCCCAGAAGTAGATGTCTCAGCTAATTTACCACAAGGACAGAGTGTGCAGTGCTTAGAAAAACTCTAAATAACCCAAGAGCTACAGCTCAGCATGTTTAGCATTAAAGTTCATGACAGTATACAATTAGAAGAATAATGGCTTGTTTGGAAGGGTTGCATGGAGAAAGCCTCTTCTCTCTAAAATGAACATGAGAGCGCAGCTTAGGTTTGCAAAGTTTCATCTAAACAAGACTTCTGGAAAAAATGAGAGGTTTGGCCAGAATCCTCAATGAGCTGAAGCAACGTTGTAAAGAAAAGTGGGCCAAACATGCCTGCCACTAATTCATACTACGTCTCCATGAAGCTGTGAATGTGATGTGTTGCTACAAAATATTTAAAATGATTGGAACTGCTTGATAAATACTGCTATCTAACAACAACAACAACAACAACAAAAATCTTTGTTATTGAGGCATAATCAAATATTCTTTTTTAAAACTTTGTTTTTCTGACCAGCAATTCATTATTAATTCATCTGTAAATTGAATTTACAAGTGTTATTATCCTGGCAACAACCCAGCCACAAGCCAGTGTACTCCTAGTGCTGGCCCTTACTGACTGTGAGTGGTGAACATCATATACAGTCATCTATTTAAGGAATCCTCTAAGTGGAAAGCACTCACAGACAGTGCATACTTGAAATGAATATTTGTCCACTGAGGGTAGTTTCCAGTCATGTAAAAATACCATTATAATTCCAGGAATAGCATAACCCAATAATCAAATGGCTTGTGTCTGTAATATCGGCAGAAATGTCGTCATGAGCAAATCCCGCTCAATTCCCAGGTTGTCAGATGTATTTCTGCACTTGATTTCTCTGCTATTTTTGCCTATATGGCATTTCTTTTTCATGCTATTCAGTATTCCTTGGAATGGTCTTTAAGTACACAGACATATATGTTGATGCCGCATTTCCTGTTGCTGTGATACGTGATACTGAACTTCATCCATCCACTTCCGCTCATCACGGGGGGGGGGGGGGGGGGGGGGGGGGGGGGCTGGAGCCTATCCCAGCTGTCATAGGGCAAGAGGCAGGGTACACCCTGAACAGGTCGCCAGCCTGTCACAGGGCCAACACAGAGAGACAGATAATATTTCACACTCACACACTATGGGCAATTTAGAGTAGCCAATTAACCTAACCCCAGTAAGTGCATGTCTTTGGAATGTGGGAGGAAGCCAGAGTACCCAGAGGAAGCCCTTGCAAGGACGGGGAGAACATGCAAACTCCACACAGAGAGAGGGAAAGGCCTGGGCCAAGGTGGAATTGAACCCAGATGTTATTCTAACTGTGAGGCAGCAGTGCTAACCACTGCACCACCGTGCTGCCCTGAATTTCATAAAGCTCCTATTTACTTAGTTATTTAAGTTAATGCCTCTCATTCACACATTCAAATATGCACCAATATATACTGGGAAACTGATAGGCACCAAAAATAATGTAACCTTCTCTGATAATTATCAATGTTAAATACTCCATGTATGTTAAGGTGCAGGCGTCAAACCAGTGTATGTATTTCTAATGTGTTTATGAATGAATACAGCTTGTAATATGCTTGTAATGCTGTTACTGTGATGATAAATGTCTACAATAACCAGATCCTGACATGTAAATATAACATCTGCAGGTTTCTGAATTAAAAAAAAAATGTATTAAGTGATTTTTATCAATTTAAGTAATGAAAAAAAAAAGAAAAGTTATTATGACAATCTTTAACACAAAAAAATGAGATTTTATGATTAAAAAGCAAAACAAAAAAAGGATCTATATCCAACCTTTGTAATGTGCTTCATAAATTAAATGTATTATTATTAATATTATTATTATTATTACACAAAAACAGCAGGCCAAGAAGAAGGTTTGGAAGATCAATCAGTCCTTATTTGTAGCAGAGTAGTTAAATTAGGCCGGTGTGGTTAAGTAAGAGTTCCACTGACATATGATTCAGCGCTCAGTGTGGCATCTATGTATATATATCTATGTTTGAGCATGTCTGTGTTTAAGGCGTGTGTATGGGCTCATGATCCTGTTGTAAAATGAATCCTGTTATTTACATAATTTTAATTAAGAATTATTGCAAAATACTTGCTGCTGGATCACAGAGTAAAACGCATAAAGAGTTACTGAGAAGCATCCTCTGGCTACAGACCTCTGCCAGTCATGATCCTGGGTCCACTGACTCGGCGTTTTCTGTTTGATTTTGATTTCAGTGTTCATTTCCTGCCCTTATGCCATGTTCATGTGTCCTAGTCCTGGTCGTTGTGTTTGGTTACTTCCAGTTTTATTTTGGTATGTTTTGGTTCTTGTGCTTTGGGTTTAGTTTTGCTTCCTGTCTTTCCCGCCCAGCTGTTTCCCATTTGTCTGTAATTTCACTTGTCGTGACGCCATCGTTGATTTTCCCCACTGTGTGCCTCTCTGTCTGAGTCAAGTTATCAAGTGTGTTTTCTAGTTTATGCTGCTGGCCCCGTCCAGTCCCGTCCTGTGTTCCAGTAATAAAGCTGAGTTGTTTGAGCTTACGTCTGTGTCCAGTGTCCTGCGCTGGAATCCTCAATCCTTCCTGCCACAGTGGTTGATGACACTGCCTCCTTTTTGGTTGCTGTGTTGACACACTCACCTTGTTTTGACCAATCTGTTACCTTGGAAATGACGTTTTTGGAAACAACACAGTGACATTGTTTTGGTTTTCTTTCATTGTTTTCTTTAGAAAATCCTGGCTCCAGGTTCAGACATCTGTTGCCATGGTGGCCATGATGTGTACAGACACAGTCATAAATTACACAGTTTTTTCTGTGAATCAGTCACAGCTGCAGGTGTGTCTCCGGCAGGTGTGGCTCCCACATTACACAGCAAAATCATCTTGAAAATGAACTTTTTGCAGTTTTTCATCTGCAAGAAATGATCCTGTTTATTCCTACGATGTAATGATTTGATAATTAGTTGTGTAACAGATGAGCCCATCTGGGATAAAACGTGTTTAAACTTGTATAAAAAGTAACATCAGTAGAACATTTGTAGATTAGATGACACCTAGCAATTGTTTCACTGCTATGTCATCTGCTACATCTTTAAATTATAATAAAAAAATATATATATTGCAAGTAGTTGTGACAAGACAATCTAACATGTGGGGATCATGCGTGTGACTCTAACATTACTAAGTCAGATTCTAACTTCTTGGGCTTACAACATTTAATGTACCAAATGTCCAAATGCCACAGAATCACACTGCCTTTGTTAATAAGGCAGAGCCGGTAAAAGCTGCAGGAAAGTCACAGCACTAAAATCATCTAGAGATAAGTGAGCTGTTACCTAATTGTCTCAGAATATCTTAAAAATCTATAGTAAATTCTCTTATGGCTCAAATACATTTAAATAAATAAATTGAAATTCGAGTGGCTTTTACTAATATTACTCAGTTGAATAAATAAATTCAGAATGAATAAACTAATCCAGACTCATATAAATCAGTAATCAATAATGGTAAAGGTAAATCATTCTTGGTGTCTTTTGTAAATATGTGATTATTTTTTCATTTCAGAATGCTACTTATATGCTACTTATTGTCAGAATTTGTAAAAAAAAAATATTGTCAGGGGGGCTGGAGTCTATCCCAGCTATCATAGGGCGCGGGGCAGGGTGCACCTTGTACAGGTCGCCAACCTGTCGCAGAGCTAACACAGAGAGACAAACAACCATTCACACCTATGGGCAATTTAGAGTGATCAATTAACCAAACCCCAGTAACTGCATATGTTTGGACTGTGGGAACAAACTGGAGCACCTGGAGGAATCCCACGCATGCAAACTCCACACAGCGAGAGGCCTGGGCCGAGGTCGAATCGAACCCAGACCATCTAGATGTTATTCCAGCTATGAGACAGCAGTGCTAACCACCATGCCACCATGCTGCCCTAATCAGTAATGGTAAAGGTAAATCATTCTTGGTGTCTTTTGTAAATATGTAATCATTTTTTTTACTTCAGAATGCTACTTATTGTCAGAAATTCTCTTCCACGGGTCAAAAAAGCACTTTGTCTTGCTTCATGTTGGATCATAAATTGTGAAGCACTTCTCTCACCTAAACGTAATGTAAGGAAAGGAACAGAAGTTATACAACATGCAAAGGTTACCCCAACACTCGTGTTTGAAGACCTTCACGAAGTCTTTGGCCACTCGTCTGAGCTGGGTGTGTTTTTACTGTCAGCAGGCTCTGAGACATCCGACCTCGGCCCATCCTTCACAGACTCTCTGTTGGACAACAAGACAGGAGAAAAACACACTAGTGGCAAAGTGTATGAGTGTGTGTGTGTGTGTGTGTGTGTGTGTGTGTGTGTGTGTGTGTGTGTGTGTGTGTGTGTGTGTGTGTGAGAGAGAGAGAGAGAGAGAGAGAGAGAGAGAGAGAGAGAGGGAGAGGGAAAGAGAATGAGCGAGAGAGAGATATAAAACCACGTAGGGGAGAAGAACAGCAGCGCAGGCAGACTTCAGCTGAATCCCTTCCAGCTGCCAGCACACACTTTTGTGAGGTAAGCAAATACTTTCATTGGTACTTTAACGATGTTTACTTAAAACTGCACTGTACTGCGAGGCTTTGGGACATGTTAAGACTCTAATAAGTATAGTCCAAGTTCAGTAGGTGCCAGAGTAACAGAAACTAACAAAAACTAGTGTGAGAAGATGATCTGTGATGCATTTTATTTCAGTCAGTGTTCATCAGCTTTCTTCCATAGTTATTGCCACAGCATCTACAAAAAGCTGTTACAGCACGGTTAAAGTATTTTAGATTCGTGGTGGATCAGATCAGTGTGTATAATGTAAAAACTGTGGCAATTTAACAAAGAATTCTTCAGCTTGCTTTGATTTGTTATCAGTTTCAGTGATACGAATGTGTGAATTTCCTGTGTAGCAGATTTCTTTGGACCTGTTTCTGTGGAATATCAGTTTCCTCAGTTAAAGAAGATGTTTGTCACTTCAAAGTGCACCTTGACTGAGCAGTTACACTGAAAATATCTGTGACTTCTGCTATGTGTTTGACTAATGCTTGATTGGTTGTGTGAACGGGTCTCTACTGAGGAAGTATGTGTGTCTCTGTTGCAGCACTGGGGATGACTGAGGTTATCCAAACATGATAGAGAAATGCTACAACAATAATTCTTCACAGGCAGATTATCATACTGTTGACACTGCAACACAAAATGACTTGTGTTTTAGAATCACTTGACCCCTTCTCTGTAGTTGTTGTTATTTCTTATTCTGCCACTGAGACTAAAGTAAAGTCAGAATTACTTGACAAAAAATCTAGTCAACTGATCAGTGTTCTATTCTGCAGTCAGTCACCAACTTCTCCTGTAAAGGCCTAATGGTAACTCCTTCCAGCCAGTTTGAATGTCATCAGTCCACAGAAAGGCTGTTATCACCAGATGGCAGCTTCCTCCACGTACTGGCAGACTCAGTGGGTAGATAGGCAAATGTGTATTCCTCTTAGTGAGTCATCTGCTTATTTCTTCTTTTTTTTCATATAAAATTATTTCTTTATAATATAGACCTGAACATGGGCCTGCCTTCTGAGGCCCAGCAACTCCAGACAGATATTGATAAATATAATATAAATGCTCAATGGGAAGCACCATTCAGAAGCAAAGATTTGTCTTACTGTGTTATCTGTTTATTTTTTCTGCCAGTTTCCGCGGTGCTCAGAATCAGAAATCTGAACTGATTTCACAACTGTCACAATATCTTTCTGTGGAACAGGAAGACACTCTGAGCCACTTTCATCTGTCTGCACTGTAGTAAAAGCTTTGGTGCAGGTCTGACGGTGTATGAGTTAGAGCAGTTAAACATGATTAAATATGAATTATTGCACAAGATTTCAAACTGTTTGGTTTGACGTTGAATGTTTTTTGTCTCTCTCAGATAATGGATGCTTTCCAACTTCTCTTCCTCGTTGCTGTGGTGACGTCCATATCAGTATGGAAATCAGGTATGTATAGTATACAGTACATGATGATGAAGAATATGATGAGAATGAATTCATCTGCTTGTGCAGATTAACCATGCAATGAACCCAGAGTGAAGCTGCACACTCAGTATCATTCAGGCCCACCTAAATGAAGAGCTACCACTGTAAAATGTATCAATCCAAAATAGAAGGCTGACCAGATTTATCCTCTTTATCCTCTTTCAGATTTATCCCCAGATACACAGAACATTTTTAAAGTAAATTATATTTATACTGTATTTTGACAGGAACGCTGACATGCTTACAGATCAAGGCTAAGTATGATAACTCATAGTTTGAAAGAGTGCACACACTTTAGATAAGTTTCAATATTTCTGTCTTCAGTAGGAACCAGGCCAGTCAGGAGGAGGGAGACTAACATTTTATTGGCTTTGCTGTAACATTTACAGATCATGTAAATGCTAATGAAAAGTGCATTTTCCATTCATGCCATAATCTGCTGATATGTTTGGAATTTTCAATAACAGACTGTTAAACCTACAGGTGAACTATGCACATGACACTGCTGAAATAAAAACGGCTTCTTGTTGAAGTATTATTGCTTTGCATGAAGAATGTACACTGCTCAAAAAATTAAAGGAACCCTTTAGAAACACATCAGATTTCACTGGGAAAAGACACCATGAGTTCATGCTCCTAATGAGATGACAGACGGTGTCTTAGGGGATCTCCTCGCGGATCTGAACCAGGGCATCACTGAGCTCCTGGACAGTCTGAGGTGCAACCTGGTGGTGCCAGATGGACTGAAACATAATGTCCCAGAGGTGTTCTTTTGGCTTTAGCTCAGGCGAGCATCCTGAATTGGATGGAAAAGCTCTCATTTCTAAAAATCTAGTGAAATGTATTAAACCCCCAAAATGTGGCTATTGAGATCTTGTTCTGACTTACTGCATAGAAAGTGAGCATTTAATAGTATTCCTGGAAAACCCTCTTTTGTCTGATCCTTTAGTGACAGTTAAATTTGCAATTATGGAGTACACAGCAGTTGGAAATAATTGTCATTACAGTAAAAGTGTTTCTGGAAGTGTGGTAACCATGGGGTATAATTTATCCACTGTTATAGCTTCAATGCTATGTGCCAACACAGTGCAGAGCACCTACCTAAATGCTACTCCCACAGAGGTTGATTATCTCATTAATAGTGTTACATCCTCACTGCATATGACTCTGAATACTGTGGCTCCTCGGAAACAAGAAAGCCTCAAATCAGAAGTGCATGACTCCCTAGTATACCTCACAAACAAGACAAGAGAATTCCTTTAACCTTAATTAGTAATGACTTCATGAATTTCTTAAAAGAAAAAAATATGCATTGGAGAAAGAAAAACATTCATAACCATCTTACAGATGAATTCTTACATACAGCTACTTTCACTACTACTGATATTTTAGACTCTGTCTCTGCTCTGAGTTAACTTCAGTAATTATTTCTTCCAAACTATCATGTATATTAAACCTGGTTCCTAAAAGACTGCTCAAAGAAGTCCTATTATTAATACTCCAATCTTAAATATGATCAAACTGTCTCTATTAATGGGCCAAGTACAGGCAGTGAGTAAACCATTACTTAAGAAGCCATCATTTGACCCAGCTGTCTTAACTAATTATAGGCCAATCTCCAACCTTCCTTTTATCTAAAAAAATCTTGAAAGAGTGACTGTAACAGCTAACTGATCATCCGCAGAGGAATTGTTTACTTGAAGAGTTTCAGTCAAGTTTCAGAGTCCATCACAGTACAGGTACTGCACTGCAGTGGTTTGAATCATGTTAATCTAACAGACTCCATTTTGCTCATGTAAATAGGAGTTTTCTTCTCACACTAAGGTTAACTATGGAGTTCCACAGGGTTCTGTGCTGGGTCCAGTTCTATTTACATCATACTTGCTTCCCTTGGGCAGTATTATTAGAAAGCACTGCATTTATTTTCTTTGCTATGCAGATGACACCCAGATTTATCTATTCATGAAACCAGATGGCACACATCAATTAGTTAAACTGCAGGAATGTCTTAAAGACATATAGGGCCTGGATGACCTCTAATTTCCTGCTTCTAAATTCAGATAAAACTGAATTTATTGTATTTGGCCCCACAAATCTTAGAAACATGGTGTCTTACCAGATACTTACTCTGGAGGGCATTCCCTTGGCCTCCAGTAACACTGTGAGACATCTTGGAGTCCTTCAATGCACATATTAAACAAATATGTAGAACTGCTTTTTTGCATTTGTGCAATATCTCTAAAATTAGAAACATCCTGTCTCAGAGTGATGCTGAAAAAACTAATTCATGCATTTATTACTTCTAGGCTGGACTATTGTAATTCATTATTATCAGGCTGTCCTAAAAGATCCCTGAAGAGCCTTCAGCTGATCCAAAATGCTGCAGCTAGAGTACTGACAGGGACTAGAAAGAGAGAGCAGATTTCTCCCATATTGGCTTCTCTTCATTGGCTCCCTGTTAAATCCAGAATAGAATTTAAAATCTTTCTTCTCACATACAAGGTCTTGAAAAATCAGGCCCTATCTTATCTCAAAGACCTCATAGTATTATATTACCGCTACCCAGACTACCCAGACACCCTCTCTATTTTTAATATTAGGTTCAGGTGACCCTGAACCAGCCCTTAGTTATTCTGCTACAGGCCTAAGGCTGCTGGGGGGTTCCCAAGATACACTGAGTGTTTCTTTTCATTCACCTCTTTTTGCTCTGTCTTTATACACCACTGTGCATTTAATGATCAGTTATTAATCATTTCTGTCTCTTTTCCAAGTGTCCTGTGTCCTGTCTCCCTCTCCTTACCCCTAACTGGTCACAGTAGGTGACTGCCCCTCCCTGAGCCTAGTTCTGTGGAGGTTTCTTCCTGTTAAAAGGGACTTTTTCCTTCCCACCAGCTGAAACTGATAAACAACCCTCTCTGCTACTTAACAGATTAATGTCCCAGACGTTTAATTGACTGATTCTATACTCTGATTAAAAAGTGTTCCTTTAATTTTGTAAGCACTGTATATAAGGACTCTTAATTAATTGTTAAATGAACAAAGTAAATTTAAGGTTTGCTGTAGTTCAGTTTGCATTAGTCATATTTGTTCCTGGATACATTCCTTGACATCATGACAATTTTCACCAAGGTCAAGGAAAAGTGATTAGAAAAAGGAGGTAGGAAGTAACTTTTAGATTATTTAACTACATCCAAAAATCTAATCAGACCCAAAAGGAAGAAGCCAAAAATGTTTGGCAAAAAACATAAAAGAAAAGAAACATTTTAAAAACTATTTCATTATATTGTTCATCATTTGTAGACTCTGTAACTCCGTCATTTACCAAGAATGATTTACCTTTCACATTTTCATTTGCATTCATCATCTATCGTCCTCTCCCTCAATTTCAGATTCCACCCAATCAGGATGTATAAACTTGGAGAACTTTAAAGTTTTTGAAGATGAATCTTTTTTTTTTGTGCCTTTAATTCTGGACCACCCACACTTCAACAGTAAAAATTTTACGTGGTATAAAAAGAGCACCCAAATTCAGAATATTTCCTCTGATGAGAAAGACAGGGTGCATTACAATGGTGGAGCACTGTTTCTTTTAAACGTCAGCACCGCTGATTCTGGTGATTACACTGCTCGGTAAGAATTATTTCTAAAAATGTTTTATTTTTAATTTCAGAAACTTGGAGAAGTTTTCTATCTGCATTATCTAACATCTAACATTAGTGATGCTCTGGTCTTTTGAACACTAAAAGAATTTGTTATCTCCTTATTTGTTAATATGTTCCTCACTTATTAATTCCCTTTAGGGAAATAAGGACTTCAGGACGACGTTTGAACCATTGTGTAAAAATCGAAGTCTTCAATGCAAGTTACAGGGGAAGCAAGATGCTCAACTATGGAGAAATCAAAAACTCTGATGAGAACAAAGAGGTCCCATGTCCAGATCCAGTCAAATACACATGTGACATGTTAAAGGGAAACATCACCTGGTACAAGGTGAGGCTACAAATCCCATTTGTTTGAGAAGTAAACTTGCGTTTTGAAATTTGCTGTTATTCTGGGTGTTTTGGTGCTGGGCTATGTTTGACTACATGTTTTTTCTGGATTTTCCAAACTTTACTGAAATTGTTTTGGATCAAAGACATTGGATTAATTGCTAGAAAACTATAGTATGACCCTGCCTGCTTTACAACTCTGGCTGCTGGACAAAAAAGGTAGCAGAGCAAGTTTCTGACCAGCACTCAGCTGCAAGACTAAAAGCTGACAGAACTAACAGTACTGACTACCGGTGCTTATTGGTTACATGGGACCAAAGAGGATTCCAATGGCCCAGGAAACTTGTAACATTAAAATGTTACTTGACTTCCTAACAGAAGAAATTTCTGCAATCAGGCTGCAGCACAAAAGTATCCTCGACCTTGTCATGGAGGTAAAGTTGCTCCTATGGGAGTGCCACGTATTATCAAGGATTATACAGGTATAAATTTCTCCATGATATAAAAGTGTTGTGTCACAATATCATTTCTCTAGCAATGCTATGCATTCAAGTTTCTGAGTGGGCACAACAGTGGCACAAACAAATGCATTTCTGAGAGTAAGAGCTGCATGTCAGAATCCAATTAAAATCAGTACTTTGTAAAATATGCAACAAATCTGTTCCTGCTAAAGGTAGAAACAATAAATTTGTTTCACCATTTTGGGCAAAAAACACTGTCTTGTACAACCATCCTATGAAGGATATTTACTAACAGTCTTGCTCATGCTGTAGGTGGCTTCACCCATGAAGCACATAGCTGATCAGACCTCCTAAAGGCCTCTGTCATTTGAATATAAATGCATAAAGCCCTCACTGGACAAAGAGCATGCAGGTGCTCGTTCTCAGGGGGAGGAAAAAGAAGGGGGATAAAAGATCTCTAACTCGATAGTAGTGCAATGAAGAGAAGAGTATTTGAGTGAAAAGGTCGCATTTGGCCTGAGTGTGACCCTTGAATTATTCTGTGAACTGGGTGGGCTGTTCATGAACTGTTGGTGTGTGAATATTGCTGAAGCGTTTTGCTGATGTAAGAGCGAGCAACAGCTCCATCTTTAAATGGAGAATTTTCAACTTGACTTAGTGTTTCAAACTGAGGCTGTGAAAATGTCTCCAATACCGGGGATAAATCCCGTCTAGGGATGAGCAGAGCCATTGTGCCCCTTTCATAGGACGACAGCGTAGCAGGTGTTGACTATCTGTGTAGCCCACATGGCGGACCAAAACGACTGCTAGATATACTGGAAAACGCCTTGTCCCGGCCTGCAGGCCACTTCTGGCCCTGCGCCGTACTTCTGGCCCGTGATTTGATGTTAAAAATACAAGACAATTTGGCCCTTTAAGACATTTTGCTTTTCCCTCCAATCAAGAGGAGTTAGAGTTCATCCAAGTGAGATCTTTAGTCTGAACTGAAGTTGAATCTGAAATGAAACATTACTCCCACTGTAAACACTGCATCCAGATAAACAGAATCATCTTTCTGGGGTGTAATCAGCTGTAGATGACAATGAAATGTCTTTAATTATAATTATTATATCTTCTGACTATAATGATCTTGAAAGTATTTTAAACCCTTTAATTTTTGCTGTGTTACTGAGGTTTATGTCGATAATGAAGCTGGAAAAATAATGACATATGGCAAAAGGGTGGGTGCACTTCTTCCAACTTATTTTCGGATCTATCAACTAAATCAGCAAATGTGAAGCAATATTGCAGTGTACTTTATTTGGTTTTTGTATAGCATTTTTCCCTAAATGACTCTGTGTACTGTTTAAATGTCCAGAATAAATTGAACAAAACAAAAAAACCCAAAAGAAGGTTACAGTGACACCTGCTGTTTATGGAAGTGAACATCAGTTCCACTTCTCATCTGATCCTGTCAGAGCTGATGCTGATTTTTTTTTGTTTTGTCCATTTCCTCCATTACCTTCACGCTACGACAAATCAAATTACATGGAGGTGGAAACCTTGTGCTTTTAAAAATTCACTTATCTTTCCCAACATGATTGAGCCTGCATAAATTCATAAGTACAAGGATGTTTTCAGGACTGAGAAACAAAATGTGTTACCACGTTTGGATTGCAACGCTTGGAGTGAGTGTACTTCAAGTGCTTTGAATGCCTGGAACACTGAGCAGTTTGCTAACGTTTGTGAGCTTCTTGTTGCAGAACTTTACTCTTCTTGAAGGTCGGCATGAAGCCAACCTGTGGGTGAATACTGCCACCAAAGACGACCAGGGCCTCTACACCTGCATTTGCACCTGGATGCACAATAACAGGGTGTACACCTCATCAGCTTCCAGGGAACTTATACTGCAAGGTGAGACAGCATTTCTAGGTGTTTAGTTCAGGATACCAACGTAGTTCATAACGTGGTAGGGAATTCATAAATTTGTTTAAAGGCACAGTCAGTCGTGTTTTAAGGTTATTTAATAAAAAAATACTGCACCAATAAATATACATGAATTAGTGTGTAAATACATTAGAAATTATTTAAACATTATGTAATTACATTATTAAAAACAGCAGCACTTTACTGCATAAAAGTTCAAGATATCCTCAGCGACTCACCTCAGTATCGCTGTCATCGATCAGAAGTTTGGTTCATCGAGTCGTATCAGGCTCCTTTCAAAGTTTTACAGCCTCTTCCAGAGGAAATAGACATTGATTCTTCTTATTCAGCATTTTAAAAGCTGAGAGAAACAGCAGACTGACAGCCTATCAGAGAGTGAAAGACTGTAGCTGATTCAGTCCAGAGTGACTATCTGGGTATACTCACTCCAGATGAACAGCAGCCAGAGGTTTTCAGGTGACCCAGGGGTAAAAATGTAAAATACTGTAAAATATTTAATTGACACATCCATTTTCTATTCCTGATTTATTGCTAAGTGTTGATATTATTTAAATATGTTAAAAAACTGTGTGTGCAAAAATGTTTTATTGCACAAATAGTAGTAGAAACACACCAGCCAGCTGCTGCTGTTGTTGTGGGTTACAGTCTAAATTTAATGTTTGTGAACTCTCTTGACTGACTAAAACCAAGAGTGATCATCACTACAGCAGTTAGGATTATGCACTTGAACTAGGAGGCGTAAGAAAACAGAATTCAGTTGACTACTGTCTGCAGTCTATTGACATCTGGTCATCATATTTGAGACTGCAACTTTAAGTATCATCATAATGGGTTGTACATTTAATGCATATTTATTAACAAGACAGAGGTAAAGATTTAAATTATCTACAACACCAATGTGTTAATTCATAGATGTACAGATTCTGCCACCACAACTGTCCCTGAGTTTCCAAAACAATACTTTTATTATAACATACAAAGTGTCCTATTAGAATGAAATATTGCTAACTCACCACTGTGTTTTATTTTTGTTTGCTTGCAGAAAACGCTGTGCACAAACTAGTAATTCTCAACCCAACTAACAAGTCGCGGGAGCAGTTTGCCGATGAAGGTAGAAAAGTTTGAACACAGAGCTGTCATAACACTGCAAATACACTTCCTGTAGCATTGAACATATTTGTTACTCTTTATTGTAGGAATTGCTAGAAAAGTGGTGCTTTTCACTGAAAGAATAAATGTTGGTACTTGGTTAATAACAAATAGTGATTCTTTGAAAGCGAGTTCTAAAATCAGAAAGTATTTATCAGGACCAAAGCTGCGTCCACACAGGGAGTGATTAGCTCGTCACGCATTGCTGTGAAGATGACGGTTGGTCAGTAGCAGATATTTCAGACTCCAGCTGCCTAGGTAAACATCTAATGTATTTACTAACCTGTCAGTTATTGGTTTCCTTCACTCTCTTTGGCAGTCGTATGAATCACTTCTGATTGAAGTCTTAAGAAATAATTGTTCATTTAACAACAGTACCACATGTAAGAACCATACACAGCCACAACAGCCCAGCAGCTCCTTCTCATGCTGGTCACCAGCTTGGTGACACACTGCCATGGGATGGCATCCATTCTTCAACCAGCTATAATCAGATCCAATAAATTACACCAAACAACAGTCAAATGTATAGTTTGTTTTGAGAAGATGGAAAAAGTAATTCCATCCATGTAGTAATTTCTTTCTTTCTTCCAGGCTCTACGATCAAGCTGAATTGCTCAGTTTCATGTGGGACTAATGTAAAACATGACTGCAATGCCACCTGGAAGATCAATGGAGCTCCTTTCAAAAACAAGGATGGGTACAGTCAAACTATCAAAATGTAAGTCTGTGTATAATGTTATTACACATTCACAATGTACAAACAGATACATGTGCTCTTATTCTTTAGTTCATAAGTGTTTTGATAATCCTTCTTTAGGTATTTTACAGAATAAGTTAACATTACAACCTTTTTGGGCACCATTTTTTCAAGACTCACACTTAAGAGAACCAGAAAAGTCTGTTGAAAACATGAGAAATGTAACTTTTGTGTATTTGCTATCCTTAGTTAGCTGATGCAGTGAACCTTCCCGTTGAACAATAACCTTGGTCTTCTTTCTTTAATAAAACAAACTCTTTTCTTTTTCTTTTTTTTAGAGAAATTGATGAACGGTCAAAGACTACCACTGCCAGAGCAATCCTGACCATTGAAAAAGTATCTGCAGAGGATTTTAAACATACGTTTGAGTGTTTTGGCATGGGCTATTACACAAAAGAGACTGCGCCTTTAATTCTTAAGCGGAAAGGTCGGTGGCAGGACCCCTAATTGTTGTCAATGAATATGATTGTGTCCAAACAAAGATGACACTTGTTTGTTTCCAATATGATGTACTGTCATTTTTAGTGAGTCTCATGGAATTTATTGATCAAAATGTTGAATATTGTTACTTTAACTGAGGCATTTTAGTTTAAACTCTAATTTTGTGTTTTCTAGAGTCCATAATTCCACTCGCCATTGGAGGATTATGTGTGTTGTTTATCGGTGCCTTAGTTGTTGGGCTGATCAAATACTTTGCTATTGACTTAGCTCTGTTATTACGACCCTACTTCCCAATAAGGAGCTGCAATAAAGGCAAGAAAGTAATAACTTTTCTTTGTGTTTTGTTATCTTAGTTTTGTACCAACAGTTAAAGGAATTAGGTACAATGTGTTAATCAGTCTTTAGCAGGGATGTTAGTACTGTATATATTTGAGCCTGTATGTATAACTTTGCTCCTGTGTTTATTAGAGAAAATCAAAAATAAATCCAAACTTGTACACGCAGTTCTTGTTTTTTAAAGTCATTACAGATGTTTGTTGTATAGTCATTCCACCCTGGAAAAAGAACTCTTCAAAGAAATCATTAAAAGCCCCAAATTACCATCAAATTCACGCCCACGATGAGTGGATGTAAACTTCTGACCACTACGGTACAACTTCAGATGACTCGGTTGTCACATCAGCTTCCATGGATTTTTTGTTTCTCAGATACAAGGATATATGATGCCTATGTGGTCTATCAGACGCAGAGCATAGACAAGGTCACGGAGGACACGCTCTCTCAGTTCATCACAAAGACTTTGCCCTCTGTCCTCGAGGATAAATGTGGATATCGACTCTTCATTCACGGGAGGGATGACGTACCAGGAGAAGGTCGATATTTTATCTGTTCTACTTGTAATTTTGGGCGTTTAAGACTAAACATATTGTATGTATTTGTGATTCTGATTTTACTGTCTCCAGTGTTCTTTGTAGACCACTTTATGTGCTGAAGAGATGCCATATTGTACTTTTTGTTGTGCCACAACAGACCGCCTGGAGTTGGTGGAGAAATGCATGAAGCAGAGCAGGAGGCTGATGGTCATCCTCACACCAGATTTGGGATCAGGGCCCGTGATCACAGACAGACGGCCCGCCTCACCCGAAACCTCAGTGGTGGGAGGGTTTGACTGGCAGGTGAGACTGGCGTTAGTTTCAATACCTTTAACTCTATTTACATAATAGTGAAAAATGTTGAGAAGGACTGAGTATGTGCCAGTAGTTGATGTCATGGCTAAACCAAAACCCAGATGCAAAACACAGACAATAACTTGTAAACTTAATCTGGAAGTTTATTCACACAGTTACTAGCAGCTGAGATAATAAGACTTGGATGAACTTAGGGGCAAACTCATAGCGAAAGAGCTGGGGTGTAGGGTGACTGATTAAGGGAAAGAAGCCAGAAACAGTGATTTAGGATAATTTTACTGGACTCAAGAACTGAGGCAGTTACTGCCTGAGTGGATGCTCATTGGTTAATGCGCTAATGTGTACTTTGTGTTTTGCTGGAGACTGGTCTTCAAGTTCACCCTCGCCTGCCTCTAAATGTCTGCATTTGGGTCCAAATCACAACTATCAGTCAGCACATGGTGGAACAGGAGTTTCTCATCATGGATGTGCAGCTGACTAATTTGTGTGATGCCTTCAAGTCCATATGGAACAAAATCTCTGAGGAATGTTTCCAGCATGTTGTTGAATCCATGCCACAAGGAATTAAGTCAGTTTTGATTGTGATAGGGGCTCCAACATGGTACTAGCATGGTGTAACTAATGAAGTGACCAGTAAATGTTAAATATTAATGCCTTAGCCCAAGATAATGAGATAATCAACTGTTAATCATTCTACAACTGTTTGATATCATGGCATAATGCTTCTGTACTTGATGGAAAGTACTTGTGTTAGTAAAACTCCAGTGTTCAGTAAAGGAGTGACCAGAGAGCTGTTGATCATTTACCAGGTGGGGCTCCACCATGCACTGGTCCAGAGGGAACTCAGTGTGATTCTGATCCAGCTGGGGGACATTGGGCCACAAGGATACGCACACCTTCCCCCTGCCCTGCAGCACCTGATTCGTAGGAGTGCCCCTCTAAGGTGGCCCGAGGGCTCTTGGAGCGCTGCAGCATGGAACTCGCGCTTCTGGAAGAGAGTGAGATACCTGATGCCTGCCAGACCTGCCAAAAATGTGCACAGTCTGCTATAACCTTTAAATGATTTACTTTTAATTAGCTGTACATATGTAAGGAAAGGGTGATCCCAATTTACATGCTTTGTAAATCACAAGCAGCCAGTAATTACAGACATTTTCATACATGATCATTCATTTGTTTTACTTCTAAGCCGGCTAGTGACAAATACACTTCTGGCGCTGTCTCTGAATCTTTTTTTGGTATTACTCAGCTTCAGCCTGACCTGTCAGAGGCTGCTTTTTGTTCACCAGTAATGGACCCAGTAGTCTTGCCCCCTCTGAGGTGAGGGAGGTCATGATTGATGCTGTAGAAATGTGATGTAATGAGTGGTTGATTGGGCCTTCTGAGGAGTATAAGGAAGGAGTTGTTGTCAAACTCCAAAGACTGGTTTCTGGCTTTCCTCAACTATTAGCTCTTTCATGCATGAATTATGAGAAACTGTGTGACAGGCAGGATTGGACCGCAATATGCAGACTCTGGAAACAGGAAAACGTCATTATATTAATAAAAGAGACACAAACTAGTACTGAAACTAATTTGATTATTATTAAAACTAAAGTGAAACTAAACATTTTCAAACAAAAGAAACTAAACTGAATGGAACAGAAAGGAAAAAATTGAAAATTAAATTTAAAAAAATGTAAAAAGTTCAAAATATTAAATTATGCACAAACTATTTAAATGTGTGCAACTGCTTGTTTGCTTATTTATATTCAAATAAAGCTGAGGCTGGTCATGTAGAAAGCCTAAATCCAAATACTTTTGACACAAAAAGCTTTTAACTGTGAAAATACATGAAAAACATTTGCAGCAATCTTTCAGTACAAGAGTAAGAAATACTTTATACTTGTTTCAAAAGCTGGGAAACGACTGTGTTGCAGCACTCATAACATGAAAAACAATTTAGCTCAATAAAATAACTTCACAGAAGAAAATGGTTTTGTTCAAGATTAATATAATAATCTATGAAATTTACTGTAATGGTTGCTTGTGATTCATGAAAGGTGAATACAGTGGGATCACCCTTTCCCTCAGTGATGGATATATGGAGCCTCATGAAGCTTTGAAGCTTTCCATCTAGTTGGTTCCAAAAAGAGTTGTTTCTCAAGGCTTCATGTGCACCCCCCCCTTTTTGCTGGTCAAAAGCTTTATTGCCTTCATTCAGCTACTGTATGTGTGATGGCCTCTTGGCTGTTTTGCAACAATGTCAGCATGGGAATAATTACTGTCAAGAACAGAAATAAAAACAACTTAACTTGATTTTGTGTGATTCATTCATCCATTCATCAGTTTCTGATTAATGTCTGGGTGATGGTAATAGATGTCAAAAACTTGTCAGTTTGATTTCAGTCAGTTAAGTAAATCCAATAGGACACAAGATGTTCATGTTACAACTGCTGCAGTTTTTTTTCAAAAGATGGGAGAGTAATTGCGTTTATAACTACTGGGGTGATGTTGATGTTATTAAGATATAATTTTTCAACTGTGCATGGACTCGGTCATTTTCTCTTTTTGGAAGTAATCCACTCAGTTATGAATCCTCCTCTTGGAGGCCACTCCAGCCTTAATCCCTGCCAAAAGTTGCTAGATCTAATGTAATTGCTAAGCAGTGATGGAATAGTTTCCTTGAAAAAGCAATCCAATTACTGATTACTCCTTTAAAAAGTAACTTACTTTACTGATTACTTAATTTTAGAAGTAACTAAGTTTGATTACAAGTTACTTTATTAGTTACATTCAACAGCTGCCAGTGTTGTGCCAAAAAGTGATCGTCTGTCATAAAGTGATTCTGATGTTTCTGTGTGCTTTTATGTGTAGTGTGAGGTGAGATGAAGCAAGCCACGGAGGTGTGCAGGTGGATAGCCAAATGACCAATTGGTAATATTCCACAAAAGCAGTGCTTCTCAAATAGTGGGGCGCGCCCTCTTGGGGGGACCAGGGGGGGCACGTCTGACCCCAGGGAACATGCTTTTTTTTTGTCGTACTAGAATAAAGTGTAATTGCACATCCACAACAGTAGGTGGAAGTGACGCTCTCATTGTCAGAGTGTGCGCAGTAAGTTTTTTTTTTTTTTTTGCTGTCCCACAGCATAGAGCAGACTCCATGGGGGGACGCAAAAGGTTTTCTTCTTCCTAGGGGGGCATGACAGAAAATAATTGAGAAGCACTGCACAAAAGGGTGGTTTATTCTGAACATCCAAAAAATACAGCACTGGCTTAAGCTATAGGTTACTGAGGAGCATACCATTCCACGCACACACAGAAGGTCTCTCTCTCTCTCTCTCTCTCTCTCTCCAGAACAACGAAGAAGGGTAACTTAACAGTCACAATAGACAAGAGGTGCCACCATGTGGTAGTACACAGCATTACAATAACAGTGACTGTTACATAGTCCCCCTGGTGAAAAAAAGGCTGCCCTAGCTGACCCCAACAAATCATACTTAACAGCACTTTATACATAGACAGTACAGCTAAGCTAGGTTTTTTTTTACACTTTAAAAAGAGAAACAAATCGCAACCTCCCCCCAACAAGGAACACTTGGAAAATGAGAGCAAACCAAACAGTTGCACGTACTCAATGCAACCTACAGTGTACTAACGCTGTCCGAATTTGTCCAAACGAAAGACGGCCAATTACAGGTCAAGCCTGGCAGTTTGAAAAGCATTAGTCCATCTGTTAAGATCCCAGCCAGATGTGATCCTAGGGTCACGGCTGGGCCTGAGGTTGCAACGACCAGCAGGAAATGAATCCGCCTCGGACCGGGGAAACGGATCACTGGCAACCATGTCAGCCATACTGGAGGGAGGGTTGACGACAAAGTCGATATCCGACACCCTCCCCCAATGGGAGAGGACACAGAATATTCATTCGAAGCGAGGGAGTCCCAAGTGTGAAACTGTTGCATATTCACAGCATGATAGACACCAGGATCCACGCCTGAGTCCACCCAAGTGAGCCTGTAGTTAACATCACCAAGCCTCTCAGATACACACAACGGTCCCTCAAACAAAGGTGTGAGCTTGGCGGTAAAATTAGCGTGTGAGTCAGACTTAGGGTGGGTCTTACTCCTAATGAGATTGCCAACACGAAAGGTAGCGTTTCGGCGTCTGAGGTCATAATAGCATTTTTGTGTGTCATGACTATAGTCAAGTGCTGCTCAAAGGAGGGAACATCCTCCAACCGAAAGCGAATCAAAACATCCATGTGTCCTTTGAGGCTCCTCCAGATAGCACTCGAGGACCGTGGTTCGGCAGCTTGACCATCTCCAGTCAGTGCTCTGAGGGCCACAGGCAGCCCTGCTCATGGGTCTATTACCTGAAGGGCCACTGCCCCGAGTTATCTTAAAGACATGTGGACATACAGAAGGACACAGAGGCCAACATGAAGATAAAGAAGTATTCAAGAAGTCAAGAATTCAGGCCTTGATTGCCAGATTTTATTTATGTTTATTTATTTAGTTATGTTTGTGTTGTCTATCTGAAGTCTGAACTCCAGAATATCTTGTTGTACATTTGTGTGATTAAAATACTGACAAACAAACCTGTTAGTAAATACTGAATAACTGACTGCAACAAAAACTTGCTCAGGCCTATCATTAGTACCACATGGGGGTGACTGTCAGGTGATTTGACCAGTTCTGGTCCTGATGGGTCCAGATGGCTAACATACCTGACTTTACTTTTTACCATCATGATAACCTGTAATCTTTCCACCATAACTGAATTCATCCAAACCAGCACATTGCAGGGAAGACTGCGGAAAGAGCAGAGCTGGGTTAGAGCTGTTGCATCACACATCATCCTCTAAGCTGTCATAGGACGAGAGGCAGGGTACACCTGGACAGGTTGCCAGCCCGTCACAGGGCTCTATTCACAGTTGTTGGTTCATCAGTCTTAAAGGAGTTACAGGACTGCTTCGGGCTGATTAAGATGAATATTCACTTTTTAACCTCAATTAAAACCAAAACACTTATGAATTATGGTCCATAAAAATTTCAGGGCCTCTAATTAGCACATAGTATGAGTATGTAACAGCACAAAGTAAATTACAATAAAGCATAATTTAGGTATGAATGACTTGTAAATTCAAGCTGGCGACCTGTACAGGGTCCACCCTGCCTCTCGCCCTGTGACAACTGGGATAGGCTCCAGCCACCCCGTGACCCTGAACAGGATAAGCGATGGATGGATGGATATAAAATACATATATAAATGAAATATGCCCATCTTTCCTTAAGACAAACAGCAGAACACATTTTGGTGTTGAATTAGAGGCAGAAACAAAAAGGTCTTCTCTGTTACATGAATGTGATGCCATGGTAGAAGCAGCAGACAGAGTTGGACCAGTGGACGTCTTCAATGACAGTGATGTTTTCATATGGCAGTTGCCCTTTGATGGTGTGCTTTATGACAGTTGTGTTTTAGTTAAGTGTACTATCAGTGAAGAGAATTTAATAGAAAGCGACCCTGACTGTATCAGGATGAGATCCTTGGACCCATTGTCAGATACTGGTGCAGTGGGCCCTGGGTTCCTCCTCACCCACCCAAGCCTCGTGTGGCAAAATTATGCAGGCGGTTCCTGGAGGATGCAGTTGATACCACAGACTCCACCCCAGTTGCACAGCTTTTGCGTCAAACTGTCCAGGAGCTCAGTGATGCCCTGATCCAGCTCTGGGAGGAGATCCTCCAGGTTCTGGACCATCTGTCGTCTCATTGAGAACATGCCCCAACATTGTCAGGCATGCATTCAAACACTTGAGAGCCATACAAATACTTTAAATACTTTGACCCACATTCAACCATTGATTCTTTGTTGCTTTTACTCATTTAGTGTTTAAATCAGAACTGAGGAGAATCACTTGTTGTGGAAACTATTTTTTTTAAGGCATTGAAACTAACAGGCATAATATAACCCCGAATGGCCGCAATATGTAACCAGGTAACAGCAGAAAAGATCATTAGCATTTATTCAGTCAAACTGAATTTGTGACGAGTATATGATGTAGTACTGCATGCAGTTTTGTAGTGGCAAGCAAAGACAGAGCAACTCTGACAACTCTTGATTCATAAATGCATACCTTTTATCATTAATTTAACTTATTTAATTTATAAAGAAACAAGGATCTGATCACAATTCCAGGGAAATTTATCACTTCACGTCCGAGTAAAACCTTTCACAAAGACATAAATAAAACAGCAAATTCTGTGACTTACTCTGTTTAGACAGAATCTGAAGCCTTTCCAGCTCTTTGGTCATTTCAGTGTAGTTGATACGCAGCTGGTCTCTTTCTGTTTCTCATGGCGGAGACATTTATAGCTGAATCGTGTACTGAAATAAATCACGACCAAGAGAAGGATGCTGTTGAAGACCTTCTTCCTTCATAGTTAGACTGTTTAGTTCAGACCAAAAACACCTGGAAAACCAAACTGCATTCACTGCATCAACTTCAGCAAAACAGAAGAGAAGGTTCAAATCTGATGATGTTCACCCCAATGACTGTATGAAAGATGTTTTCTACTGTTATTGGTGATAGATGACAGATCATTCTATAAAGGCTAAAGGCTAAGCTACCATATTAGATACAGTACCAGTCAAAAGTCTGAACACACTGGTACTGTACTGGAGTTTGCAGTCCAGAAGATTTTCTTTTGTCCACCTAAATGCAACATTTATTGTGACTGTACTGCTGTACTGTCCTCACTAATTTAATCAGCCATCAGACAAATTATGTTGATTTACAAAGAAGATGATTTTGGGCCAAATCTAGTTTAGTAGCAGGAGAAATCTTGCCCAGAGGGCAGCAGAAATCACAACAAATATAACATTAAAGTTCTACCAAGATATTTTAAGGGGCCAAAAAGGACTGGATTGATTATAATGACAGCACAATAACACAGTCATAACGATACCTGCAAAACAGCTAATTTCTTAATTTTATAAATCCTGTTGATTGCACTCTTTTTTACCAATATAAGCAAAGACATTACACATAAAAGCACATAGAAACATCTCAAATCACTTTATGGCATACTATCACTTTTTGGCACAACACCGGAAACAGGAGCGTAGGTCCAAAACAACAGGTCACAGCTGATGGAGCATTTTAACCAGTTTAAGCGCAAAGGCGGAGGCCCGGCACGACTTTGACACAATTGTAGTGGTCATCTGCAAAAGTGGGTTCAGGTTTCACTTCTGAAAAGATGTTTACTGGAACATTGTCCCCGGTGTAGCTGGAGCAGCTGTTACAGCACAGACTGCAGAAAGTCTGGGATTTACTGTTTTTTTGGCTTAAATCTGTTTCCATAAAGTTGTACTAACAAATTCCACTAAGTGGCAGTAAAGGCCAGCTTACTCAGCTTACAAAGATGGGTTGATAAATAAAAGCAAGTTGTGCAAAAATAGAATATTGTTTTCCATCTCCAGATGAGAGAAACTCTAAATGAGCTTGAAAGCCCTGCAGGCACACAGCAGAATCCTTCTTAAATACTTGCTGACGTCTCCACACAGGATGCAACTGAAGAAAACAGAAATATGTTGTGCTGAGGCAACAGGTAGATGCCTTAAAGCAAAAATAAATAAAGTCAAGAAATTCAGATTATCAGTCAGAATTTAGAAAGTCTAACTGCTGTTAAGACAAATTATGAAAAAAGTGTGTTACCAGCCAGAACAGCACTCTGCAGACGGAGCCTGAGGGGCTGCAGTCAAAGCTCATTAAAGAAGAAGCTTTGAAGCAGAAGAAAAATGAACTTAGAGCTGAGATCGAAGCCCTCAGCATGTCAGCTCCTGCTCTGCAAGCTGAAACCACAAAGTTTACATGTGTGAGTGTGTCACACTGTAACTTCCTGTTTTACTCTGGTGGTCTTTCATCTGTGGACTTTTGTGTCTAGTTTAACTTCCCTTGTCTCCTTATCTGTGATCAGTTTCAGCTGCTCTCCCACCTGTTACCTTGCTGTTCTGTGTGTGTGTGTGTGTGTGTGTGTGTGTGTGTGTGTGTGTGTGTGTGTGTGTGTGTGTGTGTGTGTGTGTGTGTGTGTGTGTGTGTGTGTACGCACTGTCTCAGTCTCCCCTCATCCTTTGTTGTGTGCTCCTTGCTGAGTTCTGTGTTACAGTCTACTGTTAGTGTTTCACTTTTGTTTGATTTTGTTTATTAGCTGTTTCAAAGGTTGACAAAAATATTATATTCATCTCAACAACATGAAAATGATGAAAGTGCTCAGAAGAAAAAAAAAGCCTAATAATGAAATAAATCCCAGGAATATTACAGAAGAGGGCGAGTAGTTGTTTATCCAGTAGAGGGAGACAAATCTCACTGTTAGTGTGTTCATCAAGGATTTCTTAAGACAACCTGGAGGAATCTGCCTGTTTGACAGCGGTGTCCTCACAAAATATATTTCCTAAAGAGCAAAGGGAGACTGAAAACATTCAACAGTTTGTTTGGAGAAAGCAGAGTACGTCCAGTTGATATTTTTTGTGTTATATTTATGAAGATATTGAAACACCAGTCCAGTTACAGTTACATTTTTAAGCACCTTACATTGAGATTATCACCGCAAAGTATAACACACCGTCACTAAGAATAGAATTATCCAGGCTCTAATGGGAAAACAACATGAAATCATTCAATGCTCAAACTGCAGGATAGCGACATATTTTATGCATGTGCTTTCCACACTAGACTGCTGTTTGCAGCAACAGCAGCAGGGAATAACTGTCCCTGCAGCAGCTGTAAGAAACCGACTCAAACAGATGCAGATCACCACCGCTAGGTGGCGACTGTCAGGCAGTAATGAGGAAACACACTGCTCTGCTGTTGCATAGATTTCCTCAATGACACACGAACTGCAGAGAGCAGCTGCTGCATGCACACCCTGCTTTAACTTTAGACTTTTACAGGCACACTTTTAGTAATACGCGATGGAGAATTAATTGAAGCCGGGGTGGATGCCGCGAAAAAAGTAAGTGATCATTTTAACATAATCAATGCTTGTTAATTAATATAGGCGGGAAAAAAAACACAAATTAACACCATGAAATACATTTAAGAAGAATTCTAAAAGACTGTCTGATTGACCAGTTTTATTACACTGCATCAACAAAAGTGCAACAAGAGAATTCTTACTGGTTGTTCTCGGTACAGTGTAGATTCAGGGAAACCAGAAGGTAATAATATTAATTAGACAAGTGATTAGTCTGTTAATACGTCTCAGTTCACTGCACTGTAAGAGCTGAAGCCAAGAATATAATATACACAGGACATATTTTAACTTCAGTTTAAAGGGATCATATATAATGATTGTGTTGGATGAACTGATGTTCAGTGTAGCTTATAGTCAATGCAATCAGTGCAATATGCAATATATTTAGTTAAAGTTGGAACATAATTTACTTCTTACTGAAATAATTCATCAGTGACTTTGTTCAGTTTGCTTTCTTATTTTTGAACACACACACACACACACACACACACACACACACACACACACACACACACACACACACACACACACACACACACACACACTTTTCCTCTAAGCCCTTTGTGTTCAAATTTGTAATTTAAGTTGGCAACAGGAACAAGAAAAGCTGATCTGCAGCATCATCCAGTGACACAAGGCAAACCACTGTACCGAGTTCATCAATTTAACACATTTTAAAGTATAATTTAAAGATGTTGATTTAAGCTTTAGTCTCATTCAATGAATGGGATTTTAGTCCATGCTGTGAATTTGCACCATACACCGCAAACGGTCATAGCTGCCTCAGTGTTTCGGTTTTTACCGCCGACATGTTTTTGCTAGAAGTGACTATATTTAGACCTTATCAACTACCCACCAAGTGTATTTACCAAGCTACAGCCATAAACTGTACAGTATATGTGCAACATCTGTGCAAAATATTATAATTTCACAAAAACTGAGTCGTCTGTACCACAGAGCATATCATTTTTCAGCTATTGCAATTAAAAATGCTCCAAAAGGCACAGACACCACAAAAATGATAAAGAGGTGCAGGTCATTTATTTGAATCAGTGGACATGATGCCTATCAAACAGCTACTGGCCACAGCTGCCTACCAATCGAAGCAGTGAGGCCCGTATTGTTAATGCTCAGCAAAATCCAAACAGGTGAGTTATATATTTGAAATAAATAAGTAAACAATAACTGTGAGTGAGATGATTTTTATAAAGGGGAACGTAGACTATAAAAGCTTTGATACCACACTGTAAGCATGGCTGATGCTGCACTATGAGGACTGGCTAGAATTTGGAGGCAGACTCTGGTAACTTTTAGAAAAACTGCAGTTTTTTGGTCCTTCAGCATCTGCTTCAGGTTTCAGCCCCGAAGGCTGATGCTTGATTTGCACCCATACACGCTCTGCATGGGTCTCCACATGACCTTTTACCTCCTTTGCCTGCTGCAGTGAGCTCCAGACATGGCTGTGGCCCGCCAGGCAGGACATGTGTGTGTCTGTGCGTGTAAATGTGCATGTGTTAGCAGAAGCAGGGCCGCGGCACGCTCCCATTGAAAAGGCGGGGTGACGGGAGGGGCAGAGGTTCCTGTCGATGACGTTTGGCCCGGCAGCTGGGAGCTGCTCCTCACTTTTGTTTCCCCTGTGACCCTTCTGACCCGGCACTCGCCCTGATGTCACACACACACTTTCACACACCTGCACATAGTCAGACACATGACCCCGCATACGCACACACATGCAGGGATGTGCAGGCACATATGTAAATTTGGATATTTACTGAAGCACCCTGTAGACACACACACACACACACACACACACACACACACACACACACACACACACACACACACACACACACACACACACACACACACACAAACTGTGCTCTGTGCTCCTGTGTGTCCTGTGGGGACAATCCATCATGACTTAATCAGAGAGCTGTGTGTGTGTGTGTGTGTGTGCGTGCGTGCGTGCGTGCGTGCGTGCGTGCGTGCGTGCGTGCGTGCGTGCCTGAGTCACTATATATAGTATTAAGAAAATCATAAACCAACACAACTTTTTAATTTCCTGGTTTGTCATGAGTTTAGATCATTCCCACATTTCGATTCTCACAAGGTGCTCAAAAGTTTTTACTTTTTAAAATCCCATTACCATAAAGATCAACATGTTTAGAGCTGAATATTTAAGACATTTGCTATACCTCTGCACGTAGCAGCACAAAGATTGCCACATCTAAACAGTCTCCTGATATCGGCCTGTTTGACATTAGCCTGTTGGTGGCATGCATCAGAGTCAGAGCTGAATTTGAGCTGGTTTACATGTTCAATCATGGCATGGTTAACACCTTAAATAAATTGCTTTATTTCCCTCTAACAATGGGGACAAACACAACATACCGATATCAGCATCTGTTACTTTAAACATTGGCATTGGCTCACAAGTTTCACAGTTAGTGAAATCCATGTTGGAGGCACTGCTAAACGAAGTTCACCACAATCTCTGATGGTAGCTGGGTTGTGTGTTGCACTATCCAGCATCTTTCATGTGTTAGTAGCTTCCCAGCAAACAGTTCAATCTAATGCTGAGAATCAGTTGGAACAATTATAGATTCATGGTGAATGTGCCATTTATCGCATGTAGAATTCACGGTGCTTCCTGTGAACTAGTGATGAAAACGTTTCGCTCTAGGCTGACAAACCCATAGAGAAAATTGCCCTTATTTGCGACCCTAATCTGCCTTTTGAAAACTGCAATTACAAAGATGCTGGCCAAGTTGCCATGGAGGTTTATGTGGCCTCAGTTATGTGGTAAATCTCAGTAATGTGTGGCTGCAGAATCACTCCATCTCCATTACACCAAATACAAGCCTGCAGGAAACAGCAGGTGGTGTGTGTGTGTGCTAACATGTTTTCATGCTGCCTCCTTAAGTGACCCAGAGGGCACTGGCCTGAAGGCCAACCTATTGTGCTTTCAAAGTCCTGAGTGACCCTGTCCCATCCCCCTCTATACACACACACACACACACACACACACAAACACACAAACTGGTTTGTTTGACTACCCTCTTCATAGGTGGGAGCATGTGTAGAGCCTGTTAGCATAGTATTATGTCCATGTGTGTGTGTGTGTGTGTGTGTGTGTGTGGTTGATACCAGCTGGACTACTTCTTCCTCTGCCTGTTTCCACCCCTCAGGCCTTGTTAAAGGCCTGGAGTAATCCTTGCAGCCTGGATCAGTGTTTATCGAGTGTACTGTTTGAAGATCTGCTGTAGCCCCTGACGCTCATCCTGCCCCCAGCAAGGATTACCTTTACACCCACACTTACTTGCATCCATTTTTTCCTGCCTTTATTTTTCCTCATTGCTTAGATGATTGATTTTAGAGTAAAAAAGGCTGCACTGGACATTCACCCTGTTGAAGCATGTTAAAATGATTTCCTGATGGAAATGCTCCATGCAGGTGGTTTAATGCATTTTTTAAAACTCTGTTGGGTAGTGTGGCTGTGATGCATGTGCTAAAATGGCTTTACATACAAAAATATAAATATAAATATGTACAGTCCTAGTCTTACAACAAGTAGTCTGGGATATGCTGGCACATAATTAAGTGGAGACATTGAGCAAAACTGTGTAGTTTTGAAGAGAAGCATTTAAAAGACATCCCCTGTAATAAAATGCTGGACATTTTAATATTTATTCACTCACCAGCTGGTATTATCAGGGTCATACATGCATTAACTTGTGCCTACATGGTCCTGCTGCACTGTTTTTATGTGGTAGTTTTCAGCATAGAGGTGGAGTGTGTCTGCATGCATTTCCTCATTTTTATGTTACCTGAACCAACATTTGTGTATTAGTTATCTGTTTAAGGTTCAGAAGACCCAGTGCAAACTAACCACAGAAGGAAAAAGGTGTCTGGGCTGAAACTAAAGTCCGATTGAGATCCTGTCCTGTAGTGGGTCACGAACACCACACAGCTGGGTATAATGTAGACAATATGAATCTGGATTTTCTGGATTACAGATGCAGTATAGGAAAAGCTTAATAAAACACAAGAACCTGTTTTAGGAAACATTTTAGGAGCAGATAAAAAAAAAAAGGAGCAGGTTTGCCTCAAACGTGCAGTAACAGGCTATCATGGCTGTGATTGTGCTGTCAGATTAGGTAGCACTTCCATATGCTTCCTCTTTTGTTCGAGGCAGAAATGCTGCTCAGGTCAAACAAAACTACTCCGATTTATCTTGTGTACACAGTGGCGGCGGCTACACCGCGCAGCACCGTGCCGCGCTACGTTTCGACAGGCTTGGTAAGGTGCAGGCAGGCGGCCGGGAGCAGGACACCTGTTCATCCTGCGACTAGAAGCAGATGGTCCACATGGTGCCTGCTTCCCCAAGGGGAAACACTGTCAGCTGAGCCCCAATTAAGGAGTCATAGGGGAGCGGGTGTGGGGGTGGATGATGGAGAGTCGAGAGGAAAATCAGTCTCATAATCAAATAACTGTGATGTGATAATTGAACAAATCAGACTTTGAAATTAAAAGACGGTTAAGCTAGTATCCCTTCTTTACTTGAATTTTTCAGAGGCTGAGTGCCCACACTGATCCACACAGAGACAGATGTATGATACGCTTCTTAAGGCCCTGCCTTTGCTGTAAAACCCTCTAAACTGTGGAATAAGATATCCTGAACTAAGTTTGTTCCAGCTCATTTCATTTGGCTTTTATTCAATTTATTTATTTTTTTTGTAAATTGGAAAAGCTTATGTGAGAAAAATGTGTGATATTAATGAATTTGGCATCATGAGTAAATGTGAGCAGTGGTTTTCAAACTTTGTGTATCCAAGGGAAAACAAAAGGATCAGTTCTGCTTTTGTTGCTTTTCTCTCAGCCCATTTGAGGCACTGCAACTCATCATTACTCTGCAATTTTTTTTTCTCATTTATTTATTTACTTATTTTTTGCTAGCACACATCAGGCTTCATTTGTCTTATCAAAGAGTTTCACACAATCCAGGATGAAGCTGTGCTGCCTTTTGTTCAGATGATGTAGGCCTGCTTCTCCTCTGAAGGGATGTTTGGTTTCCAAGTGCTTCTTTCACTTATTGTGAGGATTAGTATTAGCCAACGTTTCCCAAATGACCACAGAGAGCTTTGCATGTTGAAGCTGTGTGCGGTCACTCAGGGACAGTTTGGGAAACATGTGAAACAGCTGCTCTTGTCTGCTGTCGGTCTTTTAGCTTGTCACTTGTTGCAGAGAACACAGAAGTCATAACAGAAGAAAAAAACCTTGGCTGTAGTGAAGTGAAACCTTGTTAAAAAAACAATTAAGCCATTGTATGTGCTTGCCTTCAGTGGTTTCATTCTTTGGCTCCTTTCCCTGTACAGGCCAAACTTTCAGTCAATTTGCATTCAGAGTAATATTATTGCTCTTGGGCAATGTGCTTATTGGAGTAAGGCACACGTGCTCGTCTCCATAGCCTCTGCATTGGTCGAATTCTTATAATCCTTCTCTGAGTTATGCAAACAGACACAAATGTGGGAGCATAAATCTCATGTTTCCCGACCTGGGGAGTGTTGAACTTTAAGACAGGTAGTTTCTGTGATACTTTTTTCTGCTAGTGATTCATCGTGGCTTGCTCCGCACAAGATCCTCGCTGTCATTAAGGGCCTTTGATGTGTCACACTCTCGAACTTCCCATCATCCAGGAACCACGCAAAGGGACTGGGGTTCTCTTTGATAAAGTTTTTTTTTCTTTTCTTTTCTTTTTGAGGAAGTGTGTTCAAAGGATCGATACAGTAAATTAACAATTCACACCGTATGGGAACTATCGACTTAGACAATAGATAATACAATGCTGCATTATTTTAGCAGAAGAAGTCAACATTTCAGACTTTTTGACATCTAAATCATCATCGTGACCCCAACCTTAACTCTTCATAGGCAATGAGAATATATAATTTTTATCATGTTTTATCATGTAATTGACACACACCAAAAACAATGCACAAGTCTGTTTTGCCTTTGTCCAAAATATAGGGTTACGATGGGGTTATGGTGCAGTTATGGTAGGGTTACGCTGGGGTTATGGTAGGGTTAGGGGCAGAGTTACCACCTATGATCACTCAAAGCTTTCAGTGTTTGTAACTTTCAGAAACTCTAAAACATTTGCATCTTTTTAAATTCTTCCTTGTAGTCAGAGAATAGACTACAGAGGGAGTGACACCATAATTTGGCGGTGTTTATCGTAGGCGGAGGCAGAACAGGTATTACTGCTCGATGTGGCCAGATTTACATTTAAAGAGTCAGTGACATTTACTGTATAAACAAGGTGAGTGCTCAACCCTGAGGGATACATTCTGAGGTTTTAGACAAAAATGGGAACAGGAAGAATACCAGCACAACTGAAAAGGAAAGCAAAGAACAAAGATCACTGAGGCAAAGAACGAGGGGATGCATGCTGTAGATTGTGAGTTGAAGAAAAAGAGATGAAACAGAAATGGCTACGGGACAGCTTTGTGATAATGCTTTCTCGTAACTAACTAATAATAAAGACGAGGGAGTGCTGGGAGGCTTGAGCTTGCTAGGGGAATGGTAGTTCACCTTTTTTCCTAATTTTTCACAAAAACACTATTAGCATGAATAATCATTTCTGCAGCCATACAACCATGTGTCTAGTTTTTTTTATTTATTGTGATTCGTGTTGTGACTAAATAGAATTAAGAAAATTATTCAAATATAAAATAAGTTTTACCTTTGGGCAAAATAGTTCAAAATAGTCCTTATTTATCTTATATTGATATAGAGTGTTATGGACGAGGCTTCTTTAAGCCAGCTTTGTTCTGATTGGCTGTCCCACATAAATAGAAGGTGTAAACAGTAGGTTGGTGGTGTGCATCCACAGTGATAGTTGGGTGTCTGATCCAACCTTATTGCAGATATCTCCTCTCACTGATGTCATACAGAGCCAAGAGTTGGAAAAAACAACAGAGCATTTAGAGCAAGAGAAGTTTGAGCTTTTGGCTCAAAGCATTTGCTTGTACAGTAATATTTATGTGCTTTATTTGCATGTGTACTTGTGTAAAGATGTGTACATGCAGGCAAGTTTGATGTATATTGCACAGCTACAGTAGGTCAAGACTTAATTTGTAAAAACACCCTACACCATACAAGGTGTGCAGAAGCGGGTGCCACTTCTGTCAGCTAATAACAGAAAACTGAGTCTAGAGTTCACACGGGCTCATCAAAGTTGTACAGTAGAAAAATGCCTGATCTGATGAGTCCTGATTTAAGATAAGATAAGATAGTGTTTATTTGTCACATGCACAGTTATACACAGTACAATGCACAGTGAAATGTATTTTGTACCTGCAACCTAATAAACACACACATATAAATAAGAAGAATAAAAATAAAAAAAAGTAATTCACACTATACACTATACTCTATATACTATACACTATACACACTTTTTAAATTATAATATTTACACTGTGCAATAATGGTCCAGTTAGGGCTCAGAGTTGAGCAGACGGATGGCTTGTGGGTAAAAACTCTTCTTCAACCTTTCAGTCTTAGCCCTCAGGCAGCGGTAACGCCGGCCTGATGGGAGCAGGGAGAAGAGAGAGTGTCCAGGGTGGCTGGGCTGTTTTAGGATCTTCATGGCCCTCAGCCTGCACTGCTTGGTGTAAATGTCCTGCAGGTTGGGGAGGGTGGTTCTGATGGTCCGTTCAGCTGAACGAACCACCCTTTTTAGGGCCATGAAGTCCTGCTTGGTGCAGTTTCCCATCCAGGTGGTGATGCTCCCACGCATGATGCTCTCGATGGTGCAGGTGTAAAAGTTCCTGAGCACCTTGAGTGGGAGCTTGAAGTCTCTCAGCCGCCTGAGGAGGTAGAGACGCTGTCTGGCCTTCTTCACAGTGATGTTTATGTGATGAGTCCAGGACAGGTCCTGTGAGATGGTCACTCCCAGGTATTTGAAGGTGTCCACTCTTTCCACCTCAGCACCACTGATGACAAGTGGATGGTAGTCCCTCTGCTGCTTCCTGCTGAAGTCCACGATCAGTTCCTTTGTTTTGCTGACGTTGAGCAGGAGGTGGTTCTCCTGGCACCAGTTCTCCAGGCGGGAGACCTCTCTCCTGTAGGCTGTCTCCTCATTGTGAGAGATTAGTCCCACAACAGCAGTGTCGTCAGCAAACTTGATGATGACGTTGGACTCTGACGTGGCCTCGCAGTCATGGGTGTACAGTGAGTACAGCAGAGGGCTGAGCACACAGCCTTGGGGGGATCCAGTGTTGAGGGTGAGGGAGGATGAGGTGAGGTGACCCACTCGTACCACCTGTGGTCTGCTGGTCAGGAAGCTGTGAACCCACCTGCACAGGGATGGGCCCAGGCCCAGGTCCAGCAGCTTAGAGACCAGCCTGGAGGGAACTATGGTGTTGAATGCTGAGCTGTAATCTACAAACAGCACTCTCACATAGTTCCCCTTACCAGTGTCTATGTGTGAAAGGGTCTTGTGGAGGAGGAAGGATATGGCGTCGTCTGTGGATCTGTCTGGCCGGTATGCAAACTGTAGTGGGTCGAGGGTGGTGGGCAGTGAGGAGGTGATGAATGTCTTGATGAGTCTCTCAAAACACTTCATCACCACAGAGGTGAGTGCTATGGGCCTGAAGTCATTGGGGCTGCTGGGGTGTGGTTTCTTTGGGACAGGGACTATGATGGACTTTTTAAAGCAGGTGGGAATCACACACAGTTTCAGTGAGAGGTTGAATATCACTGTAAACACAGGTGCCAGCTGGTCAGCGCAGGTCTTAAGGACACGTCCACTAATACCGTCTGGTCCAGCCGCTTTCCTGGTGTTTACACGTCTAAACGCCCTCCTCACGTCGCGCTCCGTCACAGTGAGTGTCTCCGCCCCTCCGGCCGGGAGCGCAGCGGGCTGTCGGCGTCCCGACTCAAAGCGCGCAAAGAAGATGTTGAGTTCATCAGCCAGAGAAGCGTCGGCACTCACCGGGTGTGTGTGTGGTGCTTTGTAGTCCGTGATGGTGCGTAGTCCCTGCCACAGTCCCCTGGGGTCAGACTGTTGTAGTTGCTGTTCCAGTCTGCGGCCGTAGCGATGTTTTGCCTCTTTCACCGCTCTGCGGACGTTGTATGATGCAACCTTGTAGTCCTCCATGTTCCCAGAGGCGAGGCCGGAGTTGTAGGCAACGGTGCGGGACCTCAGGGCGTCGCGGACAGATTTATCCACCATTTATCCACCATTTCTGCTGTGACATTTAGATGGTAGGGTCAGAATTTGGTGTAATCAACATGAAAGCATGGATTCATCCTGTATCCTCGTATCTGTCATGTCCTGGGCCGTTGGCCCAGCGTTTTGTGTTAGTTTATTTCCTAGTGTTGTGATATGTCTGCGTCTCTGTCCTGAGTCTGTGCCTGTTCCCCGTGTTTAGTCAGTATGTTCCTTGGTTTGTCACTTCCTGTTTATTTTGACAGTCTGGTTTTCCTGTGCTTTGTGTTCAGCTTTGCTTCCCCTGTGTAATTAGTTTCATTTGCCTCACCTGTTGTTCCCTGCTGTTTCCTCTTGCCCTGATTACCCAGTGTGTATTTAAGCCCTCAGTTTTGTTTTGTTCTCTGTTGCGTCGTTGACGTTGTGTGTCCGTGTGTTCCTGTGTTCCCTGCGCCTGCCCTTCGTCTCCCTGTGCCTCCCTTCCAAGGTTTTTGTATTTGTGTTTCCCCGGTGGAATAAACGCCCTTTTAAGTTACCTCTGGAGTCCTGCGTTTTTGCCCTTCCTTGCCCGTTTCCTCCCCGGCCATGACAGAACGACGCAACCATAGTAAAGACCCTGCAAGCTCCGGCCGCTACAACGGCACTCGCCTGGCGCTGGGGGGACCAGCTTTTTTGAATGGTCCCCGGCGACGCCGCTCACCGCCCCCGCCTAAACCGCAGGTCTGCCGCGTGGGCGGACTGTTTTTGGCGCCGGCCGCTCCCTCACCTGCCTCTCCGTTCGCTCGCCCCTCTTCCCTCTCACAGACGGAGCAGCAAGGGAGGAGGAGGGTTTCCCGGCAGCTGCGGGAGGAGTTTTTTCCGGCGCCGCGTGGTATAACGCCACGGCTATCCCAGCCGTCTGCACAGGCGAGTCTTCAGCCTGCTTCCGTGGGGTGGAAGTTTGGCTCTCAGCAGCAGAAAGAGCAACTTCAGCCCGTCATGTACTCTGCTGCTTCCTCCCTCTCAGAGGAGAGCAGGAAAATTCTGATCCGAAGAGTGGACCGATTATGCTTGGACTTGTTATCTGACCCGTGTAAGGAGGAACAGGAAGCCATCACCACCAGGCTTCAAGACCTGATTGCCAGTTTCCCTTGGCTGTTGGACTCCTTGCACGGGTTAGTGAAAGACTTTGTAATCACCACCCTTCACCTACAGCCAGCACCACAGACCACTGCTGCAGCCTCTCAGCCACTCCTGTCAGTTCCCTTAGCTTCTTCCCAGTGTTCCCAGTCAGCTGTAGCTCCAGCTCCCCCTCAGTCGCAGTGTTCCCAGTCAGCTGTAGCTCCAGCTCCCCCTCAGTCGCAGTGTTCCCAGTCAGCTGTAGCTCCAGCTCCCCCTCAGTCGCAGTGTTCCCAGTCAGCTGTAGCTCCAGCTCCCCCTCAGTCGCAGTGTTCCCAGTCAGCTGTAGCTCCAGCTCCCCCTCAGTCGCAGTCCCAGACCCCTCAGTTAGCTCCAGCTCCCTCTGCTCACCCTGCTCCAGCTCCCTTAGCTCCAGCTTCCCCTGCACCCGTACCTGTTCCGCGGGTGGGGGCAGCCACGGACGGGCTGACCTCTGCACCCGTACCTGTTCCGCGGGTGGGGGCAGCCACGGACGGGCTGACCTCTGCACCCGTACCTGTTCCGCGGGTGGGGGCAGCCACGGACGGGCTGACCTCTGCACCCGTACCTGTTCCGCGGGTGGGGGCAGCCACGGACGGGCTGACCTCTGCACCCGTACCTGTTCCGCGGGTGGGGGCAGCCAGGTCCAAGCCTTCGCATCGGTCTTCTGTGTTAGCTGCAGCAGCAGGGTCTCAGTCAGCCTCAGTCGCTCTCTCTCGCCTTCAGTCAGCTCTAGCTCCAGTCGCTCTCTCTCGCCTTCAGTCAGCTCTAGCTCCAGTCGCTCTCTCTCGCCTTCAGTCAGCTCTAGCTCCAGTCGCTCTCCCTCGGTCCCCAGTGTCAGCTGTTTTAGTGCCCTCTCAGTCAGCTCCCTCTCAGGCCCCAGTGTCAGCTAGCTCTCACCTCTCTGTTTCCACGCAGCCAGATCTCCCTAGCCCTCAGGCTGCTCCCACGCAGCCAGCAGCGCTGTCTCGCACTCAGTCTGCTCCAGCCCCGGTAGCTCTCCCTCGCACTCAGTCTGCCCCAGCCCCTGTCGCTCTCCCTAGCACTCAGTCAGCCCCAGCTCCTGTCGCTCCCCCTAGCACTCAGTCAGCCCCAGCTCCTGTCGCTCCCCCTAGCACTCAGTCAGCCCCAGCTCCTGTCGCTCCCCCTAGCACTCAGTCAGCCCCAGCTCCTGTCGCTCCCTGTCCACTCCACTCTCAGTCAGTTCCAGTAGCTCTTCCTCGGTCCCCAGTGTCAGCTAGTTCCTGGCCTGCTTCCACGCAGCCAGTCGTCTCCCGGCCTGCTTCCACGCAGCCAGTCGTCTCCCGGCCTGCTTCCACGCAGCCAGTCGTCTCCCGGCCTGCTTCCACGCAGCCAGTCGTCTCCCGGCCTGCTTCCACGCAGCCAGTCGTCTCCCGGCCTGCTTCCACGCAGCCAGTCGTCTCCCGGCCTGCTTCCACGCAGCCAGTCGTCTCCCGGCCTGCTTCCACGCAGCCAGTCGTCTCCCGGCCTGCTTCCACGCAGCCAGTCGTCTCCCGGCCTGCTTCCACGCAGCCAGTCGTCTCCCGGCCTGCTTCCACGCAGCCAGTCGTCTCCCGGCCTGCTTCCCCGCAGCCCCCTGCACCTCGGCTATTCCCCGAGCAGCCCCTGCAGCTCAATAAAGCAGCAGTGTGTCCTGTTCCGCGGTCCCAGCCTACGCATCCGGTGCCTCACTATGTAGGCCCCGTTCAGCCCATGGGCCCCGCTCAGTCCGAGCCGGTGGGGGTCTCCGCTCAGTCCGAGCCAGGGGGTCCCGCTCAGTCCGAGCGCCCCGAGCCAGGGGGTCCCGCTCAGTCCGAGCCGATGGGGTCTCCGCTCAGTCCGAGCCAGGGGGTCCCGCTCAGTCCGAGCGCTCCGCGCCAGAGGGCCCCGCTCAGTCCGAGCCGGTGGGGGTCTCTGCTCAGTCCGAGCGCTCCACGTCGCCCGAGGGTTCCCCACCAGAGCCCGGGGTCGCCCGTCTCCGCCGCCGCATGCCCCGCGGTCGGCCTCCAGTGACCCCTCCTCGTCTCCGCCGCCGCATGCCCCGCGGTCGGCCTCCAGTGACCCCTCCTCGTCGCCGCCGCCGCATGCCCCGCGGTCGGCCTCCAGTGACCCCTCCTCGTCGCCGCCGCCGCATGCCCCGCGGTCGGCCTCCAGTGACCCCTCCTCGTCGCCGCCGCCGCTGGGAGCGCGGTCGGCCTCCAGTGACTCCTCCTCGCCGCCGCCGCTGGGAGTGCGGTCGGCCTCCAGTGACTCCCCCTCGTCGTCGCCGCCGCCGCTGGGAGGGCGGTCGGCCTCCAGTGACTCCCCCTCGTCGTCGCCGCCGCCGCCGCTGGGAGCGCGGTCGGCCTCCAGTGATTCCTCCTCGTCCTCGTCGCCGCCGCCGCCGCTGGGAGTGCGGTCGGCCTCCAGTGATTCCTCCTCGTCCTCGTCGCCGCCGCCACTGGGAGCGCGGTCGGCATCCCTCGTTGGGACTTTGCTTTGTGGCCCCTTGGCCCCTGCGGCCTCCTGAACTGTGTGTTTTTTGTTTTGATTTCCCACTGACTCCCCTGAACTGTGGACTGTTTTTTCCCCTGCTGTTTTTGTTTTGTCATAGGTCCTGAACTGTTCCTTGTTTTGACCCCCTGTTTTGGACATTGGAGCTCTCCGGCCTTGTGCTGTTGCTTTTTATTTCGTCCGGTTGTTTTTTGTTTTCTCATCCCCATGTTTTGCTCTGGGTTTTGGACTGTTATTCAGCTTGTGCCATTGCTTTTCTTTGTTCTGTTCCTTTTGCTTATTGTTTTTTGCCCTCGTGCTCTACCCTTGCTCCAGTGCTTCCTTGTGTTTTTGGGTTTGTTCCTGACTTTGTTTGCTCCCGGTCTGTTTTTGTTTCGGGCCCTCCTTCCTGGTCCCCCGCCTCCCTCCCTGGTCTGGTTTTGTTTCTTGTTTTGGCCGTCGGGAGCCGGCCTTTGAGGGGGGGGTACTGTCATGTCCTGGGCCGTTGGCCCAGCGTTTTGTGTTAGTTTATTTCCTAGTGTTGTGATATGTCTGCGTCTCTGTCCTGAGTCTGTGCCTGTTCCCCGTGTTTAGTCAGTATGTTCCTTGGTTTGTCACTTCCTGTTTATTTTGACAGTCTGGTTTTCCTGTGCTTTGTGTTCAGCTTTGCTTCCCCTGTGTAATTAGTTTCATTTGCCTCACCTGTTGTTCCCTGCTGTTTCCTCTTGCCCTGATTACCCAGTGTGTATTTAAGCCCTCAGTTTTGTTTTGTTCTCTGTTGCGTCGTTGACGTTGTGTGTCCGTGTGTTCCTGTGTTCCCTGCGCCTGCCCTTCGTCTCCCTGTGCCTCCCTTCCAAGGTTTTTGTATTTGTGTTTCCCCGGTGGAATAAACGCCCTTTTAAGTTACCTCTGGAGTCCTGCGTTTTTGCCCTTCCTTGCCCGTTTCCTCCCCGGCCATGACAGTATCAGGCTGGTGCTGGTGGTGAAATTGCCATGTGGGATATTTCTTAGCTCCCTTTGCTGCTCACTGCACTCAAATGACCTCCACAGTTACCAGATCTAAATCCATTAGAGCACCTTTGGGCTGTGGTGGAACAGGAGACTCTCATCGTGGATGTGCAGCTGTCACATCTGCAGCAACTGTGTGAACATTTAGATAAAAAATAAAATAAAATTGGATCTTCTGCTCAGGAAGGTAGAGTACGTTCTCCTTAGGTGTTTGACATGTCATGCATGAGTTGACAAGAATTCAATTTGCTGACTCATCAAGAATTAATGGATTCAAATGGTAAATTCGACCTAACAAAGTGTCCAGGGAGTGTGGATGTAATTTAAAGATGCTATACTCACATTTTCTATACTCTAGGCTTTATGAATGGCACTCCACATACATCACCTTTCAGCGACACTGTGTGGGTTTTGCTGGAACATCTTCCTGACCACGTCATTCGCAGGCAATACTGACTGTATTTCAAATGGAAACATGACACGCACACACATCACCCTCCATGAGACTGACTTTTGACCTTTAATGGTTCTCTCCCAGGATCAAACTGAGGATCTTTTGCTGCTCAGGCAAATGTTTAAACCACTAGACTATCAAATATAGAGCATGAGTTACAAAATGAACTTCATGCTTTATTGAATGTGACATAAAACAATTAAGCCTGTAAAAAGTTAAGGAAAGTTTTAACTGTGGTCTTTTTTGCAACCATGCAAATTTTGGTCTTCCACTCAGGAAGGAAGATATAATACAATCTTCCCAACAAAAATCCTTTTGTTCTGAAAGCAAAACGACCTGCTAACTGAAACTGTTTAAGTCCAGCCTGACGTCCTGTGAGACTGAAAGTAAAAATCCTTCTAGCAGTAAGGGCAGAGTTCCCTTTTTACTGTGTTAGTTTGATGTCTTTGGCTCACTGCAGCTTCCTTCCCCACCTGCTAACTTTCCATCAGACAGATACACACACACACACACACAGGCGCTCCCACTCTTGACACCCATTTTGGGAAGCACACACTGCTTTTAACATAATTGTCTCATTGTCTGAGTCAAGCCAGTCCCCCACCATGAAACAAAGATGTAGAAGGCAACAGCCGTCTCCACTGAGCCAGGTGTTACGCAGGGCTCAATTCTCTGTGCTGTTTCTTTCTTTCTTCTTTTTTTTTTTTAACTCATTCTTGTGTATCTGTATTTGTATGTGTGTGTGTGTGTGTGTTTGGGTGTAATGGCTCTAAGGACGGTGTGTCCGTGTGCAGCTGCCCGCTGAGGGCCCTCCTTTGTGTCCCCCTCCCCTCTATTGTCAACTCATGCCTTCTCGTCCATTCATGGCTGGAGCCGGCGGATGGTCTGGTGATGTGTGCGTGTGTCTGTGAGGTTTGGGAGGGGTTGGGAGATTGGGAGTGGGGGAGGGAGGGGGGGAGGGAGGGAGGGAAGGAGGTGGGAGTTATCCTACTATATCTCAAAATCCCTCTTTATTGGTGGAGAGGTAGGTGATTGGCATGTGTACAGAAGGAGCTTTGGTGAAGAGAGGAAAGTGAGATGTGTGTGCTCATTTCTGCATTCGTACTGGCAGGCAGACTCAGCGTGAGGAGGGGATAGTAGATGCCTTAAACTCCATCTGCTGTCAGTAACACTGCTAACCCTTCAGCTTCAGGACACAACACTCTGCTTCTCATCAACAACAAAAAAAAAGGAGAACTTCATGGTTGATCACTTAAGACTGCTGCTAAACTCGACCGGGAAGCTCATTTTTTTTGCTCAGCCCCACTTGTACTGACGGCTTTCTCCAGTTCTCTAGTGGATACGGGAGATTTTGATTTTTCATTAAAAAGGAACTGGGCCATACTCCTGGGCTTATTTTCTCAGCACCTTTATTGGAAAATTCTCTTTTTAGTTTTTCTCATGTTGCGCTTTGCTGCTGAAATGAGCAGCACGTCAGGAGACACTTTGTAGGAGTTGTTGGTTCTTCTCTGCTTTGCTGCCTTGCTGTTTTTCTTGGGACTGTTTGGTAAGTGTTATTATTTTTTTCTTGTCTTGTGATCATACTACCTAATAATGAATACATTCTGTATATGTGACAGTGAACGTATGTGTTGCCTTTGCATTTGCCTTTTTTATGTGTTTAAAGCTGCAAATTCTTCATTAATGTAACACTCAGACGCGTACATTTATAGACAAATAATGCCAGTTATTTACTGAGTGTGTTTTTTAGGGCTGTGTTATTCACTCTGGAAGGCTGTTGTGTACATTTGCAGTACAGCATGAGTTCACAGGTGAAATTAAGACAAGTTTTTTGTGGTTTTTAACCAGGGCTCTTTGGGGGATTCCTTGGGGTTCCCCCATCACACGATTAGTGGTTACATTTCTATCTGATTAAATTCATCTAAATAAATTATAGAATATTGATGATACTGATGTGAGTGTGTCCAGCCGTGAGCAACAGTTCTGGGTAACAGCTCTGGACCGCTACATCTCTCCATATGATGACCTTTTGGTTGGCAATGAGGAGGCAGAATCAGACATAACCGAGAGTCTGCACGGCTCAGAGGTGAAACTGAGTGCTACCCACTACCCCTACCTAAAAGGTCACACGACAGACAGTGGTGCTACGTATGATGAGGATGAATCTGGACACCACCAGTTGCAGTCAGGGAGGGTGTAAGAACAGGATGCTTTCAGGGAGGTCCCCTGTGGCTTCAGCAGGCATCTGTTGCCCCTCTGCCTATATGCACCCCCACCCCCATTCTCTGCACCCTCTTTGTCCCCCCCGCCCAGCCGGTCGCTGGCGTGGCAGACTGGTTCACTGCCGTACTGAGCCGGCAAATGGCAGCCGTGTGGTGGCCCTGAGGGACTAGTCAGGGTCTGTCCTCAAGGGAGCTCATCCTTCCACACACACCCAAGGGGGCTAACCCAGGATCACGACACATATAGTGATCCACACAGTGCACTCGCAGGATGGGCAGGATAGGTCACTGAAGTGCAGACTGCAGCATCTGCTCAGTGTGGCAGGACTCACAGCCTCCCCTCTATGAAACACAGACACGCAGAGTTCACAGTAGCTGGAAGTTTGTAAAAATCTTTCTCAAATGAGAAACTGATTATTTTATCTAAAGGGACTGAAAGGATCTTTATACAGTACCAGTCAAAAGTTTGGACATACTCACCCGAATGAGTAAACGTGTCCAAACTTTGGATCGGTACTGTAGTTCTTCTACATTTTGTAATACATTACTGTTTGGAGAATGAACAGCATAAACCAGGAATTTGGGAGAGTGCAATAATGAGAAAGGCCAGTGATTTGATATGTCGCTGTGGCAGAATAAGTAAAAATAAGTAAACAGTATATAAACTCTCCCAGTGCATATTAGCACTATACAGTCACCTGATTGGCAGACACTGTTGGTGCTGAACCTTCTTCTCTGCAGCCAAGTCCAGATTTAAGCAGGAGAGACTTCAAGAAGGTCTCTCGTATGAACAACAGTGAATCTTACAGAAGGTTCTATCACCACTAAAGATCAGCGTGTGATGGGATCTCGCCAGCTGTGAAACCAGTACGTTGCTGGAACGCATCCACCCTCCTTTTCATGTCGGCTGCACACCTGTAAATTATCGTGACTGCATCTTGCATTGTGGTGACGCTGCCATGTCAACAAAGACTGACAGATATATAAACACCTGCCAACGTACTCTAAATCTCCTTTGTAGCAGCTCTTTCTGCAGTATGCGCCTCTTCGACTGCATTGTTCCTTTATGATACACAGCCGCAGACAATAAAACAGTAGCAGCCGTGCTGGTAAATAATGTCGGTGTGTTACATTGCAGGTAAAGTATATCGAGAGGTTTCAGCACCAGGAAACTATACATATACTATTTTAAAACTACTTTATTAGGATTTATGAGTATAAGCATCAGCAGTTTGACACAGTAGATGCTTCTGTTTAGTTTTTCTTTTTTATGTTCTATGTTCAAGGCTTCAAACTTTAACTGCAAATTTTAAAATATTGGACAAATCCAACAGTGGTATTAATTATTTATTGAGCATATTTGACCTATGATGCACAAACTATGTAGCTTTAGTGTCATCCATGTCTTTGTGTAGTAATAAGTTATCAGCATTAAAACACAATTAAAATGTTTCATATAAGGAGAGGAAATTTCTGGATTACTTCTCAGCTTCTTAGAAAGAAAGGAACGAGTAAAGGCTTTCCTCAACATTTGTTGCTGTTCCTTTTTTTTTTTGCATAACGCTGTCTCTGACATGTCCTGGTTTTCCCAAACCGTTCATGTAAATACCTTTATTTATTTATGCACTTTCATATAGCCCGCATTGCCGGACTGCCCTTTGAGTGGATTTTCACACTCGCTGTGTCACTTTCATATTTCTGCTGACTCCTCAAACATTCCGTCTGCCAGCCTGCAAGTGAGATCTGTGCGGCTGATGCATTACCAGGCATGTTTTGCATGTTGGTGGAGGGTGAACGGGTTTAAAAAGCCCCAGCCTCCGTCTGTGCATGCTGCTTGGGCTGAGAGAACAATACTCCCATCACAGGAGGACAGATTGGGTGGCAGCTGCATTGTCGAAGGACAGCAAGCCAGACACACTTCTCTCTCCAACCCCCCCTCCTGATACACACAAACTCACTCTCGCGCCTTCCTATTGTGCCTCGTTTTTGGGGGGGGTGGTCTAAATTATTCCAACTCTCTTGTGGCATCCAGGATGACAAACAGCGACGGCGCAGCTTAGACGTCGGGGGGTCAGGGACATTAAGAGGCCCCCGCTTTCCGGTGCTTTAGCCTGAAATCAAAGAGGATTTTTCATTAAAACTGTGGCTCGAATATTTAACCACAAACAGGCGTGCATGCAGAGTGCAAAATGAACTCACTCGAATTGATTTGCAAACACTGGTGAAGAAAAAATGTCAGTTTTAATTAAAAAATAAGGTTAACCTTTGAATAAAGGAGCCTATTCTCTTTTGAAATCATTGCCCCTGCAGGTTCTAGTGTTCGAGCCCTCTCAGTCTTGTATGATGAGCAGCCTGCTTAAGCCTTCAGATATCATCGGGTTTATTTGTAATAACGTATTTAAAAAAGCTGTTTCAGTAATTAAAGAAACTATCAAATTAACAGTTTTTTAATAGTAACAAATTAACAGGACCTGCTGTTTAGCAAAAATCAAACTTATATAGTCTGTTTTATTTGTCCAGAGGAGCAGAACAGAGAACAGAAATCTTTCTTTCTTTTTACATCTGGGTTTTAAGAACAACACTTAAAGAAGACGCACAGAGGTTGTAAATAACATTCCAATTTACTTCTCACAGACCTCAGGGTAGTTTCACGCAAGTGGAAGTACCCTACGTGGGTATTTCCACAGATAAACAGCCCTGCTTAAAAACACAGTTACTGATATTTGTTTGTGATGTGAAGTGTTGTCACTGAAAACCAAAGCAGGCCCACTCCGTCCACATCATACCAGCTACAGGTGGGGTGTTGAATCAAGTCATCGTATGACTGGTTTTTAACTGTCACTTCCTTTTTGTCTGTCTCTTTTTGAAGAGAATGTTTTTGTACTGAGCAAAAACTGCAAGCAGAGGTACCCAGAAGAATGATCTGATTTATGCACAAAGCCAACTAAACTAAACTCAAACTAAAGGGAATCTTTATAAAAGAGACTGATTATAGTTTTTCTTATTTTTGACCATGTACGTATATATTGTTAAAATGGTGAATTAAATAGGATCATATTAAATATGAGACAAACATTAGGCTCCACACTCTGATTCACATTGATTTTTCTTTTTCTGCTCTTGGATCTGTATGTCAGTGAGAGTGGATTTTATCATCATGATTTTGTCATCTCAGGTGTGCAGCTCACCTGGTGTGCAACCCTGCTGTTTACAAGGGACAGCCAATCAGAAGAAAGCTAGCTTAAAGGGAACAGGAACTAAAACCACTTGTTTCAGGCAGAAGATGGATTGAGGAGCTAGCCCCAGTATAGTATTTAGTATAATATAGTATTTTGCTAATTCTGATTTTAGGAGAACTGTAACTGACAGGATATACAAAAAAAAATCAACTTTTCTTTAATGCAAAATATTATTTTCATAATAAAAGAACGTGTTAAACTTTACAGTTTCCCCCAAACTGCAGGAAGTTACAGGATCTTCTCTTCAACATCTCTGCTACTGGAAAGCAGTACAAACAATTCACTGAAAATGAGTTGCTGTACGCACACCTTTACCTGACACATTTGAACTTACTAAATAAAAGCAGGTGAAGCAGATTTAGTTAACAAAACTAATGTCAAGTACGCATCATTTTCCAACATGTTTATAAATTCATCAGATACCAGGACATTGACCCTTTTCTCTTTCTCACTCGTCTCCATGATTTTCTTCTTGCCTTCTTTGCTCGTACCGAGGCTGCTGCTGCTGCTGCTTGTGGCTGGCTCTGAACATTGGATAGCTTTAGCTTTAGCCGCTTTGCCTTTTTTAGTGTCCTTAAAATGTCCATGTTTAGCTGGCTGAGGGTGATTCAGGTGTGCAATTAGGTGTGGTGGTGGTCCTCCTGCATTCACTGTGAGTGAAGATACAAAGTAAATAACTTCCATGCTAATGGCACATTAGCATCTGCCTCTGAGTGCACTCATGTATGTGTGTGTGTGTTTGACTGTGTTGCTGTGCGTATGCTGCACATCCATAAAACAGACATATGTGAGTCTGATGGGTGGGACACTGATCAGGGCTGATAACAACTAGGGAGGACTTTTTCGTAAATTGCCTAGATTTTAGGGTTTTATAACCTGCCTTAGAATGTGTAGCAATTGCATTTTGCTTCCAAGTGCATGAAAAAATGAAAATGTGTGCCCATGAAAACAAATGAATTATTTACATTTCACAGACTGTGTTGGAAAAGTACACGCATGCAAAACAGTTCAAACTGCTGCAGCTCATTGACTCTCACACTGGTCCAAATCTTAAAATCACATTTAAAAAAAAAAAAAAGGAAATGCACACTCCTCTGCAGTTTCTGTCACAAAACTGTCGTAGGTAAAGATCCAGCACACCAAGTGCTGACTCAACATTTGATACAAGTAGCCACATCACCGCATGTTGTTTCTGTAAATAAGAAAATGACATGGTGTTAAATATAGTATAGGCTTGAGTTTTGCCTGTACCTTCCCTTGAAGTGCATTTAAGCTTTTAAAAGACAAACATGCCAAACAGCTATGCCAAACATAGCTGCTAACAGTAAAATCAGCTTAAACCCTGAAGCTTACAGTGTTTTTTTTTTTTTTTTCATTTACTAATGAGACAGGAAGTTAACACAGGAGTTATCATCGAATGTGTGCCCAGCGACTGGCCACAAACTTTGTACATCTTTGTACTTACTGTACCATCAGTACAGTATTGCTCATATTTATTTATAAATATGAGGAAATATTTTCCTCAAAAAGAAGTGCTTTTCTTTGTTTAAGTCTGGAGTCAATGCACCACAATGACCCAACCTAGACATTAACAGTGAGGCATGAATGCATGCGTAGATCAGGTAACCGGAGAGTCTGTCTGCAGGCCACACAAGCTGAAAGAAGGCATTTATTTTACTGATGTGAAGCATCTCAGAAATGACACTTTCATGTGGCAATATAGTTGGCTTATTTTCATGCAGCTGTTATTTCACAATGTAAAATGTTTTGCAAAAATTATATATATATATATATATATATATATATATATATATATATATATATATATATATATATATATATATATATATATATATATATATATATATACTCAGCCCTCTACTTAAGGCAATGCTTTAGACAGCACTGCTGTCTAAAACATTACAGTTCTCAACTTCTTCCTTTTTAAAGCTTAAGCTTCATAAAGCGTGCCAATCGAGGTACGCATTCTTCTTCTTATTGGAATCCTGCAGTAAGATCTTAATACGCAAATTAGCTAAATGGAGCAGGCAGACTTTGTCAAGACACATCCCAGGGCAGTGGAAGTGCTGCTGCTTTGTGCCCTGCATTTTTTTTCTTTTGCTGAAGAAGAGACTGCCTGTTAGCTTTTGCAGGGCATGCTTGAGATGCCAGGAAGAAGCAGAATAAAAGGACCTTTCAGCTGCTGGGGAGATTTTTTTTTTCCATTACTGCATACTTTAGATAAACAGATTTTTATTTTTAATTTAGAAATTAATGGAGCCACTAGAATTGACCGTATTTAATCAGAAATACAGTGTAATGGCTGTATAATAAAAACTGGGCATAATTTTGAGCCTCATGTCCAACCCTGTGTCATCATAGGATGGTTGTTTGTCTTTTTAAATCCAAAGTCAACTGCCACTGCATGTCCCCACATAGTCGCCAGGAATTTAACCAGTTGCTTTTTATGTTTTTAATTTCCAGGTACTCTCTCAGGACCAGTCAGTGAGCAGTTGAGTATCAGCAGAAACAGTGGGGTCAGTCAGGTGCGGAGCTGGATGTATGAGAAGGATTCATGGGCCTGAAGGACCATCTGGAGGATGGGACAGGCCACATCCTCAGCCCGGGGCTGGATCTGGACTACCTACATGTGGAAGGTGCTGAGCGGCAGGCTGGGAATTTAGGAGCAGGTGCCACAGTTAAAAGCAGTAATACTGCTGGTAGCAGAAGCATTAGCTGTAGCATTCATTCAAGCAGCAGCAGCAGTTGCAGTAACTTTTCTGAGGAGAGTGCCATCTCTGACAGTGAAGATGAACGGCTCCAGACTGGGTCTGGTTCTGAATTTAAAACCCCGCACCACGATCAGCCTCGCCTACACCAAAGGGAGTCCTCCTCAGTCTGTCAGCCAGTCAGGCTGGACCTGACGCCAAATCAATCCCCTGGAGACCCCTCAGAAACAGCTTTGACTGACCCCATCACAGACTGCCGCACAAAGGTGGAGTTTGCTCTCAAGCTAGGCTACTCTGAAGAACTGGTGTTGCTGGTCCTGAGGAAACTTGGCCCTGACGCGCTTATCAATGATATGCTAGGAGAGCTGGTGAAACTGGGAACCAAAACAGAGATGGATCAGCAAGGAGGTCCAACTGTCTCTCAGTCTCCCTCCTCCTCTTTGTCCTCCACAACGGCCTCGTCCTCCTCCAACTCCTGTCTGGATTCTTCTCGGCCGCTGTGTCCATCCCACCTGCTGGAAGACAAAGAAAACCTTCGTCCCGTCGTTGTGGATGGAAGCAACGTAGCAATGAGGTGAGGAAGAGAAGTTCTGGAAAAATACTGTTTTTTGTTGTTGTTAACAGAAAAGAAAAGTCATTGTTTTAGAAAATTAAAAATAGTGGACGTTCATGACTGTTTTATACCTTTAGCTATTATCTGGCTGTTAAGAGGCTGACAGCTGGTAGCCATATAAGACACACTGGAGCTTTGCTTGCTGTGTGCTGGAAACATGCATTGTTTGGCTTTCTCATTGCAGCTGGTTGTGTGTGTGTGTGTGTGTGTGTGTGAACTGCTTTAATGAAAACAGTTGAAGTATACAGTACGTGTGTGTGTGTGCATGCGCGTGTGGGGGTCCAATTTTTGTCAAAAACATTTATGTTGAACTTTTGCAGATTTTGGATTTAAACCACTTAGTTTAAAAATATGAGCTTGAATTCTTACATCCTATACATGTTGAGGAGCAGCAAGACCCCCTGCATAGAACAGAGCGGGCATCACTAAAAACAGATTCAATAAATCAGACATGGATTTAAGAGTTAGGATAGAGGTGGCTTGCAAAGTGGCTTGTATGAGATTTGCCAGTTGGATCAGCTAACTCTAAGTGAGTTTGAGATCGTGGCCTGCATGAACTAATTTGGGTTACTGTTACCAACTTAAACCTCATTTCTTTGCTACTTGATTATAATTCAAAATACATGCATAACCTGCTGTATTATAATTATAAAAAGCAAACAGGCAGATGTTTAATTGTTGTGGGGCTACAATTCTGTTTGCATCACTGATTGTGTCCTTAACATTTCCTTTTGTTTGTGCAGTCATGGGAATAAGGAAGTGTTTTCCTGCCAAGGCATCCAGCTGGCAGTTGATTGGTTCTTGGAGCGAGGTCACCGTGACATCACTGTTTTTGTCCCTGCCTGGAGAAAGGAGCAGTCGCGTCCTGATGCTCTTATCACAGGTAACCGCTACAGTAGCTGTTACAATTTAAAGTCCCAGTAAAACAACCGTGTAAAGGATGTGTTTAAATGTTCAGCTTTTGGAAAGAGCAAGTCCTTTTCTCCATGTTTAAATATTGCACCCTCTCCTCGTTCAGACCAAGAGATCCTGCGGCGTCTAGAGAAAGAGAAGATCCTGGTTTTCACTCCATCTCGACGTGTGCAAGGACGTCGCGTGGTTTGCTATGATGACAGATTCATCGTCAAACTGGCCTACGAGTCAGACGGCATAATTGTTTCGAACGACAACTACCGCGATTTAGCCAATGAGAAGCCAGAGTGGAAGAAATTCATTGATGAACGCCTGCTGATGTACTCGTTTGTAAATGACAAGTAAGCAAACTGCGCGAACATGAGAAGTAAATCTGCTGGATTCTTTTGACCTTTAGTATTTCCCTGCACCTTTGTGCCACTGAGAATATGTTTTTGCATTTTTTTTTCTTGTATTGCTTGACTTATTTATTGTAAGAAGGGAGAATTTCAAGTTGTCTACATTTGGAAGAACTCTTAATTTGGATCTAATTTGAGTCCGGTAAATGCATATTTAGATTCATGCCCCCTGATGACCCACTGGGACGCCATGGACCTAGTCTTGAGAATTTCCTGAGGAAGAGGCCTGTTATTCCTGAACACAGAAAACAGCCATGTCCTTACGGTAACACATGCACTTAAAAAGGCATCGAAAATGTTTGCATATCCAATTATGATCAATGTTTTTCACAATTGCATAGTAAAATTAGATAAAGATTGTATGAGGATGTACAAAAACTAGTTGTTTTTCATTCCAGTATAGTTGTGAAACATGTTCTTATTTTTTCTTCCATTAGGAAAAAAGTGCACATATGGCCATAAGTGCAAGTTCTATCACCCTGAAAGGGGTAGTCAGCCCCAGCGAGCTGTGGCAGATGAGCTCCGTGCCAGTGCCAAAATTTCATCAGTATCTTCCAGAGGCCTGCTGGAACATGCCCTGATGGCAAAGAGCCAAAAAAATGGTCAACCAGAAGGAATGGCTGAGGCCCAGCTAAGTCGGGACACTGGGAAAAAAAAGCCAAATCAGAGCCCTCGGAGCTCTTTCAGTGAGCACAAGCAGGACAAATTCCAGGTCTATTCCAAAGCAGAAGAACAGAGGGGTGGGAGCAGTAGTAGCAACATTGTAGGGCATCCTGCTCCGGGGGGGCCGCCTTCATCAGGACATCTGGAAAGATGGGAGCACCCTGAGGGAAGTAGTGGAGGCAGCTCCAGTGTTGTTGAGGCTTCAGGATCAAGAAAAGCAGACTCTTATCACAGATGCAGCTCTCCGGAGGTGGGCTACAACTCACTAGTAAAGGCTTATTCAGGTCTCAGTCTTGTAGTGCCACAGACTCCTGAACGCTTCTTTACAGGCGATCTACGCACAAGTTCATTGGCTTCAGACTGTAGCAGTGACAGCAGTGTCAGCTCAGATTCTTTTTCTCCTGACCCCGTGTTAGATGATAGCCCCAAGTGTCATCACCATCATCCTCGCCACCATCATCATCACTACTCTGGTCAGTACCCCTACCAGGCAAGACTTGTTTCTCCTAGACTGAGCCAGCATTCTCCTCGTAGCCATGTCCTTCCTCAAGGACTTTGGAGACCACATGGTTTTGGCATAGAAGACCTTCCATCTTCTATTACCTCTCATGCCTCGCCACAGCATGTCAAGGCCCGTTCAGTCTACATCCCACCCCAGCAACATGTTCAGTTGCTGGGCAATTGCCCAGGGGAACCATCTCGTCCACAACATCCACCCCAAACTCCCACTGCTCACTCCCACTCTCAGAGCTTCCCTCACAGCCACAATCCAATGGGCTCCCTCTGGCAGGAACACAGGCTTCAGGACGCCCGAGTGTGTGAAGGATCACCAATTCACCCTATAAGAAACTACTTGGGGCTAAACCAACAACCTCAGCACCAGATGAACTGGGACCCTAATTATGAGCCACCCCCTAAGCCTTCCTATGATCTGTTTTCCTCCAAGAGTCTTCCACAAGTCCATGGCAAGACTTGGCACTCTCCTTGGGGCCAGCAAGTTCATTCATCACCCCATGGCCTTTTAATATCAGGTCTTTCATCACTCCCACAGCAGTCTCTTCCACCTGCACCTACCCACAAGAGCCACATGCCCTCAGCAACCCATCACCCAAAGTCAACTGCCTTGGGTCAATACCAAGACCTTAGGGAGAGGGTGTTTGTTAACTTGTGTGGGATCTTCCCTCCAGATTTGGTGAGGATGGTAATGACTAGGAATCCACATGTGACAGATGCTCAGGAGCTTGCAGCTGCAATTTTAATGGAGAAATCACAGCAGAGTTCTTGAATAAAGACAGAAGTTGAAGGAAAGTCTTCATCCTAACTAAACTCATATTTGCAGGATTATTCGCTGTAAGCTTAATAATAAAGTCAGGTTGGACATAATTACAAAATATGAGACTCCTTAAGCTCACTCACTTTTTTTTAAGTCATTTTAATGATATTTTTGTAAAGGGAAATACCAAAATTGACATACTTTTTTTTCTAGAAATATGCCTGCTATTTCAGAACCTAAGACTGGGAAAGGTAAAGGTGTATTTGCAAGTTCCAGCTATTTTTAATTATGAGTCAAAACACCAGTGTGCTTAGGAAGGCTTTTAAGGTGTTTCAAGGTTGGCAGTATAGCTCATTTTAAAATTAAATTATTTGTTACATTTTAAGTTATTTGTATAGTTTTAAAATCAATTTTGTCTTTTGTTTTTTTTTTTTTTTTTGGCACTTTTTGTTCATTTTTTCCTGATCTTTTCTTTTGGCAATCATTTCAGGGTATATTTAGAGCTGTTTGTGCTGTTTATCCTTTTTTTTTTTTTTTTTAGTAACGGAGATGGCAACGGGGCTATGCAACTCTAGCATTTTCAGCATTATTATGGCACGCGTGTATTTGCCGCATTGCAAATACAGTCCTACTATATTTAACGCTCAAGTAGGCTTAACAAACGGATCAAGGGTTTCTTTCAGTGCAGACAGGTGGCAGATCAGTGGTTGCGAGATTTTGTGGATTTCCCCCAACAAGGAAGTGAAACTCAAACGGCACCCACAAAAGAAGATAGCAAAAACTCCACTTGAAAACCCCAAGCTGTTGTTCACTTCTGAATGAGAGTTATTTCCTCTGCTAGGATAGCCCTGTCAGCTGACTGCACGGTTCATCACGCGCTGTACCTTTCCATCGCTAAACCATTATCAATGTTCTAAATCAGGCTGAAAGTATGTTAACTGGAAATGTTTAAGTAGAACAAAGATTGTTGGTATTATATTGATTTAAATTATGTGTTAATTTATTATTTTTAATGTTTGTGAATGTCTGTGGTGTGTGAGACCCTTTATCAGTGGTGTCACCACCACAGAGGCTTTATCTGCCTCTAACTCTTTGTAAACCATTGTTAACTATACACAGATCCGCAGTTTATAGGAAGTTGGAAACAGACTGGTTAAAAATCAAAACCTCAAAATCACTACATTGCCCCTAGCAGTTGTTGGACCATGGTAGTTTTTTGTTTTACAAATTCAGGCTCAATTTCAAACTCTGGTTTTGTAAAGACAGCTAATTTTAAAAAAGGGTTCAAATAACTTTAAATGATTTTCGACCATCACATCACATCACTGCTTAAATAACAGCAATGGGTGTGTATAGATTTCCAGTAATTGTTCAGCTTTCAAAGCATCATTTTAAATATATATCAATTATCATTAAATAAATGTGTGCATGTAAATAAATTATAATATATATGAATTCCCCCACTCGCCCTATGGGTGGTCTTTGTCCTCCAAGCTCGGGTCCTATACCGGAGGTCTGGGAGCTTGAGGGTCTTGTGCAGTATCTTAGCTGTTCCCAGGACTGCACTCTTCTGGACAGAGATCTCAGATGTTGTTCCTGGAATCTGCTGGAGCCAGTCACCCAGTTTGGGGGTCACTACCCCCGAGTGTTCTGATTACCACAGGGACCACTGTTACCTTCATCTTCCACATCCTCTCTAGTTCTTCTCTGAGCCCTTGGTATTTATCCAGCTTCTCGTGTTCCTTCTTCTTGATGTTGCCATCACTTGGTATTGCAACATCCACCACTACAATGTGCGGTTGGTTAGCCATCACAAGTTTGCCTGTCTGTATCTGGAAGTCCTACAGGATCTTAGCTCAGTCATTCTCGATCACCCATGGGGTGTATTCCATTTGACCTCGAGACTTCCAGGTCATACTCGGCACTATGGTATGCCGGCCACTTGATTATGGTGTTCCATGTATGCCCTGCTTGCTAGCATCTTGCACCCTGCTGTTATGTGCTGGAATGTCTCAGGGGCATCTCAACATATATATATATATATATATATATATATATATATATATATATATATATATATATATATATATATATATATATATATATATATATATATATAATTTGAATTGCCTGCCCCCCATCCCACAAAAGGGGGGGGGGGGCTTTTAAATATATTTTTAGTATTTTAAAAGTATTTTTAGGTTGTGTTTTCTCAATGCAGCTTGCTTGGAGCTGTGTGTGTTTTTGAATGAAATTATGATAATTTATTTTTTACTATCTCTGCCAGTGAGGTTATTTTAATACCTGAGGAACTGTTTGGAAAGCTAACTCTCTTGCCTGGTTAGCTTAAGTTCATGTAACCCGATGACACCTCTCTTAGTTGATACAAATTGTATCCTATAAACTTTTTTATAAAAAAAACAAAAACAAAAGAAAACATTGTTTTATATGAAAATGTGTGGTGAACAAAAATATTTCTAGTTGAATATTTTTATGTGGCAAAACATCCCATGGTACAGCCCATGGTACTTAGGCTTTTATATTACAGGGATCCTCGTTCCCTGTTTCCGAGTGCAGTAAAGTCTCAAATGCACTTTTTGGATATAGTTATTGTGTGTACTGTCAGTGAACTACCCACAGTGTAACTCAAAAATGATGAAACCTCTAACACTGGTTGGGTAGTTGGCATGAGCTCATAAAACAGTAAATAGTAAAATAATCAGGGTGAAAGGTGTAAAGGGCTTGTTAATGTTTTGAGATTGACCGTTATCCCTGGCATCACACTCCATGGCAGAAACAAACACTGGAGCCAGCAAAAACACAAGAGGTTTTAATGTTGAACACTTTCCATGAAATGTATTTTTTGTTTCTGTTTTTCCATATTTCTCAAAACCTGGACAGTAATATGCAAGGCATGAACAAATGTGAGTAACAGTCTTACATTGTCATCTGCTGAAGGTAAATGCTAAGGGTGTCATAACCCTGCAGGTCTGGCACTGTGTGCTAATGTTTGCTAAGCTGGTCGAGACGCTGCAGTATAATTTAACAAACTTTTAAAGTTATTGTGTTTACATTCTGATGAATATTAACTTTATCCAGTGTAGAAGGACAAACATATTTTTCTATTACTGCAAACTTTTTTAAAAAGGTATTTTTCTAAATATATATTTTTTTCCTCATAAAAATATTGGGAGAAGTCATCGCTAACTGTGCTAACATCATACTTTGAATGGATTTCTTCTTAAATGTTGCTTTAAAAAGTGAGTTCAGACTTAACATGAAGCAAATTTCTGTCTTGCATTATATACTTAAATTTAAGTGCATCTAATGTGGTGACTATAGATATAAATGTTCATTAGCTAGCAGAATGAACCATCTTGGTGTTTTCAAACTGGACTCGAAAAGCTAGTGAAAAGATACCCTAGATTTTTTCAAAGGGGTCATCACAGCAAATAGAGCCACATGTTCAGTTTAGTACAGATTATATGCCAGATGCCCCAGTAACACAGACCTACAAACTGGTCTGCAACCATCAGGCAACCACTGGTTGTAAGGGGAAAATTTAGTATTCTTTGACCGGTTGGTGAGTAGTTTCTGGAGGCTGATGGAAATAGACTGCTAAAGCCTGAGTCACACAGGCCTCAGGACCAGTAAGTGAGCCCTGGCACGCACCGGTTGCTCGGGAAAAATATGTACTCCTCTACTGGCTGATAAAAACCTCCTTGCGATTGCTTTGGTTGCTAGAAGATTGTCTGTAGTTTGCATGGAACACACTGACTCGTCTGTAGCGCTGAGGTACAACTTTTACTTTAAAAGCAAACATTCTTCATTTAGGGTTTGTATTACATTTTTTCCAAGTTTTACTACAACTTAGGCAGTATTTAGCAAGTGTTTGCAGACAGGTAGGCAGCTTCCATGCAAACTACAGATGGTAGAATAGCTGAAAAAAGAGCCTTAAGATATGTTTAATTTGAACAAAGTCATACAATACTTTCTTTCCCAAACTACATACATTTTTTTCCTAATCATTATTAAACTCTTACAGGCAAATCATCACAGAGCTTTTGAGCAGATAATATGTATATCAACTCGAGGTAAACACGTGCATGAATAGAAGTGATATATCACATAGTGACCTTACATTTGGCGTCTAAAATTTGCCTCCAGTTCAGTCTGAATGCACTTTTAAGGATTTGCATATGGGGTTTATCTGCAGAGAGCCAGTTGTTATTTGTTGCTCATTTGACTAAAATCCGGATGTGTATTTGTATTTTATTAGGTGTTTTATCGATAGGAAAATTGTAAAATGCCAACAGTCCCTGTTTATCACAGTTTATTCACATGTTTATTTTTAATGTGCTTTAACACAGCTTCATTTCTGCAACAGAAATAAGTGCCATCTCTTCAGGGACCAAAGCCAAGGAAAAGGCTGTTTATTCCTTATCTCTCAGGCCAGTCGAGCTTATATTAAACCAAAATTAACAAAATAAATAAATATCAAGTATTTGACCGTTGCTGCTGTTTCACTGTACATCCTGATAGGAAATAAAAAGATTCATTCGAAAATATGATCCAGGGCTGTGGTGCCAAATAAGTGTTGAGATTTATATATATATATATATATATATATATATATATATTGAGGTGACAAAGGGAAAAACCTAAAAGTCTGACCCCTCAATGAGGGGTTCTTGCTGTGGGGTGGAATTTTTTGGGGTGCACTTCTCCCCTTTGAGGAATGTGTCATGGCAAATAAATAAAAAGTTGTCCTGTGATGGAACGTTTCACTTTTTGGTTTAATGTACAGTACATAACAAACCTCCTGAACTGGCTGACAAGCTTTTCCCTGTATGAGTTTTACTGTTCATCTTTTTCCTTTGGTTCTACAAATCCATCATTGTGGAGTAGCGTTCTACTCGATTAAGCTTTAGAGATTGAAACCCAAAACAAAAGCAGATAAAACAAATGTGACATACCTACAGGATCAGGGAAAATGTGGCTGAATAAGACTTGTTGACTGTTCTTGTGAGTGATGTAAAAGTGACTAATAAAAGCCTCAATAAAGCTTTCACATGTTGCTTGGTCCATGTACTGGGTATATTTTGCTATAGGACTTGTAATTTACCTCTATGAACATTTTTTTGTATTAAATAAAGCACTGAACCACAGATGTCACCAAAGAAACTTCCATGATCAAAAAATGGTTGTGTTTTGAATAAAACGCTGATTTTAGAAGAGATTTTTTTGACACAGTAAGTGAAGCGACACCACTGCTCCACTGCAGTTACTGTTCTTCCTGTTTTGTTTTTTTCTTTGAAGATTTAGCTGCTGTAGCAGGAAGCAATGAAAAGTGCTGCAGAATGAAAACATTTCCGTTACATCTTGTGAAGTTACTTAAAAATATAGTTATGTGAAAAAAACAAAATTTCCACTGGGCTCTTTGCAGTCCTGTGAAAAACTTAAGTACATTCCATGATTCAATAACACGAAGCACCTTTAGCAGCAATAACTTTTCTGCATGACTTTCAGTCATATCGTGGAGGAATTTTACTCTTCTTTACACCATTGCTTCAGTTCATTGTGGTTTGCAGGCATTCATGCCCTCTTAACCCTAGAACACCAACACTGGGGGATTTTCACCTGCATGAAAATGAGCGACTGTTATAAAACTCAGTGTTCTATCTAAGGCACAGCGATCCAGTCAGGTTGAGTTCTAGACTTGGACTGGGCTATTGCAAAACCATTTCATTGTGCATTTGCTGCTGTGCGTCCTGTTGCATGACCCAGTTTGACATTTGACTCTACAATACTTTGGTATACAGAGGAGTTCATGATCAACTCGATGACTGCAACATGCCCCGGCCCTGTGGCTGCAAAACAACCCCAAATCATGACACCTCCACCACCGTGCTTCACAGTTGGTGAGAGGTTTTTGTGGCAATATGTCGTGTTTGGTTTCTGTTCATTGTTCTTTTAGAGAAAAGATCCTTTCTCCTGGCAACACTTGCAGGAGAAAAACCTGTCATGAACTTTAACATTTCACTGAGGCCTGTGGAGCCTTGGGTTTTTGCAGTTTCTCTAAACATTGCATGGTCTGACCTCGGGGTGAATTTGCGGGGATATCCACTGCCACAAAGATTGTATCAGCACACAGCTGAAGGCTCCAGAGCAGCAAACTGCCAACACTTCTGCTTTTATAGTGGTGCACAAACTTTATGATGATCAATTAATCAACTGATTAGCAGCACCTGGCCGCTACTTACCCTTGTAATTCCTATGGAGGCAGTAAGGGCGTACTTAGTTTTTCACATGAATGCATGTTGCTGTCTACTTTGAATCTAGTGAAAAGTCATACATGACACATGAGCTTCAAGTAGCAAATTCAGCAGTCCTTGAGTTTAATGACAACAGTATCTTTGAAGGTGCATATCTGGCACTCATTCTGTCTGACAACTGAGTCAGCACTAAGATGATTCTATATTATTGGAAATATAAATTCATTCTTTATTGTGGGACAAAATATATACTGAAACAAATGCCTCAATAGACAGAATGCCAAGCAAATGTAGTTTGCTTATCTGCCTGCTCACAGCTCTTTGCGGGCATTTGCGAGCTGACAGCCATTCAAGAACATAAGTTCACTGCTGAACGTCACAGACAGCATAACTGTACCAAAACAAAATGACAGTAGTGAACGGGAAAGAAATAACACGAGTAAGACAGCTTAAAAAAATTTAAATTGTTCAGCTGAAGACAAAATAAGTAAAGGTACAGATTAAAGCGTGCTCCCAACATCAATAAGCTATAGCTACAAATGATCATTTTATTTTTGTTGAATAAAAGAAACCAATTCTGTCCAGTCACATTTTCTCTAAAGGTTGTGATATTGTTTAATTATCAAACATGCAAGCATTTTAATTGATAGAAATGTACAGGGGAGGATATGTTGCTTGCTATTTGTCCAGACTGATTAAAAGACGTGTGCTTCATTGGGGTGAGGGCAGAGCTCTAAAAAGCAGATAGCTGAGTGTGTGGCTGGCCAACCGCTGCGAGGCAGAGCTTTGGCGAGGCGGAAGCTACGAAGCCCGGTATCCCGTCTTTCTCCTGGGTAGAAAAAAAAAGGTAAGATATCCTGCAGGGGCAGCAGGTTTTGGGCTTTACAAGGAGAACGAGGCGTTGGCATGGCAATGAGACAAACTAGTTTGTCTCTTCATCTTTTCGTGTCCATCCACGTTTCCGGCTCACATGGACTCAAACTCATCTATGCGCTGCTTGGTGTTGCCCTGGCGGATCTGCCGTAGGGTTTTGTACTTGTCTCTGCCCGCTCTGACATTTTCAGCGTGGAGCATGTCGTTCTGTGTTTTCTTGGTATCATCCCGAGCCTCGGCCAACTCTGAACTCAGAGCCTGGACAGAAGACAGAGAAGAAGGTGATGAGGAAGCGTTCACTTAAGTCCAAATGTGTCTTTGCTCGCATGAAAAACATTTGCATGACTTTGGTTACATTTCCATCAGTTCCTACAGGAAATTTTGGCTTTTGTCTATTCAGTCAGCTTTTAAGAACCAGGAACATAAAAATACTTCACTGTAAAGATCATCAAAGTGACTCATGACTTGTGTACATACATTACTCCACTCCTGTGACTGCCCAGTAACGTTGAAATAAATATTTATCATGTACGCAAAATTACATAAAAACCATACTGCACAACTCCAGTAAGATTCAAGGCTCACTACCCTTCCCAGAATGCCTCATCGCTGACATACAGTCACCAGATCTCAATCCGATACAGCGCCGTTGGGATGTGGTGGAACGGGAGATCCTCCTCACTCACATACGGCCAAGAAATTCTGCCAGCTGTCAGCTTGTGTTTGCTATCATGTCATAATAAGCATCTTCTTTGAAAAGCGTTTCACTGTTACTGTGCAACAGGACATCGGTACATCTGAGTCATCTAAGAAAGCAAGGTGCCAGCCTGTCTCATGCTCCAAATGATTTGAAGATAAAGGTGGTTTTAATGTAGTGTTCACAGCTGCTTTGAAGGCAGATAAACTGTCACTGTAACCAAATCTGCTATCAGATCTCTGCTGCACATTCAAATGAATGACAGTAAAATATACAAGCTTTCACCACACAGAAGGTGCTTGAACGGGCAAGTTTCTGTGAATTTAACTACAAAATTTAGACAAATTTTCACCATCTTTAATTTTCAAAACGGATGCAGCCCTTCCACCAACTCTCCACTTTAACAAAGACATACAGATCGTAAAATGTAAGAGAGTGCAAACTTTGTTTTTCCAATAAATGCACATGTTGAGAAACATGTACAGTAGTTCCTCACTTTACTCACTGAAAACATTAGAAATTTTTGGAGAAATAGAAAAAAATATTTTGATGTATATTTGTACCAAAAAAAACCTGTCAAATTGTTCTTGAGTTTTGCTAATAAACTAAGTAAATACTGTACTTTTATTTTGTCCTTTAGCATTATGATAGTTGCAAATGATTCCAAATATACAGATTTTTGTTTGTTTGTTTGTTTTTTAAAAGGCAGAAATTCACCATAACTTCAATATTTATTGTGATGCCTTAAGAGGAAGGGTACAATAACTCTTTGTGGAGGTTCCGACCTTGCATTTGCACTAACACTCAGCTTTAAAGCCTTGGCACCATAAACACACAGATCTGTTCTCTCACAGGTGGTGCTTCCATAGCAGCAAACTGGCAGGGAGTGTATACGTGCCTGCCAGATTCTGTGCTTCAAGTTTGATGATGTTTGATGATCTCATTAAATTGCAGGAAAAAAAATACCTACAATTTATGTTGAGTGCTTCTAAATCTTCTCTTTATAAAGCATATGTACACTCACTGGACACTTTATTAGGTAAATCTGCTCAACTTCTCTTAATGTCTAATCAGCCAAACGCATCTCAGCAACTCGCTGCATTTAGGCACATAGACAGGATCAAGATCACCTGCTAAAGTTCAAACTGAGCATCAGAATTGAGAAGAAAGGTGATTTAAGTGACTTTGAATGTGGCATGGTTGTTGGTCTGAGTTCGTCAGAAACTGCTGATCTACTGGGATTTTCCCCACACAGCCATCTCTAAGGTTTACAGACAATGGTCTGAAAGAGAGGAAATATCCTGTGAGCAGCAGTTCTCTGGGGTAATGTCAGAGGACAATGGCTAGACTGCTTTGAACTGCTAGAAAAGGCAACAGTCACTCAAATGACCACTTGTTATAACCAAGGTACGCAGAAGAGCTTCTCTGAAGGCAACCATGTCAAACTTTGAAGCAGCACACTGAGCAGCAGTCCTGTCAGCTAAGAACAAAAAAGTGACAGTGACCATAACAATGAGTTCACTGCACTCAAATGGCCCCCACAGCCACCAGATATCAATCCAATAGAGCACCTTTGGGATGTGGTAGAATGAAATTCTCATCATGAATGTGCAGCGGGCAAATCTGCAGCAACTTGATGCCAATCTGTCAACATGGACCAAAATCTCTGAGGAATGTTTCTATCACCCTGCTGAATCTGTGCCATGAAGAATTAAAGCAGTTCTGCCCTGGTAGTAGCAAGGTGTACATAATAAAGTAGCCAGCGAGCGTGGATCTCTGGATGGATCAGATTTCTCCCCCCCCCAATAAAAACTCTAGGCTCACTTCTACCTGTAGCTGTTTTTTTACGCGCTCGTTCTTCTGCGCCTCAGTGATTCGTTCCTCTTCGCTGCGGTGGCTCGTGACGCCGTCGCTGAGAAGCTCGGCGCTGGCCTCGGCATTCGTTTCGTCCTCCTCATCGTGTTCTGGCGCCGGTGGAGATGTCATGGCTGTCTTAAGTTCTTCCCTTGTTTTCTCCAAGTCCTCTTGTGCTGACAGAGCCTGGAAAAAAAATACACATGCATACTTACAGAGATGGAAACCAGTACAGACACTAAACATTAATAGATTCATATTCTTTGCTGCTCCATGGTTTGGTTATTGTTCAAGTACCAAATTTTTGTTGAACTGTTTCTACTCTTGGCTCTGTGTGATGTCAAAGAGGCAAGAGAGCTGCAAATTAGAATAGCAGGCCTATTTTAAAGCATAAAAAAAAACACCTTTTAAAAAGAAACACACATATGGAGGGGTTACGTTACTTTGTGTTGCCATTCTGTTGCTTCCTCTTCTTTTTTCCTCTTTGCGTCCTCAAGCAGAGCAATTTTGGCAGTGAACTCTGCTAACTCAGCAGCCTGTTGAGAATAAAGGAAAACCAACAGTCCAAACATGCAAAGCTGATTACAATTTAAAATAATATGAAGCAGAGATAATGAGCCAGTTGTCATATTTCAGGGTAAGTATAGTTCTGCTTGTTAAATTCTGCCTTAGCCTCATGCTTTATGGTTTTAAGAGATTTCACAGGTGGATTTAAAAGTAAGAGTTGTATAATTTGTGGCACCTAAACTTATATCTGTTTTTTAATCTGCTGGCTTTTGCATCAACCATTAGTTACAGTAGAAGTAGAAAAATGAGAGAAAATCTGAATAAAAGGTGGAACATAATGAATAGTCACTGAACTGGTTAAATATGAACCGACATCCTTCACAGTCCTTGTATCTCAGAATGACTTTTATTCTATAACAAAAAAAAATATTACATGGTTTTTCACAGATATGGTGGCATCTTCACCTGACCAGCAGCACCAAAGTAGGTGTGTGTGTGTGTGTGTGTGTGTGTGTGTGTGTGTGTGTGTGTGTAGGTACCAGTTGTTCCTGGGTCTTCATCTGGTCAGCAGCCTGTTGAGCCAGTGTTGCCTTGGCCTCCTCCGCCGCCTGCCTCTCCCTCTCCAGCCGCTCTGCTTCTTCCTTCGCTCGCTTCCTCTCCTGCTCCAACTCCAGGGCTCTGCGGGTCTGCTCCTCCAGCTCTGCAGGTACACACACACACACACACACACACACACACACACACACACACACACACACACACACACACACACACACATGATCATCTAAATATACACTGCTGACTAAAAAATCCAATAAGATTATCATAAAGGCACCTTAAGTGACCACGGGACCACTTGTTGCTCCAGTACAGGTGAGACAACTTTAACATGTGAGAGCACAGCGTCAGAGGATGCAGCCACAGGCTTTAGCATTAGGTTTTATATTGTTTTGAGTTTTTCCTTTTCTATTCGCTTTAGTTTCAGTTAGCCTTTAATGTCTGGAAATATTTCATTTTTATTACTTGCAGTTTTTTCATTTTCAAAATTATTATAAAATGGAAGTTTGTTTTTTTTTAAGCTTGTAGGCATCTCAAGTCTCAATACAGAAATGCATCAAAGCCACCTCCGACAGGTTGTGATACAAAAAAAACCCCCAAAAAAACAAAATTTAAATGACCTAGTTTTTATTATTTTTATTTTAGTTAACTTAAATGTTATTCCAGTAACTTCTGTTGGTTGAGTGAAAATGAAGCCTGTTCCTGCCTGCTGTCTGCACTGGAGCCTCTATGTTATATCATGTTACACAATTTACATGACTTGTAAATAATATTAATTATAACTTCACTGTTAAAAGTGAAGCAGCTGCTTATCAAAGTTTAATTCACAAATCAATTTCCTATTTATTGATGATGGCTAATATAAACTGTTACCAAACATTTTATGGTTTAAATCAACTTGAGTCCAGTCAGTTTTTGATGTGATCCTTTGCTTTTATGTTCAGTAACTTTAGAGGGAATAATCCAGCATTAAAAAATGTGAAAAACAAAATTATACAAATATATAATATAAATAAAGATAAATATAAACATTTATGGAAGCAATATGAGTGCAAACACCACCTGACTTTGTTTTTTGCTTGTTTTTGGACCTTTCATTTAAACAATATGGATCCCCCACCCAAACAAAACAAAAAAAACCCCCAAAAATTCAATAAACCAGTAAAAACTGGAAAAAGAAAGCATCACTCAGTGGCAGCTTGTGTTTTCATTACTTGTCTGAGCATAAAGGGTCGCACCGGTGCCAAAGGAAGCGTGGGCCGAGTCCAGACTTGTGCAACAACGTTGTTACTTAAGTGAGTTTTTTTTTTTTAGTGAAAGCGAAAGACAGTTTTCTTTCATTGCTCACATGTTGAGCCAACAATCAGTCATCAGTGTTGAGTACTAGCTCACCATAACTTCAAGAACTGATTGTCGTTGCTCAGAGTGAAACAGGTTAAACTTAAATGTTTTATTCATGCTTTAAGCCTCTAATGACTCCCAGCAGTGACGACAGGAGAGAAAGAAACATCTACGCCTCACAGGCAGCCGATCAGACGGGCGTACTACGAAGTGAGATTAATGACTTAACGAGCTTCACCTGGCAAAATCACTGTGGTAACTTGTGCTGAGTGCACAACCTGGTCAGAAGCAGGTCATGTTTAGAGTCTTGGTTTAAAATCAGCTGGAAGTGCCGCACTGTCACTTTTACTTACAGCAGTAATATAGAGACTCTGTGCCAGTTGTTAATCTGTATCTCACTAAAACCACAGAACGAAACACAAACTGTGCACATATGCATTCTCTGAATATGCATGTATTCAGAGAATGCATAAATGTTGTATTTTTTTATGTTCATTATAGATTGTTAATCACCATCATCATCATCAGATAATGTTTCTAATTGGAGTTGGAGGACCCATGAAATGCCCACAGAGCCTGAGGCAGAAAGCTTAACAGAGAAAGTTGCTAACCATGATATCGATCATCTCCGAGTGAGGTTTTAGGCTTTGCTGAGGCAGCTAAAGCAAACAAAGCCTGGCTGTGTTGAACTTCATGTGCAGTATACCCCTCTGTTGCACACAGAGGGGTATACTGCGTGCACACATACACTGCATGAGTGAGCTGCAGGGTGCAGTCCTACCTTTCTGAGCTCTCTGCGTTTGCTCTTCTATCTGCCTCAGCCTCTCGATCAGCTCATCCTTCTCTCGCTCTATTCGCTCCTTCTCTTTCTCTGCAAGCTCTCGCTTTTTCTTCTCATTCTCCAGCTGTGCTCTGTCCATACCACAAAGAAAGCAAACGACACACAATACAGGTAGTGAGCAAATCATCAGCAGATGACTTTGTGCGGAGAAAATTCAAGAAGAAAAGTTCTGAATCTTTGGGTTGAGTCTGGCTTCCTGCTGCTGTGTGGCTCTTGAGTACATGTGAAGCCACATTTTTCCCCCAGGTTTTGTATGGACAGTCAGACCAACTGACTACTCAGCTTACATCATATTTCAGTGTTATACTGCAATATGATGCCAAATTTACCAGTTTATTCATAATAACCACATAATATTGCCACACACAGAAAACAATGTTTTAGAATAAAACTAGAATTTAAAAAAAAAACAAAAAAAAAACTTAGCATTTTGTTTTTTTTGAAGTGAAACTAAACCCACCAACTGCCTGCCTACATACAGCTGCACACACTTCAGTACAAACTGAAACTAGCGCTGGACACACTGAGGGCAGTTATGAAAATCACCACATCACTTACTAACAAATAGAAATCTGTGGAATTTTCCAGTTAACAGAATAAATCTATGCTGTGTTTATTCTAACAGTCACAGGGTCAGCCCTGCAAGACTATGATTTTCGTTCACAGCAGCACTGACCCCTATTGCTCACAAAGTGTTACTAGTGCACAGTCACTGCTGTAGCCATTAAAACAGGAAAACTCTTTTTTTTCCCCAGGTGGGATAAATGGAAGCACGCATACTAATTAAGATCATAAAAATGGAAAAACAAGCTGTACCTCTCCATCTGTTTGTGGTGCTTCTCCTCCCTGGCCTGAGCTTTCATCTGCTGCACCTCTATGGTATCAGGCTTCCTCCTCCTCATGTACAGCTCATGGTTTCCCATACATAACGCTAGAATACGCTTGTTGATCCGCAACCGAGGGGCGTAGAACACAAAGTCCTGGAGGAAGCACAGATGGCATAAGAGAGGATTATTGAGTAGAAATTAGATTCCCCTGTGGGGTGGGGGACCCCCAAAAAAAACAGTCATACATGAATTCATCAGCACTTACTGGAGCCTTCTTGTCGATGGGCTTGATGACAAATTTCTTGTCGTTGAAGGAAATGTTTCTGATCTCGCTCCACGGGAAGCCGATCTTTGGTGACAACCTGAGGCAGCAGACACACGGTTTTCCATATTTTTAAGTTAAAGCCAAACATTTTAGTAACTTAAAAAACAGCAACAGTGGCTTTCAGAAGTTGGGTGCCATTGTTTGTATGTTAGCTGTGTGCACCACTTATAACCACCAGGGGGCACTCCAGAGCCACATAAAGAGCTGGTAAATTCCCTCATTTACTCATTTATTCTTTAACCTAACATGATAAAAGTAGAAGTATGACGATTTAGAGAGCTGGAAAATAAGTGAATAAAGTTTTCTTGTGTGATTAAGTTCTAAACTGTATTAGCACATCAGCCTCATCCTCTCTCTTCTACCTTTTCCTAAATCAGATCAAAGATGCCTGTCCAACACATACTGTGACCTGTGTTACTGATCATTGTGAAATAAAGATCATATCCACAGGACAGCACACAGTATACATCCACATAAGTGTGTAGATGCGTTACTTGTCTTCATGCTCGTAGATGTTGAGTCCCAGGGCGTCGACCCCGAGCCACAGCTCTGTGCCCTTCTTGTTTTTAATTTCAAAGTAGTTGACGCCGTACATCTCCAGGTCCTGAGCGATCTTCAAATACTCCATCATGGCGTCCTCCCTGCACACACAATAGCAGGTGACAGTTAACAGAGGCTCATGCAGGTGCCAGTGTCTTAAAAACCTTAAAACTCACCTGAACACTCACCTGAGCATGCTTCTGTGCTCCTCGTGCCACGTCTGTATTCTGTCCTCCCACTGCTCCTTTGTCAACTTGTGCTGCTCCAGAACTCTACAGGAAACCGAGGGAAAAGGACACACAGGACAAAAAGCAAGAGTTAACAGTATAAATAATAATGCAATCATAAGTTATCCTGGTGTTTTAACCAGGCTAAGAGTTGCATGTTTTTATTCTTAACATAAATAGGAGGCACTAGAATCAGAGATTTCAGTGAGGGTCCTCATTAGTGTAGTTTAGTTTATTAAGACCCTCATTAGCTGCAGCAATGCAGCAGCTATTCTTCCTGGGGCCATAATCTTTACACTTTCACAGAGTACACACACACACACACACACACACACACACAAACACACACACACACACACACACACACACACACACCATATAACAAAACAAAACAAAACAACAAAAACAGCTCATAACAATAATTATGCCCCATATCAGGGTAAGCATTGAAAACATGACATTTAAATTAACCATAATTACTGGAGCACATGAAACAAAAGAAAACAAACAAAAGACAAAAAAAAAAAAAAAAATCTAAATAATTAGTAACTGTGGTCAAAATTCATGGCAAACAAATATTGTTTTAAAAGGTTTTTAAATCCAGTTTTATCAGTTTCTTGTGTTATCTGCACTGAACTCCATTCCTTCACATCCTGTATAAAACTCTTCTTTTAATTCAATTAGTTCTTGCTATGAGTAACAGAAATAGTCCTCCTGTAGTCTGTCTGCTAAAATATTCATGTCAATATACACTGAAATACAAATTTTAATAAATAATAATATTTCCCATAAATAGTAGTGTAGTATATTGTGTAATTGTGTACATGTCTCCGTTTTACCTCTGTGGCAGTAGCCGGTCAGATGCCAGGTATCCAGGCTTGTGAACATCTTTGTTGTAATCTCCGTATTTGGCCTGGACGGCGTAAGAGGCCAGCAGCACAGCTGTCTCTGGAGGACAGTAGTTCTCATCATTCAGAATGGCCTCCTTCACCTGCAGAGGACACACACACACACACGTCAAGAGTTTCTGACTCAACCATTCATGGGTAAAAACAGAAATGCTGTTTTTCCAGCAGAGATGAGGTGAACTGCTGTTCTACAAGAGCTTACAGCAGTGGTGTGTTTAGAGTATTCCAGCACTGGGTGGGTGTACATCGAGAGAATGGGTGTAGTAGGGTGAGGTCTAAAGTCCGAAGTCTGACTTGTTGAGTTCCATTAGAATTTTTAACTGGAGCACCACCTCAAGTGAGACTTAAAACTCAGAAAGTTGGTACACCCCCACCAACCGCGACTTAACAATACAAGATGGCGGGGGTGTAATTTTGTAATCTGCACTACTCCTTTTATGTATTTATGACTCACTAAATAAGCTCTATGCAGAGCACTGACCAGGTTCTCCTGTATCAATGAATGTGCTGCATTAGTAGCTCTACCTTCACCTTCACCAAGGACCAAAACAAATCCTGTTTATCCTCGCTTTTCTGACCTTACTACTGGTCACTCCCAGCTCCAACACCGGACTTCTGAGGCAAATGGGACACAGCACTAGTTGTACGGAAATATCACAGCTGAGTAATCATTCCCGTTTAACCTGGATGGAAGTACACCACCATAGTTGGTGCATTGTAATGTAAAGTCTCGGCAGATACACGTGGACATCCCCAGAGTCCCCTCACTCTCACATCTGATGATGAAATTTACATCATCCATAGAGCAAATTACAGTGCACCAACTAAGCATGCACCCCAGGCTGCGGACTTCAAGCACACTTCAGAGAATAACAGGAATGACGACTCAGCCGTATAATCGAAGCCTCGTACTGATATATAAGAGAACTGGAGGTGACAACAATCAGTTGGTGAAGTACAGTTATAGGACGGTGTTAAACAGAACAAACCCAACAAGGGTCTGGAAGACAACAATGACAAGAATAAAGATCAAAGGGGTGACGGGATAACCGATCAAACACTCCGGGAGGTAGTGTTTGAAAAGGTAGGTTCATAAACAAAATTTTCATTGCATTTTTTTTCTTGCCTAAAGAGAAATAAAAACATTCAGAAAAAAAAAAATCTTGACTAAGGTTCTCATAATTCATGCATGAAAGGGCTAACATAAAATTTAGCTGACAGTCAATACAGATAGGGAATAAATAAACACACAAAATGGAAACATTCAGCTCTTCAAACATTGAATATTCAGCCAGGGAAAAAAAAAAAAAAAGATATCATCCATAAATACTCATATTTGATGATCTGCTGATAGGTCCATATTAAGCTAATATTTGGTCCTTCTACTGACACAATGAAGGGGGAGAGCAAATGTTAGCATGATCTATATTAGCCACAACAGCCACATTAACAGGCCATACGTCAGGTTAAAAAAGGCCATAATTACTCTCGGAGATCAGAAAGGCTCCTTAGTCATCCAGACCATGGCTGTAAATCACAGCTCAGGTCTCATGTAGGTCTCGCTTTGGCGAACTCTACCCCCAGATGAACTTGGCAGCCTCGGGGGTTCACAGTACCTGCAGGAAGAAAAGTTTCTGTGTGATCTCCTGGATGAGCTCCTCAGAAACATCCTCGGGGAAGAACTTTGCTCTGAACTTGAACTGCAGAGGATTCTCCTTCTTGACATCCTGCTGGGTCACCTGGAGAGAACACCCAAACACTGCACTTCACCGTCTGCCCTTTATAGAAAAGCATATATAGTAATATGAAAGTCTGGGGAAAAAAAACCCCTTTGATTCTCCACTTTAAAAAAAAAAAAAAAAGGTAAAAATCTTCTACATATTATAAAGGATTAACAACATGAGGATGACTGGTTACTATTTACAGGCAGTCATAAGCTTAAAATAATCATGATTTCTTGATGTGAGAATAAATTTATCTTCATAAATGATATAAACATAAGCTTACTTAAGCTATGACAAGTGACAGATTACTTCCCGTGGGGCTGATTGAAGTGTTTTGAGGAGATGTGCTTGGTGTCTCTCACCTTCTTGTTGAGTTTGAGCCACGTCACGTAGCCTTTGCTGTCTGTGTACTGCAGGCCGAAGAACCAGACTTCCCTCAGACCTACTGTTTTCACCACCTGAAACCACAGAAATACCTTTTGTTTTTCCCCTCTTCAAAATTTCCGACACCTGTACTGGGTATGACTGTTATCTGAACTTGCAGTTTCAGTTCTTTTACAATTTGAAACCACAAATTGTACATATTGCACCAGATAAAGAGCTGCATCATCTCAACAGTATCGTGTACTGACAGCAATCCTACCAGGGCAATATAGCATTTAAAAGTTAAATGTTGAAAATTAAAAGTCATTTTTCTTGGTGAGGCCTCCGATAATCCGCTTTCTCCCTCACTGAATATTTTTCCTTCACTTCAGACCTCATCTTTCCTCCCTATTCACCAACACGCTTATGTTTGCCATTCACCAACTACTGTCCCATGTACACACACACACACACACACACACACACACACACACACACACACACACATACACACACACACACACACACACACACACACACACACACACACACACACACACACACACACACACACACACAAAGTGTGAGAGAGACAGACAATCCCAGAGGGGATGTAGACACTGAGATGTAATGGTGATTTACACAGTCAATACTTCGGCACTTATACCATATAATTAACTCTCTCTCACACACAGAGAATGAAAGCGATGCTGACATAAACAAGTTAAATACCCATGTGTACCAAACAGTCACACGCATAAACAAATGCCAAAACACACTGTTGCCATGGTAATGGTAAAATCAATTACATTTGCGTGCGCACACACACACACACACACACACACACACACACACACACACACACACACACACACACACACGCAGACAGAGCGGGCCTCCAGTGGGACTGCGGTACGAGGAGACATATTTGCATGCCGAGCTTCTTGGCATGCAAATTTAGAAGGAAAACCTCAGAATTTGGATAAAAGGTTTCAGGATGACAGAGAAGGAATAATGAGTGGAACAGAGAAGAGCAAAGATATAAAAGGCCGCTCAAGCTGACTGGACCCCTGAACAGGACTCTCATAATTTCATATTAGATAAAAGACTTCTGCTGTAAAGCAATTCAACAAGCGAGTGTGATTCTCACCCATCAGAGAGCTCGTGTTCAGAGGCTCACATGTTTGGTTTAGTTTGATCATTGTGTGTGTGTGTGTGTTTTGTTTATATTGAGCTCTGCAGCCTCTTTATCAATAAGGACCTTATTTCATTCATGTGAATCCGGACCACTGAAACAACATTCAGGCCTGAGTGTGGTTTCACGTACTATAGATAACGTAGCCTCACTGCAGTTAAAGGATCTCAGGAAGACTCGACTGTTTTCATACCACAAGATTATAAAGGATGCTGAAGAAATACAGCTCACTGAAGCACTGACAGTTTGTGCTATGAATGTGTTTACCGCAGACAGACGTGGTTTAAAAAGAACTACATCTGAGTACTGCAAAGAGACAACTACATCAGTGTCTCCATGTATGAGATCAGTTTACGGAGATCAGGTGGTGCAAAATTTTGAAGGAAAATTGGAATGTGGGAACTAAGAATCTATACCAGCTGATCGCTGCTGACAGTTCTCCAGTCTGGAGCACGGCCTATAACACGGTACAATACTACGGACAGTGGACGGATGAGGATCAGAGGTAACGCAGTGAGTGTAGACTGATGTTCTTCATGAAGCTAAACATTGCTGCACTCACACTTCCATGACCACAGTGTGGCTTCAGAACTTCTCGGGAATGTTAACTTCTAGCTGTGACTGAAAAGTAGTTTAACGTGTTACTGTGAAGAAACATTTCTGTGGCCCAAATAATGGCCCGCTAGCTGTCAGACTGCATCCATATCGCTCTCTGAGGGACTTTGTGATTGCCGTTACGGTTCCAGTTCAGTCTGAATCAACACACTGTTTGGATTCCTCTGTCACGACTGAATAATAACTGGATACAGACCACGCTCCGCACCTCTACAACATGCAGCTGCCACAAGGACAGATACAGAAAGTCTTTTCCAACTCATACCAAAGTACCCACATTCATTTTAGATTTAAGATCCTTACTGTATCACATTCAGAGTTTCATTCATAGAATCACTTAATTCCATTTAACTGAGCTCTTTTTTTTTTTTTTAACATTATCAGTGCTATTTTGTTCTGTGATGTGATTTTCTGTTTATGGAGCCGACTTGTTTTTGATGCTTTGGCTACTTGGGATGAATAAAGTATTACTTATTAACCTGAGCAAAGACTTTGGAAGCAAATGAAAATACATTTTTACATCTATGGTTGTTTCTAAATGAGACAAAGTTACAACAATCAGTGCCATGTTTAGCTTTGAAACTGGACCAGAAAGCTGGTTAGATAAAATAGGTTCCAGAGATGTTTCTAAAAATCTGACAGCACATCGGCTAAAGGGATACGCGTGTAAATAACAGCTTTGGTCTTTCACAGATCACTCAGAGAAGGGTTTTTCTCACATTTTTCTGATTTAGTGTTCTGCCTTCTTAGGAATCAGTCAGGTTAACAACTGATTCATTAAGCGTGTGCTAATAACAATTGGCAGTTGTTGGTTTGAGGCCTTCTTCAGTTTTGCTCTACTGAAATGGTGAATATCACCACAAGGTGGTGCCACCTCCTTTTTTGTGCATTAGGTAGAGTTGAAATTGGCTGCACAGACAATAAGGAGCTTCTTATCAGTATGACTGCTGAATGTAGTCCTGTGGAGACCTGTCATTGTTTCAGCTATGTTGAGTCATGCAGAACAAAGAACCAGTGTGGTACTCAAGAGCTTGAAGAAAAAAGCAACTGGACATTACATTTCTGAAGGCGTTCATCTCTCATCCAGGAGGCTTCATCTGTTCTAAAACCAAAAAGGTGGAGAGTCCCAGGTATTTAAGCCCTAGTGGGGGGGGCTGTCCCCTTTAGAGCTGGCTGTTGACCCACTAAGAAGACGCCTCTTGAATAAGATAAAATTAAAGTCGCCTTTTTTTCCGAGCTCTTGAGACGACCTTGACCTGGATGACTGAGAAACGACAGACGGTGTTGTAGTCTTCATTCACATGTTTGAAAACTGTCAGTATATCCCAGACCACTGCGGCGTGAGCTACTCACATGTTGCTAGATCTGATCAATTAAATGCTCGTTATCCTCACCGGTATGTTCATTTAGAAGAGTCCGGTCTACTGCTTCCTTTCGGTCCAGATTAAAATCAAAACAATAAGAGAATATTTGGTTTTCTTTTTTAGAGAGAGTGAATATAACACAAAACACAAATACCCGTGTATGCTGACTGTAAACAAGCGTGCTTTTGGCAGATTCACTTGTACTATGCAGCACGAGCGTGTGCGCACACACGCACACACATCACTGGGCATTTGACAGTTTGTTGCTATGGCGATGCATAGGCACGAGCAGCTGAAACATTGAGATTTGGTGAGTCAGCTGCCCTGTGTGTGCTTCACAGATAGGAGATATCAGAGAGTAAGGGATGAGGAGAGTTAGTGACGATATTCTGATTGGTCACAAAAGACGCAAATTCATGTTAATTACAAAAAAAACCCTGGATTTGGTCTTATAAAAAGGTTTTGTTTCTCAAATAATGTGTTAACATGCCAAAGGCACGCAGCTGTAGACCTGCAGTCCTGTGTTCTGCAAGATAAAAGCGAAAAAAAAATCCTGTGGCTTTCTACTTTCATATATTTAGGATTGTGTTGTTGTTGTTTATCTGTCAAAGTACCCTGTAAAATGTGCTATATGAATAAAGTTATCATGATTATTACTACACGTTCTTTGTTTCCTGACATATTTATTTTGTTTTTCCATCATTAGTCTCACTATTATTTTGCCATTTGGCAAGAAAAGTATTTATTTGTCCAGCAAACACAACACTTAAGTTGAAGCTGAATGTGGCAGATATAGCTGGATGGCTCAGAAAGAAAAACCCAGAAACCAAGAGGAGGTCAGCAGCACATGTGTGATCACGTGAGAGATGGTGTTAAAGAGAAAAAAACTGACAGAGCTTCACATTATTGTGCGAGTGTGTGTGCTGAGCTGATGAGAAAGCCGCAGTCGAGCAGCAGCATCAACGCATACAGCTGTAAGTTTATATGTGCAGGTATAAGGCAGGAGTTATATCAGTGTTTAATGGTAAATAAAAATGTTTAAGCCATCAATTTAAATTATGACTTCTCTTCTGTCACATTAGAGTGTAGAAACAAAAACCTAGCACTCTTGGTGATGCTTATGGATCCTGGTGGCCAAAGGGTAAAGACAGGTTTAGGGATAGCGTGACCCCATGTGTGACCCCTGGCAATGTTTTCTCAGCTCTCCACAGCAGGTAGCAAAACACACAAAAGTACAATAGCAATACCATAGTTTCACTGACTATGTATATCACACAAGTACTACAGATATGATCTGGTCTTTACATGGCAACAAGTCTTCATTTATGCTGGGAAGACAGATGTATTATAACACAGAGCGGTACTCAACTCATGCTGTACAGAACATGGACACAAGAGCGACAACAAAAGCAGAAAGCAAAGGAGTCTCTTTTGCATTTTGTCTTCCTCCTATACCACCACAACCCCAACAACCCTTTGTAGTCTGACATGAAACAACACTGAAAGCTGCCCTTTTACTTCCCAGACAGTCTATACACGTACACAGTCATGCACGACATCCAACCAGTGCTACCACCCATCTGCTGACTCCTGAAAGCTCCTCTTTTTTTAACAAAGAGTGCTTTGTTTGCCTTCTTTGTACAGAACCAGCACCAACCCGAACCCAGCCAAGCACCCCCTGGTACATGCACACATGCATACGCTTAGCTTGAGTGTTGCATTTCATTAGTAATACATAACAGACAGCCAATGTGAATTTTTCAGTAGGTCACAGACTTCAAAATATCTGAAGTGTATATTCAGTAGAAGTCATTTTGAACCCTTGTAGCTGCCACAGAAGATTTGGTCCTCACAAATCTGAGCTCAAGGTTCGTATCGGAACAAGACTGTGTACAGTATGAGAGTCTTACCTGATCGAAGAGCTGTTTGCCTGTTGTGTTGGGCTGGATGGCAAACTCCAGCTCAGCGTCCATGGTGGTGACGCGCACATTGATCTGTGAAACACAAATAACTAAATTAGTGGAGCAGTAAATGGGAAAAAAAAAGGGTTAAAGGCTGCATAGATTACTCAAATACCTGGTTCAGTGTGTCTGCATGCCAACACTTGTTATTTAGCAACAAATACAAATGTGTGAGTAAGAGCTGATAAAATTAGAAAGAGCGGAAAATGACAGGTCAAATGAAATGTAATGTGAAAATGTTATTCATATAGTCCATTTAAAATAAAAATTTTAAAAAAGGGAACCATAAGGGCAAATTTAAAAATGAATTAATAAATGTGTGAAGGAAGTGGCGTTGGGGGAAAAAAAAAAAAAAAAAAGGAGGATGTGAAAGCGCCTCACAATGTGTGAAAATCTAAAAGCTGTATTGAAAGAAAGCAAATAAGAAACAGGGAAAGAAGTTAACTGAACTAATGTGAGACTCTACTGTCTGCTGGTGGGACCATCTGTGCCAGCTGTGTGTGTCCTAGTGTCAGACTTCTATAAATATTCTCAACACACAGTGACCACACACACAAACACGTACCATCACCGTTGCAGCCAGCTTCCATATTAGGTGCAGCCTGTTTATGCTGCTTATCCTTCTGCCAGTAAACTGAAGGGAGGAAGTTTTCACTTCACTCCACTTTTACTTGTCAGTGTTTTGTCATCACTATCGGTAAATAGTGACATTGGATAGGTTTCAGACTTAATGGGATGCAAATAAATAAATATGTAGTAATGTTAAATACACTTTGGTCAAATAATTACCATGTCAATTCAGCGTGCAGATATGTGAAGAACCACTGAGGGACCTCAGTGAAAACTACAAAGACAATGACTCAAACTGCAGTAAGAACCATTTCTACTGGCTCTTTGGGGTTCACAGGCCATCTGTGCTCCAGCGTGGAAGAGTGGAAGTTTGCACGAGAAACAACCGCAACAATTTGGAGAATTCGTCACTTCCTCTTTGCCACAAAAAAGGTGGCAGTGATTTGCAATGGAGTGCTTCTCAGCAGCAAAAACAAGTAAGTCTTAAGAAAAAAAAATCCAGTAGAGACTGTTTGACCTTCAGAGCCAGAAATGAGCATCTAGAATTCAGGAAACTTCACTCACAGAGTAAGAAGCCTTCACAACCACACCACTGCCCTACAGTAGTCCTTTCTGGACCCTTTTTAGAGTAACGAACACACACACACACACACACACACACACACACACACACACACACACACACACACACAGTACATAAGTATGCATTCATACATCTGTCTATGTATTCCTCTCGCTTCCCACTGGAGGTGCAATACATTATGCCCTGTGCTGCAGTAAGAACACCCCTCTCTGCAGTGAAACCAACCACCAACTGGCACTGTCCTCAAGTAACCCCAGCAGGGGGGGGGGAAGGAGATGAGAACACAGTAGAAACTTATTACCAGCCTTATGCTTGATTTATAATGAAATACATGCCATAGCTTTACTTTTACCTTCCCAGAAATCTAAATCTTGTAGCAACTTCAACAACTGAGATAAGTGTGCTTGGCAGTAGCCTCTGTGAAACTAAATGTAATAGCTTGTAACTGTATCTGGCATGCTCACTGTGCTATGCAGTAACTAGTATTCTGCCAGCGTGGACATATGGAGTTTTTCTTATTTTCATAGTTCTGTCAATCCCTGCATCACTTCTGAAGTATAAATGCAAAGATGTTGACTGAGACAGCAAGAATTTAGTGTACGTCAGGGATAAAACTGCTGCATCAGGAACTAATAAGGGGTGTGTGTGTGTGAGATTTGCTGAGATAGACACACAAAGACACACAGATGATGCCCACAGTGAACTGAGTGCATCACTCCAGAAAAAAAATAAATAAAATTATCAGACAGCTCTACTGACCTGAAAAATAAACAGGAGACAATGGGTTCTTTCTCACACACACACACACACACACACACACACACACACGCACACACACACGCACACACACACACGCACACACACACACACACACACACGCACACACACTTGTTCTGCAGACAAAAGCAAAGGCACTCTACCCCCAACCTCCATCTCACATATACAGATTCTAAAGTGCCTTTATTATTCTTTTGGCATTATTTCTCTAGTCCTTTAATCTGTTATATCTTTTTGTCTTTTTGTAAAAATCTTTTTGTAAAAAGTTTGAAAAGCTGCAAAACCCCAACAAATCCACACCAAAGGGAGTTCCTCTCTCCTAAAGAAAACACTGCTGCTAAACTGATTATGACTGAACCACAGTCCAGGCTTCTTTCTGACTCCTCTGTGCCAGCATGGACCGTACTCTAGGAGGTATTATAGCAAACAAAGACTGTGCAGCTGCATTACAGTATGCTTTTTTTTTTTTTTTTTTTGACCCACCTCCATCTCCTCTCCTGTCATCTGAACAACTTTTATTTTTGATAGTAATTCCTCCACCAAAAACAGGAAAATCCTTTTGGATAATGCTGCACGGTCACAGTGTGTAACACTCATCCACATATTGTACTTTTTAATTAATTCACACTATTCAGTCTTCTTGGGTAGGAGTCTATCAGCATGGCACATTTTGACTTGCCAATATTTGCCTGCTCTTCCTTGCAAAAATGCTCCAAATCTGTCAGATTGTGAGGGCACAGGATACGCCCTCAGGTCACCACACAGATCCTCTATCAGATTTAGGTCTGCGCTCTGGCTGAGCCATTCCAAAACTTTAATTTTCTTCTGGTGAAGCCATTCTTTTAGTGATTTAGATGCATGCATGAGATTGTTGTGATATTGAAAGCTGAAATCCCTCTTCATCTTCAACTTTCTAGCTGACACCTGAAGATTTTAGGCCAAGAGTGACTGGTATTTGGAACTGATCATAATTCCCTCCACCTTAACTAAAGCCACAGCAGCAGCTGAAGAAAAGAAACCTCAAAACACAATCCTGCCACCACCATGCTACACTGTGTGTATGGTATTCTTTTGGTGATGTGAAGTGTTGTTTTTGACCAAACTTGCATTTTGTAATTGTGGCCAAAAAGTTCAGCCTTGGTCTGAAATTTCTGCGGTTCCTTCAGTGAGTGTCACTGTAGGCCTCAAAGCAGCGTCCCTGACCACCTTTTGTCGTCTAGTCATTTCATCAATTGTTGGGTGGACGTCCAGTTCTTTGCAATGTGACTGTTGTCCTAAATTTGCTTTTTGATGTCTGTCTTCACTGTGCCCCATGGTATATCAAATACTGTGGAAATTAATTTTGCACCCTTATCCTGAATGATACTTTTCAACAACAAGAGCCCTCGGATGCTCAGAAGCACTGTGAACTACACCATTTGCTGTAGCAGGTAACTGAGTAAATGTCAGGAAAATCCTACTAGGACAACTGAGCTTTATTTGGGGTTAATCTGAGTCTCTTTAATTGACGGCTGGTGTGTTTTGTTTTTTTTTAATTAATCTAGAAGTTACTTTTGAAAAAAAAAAAAGTGTTGAATGAGGGAGAGACATTTCTTTAGTTTGGCTTTGACAGAGTTTCAAGTGTGAAGAGGGAACAGTGTTGTACAGTAGATGCTGGGAAAGTATGGGAACACTACCATATGGTGGTGTGTGTGTGTGTGTTTTTTCACAATGAGACTGGCATCTGTGGGTATGTATGGGAGTGCAGCCATGTGGCAGTATCAGCATCTGTCAGAATTCGAGTTTTCTGTGCACGCATCACCGCACTAGTCCACCTGATAATGCCTCCATAGCAACGTCCTAGTGGCTGATTTTAATGTAATTTTCTAAAAAGCCATGTGGGCGTCCTAATGAGGGATTTCAAAACTTGATAGGGTGGCCTAGAAAGGATTGACCTCGAGCTGAAAGAAAAGCTCATCAGTTCAGCAGAGAGGCAACAGGAAAAGGAGAAAACACTGAACCGAAGCTAAATCAGTCAGGCTAAAAGTGTTGCTTATCTTATTGTTACTTCAATACATTGTATTAATACACTGTAAAGATAGATTACAGTGTACTGCAGGCTTAGATGATGTTTTTAAATGGTTTAAATAACCTGACCAACAGTCCAAAATCCAAAGATATTCAGTTACAGTGAAAAGCAGCAAATTCCCACAGGCTGAGTTACAGAGAAATCTCAGTGTTTTTGATTCTCATTTTTAGATGCCAAGACAAAACATTGGCAGCTTTTACTGTCTAGAAGCACAACATCAAGAAGATATCAGAGAAGATTAAATAACATTTCCAAATCCCATGCTCATAATAATGTAAAGAAGATATAAACATACTGCACATAATGAATCCTTATTAGCACTTTATTGTACATGACCGCCAACTGTGGTCTACTGTTGTGTGCATGTGAGCATAAGCTGTTTTAGTGTATGTGTGTGTGTGTGCGTGTGTGTGTGTGTGCGTGCAGGAGAGAGACTGATGAAGAACCATGACAGAGGACCAACATGTCTTCATGCTGATAGGCACATTAACAGATAAAGTAGGTGGTCTCAGCCTGTTTACTGACCACAATCTATCCTGTTCCTGCTGACTCACTGCAACTGATAAAACTTTGCATTCAAATGCTAGAGGCGTATTTAACATCTTTATGTTACACATACTCTACATGTAGCGGCAACAACAACAATGCTAATCTCAAGGCTTCAAAGCAGGATTTCGGTGACATCATGGCAGTGACATCCAACTTTTACACTGCAAGTACACACAAATGTGTATTCCAACGGTCACACAGCTTGTTGTAGTCACACAACAAGTTAAAACACAGATTAGACTTGTTGTAACTCCAGCTGTGAAAAAGTATTTGATCCCTTTCTGATTTCTTAGCTTTTCATCACACTTAAATTTTTCAGATCAAGTTCATTTTAATATTAGGCAAAGACAACCTGAGTAAATACAAAACACGGTTTTTAAATGTTAATTAAGAGAAAAAGCTATCCGAACCTTCCCGGCCCTGTCTGAAAAAAGTAATTGGCTCCCTCGTTAAATCATGATTTAACTGATAATCCACATTTTTTGGAAAGAGTTCAATTTCACTAGCCACACCCAGGCCTGATTAATGCCAGACCTGCTGAATCAATAAACCCCTTAAATAGCACCTGTCTGACACAGTGAAGCAGGCCGCCAGTTTGTTTCTTGAAGCTCAAGCGCACTTGGGTTATGCAGCAGGACAATGATCTGAAACACATCAGCAAGTCCACCTCTGAATGGCTCAACAACAACCAAAATGAAGGTTCTGGAGTGGCCTAAAGAAAATCTGGACTTATATTCGACTGAGATGCTTTGGCAGGACCTTAAAGAGGCTGTTTATGCTAGAAAACCCTCCAATGTGGCTGAACTAAAACAACTGTGCGAAGAAGCGTGGGCCAAAATTCCTCCACAGCAATGTAAAAGACTTATTATCACAAACTCCTGACTGCAGTTCTTAACAACACAACCAGTTATTAGTTTTAGGGGGTAGCAACTTTTCCACATAGGGACAGGCAGGTTTGGATAACTATTTTTCCTCTAATAAATTAAATCTATCCATCCTCATTTAAAAACATTACAAGAAACCTTTCAATGTGCTAAATATACATAACGTAAGAAATCAGGAAGGGGGCAAATACTTTTTCACGGCACTAAATCTAAGTTGAATGAGTGCATGATATTATTAATCTAAACATTATAAATCAGAATTCACAAGTAAATTCCACTTTAAGTGATGGTACAGGAAGATCTCCTTGGTTTTACATGCTGGCAACAAAAGTAGCTCTTTGTTAAAATCATGCTTGACTGCAATATAACGACTCATTGACATAACTGTGTGGTCATATATTAATGATATTACGCGTAGGACTTTATTCTGTATGATAAGCATGTTCTTGGTGATCGCTTTCCACACATGAACTCTGGACAGTACCTGAACAATCAGGTCTGATCAGTGCCCAAAGCTGGACATTTGCAAATGTAGCACACACCAGGACAGAGCCAACATCCGACTGCACTAAGGCTGAGCAATTATTTAAAAATGAATAAAACTCAATTCAGAACCTCTAAACCACTGAAATTTTTACCTCAAGAGCATGGAGGAGATTCCAGGAGATCGGCCGGGGGTATTCAACTCCAGGCCTCGTGGGCCGGTGTCCTGCAGGTTTTAAATGTGTTTCTGCTTCAACACACCTGAATCAAATGGCTGAATTACCTCCTCAGTATGCAGTCAAGTTCTCCAGAGTCCTGCTAATGGCTTCTATATTTGACTCAGGTGTGCTGAAGCAGAAACACATCTAAAACCTGCAGGACACCGGCCCACGAGGCCTGGAGTTGAATACCCCTGAGATAGGCAGTTACCCTAGGACTGAAATCTGCTCCTTTGTGCAAGGAGGAACAGGATAAGCACTGCCAGAGCTACAAAATGACCTCAAGCAGGACACTGGTGTGAATGTCTCTGACCAAACAATCAAACCAGACAACCTAGTGGACCCTGTGTTGACTGCCTGGCACCATGAAGCCCAATTGGCATTTGCCATACAATACCAGAATTGGCAGGTCCACCACTGTCACCCTGTGCTTTTCAGAGATGAGAGCAGGTTCACCATGAGCACATGTGACAGATGTGAAATGGTAAAAGCTGTGGAGAGCATTATACTGCCTGTAACATCGTTCAGTATGACCGGTTTGGTGGTGGGTCAATGATGGTCTGGGAAAGCATAGCCATAGAGGGACTCACAGACCTCTACAGGCTAGGTAACTGCACCATGACTGCCGTTAAGTATCGGGATGAAATCCTTCAAACCACTGTCAGACCCTTCACTGGTGTAGTGGGTCCTGGGTTCCTCCTGGTGCACAACAATGCCCGGCCTTATATGGCAAGAGTACGCAGGCAGTTCCAGGAGGATGAAGGGAGTGATACCACTGACTGCCCCCCACAGTCGCCTGACCTAAATCCAACATAACACCTCTGGGACATTATGTTTATTAAATATTCAAGTAATCATGATTTTGATTTGAGGTCATATCACCCAGCCCTAACCTGGACTTTACTTAAAATGAAGTGGCTTTTTAAAGGAGGTCCAAGGTGGGGCATTTGTCGTCTCATGGGCATCTCTATCAGGTACGGCACAGAGAAGTCCAGGACTGCAGGGCATATGTGAAAACTGCTACAGAGAGGAGGGTGGACCTACCATGGGCATAAGAAAGCAGAAACATTATTTGTGTCGCAGAACACTTTAATTTAGAACATATGAAAAGCATTTGGATTTTAGCTGTTAAAACTGCCGCGTTCTACTGAAACACTATATCTCATTTTTTGTTTTAAGATTCCATCTGAGGACGCTCTGGGGAAACAGAGCCTGTGTGCCTGTAGCTGCCTGTGTTTATCAGCATCTTCCAGCGCCTCCATGTTATTCATAACAAGTAGTGACAGCTAAATAGTAGGCTAGTGTGTACAGGCTCAGGCTGCCCACGCAATACAGCCCACCTGTTGACTGTTTGTGTGTGAGGGAGGAACACTCTCAGACAGCCATAATTAAAAGCTGTTGGTAGCTAAGCTGGTTAACAGAGGCTTTAAAGGCAACTGGGGCTGTGCTGCCACCTTCAACTCTTCATCATCATTCATGATCTTTCCACTCATCTCGTCTAACACATGTCCTCTGACGCCCTTCATGTCCTCACCTCTACCTCTCCTCTTTTCCATTCATAGTTTTGCTTTTCTAAACCCATTTTCCTCCCTTCCACACCTCTTTTGTTCTGCCACTTCTCCACCCCTCCTTTCTAGTCCAGTGTGTTTAGTGACATTAATGACTAGTGTGTTTTCCTCCAGGCTTGTTCAAATGGCTGTTTGTATTTTCAGACTCAAAGCCATGTATTGAGGATTCACAGTAAAAATCCATACATAAGCACAGTGAAATTACACAGTAATCCGAGAGCTGATTTGGTCTTTAGTGGGAGAAGATAGCCTGGCAGACACCACTTTGCCTGCAGCAATGGAGAAAAAAATAAAAAATGTGTAAGCAAGAATAAAGCCTAAAGGGCAGCACAAATCTAATCTCAAGGGACAAGCAAGAAAATAGAAGCTAGGTGGACTGTTCTTCTTTTTCCTCCAATTATTATTTTAAATAAATCCATCCGTCCATTTTCTTCCACTTATCCAATTCAGGGTCACGCGGGGGCTGGAGCCTATCCCCTATCTGCCATAGGGTAAGAGGCAGGGTACACCCTGGACAGGTCAGCAGACTGTTGCAGGGCCAATCACACTCACACCTATGGGCAATTTGGAATCAACAATTAACCTAACCCCACTGACTGCATGTCTTTGGATTCAAACCCAGGACCTTCTTGCTGTGAGGCAACAGGGCTAACCACCATGCACCACAACACACAATTTTTTTTTTTTTTTAACATCCCTGATATATCCTCTATAGGGCCATGCCACATCATATCATCCGTGATAATACCATTATAAATTTACACATGATATAGAAGTGTCGTAAAACTGAAGTGTTAAGCAGTTATTTTATGCTTCTATTTAAAATTTCCAGGAAAAACACACCCTATTTTTTCCTGTATTGTCAGAAATATCATCATAGCAAAATTTCTTGAAATATTGTGATATAACGTTGAGGCTATACTGCCCACCCATAATCTTTTTCTTTTTAAAAACTGATTCACTGGTCCTGCAGTAAGTTTCTATAGTCTAAGGTACCTCAATTTTTTTTTTTTTTTTAAATCAGCGAACAGTCCAAAACCTTTTAAAGATATTTAACCAAAACATCAGCAGCTCATCTGGCTCGTGATCAATCACAGTTGGCAGGATATTGTATAATAGGAATAGCATAATAGGGATTGGAACACCCCACCACTCCTCCCTAATGTGGCATTCAGCCAACAAGACTGAGTCCTCCAAGATCATGATCATCATACAACAGGATACAAGCACATACAACACATCTGGTAAAGCTATATTTCAATGATATCATTTGGCATTTCATGCAGTCCTTTCTCATTTTGTGCATGCAAAATTTATCAATATTGAGAACGTTAACGACTTGTCTAAACAGTCTGAACAGAGTGTTGTTTGGCACGCCGGCAGAGGGAATTTGCAGAAACTGTAAGTAGTATGCCTGAAGGTTAAGTTGTGAAAATGGAAAACTGCCTGTAAAAATGACAAATGTGACCTTGAGCACAATTTGGATGAAGACCCATTAGGTGATCATTGTGTGCAAGTTTGATGGAATTCTGACCAATACCAATACCAATTCTTCTGAACTGCGAACAGACGTCTTGCTGTAACATGAGCTCATCGATCTCATATTTGAAACTGTTAGAAGCATCACTTATAGTTCATTTTAGTTGATGGACAGCTATTTACTTTTTGTTTAGTGACTGTATTTATACCAGTCCCTTTTCAGTTCAGCTCTTTTTACCAGCCCAGAAGAGAGAATCTGCCACTGATATCAGTCAGCAGGTATCAGCCAAAACAGATATATCTGTGCATCCCTTATTGTGACCAACAATATGGTGCCATCCCACCACAGTCTACAGGATTTCCAAACTTTGGAACCTGGTTGCAGAGATTTCCTCTCATTAAGTCACAACAATATTAGTGATGTCCTTTAGATGGAATATTTCCTTATACAAAAAAAAAAAAAAAAAAAAAAATCTGGATGGGTAAATCTGTCCATATGATTTTTTTTCTATAAATCACTATGTAGTAAATCAACATGAATACAGCTTTATAATTTAATGTTTTATCCATAAACCTTGAAAACATAGCTGTTAAATACATTACACTAAAACAGTGACTGAATGTAGGCTGGGGTGGAAGTAGTGCTGATCTTCACACCCTTCCTCTAATTAGATTTAGTGACTTGATAATTCCCATTATATAATGAAAGTAGCCATCTAAAATATTTATAGCCTCCAGCGACGGCTCACTTCCCCATCTCTACAAGCCCCTGGCCCACAGGGACACCCATGCCAGGAGGGGCAACATGTGCAAAACGCAGCAATAAATCAATAATGTACGATGCCCCACCGCTTCTCACACCCTCGATTAAAAAGGTCTGATGCTCATTCCTACAAACACACACAGCAAACAAACACATCCTGCACTCACCCAGGCAGACATGTTGCTCAAAGTCAGGTTGGTTCCTAATATTAGACGTGTCACAGTGGCTCCAGTCTAACCTGTCAACCCGTACTGTTTTTTTTTTTTTTTGGTTTGTTTTTGCTTTACTCTAAACTTGAATACAAGATTAAAACAGCAAAGAAGATAATCTGCAAGGGCTCAACAAAGCATCACTGTGAACTCTGACCTCTCTATGGGCAACAAAGTTAACTAGAGTGCTTGCTGTGTAAAAATGCAAGAGATGTGTGACTCCCAGCTTCATTATAAAACTAAACTTAAAGCACTGTTTGCTCATGTCATAAATGATGACATATACACAGTGTATCAAGACAAGTCAAGCCCCACATGTCATGTCCCGGGCCGGTGGCCCAGTGTTTTATGTTTTCTTGGTATGGTTTCCGTTTTCTCAGGTTGTTTTGTCTGTTATAGTTGCCCTCAGTTATTTCTAGTTCCTTGTGTCTCCCTGTATTCTGTGTCAGGTTTGCGTCTCTGTTCCCTTGTCATACTTCCTGTTTTATTTTGATATTCGTCCAGCCCCTGTCTGTTGTATTCAGTTTTGCTTCCCTCTGGTCTCGTCTTAGTTATCAGTGTCACCTGTGTTCCCACCGGTTTCCTCTTCCCTCATCAGCCCTTCTGTGTATTTAAGTCCTGCGTTTTCTCTGCCTGTTGTTGCGTCGTTGATGTTTTGTGCCCGCGTGTTCCTGTGCTCCCTGTGTCTGCCCTTCGTCTCCCTTCCAAGGTTTTTATATTCGTTTTTTCCCCAATCTAAATAAATACCTTTATGTTATGCCAATCTCTGGAGTCCTGCGTGTTTGCCCTTCCTCGCCCGTTTCCTCCCCGGTCATGACACCACACATTTTAAGCAATTAAAAATTTGTCAAATTCTATTGAATGTTGCATTCAAGTTCTTGAGTTATGGACAGTAATGTTGCGTGATGTATGGTCACAATCACGTTGATCTTTGACCAACAAACCTGAATGAGATCTTCCTTTAGTCCAAGTGTCCTTAAATTCAAAATTCAATCAAATCCAAGCTCTTAAGATTTTTGTGAAGGGGAGTTCAGCTACTGTGTTTCATTATCAAGCTTATATGATAAAAGTTAGGACAGAGGGAATATAAAATTCTCTCAGTGAGAGTACAACATGGAAAATGTGAGGAAATTTCATGGTATAAACTATTTTTGCAGCAATCCCTTTCTGGATACTGACACAGACCCATTTTGTACAACCCCAACTTTGAATTACATGAAAGAAGTACGTAGCAGGGGTCGCCCATGTTGGGTTAGGGGTGTGTACTCACAAAAACACCATTAAAAACACTGCTTTGGGGAGGGTTATGGTCCAGGGCAAACTTGCTTTTTAATGGCTTGCCTGAGGCTAACTAGCTTAGCCTGCCTTGCCTTTCAGAGGGTCAACAGGGCTCACCAAGACAAACACTACAAATCTTTTGGGTCATCTCAGCTGATGTGTTTTTCATGTCTACAGTTTCTTCTTTTGTTGTTCATTAGCTTTGAGCTAATGGAGTCAGGCTACTTATGTGGTCGATGGCTATCAGGCATGCCTGCAGGAGGAACTCAGCTTCAGCTTGTAATGTGAAGTGACATTTAAGCATTTTCAGGAAAGCCGAATGCATAGATGAAGCAGTGAAAGGGCTGATGTGTTTACTATTCAACGGCTAGGCTTAATGTCAAACTGCAGTCTAATGTAACCGGAGTGGGAGTTCCCCTCAAGGGTAGCTTGGGTGTCGTTTTTCTAGACTGGACGTGAACAAAGTGCCTGTCACTCAGTCCTCCCCCAAATCCTCTTTTATCCCTTTGTTTTCCCTCCCTATGGTGAGTTTCAATAATCTAAGCTTTCATTACAAATTTCTCTTTCACTTCTGCATTTTCCCCCCTCCTGTCCATCAACATATATGTCTCTCACCCCAAGCATCATCCCTGAGCTAACCTCTTTACACAGGTATTCATCTTTGTTGTTAAAAACCTGTTAAACTGCCTCAAATTATTTTCATATCAAAAATTCTCCCTTATAGACAGGGACATTTTATCTGCTCTTCTCTCATTTTCTTCCTCTTTCTTATGAACCGTTTCATCTTTTTTGCATCTCTTCATCATCTCTCTATTCTATCACCTTCTGTCTCATGCTTCACCTCCCATCCTCTTGCTGATTTTTTTTTTTTCCCCCTCCGATCCCTATCTCTTTCCAGGAATTGTGTCTGGCCTAATTCTCCATTACTGAGACTGATGAGCCAAGGGCTCAGTTCAATTGCTCTCTGGCTCTGGAAAACTGTGTAAGCAGCCAGCATGTACATGCAGCAGGATCATAAAAGCCCTACGACGTCCAGCTTCCTGTCCTTGCTTTAGTTTTTACTGATCTCTATCTGCTCCATCTGTAATCTGCTTTGAACCTATTGTTAGAATTTACTTGAGGTTCATAATCATGCATGAGTTGCTTAACCAATCTATAGTTGTCCACGATGTTGTTTAATTTAAACAACTTTGATCGTCTAACAAACTTCTGTTAACTTAGCTGTATAGCTTAGGTAGTAGTATAATACTGCACAGACAGCATCTGAATATGCAACAAACAGGCAAAGGGAAAATGTCACCCATAATTTTTATATCAAATTATTAATTCTATCATCCAGAAACATAACACTTAAGTCCCACATTAAGTTAAAACTACATCGAGGTCCAGGCCATATTTGGTGAGGAGGAGGTTACAATGTGTTTCTAAAGAAATATTAAAATGACTGCTAGAAAATGCATCACAGCCATGAAAGTGTAATCCTGTTATTTAAGCTGCAGTGCAATCTCAGCCTCTACGTGTTTGTGTCACAGCACCATGAAAGTTCCCAGTGTCCTTCAGTCTAAATATAGAGCAGAGAAAGCCCTCTTTGTGTTTTTTTTCCCCCTTCAACAGACAGGACAATCCCACAAAGTGGCTGACTGTTGTGCCTCTGTGCGTGCCTGCATGTTATCCCAAAAACTCTGTGTCTGTGTCCTCTAAAGCACCACTTCTGACTAGTAGAGCTGAAGAGAAAATCTGGACTTATGTAGTTCATGTCACAAGTGCTACTGCCTCAAGCTACACTTTAAGAAGAAAAAAAAAAAGAAAAAAAAGAACAATGCCCCCCCCCACCCATTTCTTATCAGAGCCTAAAACCCATCCTGGGTTCCAATCAGCCTCTTTTCTCAGCCAGAAGCTTTAACCTCTACAGCACCATTCAATGGAGGAAAACCAGAGCTGCTGTACATAAACTGATGATCCTCATCTCATGCGCTGCTAACTCGAGGAATATTGTTTGAATGTTGTAAAAAAAGGCAATTTAACTACTGCAGCTGTGATATTCAATTCAATTTTATTTATATTGCACAAATCACAACAAACAGTCGCCTCAAGGCACTTATATAAAAACTGGTATTTGTGTGTAAACAATCCTGAGAAAAGCTTTGTTTGTGTGTTTTAGCGTTTGGTGATCCTACATAATGTTTGACAGAAAACCCCAGTTTTACATTGTATTTATAAGTGCAAGGGAAAAATCACTTAATTTAGTACACTGATGCAGATTTTATTAAGTGTGAAACTGCCCATACAAACCCATGAAGGCTTGTTGCACTAACTGGATGGGCTGCCATCTTTGAACTTAATACACCCGAGGTCAGTGTTAATTTCGTTGATGAAATTTTTTCATCATAGTTTTCGTTGACGAACCTTTTTTTCATGACAATAACTAAATAAAAACTACCTAAAAAGGATAAAAACGATAACAAAATCAATTGACACTTTCGTCAACGAATGAAAACGAGACAGAAATGCTTGGCGGGGACGAAAACCAATCAGAACTTGTTTAATTTTGTGACAGGGCAGGGGAAGTTAGGAAAACATCCAATCAAACGCACAGTTGCGCAAATTTGCTCTAAACCCAGGAAGGACAAACTAGCCTGTGAGTTTTCTTTACTTCCGATGAGCTAAGTTATGTAAACAACGTCAGCAGGGAGAAAGAGAAGAGCCGATGTATGGACACATTTGTCCTTTGACGTTGTGACAAATGAAACAATGTGTAAACCATGTAGGGCGACTATCGCGGGTAAAAACACGACAAATCTTAAACAACATCTGCAAACCAGTCACCCAGATCTCCATGCAAAGGTCAGCACTTTAATGTCATGCAGGGTAAAGTGTTTTCCCAGTTTGGCGTTTGTGTTTAGAGAAAATCTCCACACGGCGGTGGATTAGCCTTTCCTAATCTTAGTCCTGAACACTGCCTGTACCTTTCAGAGCGTCCTGCTGTAAACGCTCATATTATCTCAGTAAGGTGGTGTTAATGATCAGGTGTGTGGAAAGCAGTTGAAACGCTAATGTTAATATTAATAGTATTACATATTTTTAATAAATGTTTAATTTTGTGTAAGTGTGTATAATGACTAATTCGAGGGAACTGAAGAAAAAGCATTTACATTTTACACCCTTTATATTTTAGTCGACTAAATCGACTGTAGATTTAGTCGACTATATTCTTATGATAATTTCGGCGACTAAAACTAGACTAAAATAAAAACTATTCAGATGACTAAATTATGATTAAAACTAAAATTACATTTTCGTCAAAAGACTATGACTAAAACTAAATCAAAATTTGCTGTCAAAATTAACACTGCCCGAGGTTGCAGTCAGTGAAGGTAGAAATTGAGTCTTAAGACTTCATGTGTGATATGAATTTAGATTTCAGCTTTAATGTGTTAAGAACCTCAAGTCATTTATTGTTGTTGTTTTTTGTTTTTTTTAATTACATGCAAAATGCAAATCCAAACTTGTGGTACCCTTACATACTGCAGAAAACAATTAGCAAAGATTAGCCTTCCAACTGCAATTCTAACCAGAGAATTAAAAGAAAATTAATAAATAAATAAATTAATTAATGCAACAACGCCCTAAAACTCTGCAATCTGATAACTGGGAAAATCTCGCAGTGCATAACAATAGCAGTTTAGCCAGTATCTCTATATGACGGGGCAAGTGAACCATTAATTCCCAATATAGGTACTAACCGGTTTGGGCATCTTTCTCCTCTCTCCGCCTGTCCCCTGTTGATGATCAAACAGGAAGAAGTCGTCCTCCGTTATCCTGCCTCGCTATGGGCACCAGCGCCTAAGACACAGAGTGACAAAAAAAACAAATGTCAACAAATAACAAAAACATAAAGTAGGTATAGCCCCAGGGGTACGCTGTGGTGCATTTTTTTTCCCTGTATCTCTCTGTTTTTACAGTACAATTATACATTGTCTTGAAGCTAGAATAGTGCCACTATTAGAAGAGACAAAGATGAGAAACAAAGAATCCACTGACAACAATGCGTAATTCATTTCCCTTCATCGTACCGACCTCTTCCTTACGTGGTAATGTTTCTAATAATCATTTCACAGCCCTATGACAGCTGGGATAGACTCCAGCTTCCCCATGAGCCTAAATTGGATAAGTGGAAGAAGATGGACATATGGATGGATAGATTTCACAGCATCTGCTGGAACAGATAAACTTCACATTTTAGTCACACTGCGCATACCTAAACTAACTGGATTCATATTGCCATGCTGTAAGTAACTGTAACTACAGTGATTTTTAACTACAAAAAAAAACTGCCGACCATAACTGATCAATATAGAGGTCTAGTTCTGCCATCCTTCAGCAAACCGAGTTCTGGGTTCAAATCCCCTGGCCTGCTGAGGGGGGCTTTCTGCGTGGAGTCTGCATGCTCTCTTCGTGCCTGCATGGGTTTCCACCAACTCAGGAGTCAAGAATTTTTTGCTCTCTAAAACTCCGCATCTGAAGAAGAGGGTATGCAGAGATGGGAATCACCAGACACTTCACGGCACGGTATATCACAGTGCTTCACTTGCTGGAAAATATTATTGTGATATGCTGAGTATTGCAATAACATGTATTGAGATTTACTGTATCACATTTTTTTCAACTGCATATCCTCAGAGTTAAAAAAAAATCTTGGTCACAAAGTGTTCGCTTTGATGCTTTGTTTAATCACATTTCTGACTTAAAATGGACCTGCAATAGAAACGTATTTAGGAGCACGCATGTGAATAAAAGCATTACAACATTATGTCCATGTAGTCCCCATTTTTTCAGCAAACCTGATAACACAACCACAGCAGTGACAATGATGTCACAGTTTAACGTGGAGCCAGAGTCTGTCTGCGCACACACGGTGAAACACAAAGAGACAGAGCTGTTACTGAGACGGTGAGCTCAGGTGGAGCGAAAAAACATTTTCCAAGCATCCAAAACAGCAGCGCTTGTTCCTGTAAATCACCATTAAAACCATTACTGGAAAAAGCTGGAGGAGCCCTTCATCCAACCACCTGATCAACAAGTGCCAACATGAAGAGCAGTGAACTTTGTAGCTGGTCCACCCACCACCGTTTTTTCTACACCACGAAAATCTCCAATAAAGTTACAGAAGTTAAAATAAAAGTGTATGTATACAGATTAACTGTTAGCTTAGTTTAACACAATGTTTAAATCAGAAGGATGACAGCAGCAGTCCTTATATAGCAACGATACCTGCAGCAAGCAGAGGTGAGGCTAAAGGGGGAACATGTCCTGAGACGCATAGTGCACAGAGGTCACCAGCTTTCTGCAAAGTCAATCTCTACAGCCCTCCATGTGGCCTTCAGATTAGCTCAAGAACAGTGTGTAGAGAGCTTCATGAAATGGGTTTCCACGGCCGAGCAGCTGCATCCAAGCCTTACATCACCTAGTACAATGCAAAGTGTTGGATGCAGGGGTGCAAAGCACGCTGCTACTGGACTCTAGAGCAGTGGAGACATGTTCTCTGGAGTGAGGAATCACGCTTCTCTGTCTGGCAATGCAATGGATGAGTCTGGGTTTGGTGGTTGCCAGAAGAACGAAACTTGTCTGACTACATTGTGCCAAGTGTAAAATAGGGCTCCCAATTTTACACAGTTGGAACTAGTCCATTCCTGTTCCAACATGACTAATATATATAAGTTTGGTGTGGAAGAACCTTGACTGGCCTGCACAGAGTCCTGACCTCAACCTGATAGAACACCTTTGGGATGAATTAGAGCAGAGACTGTAAGTAGGCCTTCTCATCCAACATCAGTGTCTGACCTCACAATGCACTTCCGGAAGAATGGTCATAAATGCCCATAAACACTCCTAAACCTTCCCAGGAGAGTTGAAGCTGTTATAGCTGCAAAGGGTGGGCCGACATCTTATTAAACCCTCTGGATTAAGAATGGGATGTCACTCAAGTTCATATGTGTGTGAAGGCAGACGAGCAAAACCGTTTGGCAATATAGTGTATACATGTAAAACACTGAGCCACTGACCTGGGGCTGTTGGGTTGGACACTGAATTATCATTAACGTTCATTTTTACATGTACACTATCAGAACTTCTGTTTTCTGCAGCAGGAAGTGTTGCATCAAAGCACAGGACAAACGTCAGTTCTGAGAACGCTGATGTGCTCACTTTTCTTCATGATCCTTTAAAAGACACACATACTGACTCATTCACTAACACACTTAAACATGCAGACACACATACACACACCAATCTACCCCATCCAGGAGATACAACACTGTCAGAACTCTACTGATGTAGAAAGTCTTCCAAGAGGACAAAGTAAAGGCTATTTTATGCCTTAGTTTAGATTGTATGTATACCTTACTGTATTTGACATTGCTGTGCTTGTGATTTCTTATTTTTGCATTTAGAAAATGTTTTTAATATGGCACATAAATACAATGAAAGGGTTAGTATTTTTGACAGATGTACGCAGTTAAACTATTAAAAAAAGCTGCAATTTCCTAAATGGAAAACGAGCAGTTCATTTTAAAAGACGTGTTTTTTTCTCTTTTGATTATTTATTATTGCTCATTAGTAAGAAAAGTATCTTTTCCAATTACTCAATTAATCGATGTAATAATTAATAGAATACTCGATTACTAGAATAACTGATACCTGCAGCCCTACAGGCAGCCACAGATTTTTTGTAAATGTGAGGTCCTTCTTTGACTCGTGTGACTGAGCCATTAGCTTCCTCACAATTATGAGATCGCTTGTCAAGCTAAGTGTGTCCAATGTTGGATGGTTTTTCAGTTGAGCTGATTTAATGTAAGTTTGCTTGGCTAATGTTATCTCAGGATGGTGGTGCATCTTGTTTGTAATATTCCCAGCGTACTTTAATGTATTTAATAAAATGTCAAGATTTGGTGTCCCTGTATTGATATAATATCGCAACACAAAATATTGCGATACTGTGCTGAATCTATTTTTTTTCATGTATCCTGCGTGTACCCAGGGTTATCAGTGCATTCTCCATTCCTCCCAGCACGGATGCGTGAGAGATATGTGAGAACGCTGCCGAATGAGAAATCCTTAGCGTCACTCTCGATATCAGTTGCAGTTACACAGCTGTATCACCTGCCAAACTGTCTATACATACAGCAGGCATGCCAGTGTTCTAAGTCTAAGAACTCATGCACAGATCAGTGTTCATAAGGATTTCCTCGGCTATTTATGACTTGAACTATTATCTGGACAACTATGTAAGCCACATATCTGCATAACAATGTATCAAACAGCAGCTGCTTAACGTGACGTTAGAAATCTTTTATCACCATTATATATAATATATATATATATATATATATATATATATATATATATATATATATATATATATATCTATATATATATATATATATATATATATATATATATATATATATATATATATATGTTGAGTGGTTAGGCTTTGGAGACGTTTCTTTATACTGCAACAGTCAGAGATCAGTACCACAATGTAAATGTTATATTAACTGTGTTTGTAAAGGTGGGATTAGCCCTCTTAAATAATCCTTTACCTACATGCCTCTGACTGAACCATGTCTACACTGACTGAAAATAGCACTGACAACACAGATTTACTTCTGGCAAATAAGGGAACATGGACACCTTTCCAAACAGAAAACTGCTGAGGTGAGCACAGTGTCAAAATAAGATAAACGGGCCATTCGATATGATTATAAGGTTCAATCACAAACTCAGTGAAGCACTATTAACTGCATGCTTTACTACCAAAACAGAACAAGAAGAAAGGAGCAGACTAAAGCAGCAATATTTTTGATTGGGAGTCAGCCTAATAAGCACACATACACACATATGCAGATGCTGCTGAGATCCTTTGACTACTGCAGAATATTCCCCATTGTTCAGATGAAGCTAAACAGAGGAGCAGTCCTCGACTCATACTGTACCACCATTAAACTCAGCGTGCTGAACTGCATAAAGAACAAATGAGAACCGGAGGGTAGGAGAGAAAACAGTGGTTAGTTACAGAGAGATTCAGGGAAAGAATGAAGAATAGAAACAAACAGCAGACAGAAAAAATGAAGTCATTTGCATGAGCTCCATCATGGCTCTGGACTTGCTTACTGAGAGTTGTGATGCTATCTGTACAGTGTGGGTTTATCTAGTACATCTTGTTACCTAAAATGATTAGAATGTAAAGAGAGCAGTTAGTAGGTGTCCCGTAGGTGCCAGATCTTTGTGATGTGTGAGGCCAGAAATAGACATTCCTCAAGTGTCAGCACAAAGCATTAAACCAGGCTCAGACACAAGCTTAGGCTGGGTCTGAGAAGAAAACAAACCAACACTGAAAGATTTGGTTCTCTCTAAATATCTCAGTTACTGGAAAGGTTTTGCGCTACTTAACATGACCGTAACAAACCATCCAAGAACATTTACTCAACATTTATTATGTTTTCAGTTCCAAAATAATTGAAGCAAACTGGGTTTGCTTTGTGAACTGGCACACTTAAAATATTCAGTATGTCACAAAAGAAACTGCTTTCAAATCGACTCAGTGCTGTGTAAAGCACTTGCTGTGCATTGTTAGAAGTCACAGTTTCTGTTACCCCTGACTGCCAGGTTTGTATGAGTGATGTCTTCCCATTAATCATTCCATTTAAACAGACCTATACCTCCAAGACTGGAAAACATCATTGTGAGGCTGAGGCTGAGAACTAGCATGTCTCTGCATAAAGCAGGCTTTACAATAATCACACACAAATGATTAGGCTATAGATACGTTCACTGAATAGAAAACAGTACTTGATTAGTTAATAAAACTAATTAACTTAGACATCTAACTTCAGTTGAGTAGTTTGCAGAAGTCAGTGTAGATCCATTTTCTTAATGTGCTAAATAACTGTCCTACATATTTCCATCCCCAGTACAATTCTGGCAAATGGATTATTACATATTTGAATATTCTTGAGGCAAACTGAAAATTTTATAATCACATCTGAGAGCATTGTACACACGTCCTAATTTTCTCTCTTTTACACCTAACCCTAAATTCTCTCTTTTACATTAGTCTGTTAGAAATTCCTTTTGATGTGCCACATGACTGTGGGCTATGACCTGCAAATCAATGCACCGCTCAGTCTCAGTCAGGCCTTCTATCATCACATCAGCATCCTTTGGGGGCCAAATCCTAAAGGTATCCAAGGCCCGGAATACATTTTTGTTCAAAGGGAGCTTTGGCAGTCAGATGAGCTTCTTTCTTGAGGTGCAGAAGCATCTCAACTAAGCCAAGATTATAATATGAGTGACCTCTAGACCACTTCTTGAACTAAAACTAGTTAAAATAATAAGTGAAGGACAGCAGAATCATGTTTTAATCATTATTCCGGAAGCATGAGCAAAACTACTGTCTGAAACACTGGAGACTTCAGAGGGAAGTTAAAGGTTTAGGACTGCTAAAGCTTGATTTTACTCTCAGCAGTACTGGGGTGGTAATATTACTGACAACAACAGAAGTATCCAAATCTGCTCCCAAGCCAAAGTTTTGTATCACAAAAAAAAAGCTAAAACCATCTATTCTTCTATTGTAACAGTACCAGTTTCAACTTTATATACTACTGAATTAGGTTTTCTTCTAGTAGTTGAACAGATTGAAACAGCATCATTTATAAACGGTGCCACAAAAACACAGGCCCAGACACAATCTGACAATCTCCAGTCGTGAGGGGAAAAATTTGTATTCCTCAAAAATTGTCAAATGGTTGATGGTAGTCGGTGTGAAATCAAGTGCAAAAGCCCCCTTCATGCAGGCCTAGAGACAGGTCAGTGACCCCCTGGTTAACACGCAAATCAGAAAAGGAGACCGTCCACCTTCAATGTAAAAGTTGTGACTTACTGCTGCAACCAACAAATTTCAAAAGGTGCAACTTTTACTTTGAAGGTGAATGATCTGTTTCCGGTCTTCGTTGCACTTTTTCAACTTACCATTTACCCTCCGAGCTGTAGTGCGAGTTTGCATGGAAGTTGGTGTCTTCCATTACTGATCAGTCTTTAAGCCTGTGTGACTGAGGCCTAAAGGAGGCTGACAGATGTATTGGTTGGCTGTTATCAGCTGATATTTGCCTATCAAAGATACATCAGTATTGCCATACAGGTTTTCCAGTTTGTGCAGAAACAATATATTTTTGTAATGGAAAAAAAAAAATTATTGTTGTAGTTAAGAAATTGTCATTTCATAATTTTCCCCAGACGAGAGGGTTCAACTCCACCGTCTATAATACTGCACTATTTATTATTATAATATATGATATCAAGGGTTGCCAGAACAGCAACTTGACCACAGAGCCAGGAAAAACACAAGATAGGAAATACTGCTGATAACTATCTGCCAAATAAACATGGGCAGCCGTTAACAAGCGCTGCACAACAGCTCCAGCTGACAAATATATGTTATAATGAATTAAAAAAAATAAAAATAAAAACTAGTATCTGTATCAGCACCAAAAATGCATAATGAGTCAGATCCTTTTTCACTGGAAACCCAGGGTTCTAGTAAGCATATCCAAAATGATTTCACCCCAAAATTACTAACAGCCACACGCACAAGTCAAGACATTGAAATACTATCAGTTTAAGTCCCTTGGCTGAATAACTTAAATTTAAAGTAGGAAGACTGCAAAATATAAAGCCTGTAATGAGTTTATCAGCTGGGTCACCCTGTTCAATTTTCTTCCAACCCTGCATCTCCAACTGCTTGCACTGTGTCTTTCTATTTCACATCATTAAGGTTGAGCGACAGTAAGGGAGGAGTACAATAGTGCACTGATGGGAGAAAAAAAAAAAAAAAGTCAGCAACACATAAGAATTCAAAGCTTCACTTGACCCATATACCTGCAGCCAGGAGATAGATAATGACACTGAATGCTAAGAGTCTTGAAGTGGCTGCACTGCTTTCTGTTGAAACCAGGAGTGTAGCACACCTAAAGGTGAGCTGCACAGTGCTCTGCAAAACAGTATAAAGCAAGCCTTTAAGAAAAAAAAAAAAAAGGTCTCAAAAAACATATGATATATGTTTTCAGGGTGTGTGTGTATGTGTGTCTCCATTCAGTGAAACCAGAGGGTCACTCCCAAGCGGACATAGCTTCCAGGTCACCATTCATGCAGAAAGAAGCCCTTCTCTCAGTGCACATTACTTTCTTTCATCTGTCTCATTTTCTCAAGCTGAACACCAACACGGTTGCATTTTACACACACTTTTATAGATCTTCCTGTTGCCTCACTTTAGAAATCCCTCTCGCTTGTCTTCCTCCTTTCCCATTTAACACTTCGCGTTAAGCTGAGCTGGCAATCATATGTGGAGATACTGTCGTGACTTTCTTTACAAATTCAGCCTATGGTTTTGATTTATTTGAACAAGCAAAAACAACAAAATTATGTTGGAAAAATGATTTTGTTTTTGCGTCTGCAAAAAAGTAACTGCCAAAGAAAAAAAAAAAAAAAAAAAAAAGAATCCCCACTCATAAATTTGGAGTTGGATCTGTTTCAGCCGCTGCCGTGCTCGCTCATTGTCGACTGCCCAACAACTTCACATGCTTCCTTTACCCAGTCCATTTCCATAGTGATAACTTAAATATAAAAAACTGCCTGCTTGACTGACAAAAGTGACTGCTGCTGTTGGTAAAACTCTGTCATTACATGTGTGTTTGCAGAGGCTACAAAATGTCCTGCTGTTAAGTGCCACAGTTCACACACACACACACACACACACACACACACACACACACATGCATGCACGCTTAACTTCCAGCAGCTGTTACAACAGCAGGAATCTGCGCCAACTGCTTAGAAAACAAAGCTTTAGTTAAATAAATAGCCAATTGACTCCTCGGTGAGTGTTGGAGGGGGAGACTGTGATTCAACACAAATGGCCTGTGCAGGGTGTGACCTCTGAAACTCAACACAAACTGCCTTTTAGCCACTGAAAAGGTGTGAGTTTTGATCAGGTCCTCAAATATAACAAAGAATATGCAGTGAATAGTGGCTTCTATGCGACCACCTCCGAGCATTAAACTTAGACACTGAACTTTTTTTTTTTTTTTTTTTTTAAATTGGTGGAAACAGAACACACAGAGTGGGTAGGATGGGGGGGGAGACATGGAGTATGACGGTGAATCTTGACAGTCAACTGCAGAAGATGAAGTTAATCAACTAAAAACAAACGCACGCTCAAGATGCAGGTGTAATGACTGCGGCTGAGTGTGAAAGCAGCCTGTTTAATTTACGGAGATGCACAAAGGGCGTCTGCATTTGTGGCCCCTCCTAAACCATGACCTCTATGCCAGAATTCTTCATACACCAAGTTACTAAAGCCAATTTTAAAGAGCACAGGAAAGAGAGGGGCGGACACAGGCAAAGAAAGTGAAAGAGAAGGCATGGCGTCGAGGTGCTATAAGTAAGAGAGACATGAGAGAAACTAGATAGTATCTGTCTGTGATCAGGCCTCTGCAGCTGAAGTATTGGCTCCCTGTTCCCAGTTTATGCTGACCAAGTAAAACATCTACAACATATGCTTTAGTGCTATAACTGATTACAGTACGATTTGGAAGAAAAAAAATCTAAAGCAACAAATGTTACTAATATATAACACAGAAAGGCATAAACATTAAGATGCTGCAACCAGTCAGCCTTATGTCTGAATATCATAATAACTCATTGTGGGTTTGTATTTTTTATCTGTTTTTCCACTTGAATAGTCAGAGATTTACGATTATTTTTGTTTAGTGTTCAACCCAAATTCCAACTGCAATGCAGAGCACCTTTTGAACTTGTTACTAATGCATGCATGCACCTTTACAATGCAGCGAATGGCTATAATAGATATTTCTGGCACATTCATTTTGGCTTCATCCATTGTTTTCAATTAAACTGGACTTGGCACGCATCCAAAAACAGGACAAATGAAAGCACCAAATATTAAAGCACTAGTGTGAACCCCAGTATGAGACACTGAAAACAGCAACAAAACACCAGAAACTGCACCAGTTTTCTCTAACAAGGCTGATAAGCGAAAACTTCACTCAGCGTGGACACAGCCAATACCATAACATAGTAGAGCAGTTTCACATTGGCAGGTGGTGTGTGAATACTCTAAATCGTTCCAGCTGGCAAATTGTTTTATTATTAACATTCTTCTGGTTGGTTTAAATTGCTTTAGAATAAAGAAAACCCTGACCTATTTTGCTTCCTAACATAGCAGAGAGATACAGCTGTTATTGCCATTTTTGGAGTGTCTTTACTGTACATGCCTCTCTTGGTACAATAAGGGCTCATTTTAAAATAATAAGTTCAGCCAGTGGGTAGGCAGTTACTTTCTATCCTGTCTGTTAATAGAGTATATTTTTCAGAAATTAGCACATATGTGTGTTAAGAACAAGACAAGACATTCTCCTTTTCTGGCCTCGTGCCATGGGATTATTCAACAGGTTACCCGAAAAAAAAAAACAAAAAAAACAGTACAGCTGAGAGAAATCTAAAACCAGCAGTCAAAGGTATCTGATGTCACGGTGCGCAGAGCCTCCTTCTCAAATGAGTTGTAACTCGGTCCCAGGAGTGGGCGGGACGGGAGCAACAGGAGAATTTTGAGCGACAGGAAGACTGGCCAATAAATTCCCTCGCTGTGGTGTAATGAGGCCAATCAGCAGCTCGTAATTTGCCTGACGCCGACGGAGCATCTGTTTGTGCCAGATGGACCGCGAGCGCTGCGTGTGCGCGCGCTAACGTGACTGAATTAAAGACCGTTATTTCTGTGCGAAAGCCAGACCTGTCCGTCCAACTCTGTGTGATTTACACTTAAACTCACTGAAATTGTATAAACGGAGACCAAGCTTGCTACCCTGAACATGTGCGTATCTTGCTGACAGAGGGGGAAAAAAGTGATACTTAAAGCAAAGTTTTTGTTTTTTTGGCTTAATGTTTAAAGCTTTGAGGCAGCGCAAAAACAGCGGGGATTTAAATCGGCCGCAAGTATTCCAAAGTGCCCTGACCACAAGAAACGAGTCCCCGAACAGCACCTGCCAACAGCTTCAGCATAACGACGTGCTAATCTCGTTTCAGCAGCGCCTGTTTTCGACATTGTCGCAGAAAGAAAGGCGCGTTGTCAGCGCCCGCGGCAGTCGCTACAAAAGTTGCAAACAGCAGCAAGAAACATTGTTTCCGCTCGCAGCTTTTCAGCACAGCATCATTGCCTTCCTGCACACAAACAGCTCGATTTCAGCAGCAAAGGTGGGCACGCTCCAGCTCGCCTGTGCGGCTGATAAAATAATTAGTCAAGCGCTCCGAGGAACTCATGATAGCTGAAATGTATTCCGTTTGAATCTCCAAATAGATATGCAACTAATGACCATGACTGCTCAACACTGGCTGACACTGGGTCACTCACCCGTCCTCCCGTCCTGAAACGTGCAAGGAGCCGGTTAGAACTGAGGTGAAGCAAAACCTGAGCCACGGCCGCCTTTAACCTGCCTGTCAAATTGCGCTAGGAAATAAGTTGTGCTCCTCGTCAGCGGTCAGTGTTAAAAAAAGAAAGAAAAAAAGGACACAGTTGCCGTTCTCCAGCCCAGGGAAGAAAATAAATCCCTCCTCATTTGGACGGCTTAAAGGAAAGGAAGGGCAGGCAGAGATGAAGACGGTCAAACTCACCTCTAACGCCTAGCTGCGCCGAGGATGTGTCCCAACTGTCACCCCCCTCCAGCAGGCAGCAGTACTTTATATATCCACAGCGATTAAAAATAGACCGTTTCACGTTCCCGTTATCTGCGCAGGTTCCCGGACACGCTGCGTATTGGGAGTGTAGCTATAGTGATACAGGCTTCATTGGAGGAGACTCCTCCGCCAGTCTCCCACGACCGGAGAAGAGGTAGTCAATATGGCTGACGAACTCACCGTACCGAGGCGTGGTGAGCCGAGTCCTGCAGATTCACTCCCTCCCTCACCCACCCTGCGACTGAAACTCTGCAGAGCAGCCTGCTGTGGGGTGCAGAGCTGGGGTTCCAAAGCTCATCATACCCAAAAAGGAGACGTTTTACACCCCGCAGCCTCTTCTGGTGACTGTATTGGGTCACATTTTATTTTGACAAGCCCCCCCCCCGCTGCTATTTAACGTGTCAGCAAAGTTTACAGACGTGTGATTGAAAAGTGTTGAGGGTAAATTGCTGTTTTGGATGGACTTTAAGCTAAAAGGACCAAAGCAAGCCAAGGTTTGCTGAATGTAGTCTCTCTCTTTCTTCTTTCTTTTTTTTTTTTTTAATTTGATTGCTTGATTTTGCTGCAAATATGATGATAATTTGCACTGGGACCTTTCACGTTAGAAGTCAACATTTGTGCAAATCTTGCGGGCACAGTCAAACATTAAGTTAGGAACATCAACGGAACAGTGAGCATGCAGCTCTAACTCCTTTGCTGTGCTCCAGATCTGTTCGATATCAGCTTCAGTGTGAGGCGGCGGCAGTGTCATGGCAAAGTGGAAAAAGGACAGTGTGGCACACAGTGTTTCTGGTAGTTGCAGTGTGCCCAGTTGACCCTTGTTAGTGAGCTAAAGTGATCAAAAAGCCACTTTTAGGCATATCTGTTGGAGCGACAGACAGAGGGCATAACAGGAATGTAATTCTTATACATACTTCACTCTAACAGGTGTGTTTTTTTTTACAGCAATAACTGTAAGATGTTAACATGGGAAGAACAAAGCGTCTCACTGAGGGAGATCCATTCATTTACCCCAAACAGAAGATAAACACTACTTAGTGTCATAAAGAGTTGTGTAAATGCTGCACAAATGCTGGGTTCATCTTGAATGTGTTAAAGTAAGGCACAAAGCAGACCACGGGGAGGCATGTGTGTTTTATAACACACATGCCTCCCCGTGCCCTGATGGGAAAACAAACAAAAGTCTTATATTACCCACATCAAACAGCAGATATCACTGACACTGTCGGAACCTTTACTTCAGTAAAAAAAAAAAACCAAAATACTTGTCTGTCGAGTTTCTTTCCACCTCACCAGGCGGTAGTTCCCATCTGCATCTCCTGAAAAAGCTCACCATTCATCGCAGCCTGTAAATGAAGGCTTCATGAAAATAGCCGTGTTGTGAAACAGTCCATGTGGTTATGAAGAGGAGAGATGTGTCATCTTTGAGCTGTGAGTCACTGGCACACTCGCTTGCCTATACTTGAACCAGTGTACATTTTTACTATTAGGAGGCCTCTGATGTGATAGACTTTTACCATTTATCTTTCCTCCATTTTGCTCACGCAACATTTGGGAATATTCCACCCAGCAAGTATGTGTAAGTATGTCCGGAGCGGGTGTCAAATATCATTGCAGCATGCAGGGTGCAGCAATTGAAAGGTATGTGCGATATCACTGCTGTGTCAGATGTCAGCCTCAAGGAGAAAGTGAAAGAAAGCACTTGAATATAGAGGCCAGATTATAATGGCATATCTCCAGGGGGGCTGATTCATCAGTTTGCATCTCTGGCCTATTTTAATATCCCTGACAAAAATGGGCAGTCAGAAATAGAGTATATGAGGAGAAATGATCTTTGTTTCTTCTGCTGTTAGTTGGAAAGAAGGGCTCGAGTCAGCCCTGCAGAAGCTGATTTTGATCAGCAGCTCTGATATTTTGCTCATAAACTCTCCGCAGGAAAAGGTCAGCTTGGTACTTTTAATGTTCTGTATTGTTCTCATTCCTCCACACATGGTTCCTCTTTCGCACTCTCACTTCTTCAAGGCCGCGTCCTCTCACTTTCACGCGCCACCATTTTTTTTCACTTGGCAGTTTTAGGAAGTAATGTAGTACATTAAATGGGATTACGGTAATCTCATGAGTGCGCTCCATGACACAGTCGTGTGATTCTCTTCCAGTGACGTGAATTAAAGCCTTCTGCAAACTGAGCTAATGACTCTGGAACTCAGTTAATCAAACTGTCATCAAAACTGCTGTAAGCTGCCCATAAATACCTGATATTCAGCTATATTCTATCCAAAATCAGTTCATGACTCATCTCTATTTATGGGCCAAAGGTTTGCTGGCAAAATTAATGCTTCAGTTTCTACTCATTGAGATCTACTTTGCTTTCAGAGTTGAAATCCTTTACTTTTTTTTTTTTAAATTTAATGCACCCACAGCACCCAGCCTGCGTTTAAGATGCATTGTACAACTTAAGTAAATATCATTTCCTTGATTGATTATTTAAAATGTAATTTATGTTACAAATTGTTTTTGTAATTGTTATTTAATTGTTTGCTTGACTGAATAATTTAAATGTGCTTGACTTAAGACTTTAAGAGAAGATTAAGGTTTTTTGTTGTTGTTGTACAACACTGACACCTTATGGCTGCCTGCTTTATGAGAGCAATTTGTTAGTCTCCAGGGCAACATCTGATTCAAAGGGTGCTCCTGTTGCTATAGAGCATCTTCCTGACAGACAAAGCCAGTGTAAATGACCCTTCTGCTGTCCTTGAGAAGGATAGTAGAAACTTGTGTTCTTTATATAATTTTGATCTCCATATGAAGGCGGCAAAGAAATGAAACACACTTAACATAATGGAAAAATGAACAGATTGTAGCTCTGCTGAGAGCTTTATATACAATCTACAATCTTATATACACTGGTAGATTAAGATTAAATAAAAAAAAAAAAAAAAAAAAAAAAGATTTGAGTAAATCCTCTTTTTGGCAAAATTTTGCAAATGTGCAACCACTAGAGGGCGCAGGTTGGCACTTTCCCTTCCCGTGACATAAAGTTCAGGGGTCAGGTGTAGATTCATGTGTGGGAGAAGTGAAGAAAAAAAAAAAAAAGGAAACTCGCCTCACTCCTGGAAGAACAAAGAGAAGAGAAATTAGTAAGTAAACATGGAAAAATGTGCATGATTCACACAATGAAAGCAGCCCTCAGTTAATTATACCATCCACAAGTAGCTACCTGTAATAAAAACATGTCTGATCAAATTGAGTACACATTACATTATTTGCAGTGAAGTTTATGAAATTATGCACTTATTAATACAGGTAGGTGAGTGTTTGTAAACAGAGAATGATACATAATGAATTTCAAACTCTGTTTTAGGTCGAATTCTGTTCTCCTCGTGTGTGTTACACATTTCCATAGGCTACATCTGGCCCCGAGTTTGCTCACACACTATAAATAATCCCAGAATATCAAATGAATTAATGATTGTCTCAATCCTGAGTTAAAACTGCTGTGTTAGATATCTGCACTGGCCTCTGGTTTTACTTAACTTATGTACCTGTATGAACTGTTCTCTTGCATCACTAAGCCAACAGAAGAGGTTCCACGGCATCAAGAACCTAATTTTCCCATGTGAGGATCATTGGCGAGAACGTGCAGGAAACTTGCATGCCTGAAAAAAATCAGAGCAAGAGCCACAGGCACCGATTCCTCCCTCATACCTGTCTGTTCAGTAACGCTATCACAGAAGAACAAAGTTAAATCCTGCTCGAATATTTAACTCCCGCTGAGCTTGCAAATGGCTTTTTTAAAGCATGACTGATTAACAAGGCAGCAACACTAAAGCACATAGTGGGACCTTATATCTTTACTCAAACGCAATCACACAGACAGGACTGCGCATGGAGAGCGCAATCATTCATATCAGCACTTCAGAGACAAGTTAAATGTGTTTCAAAGGCTGAAGTCCAGTTTACATTATAACCGGTCTGCCTTCTACTGATGAGCGCACATTCACCAGCAGCCTTGTTGCTTGATTTGATGCCCCAATCAAGCAAAAAATATCAGATATGTTCTTCTTATATTTGACTGTTGTCTCCAAATGTTATTGCATTTTGAAATGACTCTAATGCCAAGCAGAGAGTCACAGAGCAGGGGGTCTGGTCTGTACCCAAACTGAATGTGTTTCCTCTCTCTGTCAGCTCCTGCTCCTCTGCTTTTTCCACCTACAATTCCCATGATGCAGAAATTTACATGGGTGGTCTTGGAATGTGTGCATCTTTCCTGCTCCAGTGCTCACTAGTGTTTGATCAGTGGCTATAATACAGGCTTTAGACCAGGCCACAATATTTTACCTTATTGGACTTAATTATTGTTGGGACAAAACTTTGTCCTGGGCAGGGGCTGTGGACAGTTATGCTCTTCTGCTTTTTTTTTTTTTTTCTAGGTAAAAAGATATCTGACGATCCCATTCAAGGCTAGCTAAGCAGCTCCTTTGAGCAAAGCTTCCTGTAGTGCACTGAAATATTCCATCAGGTTCAGAACGTTTACTGCTGACTTTGTGAGGAAAGATGACGCCCTGCAGACAGTCTGCTTCAAAGAGTGCATATATCGTGGTGATATGTCCCATTCAGCCAAAAGATTAGAACTCTCTTCATCTTAAACTCCCCAGCTTAGCACGCATTCCCTAGCTTCCTTGTGTTTTGATCATCAACTCTTGTCCTCGTTAGTTCTGCAGATGTGGTGCAGATGAGTATTCATGATACTAATAAACATGTTGCATTGCTTCACATTTCTACCTGATGTTACTCATAGCGGTTGGGAAGCGCCTGCTATGAGTATTCATTCATTTTGGTTTTAGGCTACCCCTTTTTCAATCAACATGAATACCCACAGAGACTGATCTGTTGGAAGATTGATGATGTTCTTGTCATTCCCATGTCCCTCTGAGTAATAAAATCTGTGTCCTGATCCTGGGTCTGCTGAGCCAGTGTTTTTGTTTTGAGCCTTGACTCTTATTTATGTTAAGAAGTGTTTATTGTGGTTTTGCAAATTTGAGTTTTGTTTTCCTTAAGAGATTCCTTATCGGTACGTTTTCTAGTTTTGCCTTGTTCTGGGTTTTTGTTCTCAGTTTATTTGGACCTTCAGGCTTTCTTGGTTTAGTTACTCGAGTCTTGTGCATATTTTAGTTGTTTTGATTCCCTGTGTGCCTGCTTCCTCATGTGTCAAGTCTGCATTTCTGTGTTCCTGTTTATTTACTTCCTGTTTTATTTTCCTAGTCTCGTGTTTCCCTGCGTGTTGTGTTCAGTTTAGTTTCCCCTTGTCTCATTATCGTCATTCTGTGCACCTGCCCCTCCCAGCTGTTCCCACTTGTCTCGTCACACTGATGTGTTTATATTGTCTGCAGTTTTTCCCTTGTCCTTTGTTCATCCTCCTGTGTGCTCTCATAATCAGGTGGAAGTTAAGTTTTCAGGTGCATTAGTATCGTGTGCTGCTGGCACCTGTCCAGCTTTGTTTATGTATTGCGTTCAAGTTAATAAAGCTGAATTCTGGGTTTAGCTCTTGTCCAGAGGGTGTGAGTGTTAGATAGAAAGCACTTAGGCGTAGGAAGAACTGCTTGTGTGAATGGGTGAATGAAGCAAAGCACTCTGAGTGTTCAGTGTAGGGTAGAAAAGCCCTGGTTCGTCTAAAGCAGAGGTGGCCAATTCCAGGCCTCGAGAGCCGGTGTCCTGCAGGTTTTAGATGTCTCTGCTTCAACACACCTGAGTCAAATATAGAAGTCATTAGCAGGACTCTGAAGATGTTGACTGAATACTGAGGAGGTGATTCAGCCATTTGATTCAGGTGTGTTGGATCAGGGACACATCTAAAAGCTGCAGGACACCGGCTCTCGAGGCCTGGAGTTGGCCACCCCTGCTTTAGACGAACCAGCCCATTGACAACTTGTGAGTGGGTGGGGTTTGCAAATACCTCTGCAGGCAATTAGCAGAGGGGTGGAGGATGGATAACTTGCATATTCAGAGCTTGACATTCTAAATGAGATGAACAGAAAAAAAATGTTCAAAGGGCAAATGTGTTTAACAGGGTTTAACTCATCACGTGAGACTTCATTTAAACCCTCAAACTAAACACAGGCTAGATTTACTGGGATCATAAATGCACTGGAAAACTGAATGTGTTTGTTAAAACCGGGCTACATATAGCGCTGTGAAAAAGTATTTGCCCTCGTCCTGATTTTTTTTTTTTTCTTGCATATTTCTCACACTTTTTGAAAATGTGTTTATAGGATAATGTGAGTGAATGCAAAATTTGTTTAAGCTGAAACATGTGTGACAAATATGCAACAAACTAAGAAATCAGGAAGGGGGCAAATATTTGTTCACAGCACTGTGGTTTTACATAAAAAAAAATGTTTTAGATTTCACTAGTATTTTGGTTCTCTATGTGAAACATTTCAGAAGGAAAAACTGGTTTGAAGTCTTGCTGGAAATTTCTCCTGTGACCACTTGAGAGCAGCATATCACCACCTGATGTCACAACCAGTATTGCTGTCTGCCTGATCTTCCTGCCACATAGAATATCAACCAAATGGTGCTGAGCAGTTTACTTTTGATGTTTGCACTTGGCATTCCCTGTCTATTGATTTTATAAAGTTTAAAGCAAACACAGGTTTCACTTGTTTGGTATGAGAGTCAACACAGCATACAGTTCCATCATGTCCTCAATATGTTACTTAATGGTACAGTACAACTCACAATAGCCAGTGTGTTTACACATGGAGGTGGTTTGCCATTGTATGTCGGTGTGACCACAACTGATCTTTCTGGCATTTATACAGCAGGTAAAGTTTACAGGAACCTAAAACACTGTGAATGATTAGTAGCTTCTTATAACCTCAGAAACCTCAAGAAAAAAAAAATGTATTGTAATGCTTAATGTCCTACTTTCATGTTTCTCTATTCGGTAGCTTTACTAGCATAAATGCTGAAATAATTTAAAATTTTGCTAGAGAAATTTACCTTAAGGTGTATGTTTTTCTAAATGCAGTTGACTGTGGGGGAAAAAACAGAATTATGTAGCACATCCAGTCTCAGGGAGGACAGCCATCTGCCTCGATCGTTTGAGGTAAGGGAAGAGCGAACAGAGAAAACACGAGCGCTGACAAACAACAGGCAGAATATTAAGCGGGTTGTTAAGTCCACTGCACTCAGATCAGATGTGCAGAAAGGTACATGGAGACAGCGATAAATGCTTTGAGAATGAAAGAGTGCTCATTTTGAAAGCATTTATTTCAGTCCATTTCATTAAATTAAGAAAAGGGTCTCCCAGCAGCCCAGCCCTATTTATTTGTGAGATAAAGGATAGAAATAGTTTCCTCACAGTAGACCTGGAGGTCACGGTTATGGCATCCACTCTAACTATAAATTACATAAACTGTTTATTGAGCCAAATACACATTTCTAATCATAGAAGCATTTATATCCTTATTATTACCTCCGCCAAGGAGGTTATGTTTTTGGTCGCGTTGGTTTGTTTGTTTGTTTGTCAGCAGGATTACTCCAAAAGTTATGAACGGACTTCGATGAAATTTTGTGGAGTGGTTGGAACTGACAAGAGGAAGAAGTGATTAAATTTTGGCGGTGATCCGGATCACGATCTGGATCCAGGAATTTTTTTAAGGATTCTTCACTATTGCGGGATTAGGGGTTATTGTTGTCTGGGAAAGATGAAAGATTATTTCACGGTATTTAGATACATGTATTACAGCATCAGTGACCCTATGGTCTTGGCGGAGGTTTGTGATCTGGCCAAAAAAAAAAAAGTATTGGTCCTAGTGCAGAACCATGTGGAACTCCATAAGTAACTTTTGTGTTCATGGAAGATTGTTTACCTGAATAAACTGGAATTAATCTGATGAATACGAACTAATGAGTGGAGAAATGGTGATTAAAAGAAAATAAATGTTTTAAAAAATGCACAAAACAAAATAATTTGAAGTGCATTCATGTATGAACACTGTTGCCTTTGAACATGGGCAGCATGTCTCACAACTCGCCAAATAACGCTGCTTGGTCGGGGCCTCTTGGCATCACTTTTGAGCAAACTGGGTGCCCACTTAGCAGCATTTTTAAATGTGCAGATTTGTCTGACAGACTTCAGTAGCAGTATCTGAGTTAGAGAGCATTGACACTGTAAACAAATGCACTCAGCTGGTATCACTGTTGAAGGACTTGTCCGGTAATAAAGAAGATTGTGGACAAGTTTGTTAAAGATTGAAGTTTGCCGTGTCCGTAATGTCCTTCACACTTACTTTTCTACACTTTAAGAGTCACAAACTAAAACATAAAATTTAAAAAACAAAAAAATGCACTGCAACAGAAACAAACCTGTAAGTGAGCATCCTGTGATTTATGCCACTGACACCTGTCCACAATCCTAATACCTTCTTTTGAAATGTTGTATATTTTCTCATCTGGCAAGATACTATTTTGGAGTACTGCTCTCAATGTCAAAAAAAATTACACTAAATTCATGCTTTAAATTTTTAAAACAAGGGGTCCTGACAAAGGATCGGTATGTGACAGGTTGGAAGTGAGAAGAAGAAGAAGAAGAAGAAGAAACAGCCTTTATTGTCCCACAGAGGGGAAATTTGGGTGTAACAGCAGCCGCAGTTATTATAAATATAAGTAAAAATATAATAATTCACACTAAGAAAAGAATATAAATATATATAAAATCAACAAACAATATTAACCTTAATACTACTAATAATAACACTATATACAATGTACATGATGTGCCTGTGTGTTGAACCTTAACAGGCCGGACTATTTACAGTATATTATATATTATCCTACATTGTGTAGGTTATTGTGGTTTTTGTTGGGAGCAGTGATGATTATAAAGTCTTACAGCTGCTGGGAGGAAGGATCTACGGTAACGCTCCTTTGTGCATTTAGGATGCAGCAGTCTGTCACTGAAGGAGCTCTCCAGCTCAGCAACAGTTTCATGCATGGGATGGGAGACCTTGTCCAGAATGTGTTAATCTTCTATAATAGACCTACTGAAGTACATTCATTTAAGTAACACAACAGGACCACGTTATACTTGCTGGAGGCCGCCCAGTTTCTTACTCTGTGTATCGTCTTTTTACAACCTCATAACTCATGTTCCAGCATTTTAGCTGCTAGTTGCTGTAGACCACAACACCATGCACCTCTTCATAAATTTATTTTCTTACTTTCCCCCGACTCTCATCAGATATCCACTGCTAAATATATACGATGTTTAATTTATTTGGGGTGTTGAGCTCTGGCAACCAGGTCAACATAGACTTGGATACTCAACACAGAGTTTGACTTTGCCAGCAAGTGTTTTCAGCAGTTTGGAGATAAATGCCAAAAGAAATATTATGCTGGTGGAATAATGTGCTGCTGGCTGGAAATGCGCTTTAACTGTAATAAGAATAAGTACTATACTTTTATACTCAGACTGTATCTCCTAGAAACAGCAAATTAAAAGTTGATTTGAAACACGGGGACTTCAAAAACATGACAGAACAGTCGGCCATAATTGGCTGTTTATAAGAACATACTGTATACTAAAACTCTAAGAGGGGGAGAGACAGTTGTGTCACTCCTGGGAAACCAACCATCCACCGCTGGCACACCGGCAGTAAAAATTAATAAGACCAGGGGGGTTGCCACAGAGGATCACCTGCCTCCACCTCACCCTATCCTTTGCATCATCTTCTGTCACACCAACCCTCTGCATTGTCCTCCTTCACTGCATCCAAACCCTCCCCGTGGTCTTCCTCTTTTCTTCCTGCCTGGCAGCTCTCTTGCTGCCTCTGAGCATGCCTTTCCCCTCTCCTGTGCCCAACAGTAGCATAGTTTCCACCAGCACCCATTTTTATACCATAAACAGCAAAATGAGCAATAATATAAGAAATTATTATAAATAGGTAAATAAGGCTTAAATTAAGTGTATCAAAACACATACTAAAATAAGCCCTCCCTGTAGATAAAGTGGTTTTAAAAATCTGCTACAATCAGCTTTAATAATACTAAAGCCATATCTCACATGCCTTGCACTAGCTGGCCATTTCTCTTTTCTTAACCTGCACTTAAAGTTATGGCACACACATTTTATCCTAATGATTAAAAAGTAAAATAGCTGTTATATTTGAGAAGAGAACAAATGTTAAACCTTTAATACTACTGATCATTAAAAAGCACAGGCCACACTTATAAACTCTATGGACACTACAATTGTTGCACCTTGCTTGGTACTGCGTTGGATCCCCTCTTGCCTTCAGAATTGTTTTAATTCTCCATGGCAAAAATTCAACAGTGCATCTTATTTTACTTCTTTTACTCCTTTCAGAGTTTTTGGTCCATATCAACATGACAGCATCACACAGTGGCTGCAGATTTGTCGGCTGCACATCCATGATGCAAATTTCCTGTTCCACCACATCCCAAATGTGCTCTGTTGGATTGAGATCTGGTGACTGTGGAGGCCATTTGAGTGCAGTGAACTCACTGTCATGTTCAAGAAGCCAGATCGAGATGATCTGAACTTTGTGACACGGCACGCTATCCTGCTGGAAGCAGCCATCAGATGATCGTTACACTGTAGTCATGAAGGGATGGACATAGTCGGCAACAATACTCAGGTAGGCTGTCGTGTTTAAATGACGCTCATTTGGTACTAAGAGGCCAAGAGTGTGCCAAGAAAATGTCCCCCACACCATCACACCACCACCAGCCTGAACCATTGATCCAAAGCAGGATGGAACCATGCTGTTCTTTATTACTTCTGACCCTTCCTTCTGAATCTAGCATGGTCTAATATTGTCTAATACTGTATTGTCTAATTTTGGTGAGCTTGTGCAAATTACAGCCTCTGTTTCCTGGTCTTTAGCTGATAGGAGTGGCACCGGTCTTCTCCTGTTGTATCCCATCTGCTTAAAGGTTTGACGTATTGTACACTGTAACTGGGTGGTTATTTGAGTTACTGTTGCCTTTCTACCCGTTCAAAGCAGTCTGGTTATTCTCCTCTGACTTCTGGCATCAACAAGGCATTTACATCCAGAGAACTGCCACTCACTGGATATTTTCTTCTGCACTTTTCTTCCCCTTTCTGATGCTTACTTTGAACTTCAGGAGCTCAACTTGACTGTGTCTACATGCCTAAATGCATTAAGTTGCTACCATGTGATTGGCGGATTTGATATTTGCATTAACGAGCAGTTGAACAAGCATGTCTAATGAAGTGGCCAGTGAGTCATTATGAAAGTAGCATCTTTTCTGACTCAGAACTGTGATCTGATCTGATATCTGAAAGCTAATGAGCGCTTCACTTTTAGCTTTTGTATGTCGCTAAAGCTGCTGAGCGGGTACTTGTTGATGTGGCTCCTGTCCCATAATGGTGCCTATTATAATGTAGAATAAGGACAGAAAGTGGCTTGATGAAGATGTTCCTTGTATTTCTCAGCACTCAGCATGTGGAAAGGATTACAAAACTAATTAATTTACCACTACTACTGCCACTTTTACTATTTTCATTTTTTATTAATTAAAAATATTATAATAAAAATAAATATATTGCATCCTGTTGGTGTGAAGTGCACCATGGGGCCAACATACAGTATTGGTATAGCAAGGTTACACCAACGTAGCAGACTGCAGCCAGTCACAGTGACAGGTGGCATGTGTCATCATCAGCCCAGGACCCTCAGTGTTTCCATTGCTTTATATGGTGGAATGAGAACATCAAAGAGTGTATGCCAGAAACTGAGAAGAGGAGTGAGGGGGCTGAGTAGTGGGCTGTGAGAATGAAGATAAAATGAGGATAAAATAAAAGTTCCCAGTGACAAGAAGCAGGGGAGAAGAGAAACAGATAGCAGCAGAGTGAGATAGACTCAGAAATAAGCAAGCAGGGAAGAGGAGAAATAATTCAACAGCATGACTCTTTAAGCTTTTTGAGAGATGTAACTCAGAGTTTCCCTACTAAGGAAGAAGCTTGAGAGGAAACTTTGTCTTTCAGTAGATAACAACATAACAACAACATGAGCATTATGACCTGACAAACTTGTGAAGTTTGAGAGCTTTAAGAGGAATTTAAAAATGGGAGACAAACAGTCTGAAATCAGTTCAGCGAGATATTTTAAAGTTGTATATGAGCAACTTTAGGAAGCATCAGTGTAGCATGGGAATAATGATATAGAATCTTTAGATACTTTGGGTGTTCCTTTGCTCTCTGTTTTTTCTTCACGTTAATTTGGCAAACCTGGCGCTTTGAGTAAAGCCTGTTTTGCTCTACTTGCTTGACCAGACTTCTTGGTAAGAGTGTAACTCAGTCTGGACTTCAATAACTAACTCAGTGAGTACCCTGAACCATATACCAAAGTGTACCTTCTAAGTTAAACAAATCTGGAAGTGCCCCAAACTATTTATTTTAATAGCCACCAGGGGGCGACTCTTCTAGTTGCATAGAAGGCTGCCCTTCATCTCCATTGACATGCTACCCCAGTAAACACGTTCCTGTCTCAGATGCCCATTTTATGTCTTGTTTAATAAAACATTCTGTTCATTTTGCAAATTATTGTCCACATTTGAGTCCAAAAGGGCAACAAAGCAGAGTGTGTTTTATTACTGATAAGCTGCTGCCTTATGAGTATGCAGTTATCCTCAATTACTCAGTGCCTAACAGCAAAACACCAAAATCTTCACTCTCAGACCGAGGCATCAAGACAGAATTTCACTGACTAGTCACAGATGTCCATCTCTTATATACAGTCTGTGGCTAGTAGAACATTAGCATTACTGATAGGAGCAATGTCAAAGACTACATCTGGACCCAGGCTGCCTAGAGTTACCCTCTGAAGACCTGACAATGAGTTTAGTTTGTTTTAAGATCCAGATCTCCAAAAGAATGAATATATTAAACTTGTTACTGTGAAAATAGTTCAGATGAAACATGGCCCCATTTTCAATATTTGACTGCCTGTCATGCTCACACGTTACTCATCCTCACTGTCCTGAATCCCTGACCTATTTTGGTATTGCAGCGTTAGCATCTTCTTTTCTGGGAATCTTCAGACGGGTTTTGTGTGTGTGTGTGTGTGTGTGTGTGTGTGTGTGTGTGTGTGTGTGTGTGTGTGTGTGTGTGTGTGTGTGTTTGTGTGTGTGTGTGTGTGTTTCCCTGTCAGGGTCAGCATTTTGCTTGAACTGTGTGAAAGGGTTTGTGTATATGAATATCAGACAGAGGCAGAAACACACTGTCATACTGCCCAGATGTAGGTGAATAAAGTGCCTAAAACTATAATCTGTTCCCCAGTGTTAACTGACAACAGATCAGCTATTTAAAAAAAATGCAAAATGTCCACATTATTCACTTCTCTGTGACATTTTAGAGAGAGATTTAAATTATTAGTGACTTTTAATTGAATAGATTTAAAACTGTTGTCATTGGCAATGAGTGTGTTTTAGCTATGTTGTGCCCCCGTTTTGATTAAATTATTGTCTTTGTTGATTTTTGTTAGCAGGGATAGTCATGCTCACAGTATGAGGATGTAAACAAGTGTACACAACTTGAAAGATAATATTTCACTCTTGTAAACACACCCTTTAACACGTTGATTGTGAGCTCAGACTGCCAGTAAACCTCTTCAGAATTGTGACTGCAGATGTAAACAAAAGTATTTTTGTTTAGAGTTGCATTAAAATAGCATTATGGTGGAAACATTTGTAAGTGGAGATCGCTAAAGTCCGATCACATTTCATGTCATTGTTTGTATTTTTCCTAAGCTACTTCCTGCTAAACAGATATCAAAGAAGAGAACCTGATTTTAATTCCAGTGATTTAAAACTATCGGTCATTGTCACAGTAATTACAGTCAGAGCCAGAGTTGAGCACACATTTTCCTTTTCCCTTTTTTTTTTACTGTTTTTCTTCTAGGTTTGTCATCCCCCTCATGGACCCCCTTTGGTCTGCAGACCTGTATTCCTTCAGAGATTTTAATAAATATTAACATGAGAGCATCATCCAGTTTGTCGGCTGCACATCCGTGATGTGAATCTCTTTTTTTTCACCACATCCCAAAGGTGCTCTGCTGGATCTATTGACTGTGGAGGCCATTTGGGTACAGTGAACTCACTGTCACGTTTAAGAAGCAGTCTGGCCATTCTCCTCTGACCTCTGGCATCAGCGAGGCCTTTTCCCCCCAGAGAACTGCAGCTCACTGGATGTTTTCTCTTTTTCAGACTGTTCTCTGAAAACCCTAGAGATGTTTGTGTAGAAAACTTCCAGTAAATCAGCAGTTTCAGAAACACTCAGACCGGCCCATTGAGCATCAACAACTATGCCATGTTCAAAGCCACTTAAATTACCTTTCTTCCTTATTCTGATGCTCAGTTTGAACTTCAGCAGGTTGTCTTGACTATATCCATCCATCCATCCATCCATCCATCCATCCATTCCATGCTTGACTATTTGCATGTATCTCATAAAGCATCTGGAGGATGAATTTCATGGAATGTTAAATTTACCTTGAAACTGCTTTGTCTCATTTTTCCATTATTTTTTAACATGCTATCCAATTTAATTCATGAGAGTGAAGCAGGTGGATCTGCTCTTGTTAGGTTTAGGCGCTTAACTCGCCTCCATATTTGCAGTAGGAAATTGAAACTGATTAGGAAATGGATTTGTGTGTGTGTTGGTTTCACTATTGCTCTGAGCCAATGGGCTGGATTAATTGAAGACAAGTGTATCTGATTGTGCTTCTACACTGCAAACACTGTCACATTTTCTTGTTTCTTTGTGCAGGCTAGGACCTATTACACGCTGCAGCCTGAAGGCAGAGTTGGCTTACTGAGGCTGAGGTGATCCACACTGGGTGTTGGGTCTGGGAGGACAATCGCTGATCTTGGTTGAAGCTGTCAGTATTCTGTAATATCTGTTTCTGTAGTATTATGTGCCTCAACACTTGGCAGCTTTACATGGTCTCCCACTATGTGGCTGAGTTGCTGTGGTTCCTAAACACTTCCGCTTTGCAATAATACCACTCACAGGTGATCGTGGAATATCTGGGAGGGAAGAAATTTCACCAGTTGACTTGTTGCAATGGTGACATCCAATTGCACTCAAAGTCAGTGAGCTCTTTAGGGTAAAGGACATATCCTGGTGGAAAACAGCTTCAGCTTTACTTACAGTAATGTATTTCTGATAATTATATGGTCTAATATGATTACTTATTTAGAAGTAAAGTTATGTCATCCAAGCCTTTATGTTGTTAAGACATGTCTGTAGCTTAACCAACTGATTTGTCTCATCTGAGTCTACAAATATCAACATTTATGCAGTGATTTATCTTAATATTGCCTAAAGGAAGCATGTATAATGTGAAAACCATTGGTCCTAGCACAGAACCCTGCTGAACTCCATGACTCACTTTTGTGTGTGAAAGACTCATCATTTAATATGAAAAATATTGCTTTGAGCAGTCTAGTGCCATTCCTTTCAGCCCAGTGATACCTTCCAATCTATGTAATAAAATGCTGTCAAATAAAACACCGATATCTAGCAGGACAAATAAAGAGACAAATTGTCTCAGGAGATGAAGATTGCTGGTGACTGGTTCTGGGCTGTGTTGTGCTCAGAAACTTTTCAAACAAATCACAGAATGAATTGAACTGGCTGCAACAGCCTTTTCAGGTATTTTACAGATAGAAGGAAAGTTGGATATCGAGTAGGTCTATAACAGGCTGAAACACCGGGATCAGCTGTGGGATTTTTAATTAGAGGTTTAATAACCGCAAACTCAGAAATCTGTGGTGACTGATCAGATTTAACATGAAAGCGGTAATTCAGGTGAAAAAAAAAAAATCACTGAGCATTCCAGTTGGTCAAGTGAGGTCAGAGAAATTTTGGGTAGTCTACATATAAATCAGGTCTTACAGTCTTTTCTAAAGCTGCTGTCATCCCTTCATTCCAAAACTGTCACAGCTTTGGGATGAAGGGATGACTTGTCTTCTGTTAAAGTTTTATTTGTAGAAGAGGTTATTTAGTCATTACTAGTAAGGAATGCAAAGCTGAGCAGAGCTCTGACTCACTGTCAGCCTGGCTTCAGTGCTTAAAAGAAATCTGGGGTTGTTCCCGTTTTCCACTAACATTTATGAATATTATGTGGATCCAGCTTTACAGAAGGCTTTTTTATGCCTCCATGCTTGCAGCAGCAACAACCAGAGGCACTATGATCTGGTGACTGTGATATATTAGGGACACCTTGAGGGGATTTCTTCAAAAACATTCACTTGGACTGAGTATGACCTTTTTAAATTTAGCTTGTTAAATGTTAATATTCCATCTTACTGTGACCTTACAAAATATATTTTTGGCTTTAATACAAGCATTATGTTCCAATTATACCTCCAATTGTCTAATAGCAGAGACTTAGATGATAGAGTGTCTTGTTTTTTGGTTCTGTTGGAGCAGTTCCTTATGAATAGCTCCATTTTCCACAGCAGATGCTTCTTTGTTTTTAAATTTTGCGGTGGCTTTTTAATATGTTACTTTTGAGTCCTGCAGCATCACAGAATGGAAAACAAACACATAAAAACAGTAATATAAACAAATACATGAAGCATTTCCATCCACATGTCACAGTTCAGAAAACATTCCAAAACAATCAATTACAAACAAAAACACACGTAATACAAAAAAATACAAATATAAATGCAGAAATGTTGGAGGTTTTATACAACACAAATCTGAGCTTTTCTAAAGTTGTCAGAAATAAACAGTCCCCACTCCAGGCAATCTCACCACTGTGTGGAAACCTATGACCATTGTTCTGTCAGCCAGAGACAACATTTGTTTTCAGATGGATTGATTCCCTCTCTGGCTCTGTTCTTAAAGCAGAATCTAATCATCATCACCATTAAGCCTGTTACCTCTGTTTACTCTGTTTGCTCGGTTTTGTCTTTGTCTTCCCCTTTTGCTTCTTTACTAAAAGCTTTTCAGCTGAGGAGTCTGTTTCCAAAACACTGCTAATACATGTTTGAAAATTAATCTTCATCGTCTCATTTTAATTTGATCGCATTATGAGAGGCTAAACATTCAAAGTAAACAATGGTATTTTCCCCTCAAATGGAAATATAATTTTAACTTCACCCTCGGTCCAAAGATGCAACTTCACCCTACGGCCTCAATGAAAGGAGTCTCATTCTTCATGCTTTTACCAAAAGCAAGTGTAGAACTTTTTGATCTTGGCAGCTCTTCCGCTGTATGTCTTCATTTACACCCTCTGTCCTCGCGCCGTCCTCCTCCTCCTCCTCATGTTTTGTTTTGCTTACTTTGAGTCCTCAGTGGCCATTCTGATTTTTCCTCAAATATAACAGGTGCCACAATTAATCAGAAATGTGTTTCATGGAATGTTGAATTTGTCATTTTGCCTTGAGCTGCTTTGTCTTGTTTTTTTCCATTTTGTAACACAATATCCAATTTTATGTCACAACAGTGAAGGAGAAGGCAATGCATACGGCATGTGCGTCTATCAGATCCAAGATGGCAGATGTTTAGCAGCGATAGATACTGTTGAAGGGGGCCTCATTTGGCTCCTTACACCAACACGTGTGCTGGATATAAAACAAGTGATGTGAGCTGCATTCTAGTCGCAGGCCAGACGATTTGCATAACTGGAACAAAGATTTATCTTTGCCAGTGACCTCTGAGAGTGACTGGCTGCTGCAAATCTAGGAAACAACATGTGATCTCTCCACTAAAACTTCTCATTAACTGCTAAAATATCTCCAATCTGTCATTCTTCACACATGGTCAAACTTTCCAGATCCTCAAAATCTATGAATCTATGGAACATCATTGCCGTGTCTTAAAGCCAAACATTTATATCAGCACTGTCTCTAATGACTGCTTTAGGTTTCATTTCTGGAGAAAAATGAATACTTATGCAGAATAATCATAACACTGTAATACAGTAACAGATTTAAAGACAACACACATATCAACAAATCTGAATGTTGCACTAAATGGACATAAAAGAGGACACCTTAAGATTCGAGACAAACTGAGCTTAAAGTTGAGGTAGATCACATTTTTTATCCATCCATCCATCCATCCATCCATCCATCCATCCAACCTATGTTTTTTAGGCTTTAGAAAATCAGTGGCAGGAGGCCAAAGAGGTCTTTCAGATCAGATCAAAAGGGCTATAAAGTGGTATAAAGAGCAGTCCACAAGATGTGATATAATAGGCTAAGCAGTCACCTGGAAATATGTAAAATCTTTTGTGAAAAGTCAGCATAGTTTTAGTGCATATGAGAGGCGGGCATGCCTCTGTTCGCTGGGTGGGGCTTAGAACAGAGAGGGCAGAGGGACTGAAGGAAAGCTGTTTGTTTTTTATTTGCTTTTCAGATTATTGCACACTGCATCTTTAAGTAGGAGAACAACATGTCATGTCTGTTAAGCATATACCCCAAATAAGACTGATTTAACACAGGACAGATTATCATAATTGTACATAACACTTTAATGTCCATTATGTGGACTTATAAAAAGGGAAGAAATACAGTTGTTTGGAGCAGAACCCACATTTGGAATCTATTTTTCTCATTATTGGGGGGAATTTGCCTGTATTCTCTATCCACTGCAAAACCCACTGAACCAAATCTCTCATGCATGATATAAAAAAACTGTCCTGACTTCACTGATTAGAACATATTATACACATAACACTGAACTGAACATGCCTAGTAGTCAATATAAAGTGCTGTGCAAAAGTCTTGATTTCCTCAATAAAACAGGAAATAGGTGCAGCTGTTTATTGAAACATGTGCAAACATGCATGGAAATACAATCTACAGGTCATAAAATTAGAATATCATGAAAAAGTTGATTTATTCCAGTAATCCCATTCAAAAAGTGAAACTTGTTTATTATATTCATTCATTACACACAGGCTGATATATTTCAAATGTTTGTTTCTTTTCATTTTTTTTTTTTGATGATTATAACTGACAACTAATGAAAACCCCTATAACCCTATAACCCCTATAACTATTGCTCAAGACCACTTTAAAAATTACCAAAAAAAAAAAAGTCTGACTCCTTGGAAAGAAAATCTAAAGAAATGAAATATGAAGAATATACAGAAATTTTTGTATGCTTTAGTAAATTCTAGCTGCACATGGATGAATGGATGTTAAAGTTTTTCATTACTGGGTGTATACTGCATAGCTGCCGTACCTACAAATTGCATTTAGACTTTTAGATTTAAGGTGAGTTGTAACTTTTTGATATAACTTGTCAAGATTCATATTTGGAAAAAATACACACACACACACACACGCACACACACACACACACACACACATACACACACACACACACACACACACACACACACACACACACACACACACACACACACACACACACATTTCCATTAATTTAGTAGACATTACATTGACTCACATTAATTATATTAATTGACTTAACCTATACTTAACCTTTATCTCAGCCTTAGCCTGGTGCTAACCTTAAACAAAGTCTTCACACTAAAATTTTATAAGGACAGATTTATGTGCCTACAAAAAAGTATTATGAGGGATAAGCCTCCTGATAATCTGAACTGTGTCCCAGCAAACACGCCGCTGAATGACAGCTGGTGAACTCTGCCTCCCCTAACAACTGCTGGGCTGTGAGCCAATAGAAATACGAAAAGCAGAAAGTGGGTCAGCATGGTAGATTATGCTCCCATCAGTGATGGATATACGCCTGAATATTAGTTTTCCTTCTTTTATTTTTCAGCTTGTCATATAAACCAAATTGGGCCAAAGCCTCTCAGGGCCACTTAATGATGATTATATTAATCAGATATGAATATATTTTTTGTATATTGTAAAACAAACCCCTCTGAGGGATTTAACGAACTCCCGAAAACTCAAATTCATTCCTTTTATTGCGGTAGCTGCTGAATATTTCACTGTTATTGAACACACAGTGTAAATGTGTGCCTAAACTGGGAAAGCTGTAAGAAAGTAATAAATCAATATACTGATACGCACTGACATTTTGATAAATAAACATAAAATAACATTACATTATGTGATGTAAACAGTAGAAGCACAGACAGTTCTGATAAGATAAGCATGTTATTGCAATAAACTAAACTGTGTTGTGTGTTTTGCCACTAAAAATACTGAACGACTACCAAAACAATTCAGTCCGTATTTTTTCTCCCCTCTGGCACGTTGGGAAAGACACTGATACTTAATATTTTCTCAGGTATTACACAGAGTGAGTCTCAGTTTAAATACTATGGTAAGTTTTTTGTCTTCTTCTTAATTTACTTTTTGTTATTGACCTAACCTTTTTGGTCATCATTTGATTAATTCACTTATGTAAGAATAAGAATAACTTTATTGATCCCAGAGGGAAATTCATATGTCTGACAGCTCATCAGCCTGATGGCTGTGGGTACAACGGATTTTCTGTATCTCTGTGTTGTCTGATTTTTTTGTTTTTTTTGTTCCATAAAGATGTTACTGTATAAAGTGGGTAATCAGAGTTGTTCAGGATGGCTTCTTACATCTTTACTGTGCATTTTTCCACCACCTCTCCCAGTGTGTCCATTATGGCTCCAATTATAGAGCCAGCTTTCCTCACCAGTTTGTCCAGCCTCCTTGTTTCTGCAGCAGAGAAGAGCGCAGTTACCACCACAGACTGATGGAACAGCTTCAGCATTTTACTGCGGATGTTAAGAGATCTTAGTTTTCTTAACAAACTGAGATGCTCTGCCCCTCTTTGCATAGTTCATCTGTATTCAGGGGCCAGTCTAGTTTGTTATCTACGTGCAAACCTAGACATTTATATTTTGTTACCGCCTTTATGTCCGCCGCACAAACTTTTACAGGCTGGAGAGCGGGCCTTAATCTCCGGATATCTACTATCATTTCCTTTGACTTAGATGTGTTCAGTATGACGTGGTTTTTGTGATGCCACAATGGCAGCGTCATCCAAGTATTTCTGGATGTGACAGGACTCAGAATTGTATTTGAAATCTGCTGTTTACAGTGTGAAAAGGAGTGGAGCGAGGACAGTCCCCTGTGGAGCACCCATGCTGCTCATTAATGTCCTAGAAACACAGTCCCCCAACCTGTGTCATGTGGTTAGGTAACAAAATTATTTGGATAAGAGAAAGGGGATACTAATACAATAATACAATGTGCTGCTCTTATACTGATTAAAAGTGCAGCTTTGACAGTGGACTTCCCCCCTTATATGCCTCACAGTGGTTTGGTCCACTGCTGATGATTCACTAATTTCTTTACTTTGTAAATGTGAACTTAAGACAATGGATGCTGGACAATGTCCTTTTTTTTACTCAGCAGGATGAAACATATAATTGTAGATAGTTGTTATAATTACAGTCTTGATTGTACAGGCATGATTGTGGATGCAGGAGGTCTGTTCACAATTAAAACCATTATAACGGAAGATTTTGAGAAAACCTGGAACCGCTCCTGAAAATATGTGATTAGATTTAGAAAATGAATTGTGGTTGTGCTTACGACAAACATTCTACAATGTTAAACACACATTAAAGGTCAAATTTCTCCAACAACACCCAGGGTCCTGATTGTTGTTGAGTAACAACTTGGGAGTGAGACCAAGCACTAAGAAAATCATGTTTTCAACATACTGCCAACAACCAGTGTATACTGATCGGGCTCAGCAGCTTTTAAGTATACTGACTGGTGTGATGAATGGACCCCAGCATGGACTGACAAACAGCTTTGGTTGCACAATCATCTTCCCCTTTGTGCTGCCATGATACCAAACACAGACTATTGTTACACAACTATGATGTAATCTATACTGGTTACTACAAATGCTGGTGACCTTATGACTTTAGTGGAGCTGTGCGCACTGCAGTTATGTATGTAATGTACGATTGGGCTGGAGCTGTCTAGTATGTTACATGGCGTATGGTATTTACACTGTACCAGAGGCAACATTTAGGCAGCGACAGCATGCCAGGATTGGCTCCACTGTTGACAAAATCCTGGCAGAAGATCCTTCTGTTAATTGTAGATAACGAAAAACAGGCAAGTCTATGACTAACTTTCCTGTGTGTGATCCTCATGGGAGGACAATGGACAGTGAAGCAAAGCTCACAAGGGATACTCTGAAGCTGAAAGGTGCAGCGAACATAAGAGTGAGGACATCAAACTTAAGAAAATCGCAGTGTTGGATGGGATTTTTGTCCTCATTAAAAATGAGTCACTGTATAACACCCAGGATGTCTGAAAAGTGAATAAATGCAGTACAGTTCTATTTTCTTTGACTCTGATTATAAATAAAACACTCAAGTGGGAAAGAAAAAAAGCACTAAGTGAACAGCTTCAGTGCTTCTTGGAATCAATTCTTCCAAAATATATTTCCCTATTTGGTGTTTTGACGATGGTTGTCAGAGCACTATCTAACACTGTCATCCTGGAAGAGACCACTTCTGTAAAAATACAAAATGTTTGATCCTAGGATAAAAAAGAAAAAAGAAATCTCAGGATTTGTACTGATTTGTAGTGACCCCTCCCTCAAGTACATCCAAACCCTGCCAGAAAAATGCTTCACAAAGGAACCGCAGGATCCTCTGACATGGAGAGTAAGAGTTTCAGCTTTTTTTCTTTTGATTTTTCACCCATCTGCATATACCCTTTCCTCTATTCCCTTTTATAAAATTGGAAATGCTGGAAATTTGGATGCGGAGAAAGAGAAGAAACGGTGAAGTCATCATCCAGGCATCGGGTGATGCTACAAATAAGGGCTCAGTTTAGTCTGAACATAAATTTTATTTCACTATGAAGAGACCGTCTCTAAAACATCATTCCACCAGGTGCTGAGCATGATCAAACCCCGGGCTTTATTCTGCTCTTTTATCAGCCCCAGCTTTTTAGGTGTGAGGATTTCAAGAGGAGTTGGTGAGGTCTAACACTAATGTTGAGTGATGAAGTCTGCGTTCGGCCTAAAGGTGATGTCAGGACTCTGTGCAAACCAGTCAAGTTCTTGCACACAGAACTGGGAAAACTTGTGTTTGAGGCTCTGGCTTCATAAACAGGAGTGATGTCATGTTGAAACATGGTGTTTATGGGAATTTTTGACCATTCTTCCAGAAGCGTATTTGTGAGGTCAGACACTGATGTTGGAGAGAAGGCCTGGCTCACAGTCTCTGCTCTTGGATGCAGCTGCTTGGCCATGGAAACACTCTATGCTGATATGATTGGGTGAGTGAATACTTTTGGCAGTTATAGTGCATATGCTGTCTACCTTTATAAGTTATGTTTTTCTGCTTTACTATGAACTTTTGCTCCCTTTTCAATTCAGATGATGGTCAAAACTTAACAGTTATGACTTTGGGTGATGTTGGAGATTCTTAAACTCAATTACCTGTACAAAAACACTGTTGCAAAAGTGTTGAAGAACTCCAAGAAGGTTTCAGAAGGTGCGTTATGTCACCTTAAAGCCAGCTCTGAATCACTTTTTGGGAGGTATCCTGAAGCACATTCATATTTTGGCCATATCAAAGTCTGTGTGGAGTCATGCTAGGGAACTGTAAAAAGTCCTGAGTGCAGTAAACAAGAAGGTTTATGTAAGAGGGTTGTAGGTCATGAATATAATGGCCACCCGTGGCCAGGTAATGGGATGGAAAACACACACACACACACACACACACACACACACACACACACACACACACACACACACACACACACACACACACACACACACACACACACACACACACACTCACTCACACACACACACACACACACACGCGCGCGCTTCCACTGTACCTTACCTGACTGCCAAGTTCTCTGAGGTGATGCTGCTTCCACACAAAAACACACACTCACACTCTCAGCCACGCACACACATACATAATGTGGCAGTTTTCCCTTGTTTGTTATATAACTTTGAAATCTGTCTATATAGTCATCATATCATTGCAAATGCAAATCGTTTGGTCCAATCTGTCATCTTATGTTTCATATTATGGCCTTAATTAGCATATTTATATTATACAACAGTACATGAGTACATGAGGCTGATTGTGAGACTTCACAAACATGAAAATGTTTCAGGAAGCTCAATGATTAACTTAAGAAAACTTATTACTGCAATAAGGAAGCATAGAATGAGTCATACCACCATTCAGGCTGTCTTTCTAACATGACACCATGTACATTATGCTGTACGCACAACCTAGTGCTTTAGTGCTATCAACTGACATCAGAGTTTCTGTGACACATCAGACAGTCTGAAGGACATTGCATAATATCAACCTCTATGGATGGGATAAAAGAGAAAAAAATTTCTGTGCTAAAAACTGAAAGATTAAACTTTGATTAATTGATTGATCGATGACTACCTTCAGGTAGATTAGATACAGTAGTTCAGCTCAAGTGTGGGTCAGCATGGCCAGGATGACTGCAGTCAATGCATAATCCTGTCAGTGACAGAAGGAGGTGACAGCGGGATGATATGGAACTGTATTCATGCAACAACAAAAAAAAGCTGGGTAAATGACAGTTCAGTTTTCAGAAGCTTTGCACATAAATAATATTCTGGTGTGATGGTGATACAAACTATGCAGCTTAATCACCTAAGAGTTTCCAGAGAAACAGGCCAATTGTTGCTCCATCTGCCAGTAATAATGATAATAAAAGTGCAAAAATCAAGACAAGTGGGAACATTTTGAAAAGCTGTTGTAAATGCCTGAATCAAAGTGAAACGTAATAAGTGTGATTTCCAGCGAGTTATGAACCTGATCTTTGTGCACATGAACTGTTTTTGTCAAAAAAGGCAAGGACGAAACCTTTCAGCAGCTCGATTTGTGGCTCCGCATGGGGCAACATTTATCACGCACTGGAGGAGTGTATGGAAGAAGAAGAGGAACAAAAAGAAATGAAAAAATGGATTTTTTTTTTTTTTTATTTTCATCCTCAAGAACTACAGTTAGGTCTTTAGTTTCTTGTACAACCACAATGTATTTTAAATCAAACCATAAAGATGTGATTGACATTCAGATTTTTAATTCAAGTTTTGCATTAACTGTTAAGGAATTACAGCCATGAATCTGTATTTTAAAGCTTTTCTGTCATTTTAAATATGAGACAAAATAGATGTCAAGGCAAGTGAGCGAGGCCATCATTAAAAACCACAACAAGCCTATTGGAGCGAAAGCTAAATCAGCAACCTGGTACTGTACATAAAAAGGAGGAATGCACCAGCCAGCCCAGCAACACCAAAAACCCCGAAAGACCACATAAGACAACAAAAGTGCACAATGACAGAATTATTACCGTGGTTACGAAAAACAACTTCACGGCAAGTCAAGAACGCTCTCGAGAAGGTGGTCATCTTATTGCCAAAGTCTGCAATCAAGAGACACCTTCATGAATGGAAATACAGCGAGTGCTCCAGTCACCTGATCTCAACCCAGCAGAGCAGCTTTTCACTTATTAAATACAAAACTGAATGCAGTGAGACCCACAAACATGCAGCAACTGAAGGCGGCTGCAGTAAAGGCCCAGCAGAGCATCTCAAGGGAGGAAACAGCTTTTGGTGATGTCCATGAGTTCTCGACTTCAGGCAACCATTGACTGCAAAGGAGTTTCATCCAAGTATTAGAAATGATCCTTATATTTAAACTGATTTTAGTTTGTTCGCTGAAGTTTGAGCCTCTGTAAATGGGGGACTATGTAAAAAATGGCTGTAAATCCTAAACAGTTTTTATAAAATCCCTCAAATGAAAGCTAGAAATCTGCACAGCAATCACAACATTATTGTTTGATTTAAAATCCACTGTGGTGGTGGTGTGCACAAAGGCCAAACTATAAAAATGATGGAGCTAATTGTAAGTCATTTGTTAACTCACGCACCAGCCTTAAAAGCAGAGACTCTCTACGGTCTGTTACTCGATGACCAGAATCAAAAAAGCAAGATGGGTAATGCATGCAGTGACTCTATAACAGCACACTTTATACCTTCAACATGAACCAACAAACACGAGTCACGTGCGTGTCAGTCATCAGAGGGGAACATGGGGTGTAGGTGTTGAAGAGGGGAGGACCGTGTGCTTTTAAGACCTTGATGTTTGGCAGGAGATATCAGTGGTTCCTGAGGTGTTCAGTTTTACTCATAGGTCATTGCAGCACCCCCACCTCACCTGCCCTTTTTCTCCCCCTCTCATGTTACCACCCATGTTTTACTGCTTGCTGCCAACCATAACAAAGACTGTATATTTGAAGGATTAATTAAGAGTTAGAAATAGAGCTGTACTGAAAACAAAGTGAGCAAGCACTGAATCAAGTATGACTTCATTATTAAAAGGAGATAGCTGCTGTCCTTTGCAAAGATTTTGTGAAATAAGTAAGCTGTGAAATAAGTAAAAGCTATAAAAACATGATGGAAAGCGTGGCATGATGATTTAACAAAGATGCTGACAATAACAAACTAATCCTAAAGTTGGTTTGAGTGTTTATTTTTGGTCAGTATCAAAATGGTTTGCATAATATGTTATTTTATATATATTATTTTACATTTGTTTCATATGAGGTTGAAAAGGCAAATAAATAGTTTCCCTCAAGGTGTGCTTTAAGATGCAAAATGTGAGTATTATGTTGTGTCCACTTGTAACATGCAGATGTTTCATTTCAAAGGTTTTTCCCTACATCACTAATCAAACCATTCTCAGTGTATGTGCATTGAAGGCCTCAGGTTTCCACACAGGGGCAGACTAAAACAATAATTAAGGCTGGGAATTTGAGTCCATCCCAGGCCACCCTGTTCATGCAAACCACTGGACCGCTAATTTTTTTTTTTAGGCTAACCCTACGTGTTGATGTAACTGGTGCCAGGCTGACTTACAGGTTTGACTACTATGTTCTTCTGAGGGCAAAGTTATCCAGAATTTGGGACTAAGTAGTATATCTGAATACTGAGTTTTTAATGCATTCTATGGCTCCTTTAAAATCTCAGTAGGAATGCAGCAGGTACAGTGCATGAAAACGTAAGAAAGGCTGGTCTGGTAAGGTCTAGAAAGGTAGATACATGAAACGATTACCCTGAAAGGCACATAAGAGAGAAAGTGAGCTAAAATATTCAAAAGGCTACCTTCATAGTCACACATTTCAAAGGTTTAAAAAAGCTTCACATACATCTTCATTGAAATAAACTGCAATAATTTAAGTAGGTTACAAATATGTAGGTGTGTGTGTTTTGGGATTTTTTTAATTACCTTACCTGTAGCTTATTTTAAAGCTGCATCTAAATTTATAAAGAGGGCCGTTCTCATTTTTTCCCCTCTTGTCCACCTTTCCTTTCCTTTGATTGGTCCAGGGGAACTTATCTCTGATCTAACTGCTTCTCTGCAGATAAATGCTATCAGTAGAGAAGCAGTTAGGAGACTGCTGCGCTTAGACTGACACTCTTTGTGGCATGTGTGCATGTGTGGCCAGAGTAACAGTGATGCCTGATATTGAGTCAAGTCAGCTGTTCACATCTGACCAAAACAGCCCTCAGGCCACGGGGAAATGTCCTGGTTTATGATTGCTATTGCAGTTGAATACTTACAGTAGAACAATTGTTCTCTTTAGGCAGACACATTGGTGTCATTCTCCTAATGTTTCTGTAATGTTTGACTACAGTAACTGTGACTTTCACATTCACAGTGTTTCTGTGAAGAACAAATTATCTGTTTCACGCCCCTCATTTTACAGCCATCAAAATGCTCCATGTCTCAGTCTGCAAAAGGAAAACTTTAGCATTTCTGTAGGCTATTTTTAAGATATAAGATCACTTATAGAGGGGTTCCCAAGGGATATTCTGGGGTTTCCCCTTCAACAGTGGTTAAAAAAAGCCTTCAAAGCATTTTTGGTGGGGGGTGACAAAGAGGTAGATGAAAGTTGAGCTTAATCCATTTCTTTTAATGCCAGCAAAGGTCAGACTCATGTACCTTCCCACCCACCTCCACTGGCACCCACATGAAGGGTACAGAAGTACACAAATGCATACCCCAGCATGTGGAGAACAGCATGGGAGCTGTCCTGAGGTTTCTGCATATCACCGGCACGTGCCAGATCTACCGAATGCGTCTTTAAGAACGTGCCATTTTTTTTGCAGAGTTGGGAAAAGTGTTAATTATCAGTGAGTAGACACGCGTGTGTTTCCAAAAGAATAGGAAGAGGAGAGAAGGAGGGGATGAGGATTGCTTGTTTAAAGGGAGCTGTAGACTCTACCCTTTGTAGATGAAAGTGAAAATGATGCAGGGTCATTTTTAGCCATTTAATGATGGAGCTTTTATCCAAGGTGCATCACAGCAATGTGCAGGTGTACAGTCAATGTCATGGTCAATATAATATTATTCAATATAATATTATTCTTGGTCAATATAATATTATTCTTGGTTCTTAGTTAAGATTTTCTCATTTATGTTTTCCTGTGATTTCCTAGACGTACTGTAGAAGCAATTCAGGACCAAACATTTATAGATTTTCTGTGTGATGAACTGAAGAGGCTGCAGATTCCAGTGAGAACGCGACATACACTTTGCACTGCTGTAACTTGCTTGTAGCATTGTAATTAGGGGTGGGACTTTAACGCGTTAATTTCGATTAATTAATTACGGGGAAATTAACGCGTTAAAAATTTTAACGCATTTTAATCGCACTTTGCACCGTGGAACGTTTCTCAGTGCGCGAGTTCCCGACATACAGATTATATCGACGCACAATGTCCAAATTAGGGGCCGCATCCTGCGAAGGACCCGGCCCACGTCTTTCGCAGCCCACGAACACCACAAAGGCCGGAAGTGAGCGGCTAGCCTTCATATCAGCAACCATGAGTGCGAAGCACAGCTGTGTAAAAGCAGCTGGTTAAACAGAGAACAAACCTTTTCTCCTTTTTGTGGTTTAATTTTAAGTCTTTAATTCAAAATAAGCTGTTAAAACAAGCATGACACATTTCAACATCAAGGAATACAGCTGAGAGAATGATTAATTTCCAACTATAACAAGTGAGACATTAATGTTGAATAAATCTATCCAGTTATGATGTTTAACTTTAATTTCAGGAGTTTGCTTATCACAGGAGCACTTCCACCCTTCATTGGTCTGTGTAGTAGACTGGTGGGAAAAAAAACAACATTTTGAAGTTTAAGCTTATGTATATTGATTTATTCATCAACTAAACTTAAATTAATATTTCTCATGTCAAATATTGAAATGCGATTAAAATGCGATTAAAATGCGATTAATTTCGATTAATTAATTACAAAGCTTGTAATTAATTCGATTAATTTTTTTAATCGAGTCCCACCCCTAATTGTAATTAAAATAATCAGCCAAAATGTGGCACTTGCAGCTGATTTTACAGACTCTGAACATAGGCTGCTTCATACCAGGTTATGTGTTCAGCATAATTTGCTTTGGTGATCTACCCAGGTAAAAGGAGAGCCACCTTCTTCGCACTGAAAACTGACTTTTAGCTCATCATAGCTAGCTAACCCCTTTACTCTCCCCCTCTTTGTTCACCCCTTTTAGAGTCTTTGTCCATTTTTTTATACACAGTTTATGGGCTCGTATTAGGCCACAGTTTGGGAAATAGCTTCTTTTACAGTATTTGAATGTGAATACACACTAATATGCACAAATACCTTCACACATGCAGTCTTTCTTCCTCAATGACTCCTTACCTGGTGTCTTTACCAGGCTGTCTTGACCACATTCCTTCAGTCCTCCTATACTAACACACAAATCTTCTCTCCTATTATGTAACTGCACTTTGTCGGAGGTCTTACATTCTTCTGAGCTGCGCCTATAATTTGCGGTATTTATATGCACAAATGTCAAACAAAAATTTGATGTGTTTTTCTGTGCTTGTGTATCTCGACCGAGTCCCATAAACCACCACACAATCTTATTTTATGGGTTTCAACTTGGGAGAAACAATGCGATAACACGCTTGGTTCTTTCACAGCAGCCTCCATCATACGGGATTGTAAAACAGGATGGAGGTTGTTTGCAGTTGTATTGCTCTGTTAGTGCAGTCGTGTTGCGATCCTGTATTTTGCATGTAGAAAACTAAACAACATCAGATGCAGGGTCCAGTGGAGCTTAGAGAGTGGGAGTTCACTCACGCCCGCTTTTCACTGCAGCATTACTGCTTCACCAAAAGTGGAGAATGTGTGTCAGAAAAACAATATGTGGGAATATCACCAGGGTTACTGCCCAGGGAGTTGCATGCTTTTCAGAGTGGGTCAGCAGTATAGCAAAGGGAGGGAAACGATACTGATTGCTGTTTTGTCTTAAATTCATGACTGGGATCAGGCGTGACCTCACTGTGCATCGAGTTTGCTTTGGCTGAGGAATCTCATGGAGAAGCCAAGCACCTATTAAACAACCTTATCATCCTTCTGAAAATCAAAACAAATCTTTCTGTTGCTACGGGAGCAGCTGCAGGTCCAAGAGTGTGAGCTGCACCTGTAAAATCAGCAACAAGCCTAAAATAGAGTAAAGAAACTGAAGAAACTGGTTTGAGTGTTTCGTGCTGTTTTGGGGCTTGAATTCTTGCCCTTAATCGTTTTCAGCCTCCATTATGGAGAACAACAGCGAAACGTAAAAATATGAAGCAGGTATGACCAAAAAAAAAAACGGGGGGGGGCACAAAGGCAGCTTCAAATGTTGCTCCTAGAGATGGTTTTTGTGTGTGATTATGAGGATGAAGGTTCATTGTGTAGGTCGTTAAACAATGTTACCTCCTTTTGCGTGTGATAGAAGTACATTTTAGTTTCCCAAACAGCTATTAACTAAAATCTTGGCTTGTCTAAGGATGGTGTGAAGTGTGTCCTTAAAGAACTGGGGAAAAAGAAGACGTGACGCGCCTAAAAAACTATCTCCAGCAAATGAACAATATCTGAAAGTCATGTCCGTAAGAAACAGGAGAAAAAAATCCAGCAAAGACCTGACACAGAACCTGAGAGATGCAACTGGACCTTCAGTTGGTCCGTCTGCTGTTCACTGAAGTCTCATCAGAAATGGTCTCAGTGGAAGGGTGCCTGTCAAGAAGTCATTCTTAAGGAAGGGAAACAGGGAGAAAAGGCTGAGGTATGCCATGTTAGACGAGAGCTGTACTGAAAATCTGTGGCAACAGGTCTGATGGAGTGATGAAACAAAAATTGTGTCAATATGTGTGGAGGTCAGGGCTGCATTTCAGCCAGTGGTGCTGGATATCCTGTCAAAATTGATGAATTATGAACACAGAAAAGTACCATCAAATTTTGATCCACCATGAAATGCCATCTAGAAACTGTCTGATTGGCAGTGACTTCATTTTTCATAAGGACAATGATTCCAAACCCACTGCTGGTGCAGTAAAGAGCATACTTGGATAGAAAAACACACCTGGACATCGACATTACTGAAGGAGTAATGGAAAATGGAACAAATGCAGCCAACATCCAAAGAAGAGCTTGGAATGTCCTTCAGGAAGCCTGGAGAAATATTCCTGAAGACTACTTAAAGAAATTACAAGAAAGCTGCCTTAGAGAGTTGTTGAAGAAGAGGTGGCCACGCGCAATTAATTGAACTGTTTTTGCCTTAAATGCTGTATTTGCACACGTTTCAATAAATGGGATAAATGCACCAATTTCCCATCTTCCTAGACTTTTGCAGAGCACTGCAAGGTGATTCATTATATCCTTGGAAGATTTTTGTGCTCTGATTTGCTACTGCACATTTCCCTGTGATAGTTCCTCTAACACTCAAACTCCACAACGCAGCTTTGTGAAGAAACTTTGGGGTTTTATGTGACACTGTGTGACGAAGCTGTGTTTGTTTCTCCTAACCTGCTGAGCAGCCTGTCTCCCTGAGCAACATGAGGCCAGTGGCGACACATCAATTTGTACCTGTATGTCTCAGTGTCATGCGCTAGTGGCACATATGAGGACAGTAAGTGTGCGGATGTGAAGGGTTTTGAAGATTCCGTCTATATTTCTGTTGATGATGACATCTCAGAAAGTTTTCTTGTAAATATATGAGTCCGCCCTGGCTGCTGGTGTTCTGTTTCTTGTTGAAATATGAGGTGAATTCTTTCACAAAAGCTGATAAACAAAGGTTAAAGAAACAATCACAGAACCCCACTTAATTCTTCCTCTGCCGTTGTGTGGGAATCAATCGCACTGGGATTTGTGGCAGAATCCCTCCATGATTTATGAGCTTTGATTATGTAAGGATGTAGCTAAGGATTGCTCACAAAATATATTTATTTCAAGCTATCAAAGAGATTCAAAGACGTCCAAACAGAAGAAAGGCTCAGATTTATGAGGAGGAATGATAAAGAAAAAGAAGAACAAAGCTTTTATTGCAGCCTTTTGTAGTTTCAGCACAAGGAAATCCAGTTATAGAATGGAAAAATATCCACTGGCTCCCTTCCTCTTTGGCCTCGCGATGCTCATGATGACTTTGAACTCTTATTAAAAACAACTTCATGTTCACTTTGCACATTATGCTCCCCAGTGAGTCAAAAAGGACTGCATAGGTTATGCTGTAGGGAGGTCTGCTGTTGCGTGTCCAGTGTTCCTCGGTTCCTCAGTTAGAGGTATCACTCAGCTCAAGCCTTCACAAAGGGACTTCACTAACCAGCAGGTGACGTCATGGTTGCTGTGATGGTCGTATCCACAACCAAACACTTGAAATGAGTTTGGTGATATTCATCCACTCTCTGCACTCACATTAATCACACGTACAGGTTTAAAAGTTTCTCCTTCTCCCACATATTTGCCACATTTAATTTCCTTTTTGTTGAAGTCACGAGAGTTACACAGCACACAGTTTATTTGGTAATTTGTTTCAATGTTGGTACACTATATTCTAAGTGATAGTGAGTGCATTTGGTTTATTTTGTTTTGCCACTGATTATTTCAATCATTCATTTATGTAAAATGCATTAATTACTTTAATTAATTCTCTGTCTCTTGCATTTCCTGGGCTGCTCTGGTCCTCCCCTTATACACAAAAGAACAACCTTTAGATTCAATTCATTTTTATTTATATAGCACCAAATCACAACAAACAGTCACCTCAAGGTGCTTTATATTGTAGGTAAAGACCCTACAATAATACAGAGAAAACCCAACAGCCGGATGACCCCCTATGAGTAAGCACTTGGCAACAGTGGGAAGGAAAAACTCCCTTTTCACAGGAAGAAACCTCCAGCAGAACCAGGCTAGACAGGACAAAACACACACACTATGGAAGAGAGCCAGAGATAATAATAGCCTAGAAGTAATAAATGCATGAACTAGTTTTTCACACTGGCCACTGTATTAGGTACACCTGGTACCAGTTTCTCTTGTGACATTCAGATGGTAGGCTCAGAATTTGGCATGAACAGCATGAGTGCATGGATCCATCCTGCTGTGTATCAACGGTTCAGGCTGGTGCCTGGTTCAAATCAACTCAAATTGGTTTCTTGAAGATGACAGTGAGCTCCACAGTTATCATGTCTCACTCCAGCAGAGCACCTTTGGGCTGTGATGATATGGGAAATTCACATTATGGACGTCAACATGGACCAACATCTCTGTGGAGTATCACAAAAACTTAAGGCAGTTCTGAAGGCAAAAGGGGGCCCAAAGTGTTACAAAGCAGCCAGTGACTTTGTATGGTAGTATACCCTATTTAATATATATATTGGGGGGGTTGCGTGGAGTATTTCAGTCCACATTCTGTTCATTTATTTGCTATAAATGTCAGTGATGCTCTTAAACTCTCCTCCTTAATATCCCTTCAGGGGAGGTATTTTCCAGGATATTTTCAAGCTTATTTTCAGGCAACAAAACTGTCTCACTTTAAGAAACCACATCTGTGAACAAATCATTTGACTGCCAAAGCAGTTTCTCAAGAGGAACATTTATTAAAATCAATGATATTTGGTTCTTGTGAGCATTGGAATTCAGATGTACACAATATACAAAGGGTGCGTTTGGTAGCAAATATACTTTCTATAAAGACAGCAGCAGCAGAATTGGCAAGTACAAAAATACACATTTGAATTCCTCACACCACACCACACCACACCACATACGAAATGACAAGATAATATATTTATATATAGATTTTATACATATATCTGTATCATAAATATGGAGAACTATACAGGCAGAACACAATTCTTTAAAGGCGATAATAATATTAATAATACAGGACAAAGTACTTTATGAGATCATTTAAAATGGTAGCACGTGACGATGTCCTTATTTCGGTGTGTGGTCCTGTAAAGAAGGTAAGTGACAACAATGTTTGTTACCGGTGTAAACTAACAACAGCTAACAACAGACTATCTGTGGGTATGTATTTACATACTTTTCATTACATTAATAGACAAATGGAATGGAATAAGGCCATTCATTGTATGAAATCAACACTGCAGTGACAGCAGCACTGGAACAAAAAGCTCACATGCATACTGACAAAACAGACAAGAGTTCGAGAAACTGCTACAGCCAGCTCAACATGCACATGCTCGTTAAGGTGTCTCCTTGATGAGGATAATTAAGTGCTTTAAAAGCAAAACTCAAAGAAACTTCTCTTGCAGTCGCACTGATTTTCTTTTGGCTGAGGACTCACTGTCGATGATCACATCATAGTCAGCAACGCTTTCTTTTATGCAAACACACACACACACACACACACATATTCTTCCCTTCCAGGTCTGAGATATTAACCAGCGTTACTGAGGACAAGGCTGAGCTTTGTGTCTGGAAATTGTTTATATGAATAAAAACAAGAAAACAAAAAACTGGCCCACAGACTCAGACAAACACTTCAGTCACGGGAAAAGAATTAGTTCACTTCATGGTTGAGACGGGTCACAAGTGATACAAATGCTGCTCAGTGTTTAATGTTGCTGTTTAAAAAGTGACTACAAAAATGTGACACGGCCTTCATTTCCCATCAGTTGTTATGGATTTTCTGCTTACTTTCTAAACATTTTGCAAGCTTCCCGAACACAGGCTAAAAGATTTCTTTGTCTTTTCTTTTGTCACTTCTGACAAACGCTGCAGAATTTCATCACGTGCCGAGAAAACAATAATACATCTGGAAGGCATTCAAGGACGAGGTGAAAATTTTTTTTTTTTTTCAGAGAAACCAGAATTTTGGCACTAGAGCTGCTACACTGACCCATTTTGACCATAGCTTTGTGCACTGTTCAACAGTTTGAGGACCCAAGCTGTAGGGCAATGTCAACTAAATGCTGATACTTTAAATTACAACCAAAAACTCCAAACTTTTTGGACTTCTGTTTGCTGGTTATCGGACATAACATGTAGATTAAAGCCACAAAGATGAGAACCACTTAAGCAGGAGCTGCATCTGTACCTTACAAAGTCTTAAACCGCTGATGTACCATTACAGTAGTCAGCAATAGGTCAAAGGTGTATATAAAAAAAGTTACATCAATGAGACAGTCGTGTACAAATTAAAATATATAAAATCAATCTCCCCTATACAGTTTGTCTATACAAAGTTCTTATTTACACATATGATTCTTCTGCAAAAAAAAGTTGTTCAAAGTCCTCCAGCCGTGGGTCACTGCACCGTCTGTTCTGCCACTCCTTCTTACCCTGCACAATTGCTAGCGCAACCTCATGACTCCTCTGCAGGCAGGCATCCGCATCCTCCTGACCCTGCGAGGAAAAGTAGTCCCTTACAGCCCTGGTGGCAGAAGGCGACAGGAAGCCGCGTGGCTTGGTGTGGTTGTGCTCCACGTCTGACACTCTCAAGCTGCCATCTTGGGGCCGTGTTTTGGAAGCACGAAGTCTGTCCAAGGTAAGGCTGGTGGAGGGGTTAGAGTTCACAGTGACCTTAGCAGGTTCAGATGCTCGGCGGGGAAGGGTCTTCGTCCCTCTGTGGCCTTCCGTGGCTGGAATTAGAGAGTGGGACTTTTGTCTGTGGAGCACCAGAGTGGTGGCACTCTGTCCAAAGAAAACACCCTTTGGGGGCTGCACATACCCACTTTCAGCCAGTGTCTGCGTGACCTCAGTTCCTGTGTTTGGTTTGAGTTTGTTAGGAGAGGTCTGGTCATGGAGCTGTCTCAGATCTTTGACTGTCAGAGGCTTCTCTGTCCCGCTGTAAAAAGGAGAGTGGCTATGCTGCAGTTGCAGTAGAGCCTGCTGGTAAGATGGAGGGCTGCTGGATCTATGTTTGCAGTTCTGATTTTTCACCACTGCCTCCTGGGCACTGACAGAGAAGCCATTACTGCTTGAGTAGGATTTCCCGTTTACCACGGGCAAGTCCTCCTCTGTGCGTCCACTGTCAGGCTGCCTTAGTGTCAGGCACCGTTCCTTTTTAAGCCATATGTTAGGGTGGAGGCCGTGAGAGTGAGAAGTGGTTTGACTGGTTCGAGGGGGCTGGGTGGACTGCAGCCAATGATGCGGAGCTTCTCTCTGAGGTGGGGAGCCCCTGGAGGACTGCTGTGGGCGTCCAGGAAAAAGAGGAGAGAGAGGAAGGGGTTCACTTAATGGAACTGCCACATTTGTGGTATAGTCAGTGGAGTACTGTGAGAAGGCAGAGTCTAAAGAGCTGAGGGAGGAGCCGGTCGGTGAAGTTGCCGGTGAAGACAGACTAGAACAACTGGCGTCCAATCGCAATGGTGGTGGAGGGGCATGCTTCATCTTTCTCCTCCCGCCATTCTGGATTTTGGGTCCTCTCTTCTCACACCCATCCTCTCCCTCCTCTTTCAGCTGCAGCTCATTGAGCCCCTGCTCAAGAAAAACCTCATCCTCTTCCTCCCCTTCCCCTTCCATGGCAGCATCATAGCTCGCCTTCCTTACTGACGGGTGGCGGTTATCAGCGTGAGCCATCAGCACGCTTGAAGTCGGTGTGCTTGCCAAGGCTAAGGCAGGTTCTGAACTCCTCCTCAGTCTTCTAAGACCCTGTGACGAGCCGTTGGCGTGGCGCGTGCGAGGCTGTCGAACTGCAGGGCTGAACCGACTGGGCCTGGCCAGAGGTGGGAGCTGCAGCAGAAGGTCAGAATCAGGGTCAGGATCAGGGTCGCCATCACTGAGCGTGATGACGGAGTCACGGCTGCAGCTGTCCGGCTTGTCTTTGTCGCGAAGTGGAAGCTGTTCCTGGAAGGGGGACTCGGGATCATCGTTCAGCTCATTCTCCAGACTGTCATAAGACGAGTCGTTCATCTGGAAGGATGACACATCTGGGAACAGAAAGCAAAAACACTGGTCACTTTAAAATTAACAGTAGTGCCATTTTTCACTTTAAAGGGTCGCTTTAAAGTAGAGGACAAAAAGAATTTTTTAAAATTATGTTTATTTTCTTAGAAACTTTGCTGGCAACAGATCAGTCTCAGTTCAGTGGTGCACATGAGGAGAACAGAGGACAAAGCATCTCTCTGCTATGTGCTCTTTGACCTCTGGCAGTTATTTACAGCGTGAGGAAGAGTTAACGGCAGACATGAATGAGGAGATTCAGCTGTATCTTAATCATGTGATCCTGGCAATCACTGAAATGACTGCGGGTCAATTTGTTGACCCCAATTAACAAGACTGAAAGGGCCAAGGCAATTCAGTTGCACCCAGACAGAGAGAGCTACTCAGTCTCAAACCACCTTGATGCAACACAGTGAGGCTTTATCAGTACCCTTTCAGAAAACAAATAAAGGATCCATTCAGCCACATGCACACAAACAAAGCACACACACTTGACCTTCATAACAAATTTGACAACCACAAGAACATATTCTGCGTACACATCTTTTTTTTTACAGGCCCAGTTGTGGTAAAGTCCTCTTAGAACAAAGTGTTGCCATATGAGCGTCATCTTTGTAACAATTCCAGGCAATTATTTTGGATTAGTAAACCCAAGTCACTATCTCAGGGAAAGGGAAAAAATCACATTTCCAGAATGACCAGTTAAATCTTACAAAGAAATCTGTCACAATTTTGGTGACTTTGCCCGAAAATAAGGTTTAAACGCTACTACATGTGCAACAACATTATTGGCTATTGATTGGTTCTTTGTTGACTGGAGCGTGTGGGACATGCACCATCTTTGGCATTAATGACAGATTTTTTTATATGCCCCATCTCTCCCTATAATGTCTGGTTGTGCAGTTTTTTTTTACCAGCACAGTTGCAAGTTATTCATTTTTCAGACAGGAATTCAGATATTAGCAATGTTGGAAACAAGTCTCAATACTAAGCACTTTATTAGACAGCATAATTTTATATGCATCTTGGCTTTTTGTCACTGAGCCAGCCTTTCTTAATGATTACTTCCCACAAGTTTATTTAACCAAACTGGATTACAAAATACTGATTATGAGCTGATAAAAATGTTGAAATAAAGACTGTAAAAGCCATTTCTGGGTTTTAATGAAAGAACAGAAAAGGGAACAGGCACTTTGCCATCTTTGTAAAATCATCACCTTTCATGTATTTTCTACTTATATTCTCTCCTTGCTTTGCTCTCCTGAGTTCTACCAAACCTCAGTTCTTACCGGATCCATGGTCGCTGCTGCTGCTCTTCTGGCTGAAGGCTCTGAAGAGCGATGCCGTGTCCCCCAGGAGGGTGCTGCAGTTCTCAATGAGGAAGCGAACAAGCTCACAAACCTGCAGGAAGAAACGGTACCTGGTCATTGCATGTAACCACTAACAGTTTGCTCTGCTGCAGCGGCTGACAATTTATTTTCATTCTTGGGCAGTTTACTGACAGTTATGCGACATCGATTCAAGTCACTAACTGCTGCGTGAAACACAAAACGTGGTGTTATGCATTATGACACTTACTGAAACAAGACTAGGTTGCAACAGCTGATTGAACTGGATTATGCAAAATCCACTCTTTTACTGTTTTTGAACATAATTCCACGTCCCCGGTTTGTCTAGAGACCCACAAAACATGAGAAAAGGCCTTTCTGTATATATTATTCATATACATTTATGTATTTATGTTATTATTTCCTGGGTAGAGCTTTCTTTGCTAACTTAGTCAAATTTCTAAAATCTGTTCTTGTTTACATTTTTTTCTTTTTGTGGTCAGACAACAACATAAGTGGCTGAAACGCTTCCTATTAGCGACACAATTACCCGCCATCCTCTGCGAGCCATTTTTCAAGCCGCTGCTCTGCACTGCTAAAGTCTTGATTTTAAAATCACAACAGTGCCTGGCAAACGCATCACATAGGTTAAAGACAACAACTGCGCTGTCATTTTTTGCAATATTTACATGTAAATATTCATCCTGAGTCTCACACACACATTTATGTCTATGTCAGCTGCCGTGTGGTCAAATAAAAGTGCTGCAGAGGCAGAATCGAGGCAAATAGAGGTGTGCCTGCAGCCCTGTTCCAAAAGGAGTGAAGGAAGCAGCTGCCAACTTCATCTGAAGCTACAGGCTACAGTCCAGTTTCGAATAAGACTAAAAACCAAAGGCTCATTTAAGCATGGCAGTGAGCTGTAATTTCAACCTGCTGCTTTGAAGACACATTCTGGAGACGTGTAATACTTAAACTCTTTTTAGACACCCATCCCTTTCCTTTTACCCAACAGCATTTAAATGTGTAGATTTCACAGGAGGACAGAAAGGGAAGGAACTACCCTTCTGGGGAGACAGCAACACGAGCAGAGCCCTTAAACTGGTGTGTGGTTGTTAATACTGTAGCTACTGATCTGCGATATCACTAGTTTGTGATATAATGACCCAAATAACTTTGTGACATTGTTTTCAAACAACTGTCAAAAGCTGTTTTGTTTTTTTTTCCTTGTCTTCCATATTGTCATTTTTGCTTGATGTCGGCCTCCGCAGTGACCAAGAACACATGGACTCCCTCTCCTCTGTCCACGCTTTCTAACCAGTCCTGGAAAATGTCCTGATAATAATACTGCGTATGACATCACGCATTGGCTTTGACACCAATGTAGGTGTAGTTTTTGACAGTTTGAGCGCGTGTGTGTGTGTGTGTGTGTGTTTTAACATAGCGCAAATCACGTTTATCAGCAAAACCACAGCTGCAAATGTCACAAAGGGAATAAAATGTTTCAAAGGGGTCCAAATATGAATGACTAATTTGAGTGCATACAGTTGATGTTTTGAGACATGCTAAGACTGTCTGTGTTTTATGAGTTTTATCAGCCCAGTTGGAACGCATCCACAAACAAATCACACCGCTTGGCAGAAACTGCTGCCTTTAAAACTAAACAGACAAAATTTACGAAAGACGTGTGACGTCCTATGACACAAATAGTTGGCAAACTCCAGGGCCACTCAGAAACTTTGGAGACTTCCCAAATGGGAAGTTTCCACTGAAATCTCCCTGATGTGTACATGAATGAGCTGTTTTTCCTGCTGTCAACCTGAGTCTGTGACTCTATGGAAATACAGTGGAGATAAACACTCGTTTGTTTGTGGGCCAGATGCTGTCTGCTCTATGTCATTTATCGTGTCAGCACTGCAGTCTGTCTAAACAAGGTATAATCAGGCAATGCTGTAAAAGTCATTTAAAATGTTTTTCTTTATTCTAAAAGTAATGTTTCATGAAAGTGATTTATTTTTTTTAGAAAATCTGTGTTTTTTAAACTACCGCTCACAGTTCATTTGTTTACATTTTACCTAACAGATGATGGATGATCAGCTATATTTATACAACATAATGAGCTCCACAACTGCTTCTTTGAAGCAATCGGGAAGCCAGTCATCTTCACAAACAACTTTAGCCAATGTCACACATGCATGCTATCAAGCAAACAATGATGACGGTGTGTCCAATTAGTGATCAACAACAGCACCAAATCATTTTGCAGATGAAACATTACTTAAAACTGGGCTAAATTTGGTTGGAGTGTGAAGATCTTTCGGATGATGCGATCATTTATGGCTTTACCTTTCTATTTGAGACAGATCCTGACTAGAAATCGAATCATATTGTTGTTCCTCGCAGCTTGCTGTGACGTGACTGCCGCAAAAACCTGGAGGGCAAAACGCTGTTCCAGCAAACTCAGCTCAGATTTTTGAAGAAGAAAAGTGAACATGTGTGAACAGGGTGCAGGTTTTGGGAATTTGCGATCGATATACAGGACGTGCCACAATTTTCCAACCACAAAAAAAACAACAAAACAAGTCCCTGCTGGAGCTTTACTTGCCAATGTTTTACATGTATCTAGTTGCAAATCTCTCCCCTGATACTGTAGTTTTACATCTGGATGGGACAGCAAAGCTGTTGGGAGGCGAAGGAAAAGAAAGCCGGGCATTTAAGGTTGATCAACATCCAATATTTTGGATAGGTTATAAAACATAAATCTGATCAAGACTATTTAAGTAACCCAACACTGTTACTGTTAGATCCATCCTGCATCAACCTAGGTTTCTTTGTAAAGGAGAAACTGGTGGCCATTCCCATTCTCTATAAATAGCTTTCCTTTCCTTAGCTCAGCTCTGTTTCGTTCTTTCTGACCAGTTCAGGGTCAAAAAATTAAGATTAGCTGTAATTTTTAATTAATCCAATTTTTAAATGCAAATATTCTATTGTAATTTGAAATTAATCTCTATATATGTTTCGTGTCTCTGAGAGAAGAAAAAAATATCCATGGATATACTGTAATATCAGATCTTTATTTGGTATTGGTCTCAAAATTCCTATATGGGTGTGGCTCTAGTGTCCGGTTCACTACCAGGAGAAAACAAATAACTCAACCACATGCGGGATGGTTCACGAGCTAGCACACTACCCCTGCTGATCCCAAGCCCCGGATAAATGGGAGAGTTGCATCAGGAAGGGCATCTGGTGTAAAAATCTGCACCAAATCAAATCTGCGTATGCACCCACTGTGCTGACTCCTTGGGAAATAAGCCAGCAGCTGAAACTTGTAAGGGCAAAGTTTTATGTTACTTAAGCTAGAATTTTCTTGTTTACTCAACAAGAACGTGTTTTTTTTGTTGTTTTTTGTTTTTTGAAGGTAGGAATACTGAGGTAGAAGGTTTTATTCCTTCTACTGTTTTCCCTCTTTTCCTTATTTCCTCTCCTCTTTTGTAGTCATTTTTACTTTCTAAATGAACTCTCTTTTCATACCTGTGACCTTCATCCATTTAGCTTTGCAGGCCTAACTCAAACACTTACTCAGCATTCCTCGCTGTCACTCAGTGTGAGTGAGCGCTGCTACGTGATGCAAAGCACTGAACAAAAGGAGCCTGTGGGCATCCAGGAGACGTTCACTTATTCATCCATCAGCAGCCCATTCAGAACCTCTTCTTCACCTCAGTAAGATGTTATCTTTAACTCTTTCAACCATTCAGAAAAACAGGACATACGAATGCTATGCATCATTCACGAAATATGCATCTGTAGCGTGAACTGCACACTGCCAGAGCATACAATAGTACTGCAGGACTTGGAGGAACTCTAACAGTATTTGGGTGTGTGTGTGTGCACTAAGACGCATTGCAATATTGCTTTTCTTTACTCTTCCTGTAATATAGAAGAGCAAAACAAAGCAGAAGAAGAGCAAAAGTTTCATTCTCAAGAGCCAAACCTGAGAGGAAAAACAACTTACTTCAAAATGATTGATCTCTTCCCGTCTCCATTTTAAGTTATACGCAAACTGCATTTACCTCAGATGCTCTTTACGGGCTGTGTTCAGCCACAAACCTTTAAATTATATGCTGCGTGAAGGCAAGAGGGACACAGAGACTAAACTGAACTGGCCAACACTGAGCACAGGCATGTCCTCAGACAAGGTTGGAAGCCAGCCAATACACAGCCCCGAAAAGTTTAAACTGGCCCCGTCTTTGACTGCAAGGTGGGAATGTCAACCCCCCCCTCTTTTTTTTCCCTCCTCCCCCCAGAAAATGGCTGCCTGTGCTTAAAACGAACACACAAATATGCAGTGTGCGAGAGGGAAAGTGTTATCAGGGGAGTATTTGTGAAGCTGATATTTAGGTATTTGTGGGCGATGAGGGTATTTTTTTGCTGACGAGCAGTGTGTGTGTGTGTATGTGTGTGTGTGTGTGTGTGTGTGTGTGTGTGAGAGAGAGACAGAGAGAGGGTGTTTCAGTGACACAGTTTTCCACAAAAACACCCCGGTCCTCAGATTCTGTAGGAAATTCTTTGCGTGTTTTCCCAAATGAACCTCAGCCACTTCAAGACAAACACACACACACACACACACACACACACACACACACACACACACACACACACACACACACACACACAGAGATTGGAAAAGATAAGCAAAACAGCCACCCACTGAGATTGTGTGTAACTAAATAACTGTAACTTTCCAAACAGACCACAAATCAGAAAGCTTTGTATGCTTAGGTTTTCAGTGACTACATGATGGGTTCTGGTGGGCGAGGGGCCTTCCTCTGTGGGCTTTGGCTGCAGCCACCACTGGAGAATGAAGTCGTTTCAGGCCAGCCTGACTGCCCAAGACATACGAGATGTTGACTTAACTTTAGATACGTAAAAATACAGAGAAACATCGAAAAAAGTGGCATCCACATGAAGACCACTACATCTTTAGTGCAGGTGCCTTTTATACTCCAACATTAAGACATCACAAACATATTTCCATTAACGATCCTTCTTTTTCGTTTACCAGAATTAACCCTGGTGACATTCTCTAAGAGCAAACTGGATACTGTGCACATGTTTTTCTATATGCTAAACTAAACTTGTCAAGTCTTGGGGATTTAAAGCTTAGTGGAATATAAGAAGCTTATGAGTAACTGTCAATGATCATATGTGAATGACTGTGACCATGTGCGCCTGTGAGATGGGGTTAGTGTGTGCATGACTGTTGTGTGTCAGTGGGTCAGCTCCTGCTCTGAAGCTGCACTTGCATCCATAGTCTGCAGACAAATGGCTCCCGGGCTGACATTAAGTATGCATGTGAAAACTTAGTGTATGCGTATACCTGTGTCAGTAAAGCCTCAGTAACTTAACTGTCAGTCAAATTCGGGTCACATGCATTTCAAACAACACAGCAGCACATACACACTCATGCAAAAGCAGGTTGATTCTGTTTATTTCCCCCCGAACGTTAAATTCCTCAGAGTCTGCAAACTGTCTGTGGTAGCAGGTCAGAGTATTCAACGCGTCTAGTTTGACTTTTTTGGGAAATACATTCTCTTACAAGATGTGCCAAGAGTCAGATCACAACAGTGATCCCGCTCTAATCTCGACATTAAACGTTTAGCTGGAGGCGGCTGATCTCAGCTTAGCATAAAGATAGGAAACTAAAGAAACAACTCCCCTTCTTCTGTCTGAAAGTAACTTAATCTGCGCATTAGCGCCTCTAAAACTCACCAAGTTTCATGCTATGTCTCGTTTATTTTGTCTGCACAAAAACCAAAGTGCAGAAATTTGTGGTTTTTCCAGCGATTCTGTTCAGAAGTATTTCTTGGCCACGAGCAGGCTAACTGCTCCGCTGTTTCCAGTCATTTTGCTGCACTGAGCCTCACATTAAACCTGCAAACATCTCCTCTAATTCTCAGCAAGAAAGCGAATAAGCATATTTCCCAACATGTCAAAATATTCTGCTAAATGTCGTGATCAGCTAAATATGATCAGCCAAACCAAAGATTTTATACTAGGACAAAACTCTAAGGTGTTTGCGTGTGACCCGTCTCACCTTTTTTGTGGCCTCCCCCTCCATTTCAGGGGTGCTTGGCGCTGGAGCCCAAAGCATGCTGGGAGCAATACAGACAGACAGATTGAAGGCGTTCATCTGGTTGTCGTCGGCGTTGCCTTGTATACAGTGGAGTATGGCGATTACATGTCGCAGCAGAAGTAGATTCTCACTGGGCAGGAGGTGGAGCAACCTAACGGGAAGGGCAACGATTGAGATACACAGGATCCTCGGTCCCTGCTTCTTGTTGTCGCGCAGTGTTTGTGCTCTTATGTTTGCTTATTTCAGGGTGTAAGAGAATTTCCACTGCTGCTGTTTTGTTCTGAGCGAAAGGAATTTCATTTGTTGCTTCTGGAAATGCATGCATCCCTGCTCCCTGCTTTTATTTCTCATTCTAGACATAAACAGTGTGTAATTAAAGGGAAAAACCAGCAGTGTGTAAGCTGTTGGCCCACCACAGGCCAGCAGAACAGCCATTTATCCAATCTCCTGTGTCACTGATTTATATCAAATGTGTGTATGACTTAGATCTGTGTGCTCTCTTGTCAGAGACAGCTGTAAGATTAGCAGGAGGATTATGGCCTTAAATTTCACTTCTTTTAGGATTTCAAGAGAGATCTCCTACCTCTGGACAGCCGGTATCCTCTCCTCTCCTCCTTCCCCTTCTATCACTTCCATCCACTGGTCATACAGATCCACACACAGTATGCTGCCTGGGATATTTCGCAGGAAGTCCTGCATGTAAAATTTTATAAGTTAAGCTTAAACATGCCAGCTGGCACCTGCTAATTACATCCTTAGACAGCGATCATGTATCGGTAACATTTTTCCAAGCGATTTTTTTTTCTTTCACTTTATATTCCTTCATCTGTGTTCAGCTGTGGTTGTGGTTTCTTCTATTCTGGTTCGGTGGGTGAATAATAATAAGGCTGCCCCTGCAATAGGTGTCAATTCTGTTAATTGGTTCTTCTCAGTTGAGCTACAATCCTTGTCCTTTGTGTGGGAAACAGGTTAAAGACAATTAAAAAAAAGGGAGATGGGCCATCTCTGTAAAACTATAAATAAAGAAGAAGGCCTGAGCTGCTCCCTGGATGCCCGACTCTACAGCGGCTGTTTGGCCTGGATCCTGAACAATGCTGCACCTTGTGTGTGTCTGGCTGCCTGCCTGGCTATGCAGAGACAGATTATCCTGTCTGGACTTAGGTGACTTTGGACCAACATCAGTCACGCCTGCTTTCAGTTTCAAACAAGAGAGTCGGGGCAGAGCTGCGTGTGGTTGAGCGTGCTACTGCACCTTGAGGACGGCAGCAATGACGAACACAGACTGGTGTGTGATCTCCGGGTCCTCGCTCCCACTGTCCAGTCTGTCTCGAAGCTCCCGGCAGGCTTTTGCTCCAGCTGACCGCCTGAAGACGCCTCTCGTGTATGGCCCCTCCAGGTACAGAAACGCCAACATGTCCTTGAGGGAGCAGGAAAACAGAAGTTTACCGACATGTTCGATTTAATAACAATGTTACTTAATGTAACAGGAGAACTTCTGGTCAGAGATTACACAACCAGGAGCTCAGGAAACAGGCCCTAATGGCAGAAGGCATTTCACTCCGAAGGACCTAATTGCAAAGAATTCCTGCCACAATTTTATCTTGATTTCAATTCGGCACCTCCCATTAACAGATTTTTCTTTGGGCCAACAGGATGAACGTGTTTGAATCAGATTTTCCAGAAAGAAAGACTCCCTCGGGAGTCACCACAAAGAGAGGATTATTCAGTGATATTTAACATTTGGAATAAGAAGAAGAATGTGTACATTAACACAGACTCTGTCTCCAGGCAAAGAAAAAAAAAAAGATTTAATCTAAAATGGAAAATGGAGCTGCCAATTATTCTAAGTAGCAAGGTTTATTTCAGCCTACGGGTGGGTGGTGGATGTTTTTAAGTCATAGAACAGTAAGATTGCAGCAAGAGCAGTAAAATAAAATCCTTCTAAAAATGCATCTACTTTCTCATACCCTCAAGTCTCCCTTTCCTTAACCAAACAATCAACGTGCATCCCCTCAAGACAGGGTCCTGACCTCCACTCAGCTTACCATGACAGGTTTAGGCAGGCCGTTTTCTGGAGAGCAGATGGAGCTCAAGGATCGTCCGAACAGCCGACCGTGAGCGGTGGAGAGCAAGGTTGGGGACAGGGGGACGCCGTCCAGCTGTGTGCTTGAACCTCTCCAGAAAGGCCAATTGATCAGAGATCTCTTTCTCTTGAAAGACTTCTGCTGAGCAGGCTCTATGGGTAGGAAAAAAGTAGAGGAAGGAGAGCTGTGGTTTGAGATGTAATCAAATCGCTGTTGTTGAGTAATGGATGGTGAACGCGACGCAATGCACGTCCAGGAAACCAAACTGTTTGATTCACCCAACATCAAAACTGCAGACTCAGACACTGTTTTGTAATGTTTACTCTTGTGCAAACTGTTCAGCAGTCTCAGATGTAGGACCTTCTCATCATGCATGATAACACGCCGCTTATGGCTGAGAAAGGAAAACCACCGTTCTGTTCACCTCATTTTGGCTCAATAATCGCTCCTTTTAAAAGTTTCTGTTCAATCAAACAGAGAAAACAGAGCGACTGACAGAGAATATGGGTGTCTTCGTTTACCCATGCAGGTGAGTTAAAAAACATATGCATAGCCAACTTGTATTGCTCAACGGCTTGAGCAGGCATTTACTGCTCAAGCCTCCAGTGTAACCTATCTCAGCAAAGGCTAAGAGTGTGCACTTGTGACTGTGTGTTCCCATTTCTGGGTTTTTGCACAAAGTCACAACGTCTGCCTGTGTAGTTCAAGTGCCAGCTCAGCGTGTTTCTGCATACTGCATGTGCACTGAAGTGCCTATAAATAAGAATGTATATTTATTTTACAGTGTAATTAGTCAGAGAAAATAAGCAACCAATTTAAAAAGCTAGTTTTAGCACAAAAAAACTATTATGGAGCACCATTAGATTATAATTAGAATTAGTTGCTCGACAGGGGAAATTTATATATATATATATATATATATATAATATGTCTATAATAATGATGCATTTTTAAAAAATCTTGATTCATATCACCTAAATATTATGATAATGACTCATTCCTCATTAATTGTGGCACTAACGCCTTTCTGGGCCACTGCTGACGTTTTTGGGCCCGCCAAAAATGTGCAAACAGCACAGTAAATCTCCCAAAGGGCCATTGTAGTGAAATGTAATTGTAGCAACTTTGAAATGCCAAAAATCTTGAAATGATAACATTTATGTTATTAAGCGTCAGTGATTTGTATCCAAGGGTGGGACTCTCCTAACAAACAAAAAATTCTTTTGGTGGGCGGGGGGGCCCACCGGCCCAAAAAGCCCCACAAAATGCACGGCATGCCTAACATAGAATTCATTATTTAACAATCTGCTGTGGCGTCGTGCCCAAATACACTCTGGAACAAAGTTCAACAGTAACAGATTTACTGGCCTGTTCTGGCACTTCTCAGCAGGCCTTACCATCACTGAAAAAACATGACCTTGGTGTAAATCAGGTGTTACGTCATTACGGTTCTCTAGGCAGAGAACAGTTTCAGAGACAGAGGAATGAGGGAACGGACACACACATACACTACTTGTCTGGGTGGGCAATCGCTGTCATCTTACAGTACACTAATCTTCTGCTGTGTTTATAAAACAGGTGTTAGAAGCAGCATTTCCCTTCACTGGCAATGAAACTACCACGGGCAGGACTACATGGATCACTAATTAACTTCTAGTGATTTCACACAGTCACGTCAACATTACTTTTCAAGCACTTCTTGTTTTAACCCAAACTAATGCACCCTCTGGAGCTGACTACACTGCAGTGTTGATTCATTTGGTTATAATTGGAAAGAAAAACGAGAGTCTGGACTCTTGACAAGCAGACCTTCAGCCACTTTCAGGGGTGGACATGCCAGTATTGTGGCTGATATTATAAGGGGATACAAATGATCTCTTTCTGCAGTTGAGTGCTCAGCATTTTTTAGTTCAATATCGTTTAAAATTCATGTTTTTAAGCAGGTTTGCTACTAAATCTCAGTTTGTTGCTTTTTTAAGTGCTGGCTGAGATGTCCATTAAATGACAATGGATAACTAGCAGAGTATGAGCCAGTGTAGACTTGTGCTTCTGTGTGCAGTGGTTCATTATCCACTTGCAGCCTAAGTTCAGTCGTTGATGTTTGAGGCTTTCCGTTGCTGCCGTGGGCCACCTCAAAGCCTCTTTGGCCCGTTATGGTATCTCCAGCAGTAGACCAGCACAAATTGGACATGTAGCATGCAGGGGAACGGCTGCAGGAGTTGTATTTGTCAAACACCCGCTAGTTTTTAAACATTCAGTGTATAATTGCCTGAAAAGGGGCTACTGCCGTGGCTACGACCCAATAAACAAATATTCGTTAGCTTTCGGGTTGGGTGTGAGCAATTATGCATGTACGGTGGCGGGGCTGGTATGGAGCGATTATGTAAGACACTGTTATGCCTGAAGCAAAGGAATCTGAGGCAAAGCTTGCGGTTGGCAAACTGGAGCCTTCTTGACTGGAAAACACACATTTTTTTCTGATCTGCTTCTTCCCCCACTAAACCTCATCCTCTCCTTTTTCCATCCTGGTCTCTGTACCCGCGGTTCCTCCTCGCTCCTGTCCACCGTCATCATGTTTTTCTTTCTCCTAATTTCTCTGTCCCTCTCCCTGTTGAGGTCCAAGTTTCAGTCTTTCAGTGGGTAAATTCTTTCTCTATCTGCCACAGTCGCCTGTTTCTTTTTCCTTCACCTCCACTGACCTTCCAGACTTATTCAATAGCTGTGTCATCTCTTTCTACTTTCCATCTTCCTGTTCCCACATTTATCTGGTCCTTCTGGGGTTTCTTCCTCTTCGGCTGTCTGATGTTTTTCTTATTTTGATACTGCGTCTGTTCTAACCCCTGCTGTAACCCCCACTCCATTAAAATGCCTTTCCCACCGTTCTCGATGACACCTTTTGCTTCTTGCTCACCTGCTGATTCATCCTGAGGACTAACAACATGACAGTAACCTCAAGAACGAGCACAAACAAACCGAAATGGTCTATGTAAGTGGAACTCACTCTGGGAAGTACTTTCAGCTCTGTACTGATACTTCTGTACCTCATATTTCCTCTTGTGGTTTCAGAGAGAATTAGATTCATGGATGGATACTTTGCACCGACCAACCATGTACTCAGAAACCTAAACTGCCACGGTGCTAAACAAATAAAAATGTTGTCTTCTCTCGCTTCATGAATCTTCCTCAGTGCATTAAAGGCCATGATCAGAATGCTACTGCCATATATCGCCTGCAGCTTTAAACCCAAAACGCTTAACTTTTAACACTTAATGGTGACTGTTATTTTAACACTAGACACATACTGAGCTGCCTTTGACTATGAAATGCCTTACCTATAAGTTGAGTCTGTCCAAGGACAGCCTTGTTGGGTTTCAGTATAAACTGGCACTGTGTGTCTGGAGGGAGACACTGGTCCAGGAGCAGGACCCCTGGGCAGTCTGTGGGACTCAGCACATCCCTCCCTATTCCTCCTCCAAGTCCTCCACTGTTGCTCCCACCGTCTCGAATGTGGCTCATCTTAATGCTGAAGGGAAACTCGTGGCCTGAATGAAAGGTCAAGGTCCAGAGGTTAGAGGTGGAGGGTCTGGTATGTGCAGTCTGTGCATCTTACATGGTGCTAAAGCAAAAAATTTGATTTAAAAAAAAAAAAGAGCAAATCCACTGCGGTATTTTGCAACACTGCATCATAAATTCTGTGTTTGGATGTCAGGAATTCCGTGTGAACTACAAAACAAAAGATTATGGTAACGCAAAACAACCCACAAGAAAACCACGTCCTCTGAAATGTTCCCAGATGGTGAGTTTTGTACCACTGATGCATGCATAGAAGTGAGAAGTGGATAGTTTTTATGAATAATCACTGAGGAAGAGACATCGTGTTTTGTTTTGTTTTCTTTCCTTTTTTTTTAAAGACGTCAACAGGTTTTTATTCACCACATCCTAAATCGTTAGCCAAATGTTGAAGCACTTCTTTCAAGAGTGCCTCGAAAAAAGGGAAGGTAATCAACTTCTGCCAAATCTGTTTTTTTTTTTTGTTTTTTTTAAAAAGATAATCGCGTGTCCCCAGAGTGACTGGAGACCCATAAAACACGAGAAAAGACTGCAGCCTCGTTTCTTTTCCCCATAGATCAGAAAGTGTGTCTCTGAATGAGCTGCTCAGATTTGCAGCTGGTTGTGATGTCAAAACTTGATAAGCACGTACCCCAGCTGGTGACCAGATCTGCCAAAATAGGACACTAAGCCATTGTTATTTCCTAGCCTGGGCAGCTTCTCCAAACTCTAACTCTAAACTGTTTGCTCTGTGAGCACAGCATGTCAAATGTGTTAACAAATTACGCAGCTAATGATCTCAGAAATGCAGGGCTGAGGGACAAAAAGAAATTATGGGAACCAATACACAAAGACTGGGTGTCAGTTACTGTGTTTACACGTTGCCTTTGGTCCAAACTAAACTCGACCAACTGTTTTTTTTTTAATCAGCATTTTCACTCTGTTTTCTTCTCCCCTTCTCTGTGCTGAATTTTAAAACACCTCAACCAGGAGTGACTTAGATGTCATTTTCCAAGCTGCACCTCTGCACCGCTAAAAACCTGATTTTACAAAAATCATGCACGTGTGAGTTGAGCTGTGCTATGATTTGATCTCATTTATGTCTATTATGACCGCCCAGAGAGATAGTTAGAAGCAAAATCATGCCTATGTCTGAAATCTGAATGGGCTACTGCTCCCACTTCCTGCTCCGGTCATTCATTCACAGGGCTCGGAATAAAAGGGACGTGTGCAAAAGCAGCTTTGTTGGATTTAAAGCTGCAGACACTGGAACAGGGATAAACCACGGCATGCACATCAAGGCTGAAATAATGTTCTGTCTTATAATTTGAGCTGAACCATTCGAGGGGCGTGTAAGACTTACATAAAACTATTAAAAAGTGGTATAATATGGCTGCTTTGAGCTATTTTTATAGTGTTTTACACAGTGATGTCAACAGGGCTCACCAATGAGTGGATATGGAGGGTCGTCCTTACTGGAACTCACCCACAACCGGTGGTCTTTAACGCAACCCTTAAGCAGAGAAAAAGAGAATCAGGTTTAAGACTGTGTGCAAAGAAGAAACCCTTCAACAACCTCAACATGATGTTTCAGTAGAAACTGGTTTGGACTCCTACAGCAAACGTTGTGCACACCAGCTCCACTTTAGCCATCATTTCGCAAAATGACTGCAACCCCTAAAAGGTGCATTACTAAAAGCCTCAAAATGCCCGAGATTTTTGTAGCATCACATGAAAAAGTTTAATATGTAGAGATCATCAATCACTAGACACTGAGGTTAGTATCAGCAGCGGTCTTTGGTTACTTACTGATATGCCAAACTGCAGCAGAGCCATGCGGATGACTTCAGTGGTGCTGTCAGCGTTGCTGACCGCAAGTGTCTTGGCCTGGTGGAAGCATTTTGGGAAACATCATGGAAATGTGTAGTTGTTTGTGTGATACACAAGTTATAGTACTGCTAGAGACATTATTAAATACCCAAATAGCTGTTTTTGCGCTGACAGAAGCAATAAAAACTGAGGGGGGAAGAAGGGAAACTTACGTATGCACAGTTTCCAATATCCTTTGCAAAGATTTTCAGAGGAATGGTCTTAGGGTCATCCTTCTCTTTCCCCTCACTTATGCGACTGAGTTTGGTGGAAAACAGGAAGGAGGAAAGAGGTCAGTGTTATAGTAGGAATATCACTTTAATGTAAGTTTATGAATTTATCTGTAAATACAAAACATTCACACTGAGCTGGCATCAGTGTAATTATTTAATTAATCAAAATCAAATTGTTCCTGCCACAATGGGGGAAATCTGAAACCTTTAATCAATCTGTTACCTGTTGATGAGCGCCAGCCACTTGTCCTTGGTCTCTTCAGAGCTGAAATGAAGTAAATAATGTTAGAAAGCACAGTCAAAGGGAAAGTAACTGTCGCTTTTGTTGTTGTGTAACTCCCACCATTTAAAGCCACAGACTTCATCTGGTGCTTTGTCTGGATTCCTCTTGATGGAAAGTATAATGGGTGTGTTTGTGAATCAGTACAAATGTGTAGATGCATGTAGGCAGGTGCAAATATACGGCACCAGTATGCGCTGCATGTTTGTGCCTGTGTGTGGTTATGTACTCGAGTTTTACTGAGAATGAGTTGAGTAGCTTAATGACTGGGAGCTGCCTTCATGCTTACGCTTTTATGGATTTTGTGGTTGGGTTCTTTCTTTTTTTTTAGCCCTCTACTGTACTGTACATCTGCACCTCCGAACACTGTGTACTCTTCCCGAAATATCCAGGAGTAACTGGTGAACGGGCTGGCCGTGAATACTTTCCAATGCAAGGCATGTAGATGCACAGAATGAAGTTATGTAAGAGGAAATTAAGTTACCTCAAGTTTCTCCTGTTTGATCGAATCAAGATAATCTAAGAAAAATGTAGCTACATTTCACCTTTCAGGGATTCCTCTTCCTAAATGTGAACAACCTGCGCCGCCTTGAGTACATACCTGAAGGTGGCCACACAGTTGCAGGTGGGCCAGCCCATAACGAAGCTCCTCTCAGGGTTTGTGCTTCCTTCACACACTTCCTCCATGCAGTTAGCTGTCCACATCTCACATACTCGGACCTGAGCCTTTACTTTGAAATGAGTAGGAGACCTGCAAACAAGCCAAACAGTGTGCTATATTACAATTCCCCATAGCTCAGCAGGTCCTAATCCTGAACCAAAGGGCTAGAAATCAGCCAACATTTTCCTGTATAAATGTAATAAATGTTCATATCCATCAACCGATCATTTAATGGAATTCATATTTTAGCGCTGCACTGCAATAAATGTCTTTTTTCTGAGTGGGTTCAGGGTTTCATGGCATTCCACGAGGAACTTTTTGGGCTCTCCTTAATTGTGGAATCTGACTTCGTTTTCTTTAAATAACTTATTTCCATAAACCTCCGACATATGGCAATCTTTTTTTAAAAAAAGCATTTAATATAGAAGGAAAATATTAAAGGATTCAGCTATTTTCAGACGTTAAACACAGGCACGCTCAGCAGACGTGTATTTATATGCCGCAACATCTGTAATTATTGAGGGAGAAGATCCAAATGCATACATTTGGCAAACAAACACATAGTCTCTGTGTTATAAATGTAAAGGCACACACACACACACACACACACACACACACACACACACACACACACACACACACACACACACACACACACACAAACACATCACTGAACCCCTGCCCCCACCCACTATTGCTATCTTTTAAACACATACACACCAACGCACATTCCTCTAACTCACCCTGGGTTCAGCCACGATGTATTAAAGCCAATTATAGCGTACACTCTCTCTGCTGAAAGGGTCAGCTCCGCCCACTGGCACATGACCCACCACAGACATCCTGCTGTGTCTGCACTGAGGGGTTTGTGTGTACAGTAAGTATATACTGTAAGTACACAGAGCTTGTGTGTTTATGTGTATCCATAAGTATGCGTGTGTGTGTTTGTGTGTGGGGACTTCAAAATTGTCTGTGTGCTCTTTGGGTTTCTATTTTTGAATGTGCTTGTGTTGTGTAGTTTGTGGGTGGGAAGCCCCATACTTTAGGCCCAAGGCGAGCCAGTGTGGCTTTGATCTGAGCCAGGCTTCATATGGATTTAATTGGCTGGGAAATAATTACATGCTCGGGAAAAATGAGGGACAGGGTAGCAAAAGAAGCAGGAGAGTATGTGAAGAGGAATAGAGGGGAAACTCCTCAACAAAGTGTCTTTTGCTAGGAACAGTCGAACTAAGAACAATGAAATGTTGCCACGGCACTTTGTTCCTGTTTTTTCCTGTTTATGTCTCCATTTTCTGTGCCGCTCTCACACTCACAACCACATAAACACACACTGCTTCCCTCTCCCTGTCATTTCACAAAATACACCGAGAGAAACTTACTTGGCCTTAGCGACGAGGAGTGCGTCGGTGAAGAGGAAAAGGTGTCTCTCCTGGGTCTGCAGGCCAGTCTTTAGCTGTGTTTGGGCATGACCCAGGAATAGGCGGCCTGGACACTCAGCCAGGAAGGCCTGGACAAGGGGACAAGACTCCGGGCTCACTGGCGTCAAGCAGCTTTCCCTGGGGGACAAAATCGAGACAACACAGACACACAGAATGATTTACACTACCGATCGCCATAGGAGAAATCTGTGGTCTGGAGTGTGTAGAAGCATGCACTGAAACAACAGGTTTGGAAAGGTTTCTCTTTGCCTCGCTATAGCAGCTATTGCAAAATTGCCACAGAATAAAGCCCTGAGCTCCTGAATGGTTCACAGAAGCTGCTGCGTGACAAGCAAAAGGAGAGTGAAAGTAAAGAAACTTTGCAACCTTAAAATGACTGAAGAATGGCCAAAACAGCTGTAAAGGAACACGCTCGGATAGATCTGTCTGTCAGGATAGAAAGAGGGGCTTTAAGTAACTTGTCTGTTACTTAAGACAGCGCGCACCTTTCTTACAAATGTTTCCAGCCTAATGGATTCATGTCAGGCTCCCCCAGCCCCCGAGCCACCTACCACAATGATAAACCTCAAGAATCAAATGAGAGGCCATTAGCTCAGAAGGATGCAATTCAAACATTACCCCTTTAATTTGGATTACCACCAGGAAGACATTAAAGCATAAAATTGGTGCCTGGCAACAGATGAGGAAACTAGTTCCATGTCAGCAAACTCTGAGGAAGCTATTATGACTTTAAGATTAGAACCCATGGTACAGCTAAACCTGAACAACCTTGAACATTATGTATCGTGTTTACCACAAGACCATAACTTTATTTCCACACATATTTGGTTTGGGGATGGTCATACTTTATTCTTTATTCCTGCATTTTTTACTGTGGGTTTCCCCCCCCCCCAAACTCACACAGAATGTTTAACAATCATCAGCAGCAATCATGTAACTGAAAGCATGAATCCCATGTAGCACTGAGCCAAGCTGTGAAAAGGCTTAAATAACCCTCCAAATAGCCCCAAATTTGAAAGTTCTCCTCTCTGCTTGCTCAGTTCTGTTTTCCGACTATTATTTCCAACACGCAACCAATAAAAAAAAAAAAAAAAGATTGTACTTTTAGGACATCACTTGCACAATTAATTTGGAGAAGTTTATTCATTTAAACAGTCGGAAAAGCCTGAGATAGAAAGCCGGGTACTTCTGCAATTTTGTTTTCATTAAACTGCCTGCTGTCAGTATGTCTCACTGATGGACAGATGTTAACAGAAGGGATTTTTTTTCAAATAATGTTTTAGAGGAACAGGAAATAATTTGAGAGCTCCATCCTTTCCTGTTTATCTGCCAGCAGCAGATAAAAGACCTAAATATCCCCTTACATACACATTTTCTATCTATCTCAGCTTTTCTTAGTCTCTTTCATGTAAACAAACGTGCAAAAACAGACACACACACGCACACTCTAACGCATGCACACGCCCTCTTCTTAGACTAGTTTCTAATTTTGATTGTTTTCACATATGCACATCCCCGATGCTGACCAGGACACATGTAAACACACACTTTTCTGTTGGGAAAGAACCAATGTTTGGAAGTGAGGGAAGATGATGCTCTGATACACTAAAATCCTTCCAGATACAGCATAATGGGTTACGTAATTAATTAACAAAGAACAGACAGCTACACTGGAGTGCTTCCATATAATTTGTCTTTGTGTGTCATCCACAAATAAATGAAAATGTAGTCTGAGTAAATTTAATTAAGATCAGTGAATGTAGCCAGTGGAGCATCACTGATTCAGCAGAAGATGTCGGCCTGCAGAACCATGAGAAGAAACCTCAGCCAAACTTTTTAAACTAAAAAAAAAAAAAAACGCATGGAAGCACAGATTGTGAGGACGACGCAGGCACAATTACAGCAAAACAATCACCTGATGTTCCTAAAAATAATCATTTTCTATGCAATTTCATTTTTTTTTTATGTCATTCATTTAACATTTGCTGATGCACCCCTCCACTGATGTAAGTAAAGCAGTTCTCTCTTTGTCATGAAGATAAAGGCAACGACATTTAAATGTCAAACCCTGCACCACGGAATCATCTTTTCACATTAAACTGATAATTGGCTCATTTTAAATCTTTCAAGATGCCACAAACTGCTCTCATAATGTAATGTCTCATACTGTAACCCTGCAGGGGCGCAGCTCAGCGGCAAAACGTGGAGGGACACCAAACTAAACCTAAAGTGCAGTTTTATGAAACAATTCTGCCAGGGGAGCCCACACACACACACACACACACACACACACACACACACACACACAGATACCCATGGACAAACCTTCCTGTAAAGCCCCTTTCACATCTCACTTCCCCCAAAAAGGACAACATCTTCCGTATTCACCCCACATCCCTCCCTGCTAAATGTAAGGCTGACAGCTGAGCCGGCCAACCTTTGAATCGGATGGAGGAACAGCTAATGGCTCCATTGTGCATCATGTGATGTTGATAAATTGAACGTCCACCCCACCCGCGCATACACGGCCACCTTTGTTGAGGCACGGCCCCGTGAGGAGAACTGTTGACTTTCTAGGAACACAATAGCGTGGGCCGTTGTACAACCAACTGCACAACACCGCATACTAATGTCACTGCATGAATATTTAAGAAGGACTGGGAAACATTTCTATAAAAAAAAGTCTTATCAGCACAAATCACAACACTCGACAGGCATGCGGGAGTTTAATTTACACAGCACAAACTATCACAAAAGAAAAGTACAATATGGAACCAAGAACTACTAAAGTATAAAGCTAGAGGGATGGTTTTATATATATATATATATATAAAAAAAAAGAAGAGAATGAAGAACAGAATTGATGTTCGATAAAAAGACCAAATTTGAATCACAAAGAAAAGCTTCCTCATCACTGAGCCGGACTCTGTTAACCTATTGTTGCTGCCCAAATGAAAACCCGGCTGCAGAAAGAAATGGAGGGAAGCTGAGGGGCTTTTTCATGTGTAAAGAGAAGCCTGTGGCTGTGGCAGTCCAGCAGCCTCATGCAGCAAATGTTCATGGAAAGACACACATGTAGTCCACCGAGTATTTAAATCATGGAGTCTGGGATGGGGTAAGATAAGTAAAGTCTTAGTCATGGACTCAAGTATGATCCATCAGGTGTGAGCACTACATACCCTGAGGGAAAACAGCTGGACAAACAGCTGGAACCTTTTTTATTCTTTTTTTGTTTGCTGCTTTGCTTTCTTTCCTTGCGTTATTTCCTTTCTTTGTTTCCACTTTCTTTTTCTCATTTCAGGTATTTTCCAGGCCTCAATGAATGCAACAGCTTTTTAAAATGGAACAACTTGAATGTGAAATTTAGCACCTTTTACTGTGTCTGAAGACACAGTTGCTGTGCGACAGTTTTAAGTCTCCTCTGCTGTCAAACAGTCGACCCTGACAGAACAGACGGGCTCCCTCGGGGGAGAAATGACACACTCATATAACTCTGTTCATCAGCTCAGCTTTGATAAAAGGCCTGCAAGTGTCATTAATGTGTCTTTCAGTATCAACTGTGTCATTAGTTTGTCTCCAGCTGATTTGTCTTCGGTGCCAAATCTGGTTTTGTTGCATTGACCCTTAACATACCAAGAAGAACTGAATAAATGAGAAGAGAGACGCCTCGCTCTTATTTCTTATGAAATACGTGAATTCGAACTTGGACTGAAAATAAACAGAGGATGAAAGAGGAAAGGAAGATGTCTGTTTCCTCTTCCACTGCCTTAAAGGGGAAGCCCAAACCCCAAGAAATCAAAAGGGAAAGAAATTACAAGGAAAATAATGTATAAAGCTAAATATTGTATTAAACTTTTGTGCAGTCATTAAATTTCAGCACAATTTATCAGTCTTCGGTTAGAGCTAGTTTAGAACTACTTCATTCTCCTCTGCTCTCTGTTTCACCACACACAGAGCAGAGGAGAGAGTGGTGAAGTGACGATAACTCAACTTACTCAACTTGGAGACCCCTTCCCCCACCCCAAGAGATGTCACCTATTGAACCTTTGCATGGTTTTCTGTATAAGGATGATTGGATCACCAGCAGCCTGACCTCTTTCTCCCAGAGAAAGGATCTTCAGACGAGCAACAATTGACATCTTGCTGCACGAAGCAATGAAAAGAGAGCGTCTGTTAAGAAGTGGATTTAAGAAGACGTCATTTTGCATAAACACACTCCACTCTGCACCATCTCCTGGAATCAACAGTGGCAGCTTTTGTTCATCACAGCAAAAAAAAAAAAAAAACTGCAGTAAGACTGACAAAGAATTACTCACTTCATTACTCATTTCTGAATTACATTCCTACTTTACTTGTAACAAGGTCAATAACTTTGATTTATTTTTCTGTAAGGCTGCCTTTTCCTTTTTAAGATAGTGGAGCTTTTTACAGAACCTTCCTAAAACCTGAAAAGGGGACTATTTTGCATGTTTGTATTGGAAATCGGGTTCCTAAAAGGATGGGGAAACCAAAACAACAAGCTAAAAAGGGCTAAAAAGCTCTATAGACTTGAGGGATAATAATAACCATAACAACAATTTGACCTTCTCTTTTTTTGCTTTGTCTGCACCAGATAGGTTCATAGGCAAAATATGTCAGTCCAGGTTGCCACCAGTGCCCTATTTATATGCAGAGGAAGCACACACACACACACACACACACACACACACACACACACAGGGACGTACACACACGGATGAGGTCAGAATCAGGAGCTAGAATTGCCTAGGGGCTGTCAGCAGTGATATCCTTAACAGAGCTCATTATTAAAACCAGGAAATGACTTTTGGATGATGTGCACGTGTGTGTGTTCTTGTATTTGTCATTTTTTGTGCCAAACGCCAACAGCCAGAAGAAACACACCAGGAATATTTTCTCTTTTTCTTTGTATAAGTCATTCCTCAATTTTCAGGAATGAGATCAGATTTGGGATTAAGTAAAGAATGTGCAGGGCGGCTCGTGTGGGTCACTTTTGTGTGCGCAGTGGTGTCACTGTGGCTGATAGCGTGAGGTCAGGAGGGTCCTCGTGTATAGATTTCACTGCCTGCAGGGAGAGGGGACCAATAATACCCTGCACTGTAGCTTGGAGGCAAAGGGATGACGTTATACTTCTAGATGAAGTGTGAGAGTTTGTGTGTGGAGGTGATGTAAATGGCTGAGCTAAGGTCCAGAGACCCTTTCAGTGCCTCTTAGGCCTGATGGGAAAGACAGGCAAGGGCTCATCTCAGAGAAAGAGGGGAGGAAAAAGTAGAAGCTGTGAAATAAAAAAATATCTTGTTGAAAAAAAAGACACAGTCCAAACAATGGAAACTTTATCATGCCAACTTTTTTTTTAATCCTTTTTTCCTCTGTGCCTCGGAACTTGATTTCATTGTAGCTCTGTTATTTTAACAAGTGAACAGGAGCCAAGAGCCAGCGCTGTTCACTGATTGCACCGGTTAAGAGCAAAGCAGAGAAATAAGGGGAAAGAGTTCAGAGATGGGAGCTCGAGACAGGAAAACGGAAACTCAGCTCAAAGTCTCAGGTGTATTTCAGACTGTTTCACTTTGTAGCTGTTGCAGCTGCTCTGCAGTGTTTGACGCTTACGTTGTTTAATATTTAAACCTGTTCTTCAGGAGAAAAAAATCCAGCTGTTTTTAATTCTGAAAAAGGAACTGATTGCTGACTGAGATTGTTAATACTGAGAAAGAAAGGTCCTGACTAACAGCTTCACTTCCATGAAGAAGATGAAAGAACTCGTGTGGTTTTGTGGTGTTCACCATTTCAGAATGAAATTACCAGACCAACAGGCTGTTTAGCAAGGCAGTGCTATTCTCTGAGAGGGGCTCTTTAACTCTTTCTTGAAACTGGCAGGGAATAGTACAATAAATGCCAGCCTATGAAATCAGAAAGTAGTCAAACATGGCAAAAAAAAAAGCTGCTTGCTCACAGTAAATGAGTGCAAAGAGAATCTGTAATAGCAGCTGAGCTTTTAAAAGACCACAGTGGTGATACAATGATGTGCAACCCACTGCCAAGAATTGCTGGCACATGGATATGCCCATTTTAACTGCATTAATGGGGCTTCAGGGTTTTATACAACAGCTATCAAAACCTGCATGTGGTCTGCAAACTTTCACAGCATCAAATATACATTCATAATAAAAACTGCCCATTTTCCAGAAAACAAAAAATAGAAATAAATACACGAAAGCACCTGTTGCATGAAAATTGCATCAACCGTTACCTACTGTGAGTCATCTAACCACTACAATTTCACACCTCTCCCCTGGTAGCACCCCCTGTAAGCACATATCCGGACCTTAATATCTACTTCACACACTCACTGACATGGAAGGTTCTGACCCCAGCTGACCTACAGTGGCCTCCAAAGCTCCCGATGTGAGGTCAAGGGTTAAGGGTGACAGCTGAGAGTGTCAGGTCCTGGCTCCATATCGACTCATACTTAGACACACACACACACATACATGCATGCACACACGCACGCACTGAGCAGACTTAGACAGACTCTCAGGCAGCCTCTGTTTGTCCGTCACTCAATAAATGGTCTGTCTAACTGTGCATCCAAACAGAAGTGGTCTTTCTAACTCTCCTAAGCATGCGCACGCACACACACACACACACACACACACACACACACACACACACACACACACACACACACACACACTGCCCTAACAACACTGGCCTATTTAAGCATGTGGAGTGTTTGCCTAAATAGTGGAGATTTACCATCCTATTCTAATCTCCTTAAAGACTGCCATTAGCATGAATCTATAACATAAAGCTGGCAGTTGGAACACATCAAATTCATCCACCAGGCATTTTCTTGTAGGTGAAATCACGATGGCATAAACACTTAGATTTTAAAGCCTCAAAGTGCTTTGAAAAACCAGCCTGCCTCATAGTGTTTTTCTCTAAAAACCCCCAAAAAGCTGGCACTGGCAGAAAATGAAACAGAGTGCAGAACGGAAACAAAGTTGCTAGTAAATAAATACCCTTCCCGGAGGGTTTGTAATGGCTTATTTCCGAAGTTGCTGAAGGAGGATGAAGGGATTTGTGAGATACGAGGGTGATGGAAAGCCTGATAGTTCTGACGGGAGTAAAGATTTAAATGCCCTCAATGAATGAGTCAGGAAGGTTTGAAACTCTTAATTCTGATGTCTGAGAACAATGAAGTCAGAGTGGGAGAAATATCTGAATCTAAGTTGTGATATTAGATACTTTAATGTGTCTCTGAGACCTCAGACCTGCAACCACAGGCTTCCACTTTTTGCTCACCAGAGACACATATTTTCTAGCCAGTGATTTTATCTACAGCCTCCTAGCGGTAATTTTTTTTATTCATTAAACCCTTGGACATCACCTCCTTAAATCCCCAGGTAAGTACTTTCTAGGAAATTTAAATAAGAAAGAGTCAGTGCAAGAAGTCTGCAACAATAAATGTCAAACCTGAGCAAGTATCAGCAAGTTGCAGTTGAAAGGTTATAAGTAAAAAGTAAAAGAATATACACCAGGAAAAGGGATTTTTCATTACATTAAATACAATTTATAAACCCTTTATAAAGCAGGCCATGCTAGTATCAATAGCTTATAAAGAAAAAGGGAGAATTGTAGCTCTAAAACTGGACCCTTGTTAAGCTGTGATACTGCAGGCACTGGTGACAGCACCTCAGCGGGATGCAGCTGGTTGCATGTGTGTTTGCTGATACCTGGACGTGCTCCTTGATCTGGTGAGGGCTTTGCTGATGACCAGTGAAGGAGCAGACTGTCGTCTCTGCGCCAGGGTCTTCATCTTCTGCACAGTCAGAGGGAGACAGAGAGGTGAGAGACGTGGGTCAGTGCAAGAACACACTCAAGGATATTACTTTGCACCGCTTTTCTTTTTGGTTTGGAATAAGATGCAATGGTTACAGAGAGGGGGACAAAATGGTTGCAAAGTGCACTGTCAGCACTGCTTGAGGCTGGTTGTTTAGCTGTGGTCAATGCAGGAAATATAGGATTTAAGAGAAGAGCAGAAGTGACAGCAGGGAAAGAGGAAACGAGCTGGATGGAGGCAGACAGAAAAATAAATGAGAGTGAGACAGAAAAGAAGGCTGGAGAAGAGAAATATATCAACGCTGTGTAACGTTTATGATGGTTCACATCACATATTCTCACTGTGGCATGATAAATGGTACGTTCACTCACAGAAGTATGACAGGCTTCTTTATGTCCTCCGCAGCTATTTCATTTAAACCTCACCTATTTACAACATACCAAAACCCTGTGAGCTCAGAACATCCCACCCCCCCCGACACACCCGACACTTATTCGGTCAGCGAGAGGTCTGAAATAAATAAAGTAGCAACACAAATTAAATGAGGCTTTGCTTCCTGGAGTCACGTTGCAGTTGGTTACAGTATGGGTGACGTTCCTCTCTTACCGAACTCATGTCAGTAATACAGGTCAAAGTTACCACAGCCCAGCTTAACATGATGTGAGTCATGGGACACAAGACTGAGCATTTAGAGGAAAGAAAGATGCATCAGCTTCAGAATTTTTTTTTTTTCCTAAAATAGATAATAACTCACACTGACAGATCTGGCCTGAGATGAACAGCTGACAACTCTAACATTACATTTTGGGGTTACTTTAATTGGCTTCATGGTTTGTGGAAATAGTTCAAATTGGGCTGAGTTTTTCATTATTTTCATTGCAAGAAAGTCATCTGGAGGAGTTTGCTAAGTCAGCTTGTTACATAAGTTACAGACTTCTGCTTTTCAGACACATTGAGGCAACAGTGACATTAATGACAGGTGTCAGCTTGTTCTCCTGCGGTGGTGAATGACATGAGGCAGGGCACACCGAAGCCTCGAGTCTTAAATTATGCAAACTGAAGCCAAAGAGCCAAAGTCTGGACTGTAAATCTGCAGAGCAAGTACAGATTATGTACCTGTCATGTACAATTCAGGAATGAACATTGTCACAGAAATATCTGAGCAAACGGTTTGCATGTGGAAACTCTGTTTTCATTAGTATTTTCTCACTCTGTGAGGCTCTGGCTGACAGCTTGCATTTCTCACAACTTCCTAAAGCCGAGCAGAGCCCAGTGTGCTGCAGACAGGCCAAAGTGCAGCAATTGCTCAGAGAGAGAGAAGAGCTACAGCAACATCATTTGTAAATCCATGACAATATTTTTCACTAAAAAGCCCAGGCCTGGAAAGTGGTGAAATACTTAGAAAAACATTTCAGGCTGTCATAGAAGATGAAGGAACTGGAGAAAAGCATCATATTAGTACATTACTTGGAACTGTACCAAGTAAACTGCAAAGCACCATGCACATCCTGTTAACCTATGGTTAACTTTTCTAACCCAGTTACTGCTTTCAGTGAAGCATTTCAGCACTTTAATGTTCACACTTTGCGCTCACATCCTCCCTCCTGAAAGGTGCAGTTACGGGTTTTAAACACGCGCTGGAGGGGGGGGCGCTGCAAGTTCATTAAGCAGCCTCTGGCAATACTCCGTCTATCAGCGTCAAAAATCTGGAGGGAAATAGTTACATGAAAATGATTGCAACGCAGAGGAGTGAATTTACAGCAAAATCAGTAACGTGGAATCAAAGTGAAGTGTTGTTTCTGCTTTTCTTGTTAAATACTCCGCGCAATGGAGCGTTGCCTCAATAAAGAGACGCCCTGCAACTGAGGTGCGACAACCATTCCCGTGTTGCCCGTGAAATGAACAAATAATTGGCCTTTAAAAATTTCCCTTGTTTGACTTCAGTCATACCTCCCTTATTCAACATAAACGAACAAACTGTTAGCTGGTTTTGTGGGGATTTTTTTTAAGTGTTTATCTTGGATAAAAAGTTTAATTCAGAGTAATAATATCTCTGGAAAAAAGATGAAAATCCAGTCCTCTGATTTTGGTTTCCTTCCACACTTAAGATTACATTATTACACGTGCACAAAGTGGATCCACACAAGTCTTCAAAGACAAACCTTCGTCAAACATGTGAAAAGCTCCGATTAGTGGGATTACAGTAAGATCCAATAACACAAACGTACAGACTGTGTGCAATCAGAATAACCGTGAAAGACGGACAGCGACGCTCACACCAACAATGTCTTAATCCAGTCCTAAAGCGTCTCCAGACATGATGAGCCAACAGATGAGGGCTGGAAATTATTGTTATTATTATTATTATTATTATTATTATTATTATTATTATTTAAAAGATGCATGACAGAAAACAACGTAAAAAGCAATAAGCCAGGGGGCGAACGGTCTTTTAACTCACTCTCGCAGATACTACAGTGTGCCCTACATTTCATACTGTAATTTCAAGGTAAAAGAAGACTTCCAATAGTCGGTGCGCAAAAACGCGCACACAAGAACAGAAAGTGCGCCTGGATCAGTTACTTCTCCATGAACACCAACAGCCCGTTACGCAGGACCTCACCGGTACCTTTTTGCTGTCGGGAAGCGCCTTGCTCTCTCCTGTCAGAGAGTCGGACCTGTTCTGTCCCATGGTCCCCTGCTGCGGTGACATGATTTCCATCAAGGCTGTATAAATCCACGGGTCCGAGCGCACCCACAGTATATTCCCATGATACGAGTTTAAGTCCAAAGTTTATCCGGCGGAGAGGAGGGCGCGAGCCTGAGGTGAGTCCATGATGGAGAGGTGCTGATCCAGGAATATGGGAAGATGTGAGCCTGAATCCTTCCCTGTGTCTCTCTGTCTGAGCGCTGTTAGTCTGAGCGCTGTGATCACTGTCCGCGTCAAGTCACTCCAGTGCTCAAAGTTAGATAGATGAGGCACACCGCTTCCGCCCTTATATTTCAGAATAAAACAACTTTAGCGCAAATCCCTTAGTTTCACGAGACGTGTTTTCAACCAAATACAAGACAAAAAGCAAGTGAATATGAACAGTAACGTCAGTGGTGAACATCAGCGGCGTTTGCTCAAATTACAAATGCAAGAAGTGAACTTAAAATGGCCGGAAATCTGAGCAGAGCGGGCAGTTTCCGGAAGCCTGCAAGTGGTTTTGAAATTCCAACCAGCGGCGGACTGCCCGTCGGGAGCACCGGGATATTTCCCGGCAGCCAAAGGGTCATTTGGCTCACCGTCAACAGTCAGCTCGGCTCTAAAATAAACAAGAATGATTCTCAGAATCCACACATCAAGCATTTCTGGCACATAAACCGTCTGCTCTGGAAACACTGCGCATCTCAAAGACGCACACAAGTGCACACATGCAGAGTATGGACAAGAACAATGTCTGCTGTTTCTCTACCAATAATATTTCAGCTCCCTGAAGAAACCGATTATCAGAGGAAAAGCAAAAATTCCAAAGAAAAAGACTTAAAAGAATTCAATGCTCATTTTCAACAAATACAAGGGAGTAAACTTACTTTGTGTCACTCTGAAAAAGTGAAGACTGTTGTGTCTAGACACTCTACCTCAAAACACACCTTTGTACAGTTAAGATTGGTCTGAGAGTCAAAAGAGTAGGCTGAATAATTGTTCCACCAGTGACTCCAAGTTTTACTGCTTCTCAGCTTTTCTGTTAAATATTTGATTAGTCGTGATTTGTCATATATTCTGTGTCACTAAAATACAATATCACTATTGGCATTTGGGTTGATCTCAATAGAAGTAGGACGAGGAAGCAAGTACACAAGTGCAGAGAGGGCGGTGATCTGGCCACGACTGTCAACACACATGAATGTCACTGACAATGCTGAGAAAACTATGATGACAGCAGGATGTTGCAAAGGACGCTGGAATCGACATTTATGTAGATCATTGATTGGTATGTGTCTTCCACAGATGCGCATTACTAAAAAAAAAATAAAAACAAGGAAATCTTCCTGATTTTTCTTCTTCAAAGCGTTTCAACAAATGTTGTAACTACTCTTAGACTTGACTTTTGTGGCCAGTTATGTGATCCTCCACTTTTGTTTCAAGCATTTGAATTCACTTCACTGCAGTTTTTGCAGACTTCATATCTAATTAAGTGATTAATATGAGTGCCAAATTTGCCCCTCTTATTTTGAAGGGCAGCTAACTTTTGGTACCCCATGACTTAATCTACATGTCTTGATGTAGCTCTGTTACTAAAATCACGCTTTGGTTTCACTCTTAAACGTGTGTGTGTGTGTGTGTGTGTGTGTGTGTGTGTGTGTGTGTGTGTGTGTGTGTGTGTGTGTTTTCATCTGAAGCACCCTTCATGCTTTCTTTGGCAGTCAGTGCCATATAGAGACTGACTGTTCCTGCAGTACAGTAATGTGGTTTACAGAGGGTCCAGTTCAGGTGTAAGAATGTACTTCCAGGGCCAAAAATAATAATGCCTGATGAGGAGGAATGTCCACAGCATTTAAAAAAAATTTTTTTTACACAGACATGACGCTTGACACTTTTGAATTTTAGCTGCAGCTACAGTAAACCTCACTGTGGGACAGCTTCCTCGGTGGACTGAGAGTGTTTACTTTTAAAAGACTGAAGGCAATCAAAAAACGCCCACCACCACTGAAGCTAAACTGATTTGTGGCGCCTGTGAACAGAATTGTAAGCTCTAGCATGCGTCCACTGGTTTCACAGTTAGGAGTTAAATATATGAGAGAAACCAGGAATTAAAAAAAAAATTAAAAAATCGCATGAATATCAAAAGCACCTTGGATGTTAAAGTGTGATTTGCTGGTAACAAACAAGCAAAACCACTTTGGCAAAGAAGTGTTACATAATACATTTGCATTTTTGTGCCACTTGCAGAATGATTTAAAGCTTAAAAAAGGGTCAAGCTCACCTGGAAATGCATGCACCAGGTAACAAGGTGGAGCCCCTCGCTGCAAGTCTCTCTCTCCTCTGCTTTTCTCTCTATGAAATGCTAAAGCCAAAGAACAATTAAGGTCACTGGAGAGAGTGTCTACCTGGCAGGATAATTTCCAACAGCACTCCATTCTTGACCATTGTCTCTCCTGGACAAACGTAAAGGTATGCGGCAATTGTTCCATCTTATCTGTCCCGTGAAAAGTGGCATGTATAGAATGATAAGGACATTGATAGTGTTCGGCCATCCTCTTTGATCATGTCTGAAGCTACATGAAACAGCAGCCGGGGAACCTGGATTCTGTCTAACTTGATGCACAAAAAGCTGCATTCCTTTATTCTGCCACTAAACCATCCTTTCATCTAGAGCAGAGCGCGGCCAAGTCATATTTGTTCCTGAACCTAAATTGCACTTTGTGCGTTTTAGTTTTAGGGGGTTAGATGACTGCCTATGTTTCCTGCTGTTTGGAAGGGCCCAAAGCAAGAAAAAAAAAAGAGCAAAAAAAAAAAAAAGCTAGACTAAATTGAGGGTGTGTCAGAAATGTGGTTGGAAACACCAATGGCTGACCATGGCTGCCTCTGCACTGCACTGTTTTAACTTTACCACCTAAATGTTCCACTCTGCATTGCACCAATAAAAAGTGTGTTTTTTTTTTTATTTTGGTATCCATGGCAAAGCAACACATTTCTACACGATAAAATAAAAAAGCGCACTTTTAATGCACGCCAGAAATCCAAATTAGGTCACACACCTCTCTGTCTAACAGCTGCCAAAAACTCCAACCACGCTGAACCAAGTTTGGCCAAGTGGCTTCAGGTCAGAGGAAAAACTGGAAGCCTAATTTACACTAGAGATTCTGTTCTGGCATGAAACACAGACAATCAATACGTGTCCTTGAGAATTTCATCTGACATTTCCTTTGAAGTGTGTCTAAAAGGGAATGTCTCAGTCACGCCCGGGATGTCAGGCTCTTGAAAACCTGAAGCCGAGGAGACTTGGACGACAATCACTCGATTCCTGAGAGAGAAAAATGAGCTGGAGAGAGTCCAGGGTTTAGACAGGAGCAGAGTATGAAGGATTTATTCATATCTTTGTAGGGTTTTGGTGTTAGGCTTGCACTTTGCACTTTTAGACGCATAGCAGAGTGTCTTTTTAAAGAGCACACATACAAACAAAAACACATCCTCGTGACAGGCTCTAGTGGATAAATGGAATGATGAATTCAGATGACGGAGAAACTTCAGGCAGACAGGGAGTAACTGACCCAAAACGGCATCCGCCACTACACCCTCAACTGCCACTGCTGCCGCCACTGTCGCTGTTGCTACTTTAAGAAGCCAGACTTCCACGTGGCCAGCCAAAATAAAGGCCCACGGCTTCCGTTTTTCCTTAAACAACCTACTCCTGAGGTTGAGAAAAGTTCAATTTATGGTTATAGTAAATTCCAGAAAAAGAACTGAATGGTAAATGACTCCAGCAGCATTTTGAGCATCTTCCTTGAATAATCATTTAATCAGTACAAGTGCAGTCATGTGAAAAAGAAAGTTTTCACAGGATTCTTTGCAGTCCTGTGGAAAAACTAAGGAACTAAGAGACATAGCAGCCAGGTGATGCTAATCACATGCACATCATCAAATTAATTAAGCATTTCTTACTTTGCAAAGTTGTTTTGCAGCATACCCAAATATTTTAGAGTCAAATGTGAGGCCATCTGTCCAGCAGCTAAAGTTTGGCTGATACTGGGTCATGCAACTCAAGCAGGCTCAAGCAGCAAATCTACAGCAGAACAGCTCTAAAACAAACTAATGTAGGTGTTGCAATGGCCCAGACCTCAAACTGACTGAAATGCTGTGGTGGGACCTTCAAAGAGCTGTGCATAAATAAATGCCCAAAAACCTCAATGAGCTGAAGCAACACTGTAAAGAAGAGCGGACTAAAATTCCTCCATACCAATGTGAGATACTGAGAAAGTCAATAAAGTTGCACAGAAAACAATTACTTCAGTTTATTGCTGATAAAGTCGGTACTATTGAATCATGGAGTGTATTTAGTTTTTGACAGGACTGCATACTGTAAGTTACACTGGCCAATCAAATCAATTCAAAGAAAAATACTGGGATTATTAAAGATAATGCCAGAGAAGATTTTTAAATTGTTGCTGCTAACAGCACCAACACACAATAACACTGTCGCAGTAAGTAGTGCCATAATGCCCAGCACAGCCAGTACCTTTACGATTGACCTGTACAAAACTTGTCCATGTGACTGTTTACTAACCCACCACATCACTGGTTAAGGCTCGGTTCAGTCTAAGTGACTCAAACTGCTTTATTGATGCTGTTAAAAATATGGTTCATGGACCAACAATGGGTTTTGGCAGGACACTGGATTCAAACCATTTAAACCAAATGCTTTGTACACCCAGCATTTTCCATAAGGTATTTTTCTATGTTGCAACGCACTTGGTATTTCACCCCTACTTCTTCCTGCTAATATGTGTATTAAATTTTTGAAGAAAAAAAAAAAGAGCTATGCTGTCATTTTTCAGATTTTAAACCCTTAACTCTATTTTGATGAAAGCCTTGTGGGGGAATTCCTAATATGTTAATATTGAAACCTCCCCAAATTTGAAAGTGAAAACTAGTTCTCATTTCCACTGTTTGGGTTTTCCCATACTGAGTCCATGATCTGTTTACTCCTATGGGATCTGAAGATCCAGCCTTTAAATCCTCTGAGACCAATCTCAGGGTTAGTTTCAGAGAATGAGAAGGCAGAAATTTTAGCATCTCCCTTTGCCACAGTCAGCGTGTCTCTGTCTCTTTCGGTTTCTCTAAACACTGAGGCGCGGGGAGGCATATGAGACGTTGGAGACATGTGGAGGAGACAGACGGAGGCAGCCTGGGCGAAACAGACTGTGACAAAGCCTGCGGTGAGAGAGTGAGTCAGGTGGAGGAGAGCGAAGAAAGACGTCTAAACAATATTGTGTTGAAGATGGAAATTGTGGGTTAGCTGGCAACTGTTTCTAACAGATCTGTCTCAAGTGGTGCGCCATTTTCAGAGCTGGTTTTGAGCTTTTTAAATGACCCAACAGCCAGATTTCACTCACATTAAAGCAGACAATGCACCACAAGTTGCATACCAACATACTGTTTGTTTTCTTTGTTTTAAGTCAAACTGAGAATGTTTTCTTGGCTTTTCTATTTGCCACATTAAGATTTCAGCTACTAGATGAAAACCAGGTTTTGTTAATTACAGTGATTGCCCGTTACGGCACAAATTTAGCTGGTGCGTGGGAGAATTGATGTAATATATAATCCTGAATTTTTAACCAAAGTTATTTACTCTTTCTGTAATTATCGTATGTATTTATATGCTTCATAATTCAGATTTCTTCCCATTTATAGTGGGCCTATTATACTAAATTCTGCTACATATGTATGTTTTTGGTCCCTATTAGAGTAGATCTGAAAAAAAATTCACAATAATAGACCCTGCTGTAGCCCCTCAGTTCACAGTTCATCCACTGCCTCAAACACATTGTTCTAGCTCCACTCCCTTTAAGCCAGCTTTCTTCTGATTGGCTGCCCCTTGCAAACAGTGGGATTGAACAGCAGGTGGGTGGAGCTTTCACCTTTCTCTGGTAAAATGCAGAGCCAATAAAATTTTTGCTTGAATCTGACGCTTTACAGCAGTCTGAAGTAGGTCTGTGCTATTAAGTTTTATAGTCCCTTTGTCAGTTTTTCTTATATTCATGATATAAAGCTGCACAAATAGAAGTGACTTGACTTCATTAGATTTGAATGCAAAGATGATGAGTTTAACAAAACTAGTAGAATTATTGGCAAGTGCTGTAGGGCCCTTACCTCACAATATAAAGCAACTTGAGGTGACTGTTATTGGGATTTGGTGCTATGTAAATAAAACTGAATTGAATTGCTGTAGAAAGATTGTGGATTTTGATGCAGTTAGAGAGAAAGTCAACAAACAATCTTGTTACTCTCTCCTGGGAAGAGATTGAAAACTCAGAGATAGCAAAAATCAATTACACAAAAAAGCCTGTCAAAGGGCTGTTTAAACAAGGAGAAGGTGCAAATAAGTATTTTGTGATGATCTTTCTGAAAGAAAGGGCTACTCCAACCACACTCCAGCATTTTCTGATACCTCTGTGTTGTCTTAAACTTCAACCATGTGACAGACAGACAGAGATACTGAGACAGAAATCAGAGAAACAGACTGTCTAAGCCTGGCTGCTGGCCTGCTACATCTGCTCTCTTGTTGGGAGCATGCACGCACGCACGCACACACACACACACACACACACACACACACACACACACACACACACACACACACACACACACACACACACACGCACCCATCCTCCTGCCTCTAGACCCTCTAACCCTTCTAATCTGATTAGCACAGTATCCCTACAGAGTGAAAAATGCTATTGACACACTGAATGTTTGTGCTTTATTGTTGTGACTCTCTGTCACTCTGTGGCTCAGTTTGCACTGTGCTTAAATACTTGAAAATATATAAAGCTAATCTCAGATGCAGAACAAAGAGTCCAAATAGAATTCATTAATTAGACTTTCATTTTTATTATTAATGTATAATTATATATAATTCTGATGCTATTGTTTTTCTATGTTATATGTTATACTCTACTTATATGAATAAAGCACTTTGAAACATTGTGTTGATAAGAAATATCTAAACAGCATCGACTAACATTCGCAGCAATTGTGTGTGATTTTCTGCAATTTTGACTCATTTAGTTTTTTGAGTTGGCTCATAATCATGGGGTTCTTATTTTCGGGCGTAGAGCGTGCACTTGTTTGGCATACAGGTAGATGTGTATAAGCTGCTCAGCCACAGGCAGAGGTCATCATAGGGATGCAGTACCACAGGTTAAATTATTTCCTCAAAACTCAAAAAATGTTGTGCATCATGCGGGTTCAACCATACCACGTTTGTGTGTTAAAGAGGCAGAGGTCCTCTGTGGACTAAGACTTTGGATCAGCCAGCAAAACAATAAAGGAGGCGATGATGAGCTCTTCTGGCACATGTGTGCCTATCTGTGGATATCCTCTGTTTCCAAAAAAAATCACCTATTAAGGTAATCAACTTAAGGTATGCTATCTGTGTTCGTCGGTACAAGAGGAAGTCTTAAAGTCAGTTAATGTATGTAATAGCACCGCCACATTCCTCAAGACGTATGCGTTCCTCTTAAATGTCTCCAGGGCGTGAGTAACATTCTGTACTGTAAGCTATTCAAGGTATGCAGCTGTTTGAGATGCTGTCTACCTGAAAGTTTGCACGTTGCACTAAACCCCACCTATGAGCTGCTCCTGGATGTTGAACCAGCTTGTCCTGGGGAATGACAGTGAATGACAGGAATTGAATGAGGGGAAACTTTTGGAATGAGACGATCTGAAACGCCTTCAGTCTCCGCCTGACGGCCTCACGCCGCGCAAACTATAATCTAACCTCAAAACTCTTTTCATTTCATCACCATCGCATCCATGAGCATCACGAAGACTCCAAAAGACGCAGCGTGTCTTTTGTTGCGGGAGGCGCACACAGAACTCTGCAAACATCACCAAGTAGCTTTTTTATGGTTCCCTCCTCATTCACTTTGCTCTTCAGTTTTATTTGCTTCACAGATTTAAATAAATAAATAAAAATAAAATAAAGCTTCAGGGTACCGCGGTGATATGGCGGTACCTGCAACACGTCCGAGTACCTAAACTCAAAGTAATAAAATGATCAGTTTTGTCAAAATGCTAACGGGGGCTAAAATTGCCTTATTGCTTCCAGGTGTTTGCAGCGGTGTTCGTTTATTACATACCTGCAGCATCAGGTAGCAGCAGATCCCTCCGCGGGCTTCCCCAGAGTAAGAGTTGTGCACGTTTACGCACGTGGTTCGATACGAAGGTTAAATATTTATGAATTTCACTGGACTTGGAGACTGCAACATAGCCTACATATAGTCTATTGTGGAAAACATGAAAACGACCTGTTTTTATCATTCCAGTGTCGCTGCAAATTCATGGTCATATCTGATGCTGCACAGCGATGCGCATCAACAATACAGCATACTCTAATTATACTAATGCCTTTTGTCTTACATTAATTGTGTCTGTTTATTAAAAATAATAGTTGCATCAATTACTGTGCGTCCCGTCTTATAGCAATGAAACTGCACTTATTAAACTGCCTGTTTCTGAAGCACATGCTGGAGCTTCAGGCTTTCAGCCCTGCAGGCTGACCCTCACGACCCCATCCACTAAGCAATGATAATCTTCAAACAAAGGTCATCCTTTAACAGCACTTTGCACTCATATTCCTCCATAAATAATTTGATGCTTCAGCATCTGATTTATTTATTTTTTTTGTGTCTCAGCCATCAAAAGTTTTGAGTTAGGTCAGAACTGTTGATACAGCAATTTTATGAAGCTGCCAGAAAATGTTGCATCCATTTTTGGCAAAGTTTCTAACTGTAACGTTTTGAGACTTTGTCATCCAAACAACACAAAAGACATCATGTCTTTTTAGTATTTTTAGGGAAAAATGCAGGGACCAAATCCCTCTGGGAAGTGACTATGACGGGTCTGTGCAAAGGTCACCCTTAAATCAGCTGAACAGCATATTTTCCCAAAGTAAACATGATCACGTTTGACCCACACAGAGACAGGAAAATTTACAATGAAAGAGAGCAGATAAGACCAGATCCAGATCATTTCTAAAATTTGAACTCGAAGCACAAAGTGGTCACGTTTGCCACATAAGTCATGCCACTCCCAAAATATGAGAGCCTAAAGCAAGAACTGCACTCAAGCAGTCTGACCTTGGTGCAGAGGATCAGCTGGACAGAGATAGTGTGCATGAGATTATTCAGTCACGTCTTTTTCAGGTTGCTGCATGTTTCCATAAAACCTTTAAATGACGAATGGGTTTCCAGTCAAGAGCAGACGACACATAACACAGACTATTTAAAGAAGTTAGCTTGGGCTATGGATTAGTGCCCCAGATTTGTACCCCTCACTTGATGCTTTAACTTGGGGAAATTCCACAGACTGTATCCACTCCAGTTTTTGTTGGAACAAATATTCATTAGTTTTCTATCAGCATTCATACAAGCGATCAGTCTGCACTCCCCCTGCTAACAGCAACAGTGTCACTCATCACACATAGCCATTTAATATCTGTTCCCATCCGTTCCATCAGCCGAGCCCTCTCAGGGGGCTGTAAAGTGCTGACCCCGTCAGACGTGCCAACAGCTTGTCTGACAGCTTGACAAGGTGGAGCAAAGAACACAAACTCATTAGAAGATCATTGCATGATTTTGTTTGCCCTACATTTTCCCCCCATCCACAGTACTTTTAATGCAGACACATTTTGTTTACACAGAAACTACATACACTGCAGGAACTCTTATAATTGTCAGCTGAAGAGCCCGAACTGAATCAGTGAGTTAAAAACGACAACAACACATGGAAAACCTCCCTGAACCAGCAACAACAATATTGATGTGTACTGTACCCAAATGGACACTTATTCGCATAAAAAATCATTTTTCTGAGCATCTTCTTTTAAAGGCCACTGAACAGTATTGACTCGTATTAGATTATCACATCAATAATGTGTCTGGAAGCCCAGGAGACAGGAGGAGACAGAGAGTCACTCAGGGATTCATGGCACTGCTTGCTCTCTGCTGGAGGAGTCAGACCGGCAGCAGAGGAGGAAAAGCTAATCAGTCGGACACTTTCAACTGTGTTTATGTACACTTCAGTCAGCAGGCTCATCCTTTTATCACTGGAGGTGTAGGTGTGTGTGATTATAAAGTCCGTCTGCCAGAGTTCGCGCACGATTGCGCGCACTGTTTGTGTGTGTCGTGTGAGAGTCACGTCAATCAGTGCATGCTTTCACAGCGTAAGCGGGGCCTCAGTGCGGGAGCTGCTATCACTACCAGCCGAGTCTTATCAGCCTCGACAGGGGTTAGAGGTCAACAGGTCAAAGCCTGCATTCCTGCATTCAGGATCCTAAACTCAGAATGAAAAATGAAATCAGAGGAGGGTCCTGTTGGGCCTTTTAAGTTTCACAGTTACGGAGAGTTAAGTGTTCCCTGGAGGAAAATACAACAGAGTGAACTTCCTTTCCGGGTTGAGGATCATCATAAACAGCCAGTAATCAAGAAGGTCAAAAGTCATCGGACAACAGCTGAAGACTGCAGGCTGAATATGAATGTGAATCATGGCTCACATCAGTGACTGCAGGAAGAAGTATTGAAATTCTTTACCTTTAGGAAACTAGCAATAAAGAATTACCATTTTAAAAAAATCCTTATTATTCAAAGAATTGAGTATTATATTTATGATATAGATTTACTAATACAGTATGCAGTGTAAGTAGACTAATACTGAGCCAGCATTGTGTTAGCAGCATTTTAATATTAGCACTAACTAGAAGGAAGCAGCACATAGTTTCTCATTTGACCTTTGTTTGATATGTAAAATCTTTATCTGAAAAGTAACTCTAAAGGAGCATTAAAAATATAAACTCAAAGTAGATCACAGCGAAGGATGAGTCTTCTTTTTCAGCTCTTCTTTTGTGCTTTATCAAATAAAACAAAAGAACAGCACACTGCCAGAACACTGCTAAACTCTCAGCCAAAGCATTTAAATTGAAGTGCAGAGTGGACAGAGCACTTGTGTAACAGTTTATACGCAACAGGAGGAAAAAAATTCGATTGGCCGGATAAGGAATGGCTCTGTAGAGTTGTAATTTAATGGGATTTCACCCCAGTGTGGCTTCACTAACCCTGCAAAAACCAGCAAGGCATGGTCTGGATTTTATTAAAAGGCACAATTATGTGTGTGTGTGTGTGTGTGTGTGTGTGTGTGTGTGTGTGTGTGTGTGTGTGTGTGTGTGTGTGTGTGTGTGTGTGTGTGTGTTTGTGTGTATCTCTTAATTAGACTAGATGGCACGCCTTGGCCATGTAATGCCAGAAATAAACCAGGATCTGGACCAAAATTGCAATGTTGAACTTTTTCCAGTTTCCAGCCACAATTAAGTCGCCTTAATTTCAAAACACACAAAATGTACAAACTACAGAGACACGGGCTTATTGATCACATGCTAACTTACACAGTCACAAAAATGTGTTGCACTTTGGAAAACACACAGAGCTTTCCCCCTTCTGCTTCTAGGGAACGCCTGTTACTATTTTTAAGCGGGCTGTGGAGCTGCTGTGGAGCCACGAGCGCTGATCTTTTTTTTTTTTTTTTGCTGCACATTCAGCGATGCGCTCTGTCAAAGCAAAGCCGGTGGAGAGAAACGTGCAACGGTGGCTTGGAGCCAGCTGTAGATACAACTTTGGACTGATGCCTGAAACACAACCACCCTGCTGTGTCAACATCTGCGTGCATGTTTGAATATTGGGAGTTTTATGCACGATTAACAGTCGGCTCCTCGCTGATGTTCCACTCTCACTCTGAGACAGTGAGCAGGAACTTAGACAGAGTAGAGGATTATTTTATTCGCAGTAACTGTAGGAACCTGGGATCTTTACCAAGTGTGGGTCTGTGTTGACAAACCTGAAGAAGATGCACTGACCGTGTAACTGCTCTCAGTAATGCCAGAGTATGATTTTAAAATGCAGTCATCAGTGTTTTAAAAATGGCTTAAGCCAGCTGATGTTCTAAACACTTTTCATAGTCATGTGACAGCTTGTATGTTGCACAGGTTAGTAGGATAAAAGTCAACAAAGCAAAATGTGTAGGTGTCCTAATCATCCATGTACCATGTGTTATATCTCTAGCTGTCGACTCCACTTTCATCCCATGGGGGGCATAGGGCACCTACAGTGGCTCTCCATCTGACTCTGTTCTGCAATATGGCCTTCATCTCTCCCCAGGACACACCAGCAGATCTCAGCTGGGCTGGTTTTAACTCCAAGTGTTTTTGGGTCGACCTCTCTTTGTCCCTGAAGGTTCCGTGCGTGATGTTGTTCTGGTCTTTTTGGATCATGTCCTATCCATTTCATGGGTAGCTTGTTGGTTCTTTGCCATAAATCATCATTGGTTATTTTCTCATGCCATCTTATTCCTAAAATTTGCCTCAGGCATCTACTTACAAATGACTGGAAAACATTCAAGAAGGAGGATGTTTCTCTCCAGGTTTCAGATTTGTATAGCAGTATCGACTTTACGTTGGTATTAAATGTCCCGAGTTTGGTGTTTAATCTCAGTGCCTTGCTCTTCCATATGCAAATGCTTGCTGTCCTCATCACATCCTCCAGATATGCTAACTATGCTGCCAAGGTAAGTAAACTGTTCAACAACTTCCGTACACATACTCATGCGCACTTGATGGTAAACAGGCGGGTCAGCAGGTGCACATGTTAAATTGATGGACCGCATTTATATATGACCTGACATTCCAGTTAACCTGCCCATGAGCCAGAGTCACTGTTAAAAAAAAATTACAACAAAGCATCCTAGAATCAGGCTCCACCATGACCTCTGACCTGCACTAATATCATCCTTTACACTCCTATAAAACAATGATCTTTCACCTATGAATACAATGAATAAAAAAACAACCAAACAACCATAAACATGTCTCTGCTTGGTTGGCACTGCGCTGTTTTCAACTTCAAAGGAAGCGTCAAGTTTCAGATCAGCTCGAATGGCTCTCTGTTTCGATTTTTTAATGGTAGAATATAAACAACCACGAAGCTCAGTTCTGTTTTTTTTAGCATACAATTTATTTCTGTCTATGAGAAGGAAGAGACTGAACATTTGCCTCCACCTCAGCTCTGAAATTTAACTTTATATATAAAGTTGCTTAAGTTTGATGTAAGAGTGTCAGGGTAACCCTTGGGCAAAGTTGGATTATTAATAATAAGCCCGTGGCATTTTGCCTTATATCCACATTACTGGGCTGGGTGGAGAAACTTTAGTTTCTTCCTTTTAAAAACACTGACTCGTGCTTTCTTTCAGTTGCAGGTTTAAAAATATGTCACAGTGACAGAAACAGCAGTGAGGCAGAGCCACATGATTTACACAGCGCGCACATCTTTGCTCATCACACACTGTCTGATAAAGACAATGGAACACAGCAAGATATTTAACTCTTGTAAAAGTTCTGAATATTGTTCCGTTTATTTATCTTACATTTTGTGTATTTGTGGACTCACATGTGACGTTCCTTTTAATTTCTGCTTTTATAATAATGATATATAATAATGTTGTTATTTTGGCTCTGTTTGTTGTTGTTTTTAGCCCTCAGTGAGATCTGGGAATGTGATCAGAACTCAAAAGTTATTTTTTTGCTCATTAACAGTGAACGGCTGATTGTGTGTGCAATGCCGCTGGGGCGCTGCATTTGTTTAGACCAGAAAATGAAGATCAGAAAATAAATAAAACTTAGTTATACGCATATAAAAAAAGTGCACATCTTTCAGTTCTTATTATGAGAAGCTGATTTCAGTACTGCAGTTTGGCTTGTGTTGCTATGCACTGCGGTTTTGCACAAAACCCATGACTGTTTCTGCCTAATATGCTGCTAAAGTTTTGCACCAGACCACCGTCATGGCACCAAAGACCACTGAAGGTAATTTGTAGTATTAGCAGCAAGTCCTGTGCTATCTTGTAAAAGTGCAACATTATTAGTCATCCCCTTCATCCGAGTGGTCCTAAAGTTTTGATGTGTGTGTGTGTGTGTGTGTGTCTGTGTGTGTGTGTGAGGAAGAGAAAGCTTGTGATTCTTTGAAGATGGTCATACAGAAACTAACAGACAGTTCTGTTTATTTCTTGGCAGAGCACCATAAAGGGACAGAGACACACACACACACACACACACACACACACACACACACACACACACACACACACACACACACACACTCAAAGGCAAATGTAAGCATTCACATAAGTCATTAAAGCCTTTGTTGCCATAGCAGTGCTCCAACTACTGTAGAAGAGAAATAGTGGTATTGCATAATGAGCTAAAATTAGCTCGGTTTTTGTCCTCTCTCTCTCTCTCTGTGTTTCTGTTTCTCTACCGTACTGTTTCTCACTGAGCTTTATCATGGTTTAGAGCGCCGCGCTTGCTTCGTCTCCACATGTGAAAACCTCTGCTGAAGTGCTCACATGTCCATGAGTGAGTCAGCAGATTAAATGTTGGCGTTAAGATTGAAATAATGATAAGCGGGCACAGAACAGAATCAAACTGTGCCCACATGAATGTGCAGCTTTTAATAATAAGTGACTGAGGCATATTTACGTCTTCTTTTTTTTCGTTTTTCAAAAAAGAAATCTCAAGGTAAATAGATTTTTCTTTCAACAAAAATTAAACTGTTTAAATTAAACTGAAATTAAAGCAGCCGTCTCCAACTTGGAGAGGAATATAGAGATTTGTCCATTCTGTATATTAGTTTTATGTTTTTTTATGGTCAGTTTGTCTTGAAATCTGCTTTTCAAGACTACAGCAGATACACCCTGCAACCAGCTCAATGATGCATGTTGCCTTAGATCACTGTGACTAAGGTTCAGTCAGGTAAATGTGGAGAAAACTGAAAAAGTCTTGCATGGTCCAAACATCTTCCCCACAACAAAGACAAGTGGGAACCATTCACCTCTTTATTCCCTTTATTCCCTTTCTGCAGCTGCATTGCTGCACAGCTCTTTGCAACAGCTACCAGTGTTCACTGATGCCTTCCTGTCTCTAAAACAATTAACCACAAGGCGTATCTGCTGCAGCAGCCGCTAACCATGGCCCACAACTTTTATCAGCAGCCGGGCATTTTGAGAGCAGCGATCTGTGCGATCTCAACTAGAAATTGTCAAACGACATTAAAATGGCACAGTGACAATTGTTGGTAGACAGCTGCTTTCATCAAGCAAGTAACACAGGAAGCTTTATATGATACAGCATCAGATATTATCTTTGCACTTTAAGTTGCTGAAGTTTCAGATTGTTGGACAAGTGCAGAGTTTTGACCCAGTGTGAACCCATTAGCACTTGTAAGGGCGGTGACACAAATAAGAGGCCAGAACGAGCCAATGTGAGCAGGCATCCAACAAAAACATGCAGGGAGAGCCATGATGTCACCCTTTCAAATACTGGCACGTTATATTTTACTTATCATTTACTTCTTGGGATAGAAAGATTGGATGTCACCATTTCAGCATATTGCAGTCATTATGAAGCTCGTACTGATTTAACAGAAAGAAAACAGGCTTACAGTATGTAAATTAGAGCTTCAAGAGCCTCAGCACTACGCAGCAGCTGGAACTGTTTTACCTTTACATATTGCAACGATAACACAAATGTGTCCAGTTTGACATGGTTAAAATGGCTCTACGACAAAGTCAGCGCGCTTTCATGGAGGGAAATAATTAGATGTTCTCTGAATCTCGTGACCGAAGTCTGACCGAAACTGTTTCTGTTATAAAAACACATTTTTTCCTGCTGCATCCCACCACATTTTCCTGTGTGCAATATATCACAATCCACTCTTATTTTTCCCTATTTCTTTTTCCTTTATTATCCAGCCCTGGCTGACGTGCTGATGAATCACAGATCTTTTTCTTTCTTGTTTTTTTCTGTCTGTTTTTGTCAGCCCATCCACATTTCCTTCCTGCAAGCTGTTTTCCCCTATACATCCTTTCCACATGTATCCCTGCAGCCTTTCTGCCTTTTCAGTGCATTCGTAGTGTGCAAGAAGTGTGTGGACTGATGAAAATAGACCCATGCATATTTTGCACTAGGTCACCCTCGAAAACCCATAATAATAACCCAACTTAATGACCAAATTGCTTCATGGATGGCTTAGGAGAGCAAACCACTTCTACGCACACAAACACACACACACGTTGACGCACACACTAAGACAACAAAGCAAAAAGCCCAGTCTAGGCTTTTATCTCCTTTAATGCTCTGGAAACCATCTGCAGAAGCTCCTGTGCTTTCTATCAGAAGATCAACTGAGCAAAGAGAGAAAGCTGCGTTTGAGGGTTGCTATAGAAATGCAGCGAATGCCGTGTTGTTTGCATGTACACATTCTTTACTCAAATTTTCTTTCCAAAGCTTCTGTGTAATTTTTACAGCTATTTAGTGCTGAGGTATTAGTCAGAGATACTACTGACTCTAAAAGGAGTTTCAGTGTTAGTCACTATATATGCTTAATTAGACTCAAATTACTCCATTCTTTCAGGAGTATGTTTTTAATTTTTGCCCAAATTACTGAATTAGCAGCTACAATAAATACATTTCCATGTGAAGTTAATTGATGCATTGTTTATGCATGTGTTAGTCATCAAAGACCTCATTATAGTAGTCATATTTAAGTTAATTTTGCATATTTAATTTCATTTTTGTCCTCCACAGTCCCTGAAACAGCAAAAGCCCTTATCGCCTGCTTTCGAGGTTTTCAATCATTTAAAGAATCTTCGCACTGCAGACGCATCATCTCACAGCGGAAGAAAGGTTCATGCCATCAAACACACAGAAAAAGTACATCTACTGATTAGTGAGCATGAGACTGATGCTTGACCTATGTGTGTGTGTGTGTGTGTGTGTGTGTGTGTGTGTGTGTGTGTGTGTGTGTGTGTGTGTGTGTGTGTGTGTGTGTGTGTGTGTTCTGAAAAATCTGAAAAAAGGACTTAGGCCATTATTTCGGGAATGTGTTCAGATAAAAGCTTGACCAGAAAACTCAACTCTAAGGAGAGGCTGCATTTATTATTTATTTCAAAACATGAGTGCATCATAATCTTTGTCCAGAATCATCTTATTTATAACTACTGCACTGTTTACATTTATATTTACATTTTATAAAAAGTTCTTTGTATGTTTTTGTCATTTGCTGTCCAGCAGCCACAGACCTCATGATCTGCTGGTAGGTCAGTTTTTAGAGTAAAGGTACACTCTGTCTGTTTTTGTCAGTGGATTCTCAGTGGATCCAGCAGAGGGCGCTGGCTGGTTCACTGTAGTTGTAAAAGTTTTTCGAGGAGATGCCAAAAGCTGTCAGATGCCATTTCATCAAAAAAAAAAAAAAAAACATATTCCCTTTCTCCTTAAATCCTCTCCTTCCTACCTTTCATCTTCCATCTCTTTTCCTCCCTCTCTAATTACCAACACCTTTCTTTCTTTCCACCCCGGTGCCCATTACCCTTCACCTTCTCTCCCCCTCCTCCCTCTGCTCTCTAACCTTGAAATGCAGGGTCAGTGGGACATAATCCCCCCTCCCCCCACTTGCAGTTAGCCTAATACCTCCTGCTGCCACCATGACGTTTCAGACTTCACAACCTTCAGTGTGACGGCGATTTTCTGAAGCTAACAAGAGGTAATGCAACCTGACATTGAGTCGTTTTTTCTTCCTGTTTTTGGAGAAGCAAAGGCCTGATGATGGCCTCACCGAGCCAAAATGGCCACCCATGATGAGGTGAAGCTTAAAAAGAAATTCCAAAGAAAAGGACTGAACTTATCACAAAAAGGAAGAAAAATTGTGTTTGATTGATTATTTCTTTGTACCTTGCAATGAATCTTACACTGTTGGAAAGCCTGTTTATTTCTCCTGAAGTGCTGTTGACTTTTGCTTCAAGCTTCTGATAGGCCAGGTGCTGACAATCAGGTTCGTCATGACTGGAGGTAGTCTCAGAGCAGAGAGACATTGAGATGAGATTCTGCAACCAAAGGCTTTCCTCCAAGATGACAGCACAGAGCGGGGTTTATCAGAGACTAGCTCCAGAATTTGGGAGTGGAGAGGATGAAGTGGCCTGCCTGCAGTCCTGACCGCAACCCCACTGAACACCTGCGGGATCAGCTTGGAGGTGCTGTTCATCCCAGAGTGACCAACACAACCACAATGGCTAATTTGTGACAAATGCTGGTTGAAGAATGGGATGCCACCCTACAGCAGTGTGTGTCCGAGCTGGTGAGCAGCACGAGGAGGGGGCGCCAGGCTGTTATAGCTGCCTGTGGTTCTTCCACAGGCTACTGAGGCTGCCGTTTGTTGAAGGAATAAATTGTTAAAGTGCCAATCTGTCAGTCTGTTCCTTCAGACTTCAGACATCCAAACCAATAAAGCACACCAAGCCAGTGTCAAAGCAGAGCGAGCTGTTTGGCATTGGCAAGAAGCTTTGGCAAGTTTATTTGGTGGTCTGATCTAATTTTAAAGCAAGTCAAAGTCAAGTCTCAGTAAGGTTCAGGTCCTGAAGGGCAAGTTCAAATCAAAACAAGTCTCAAATGGGAATAGATCCAAGTCGAGTTGTAAGTAAATCAAATAAAAATAAAAGTTCAGGCTATTGAGTCAAACCTATTCTTTTAGGACAGACTCTTGTCAAATCTCAAGCCTTTGCAGGGTTTGACTTCCTGACCCTGTTTTGTTTTGACACTTGAATGTTATTGCTGTCAAGTCTCAGGTCTTCAGGGAGTCAGGTTCTCAAAAGGTCAAGTCTTCCAGCAGTCAAGTACACATGAAGTCTTAAAGGCTTTTTTTTTTTCATCATTTCAAACCCACTGTGTCTCCAGTCTGAACTTTGCACATCTCGGTTTGCAGTTCTATTCTAACACATTCAGCTGTTATGCACAGAAAATGTGTCATGTGACGGAAAATACGACACTCATATATCAGTCGGTCCAGGTTTCTATGAAGATTTACCTACTTGCATTTTCTTCGCTCTTAAAGTCGACAGGTCTACAGTAGATTTGCTAAAAACCCAAACAGAAAAGATCAAAAGCTTCAATGAATCAAGTTTTGGTTCTTTAAGACTTTAATGTCTCAGCCCAACAACTGTCACAGGACTCACTTGATCGAGTTGCTTAGTTTGCTAGGTCTCCAGAGGACTCCGGGGAGATTCTGCCACTAACAATGTAAATCACAGAGGAATATTTCACGTGTGCACTCATTTATCATGCGAGGACCCTCTTCACCACTTACCTTAACCTTAACAATGACAGCTTGGGGTCAATGCCTGAGTGCTTGTGATTCCCATAGATGCAAGACAACACCTGTCAGCAGTGTCCTAGAATCAGCTATCTTCTTCAGGAAAAAATATTTTTAATGGAAGCCATGCCATGCTGTGCAGGGCATTACATGTCAGATAAACTGAAAAACAGTAATGCAGATGCACACCCTCAGATCCGTGGATCCCCAGGGTGAGACTCAGCTTAAAACAATTCTTAAACATCGAGCAACCATTTGAAGGTCTGCTCCGAACTAAGAACAATCAGAACTTTCCAAAAATGTCCTCACTCCCAAGGCCTTAAACTCAGGTGGGTCCTCACGAAGAAAGAAACACTTAGATGCACTGAATTATTCACGTGAGAACAGTTATATACTTTCATATAGTATGATTGCTAACTCCCCCTGAACCCTCACATGGACGCCCACAGGACTGAACATATACACAGGCGCCATGCACGTCTAAATGCATATATAGTGAATCAGTAAGGCCTGATTTGTTATGACTTTGGGGCAGTAATGATATACCTGGAAGAGTCAGGAGATAACTTTAATAACACACTGGACTTCATGGCTACTGAACTTCAAACTATCCCTGTATGTGTGTTTGTGCCTGTGTGCGTGAACGTGTGTGCACATGTTGATGGCTGTATAATTGATATAGCATCAGACAGACCGCTCATGGTATGAGCGGGCTGTGTTGAACACAAACAGATCCCGGCTGACCTCTGCGTCACACAGCTTTGTTTCTGGCGTTCCTCGTCTGCCAGAATAAACATGTTGATGCTTTGAAAATCTATTTATCCCACCCCCACCCCCACCCCCACTGGAAGGGCTGCATGTTTGCAAGTTTGAGCTCCTTATCTGCAAATCATATATATTTTCCCTTTTTGAAATCCCCCCTTTTTGTTTTTTGTATTTCATCAAATATTCAGGAAAGCGTTTGTTTCTGTAATTGCTGTACAATGTTTCAACGAGCCTCTTAAAACGTGCCTAAGCTGTGTCATCCATCATCATGAACATTACGCCTGTGCGCCTTTGTTTTTCCCAGTGTTACTTTATTGTTGCACGCTAATGCTGTGTGTGTGTGTGTGGCTGATTCAAAAACTCTGCACTGTGTTCCCTTATAATAACATAACATCTGACAGACTGCAGACTGGATATTTACTGTAATGGTTTATACAACTGTTTCGAAAGCACACTAATTGTTTTTTCATATTGTACTGAAAGACAAAATGAGAAAAGAGAAACATTGGTTATAAAACTTTTCAATTGACTGTAAAGTGTGTGTGATTTGTAGTATGTGAAGGAAGCTTTTAAGCACTCACTGGCACTAATGTAAAGTATATAATATGACTAAACTCACATGTTTTTGCATGTCCTACTAACTATATGGTATTAATTGTGGTAACAGCTCAGGTCTCATGTAGTGGCTTTGTTATGGCATGTCATTTAATGCTTAAGTATTGTTTTTATTATTAAATAATACTTTAGTTTTCAGTAGGCTGCAGGATCTCCTTCCCGACACTGCTGGACCTCTACAGGCTGCAGAGAAACACAAATTTAAAACCCATAATTCTGAAATAAAATAATATTTTCTTACTAGCGTTCACAGAAAGTGTAAATACCACCTCTGTACACCACAGTGGATTTTCAACAAGATGTGATTGAAGTGCAGACTGTCAGCTTTAATTCTGGGGAAATATTTTTGCATTAACTGTTTAGGAATAAAAGTACAGGCATTTGTATGCGTAGTCCCCCATTTTCAGAGGCTCAAAAGTAATCAGACAAACTAACACAATTTTAGAAATAATAGTTGTTTTTAATACTTGGATGAAAATTAAAATCAAGGATCAGAACCCATGGATCACCAAATGCTGTTTCCTTCCTTGAGATGCTCTGCTCGGCCTTTGCTGCAGCCATTTTTAATTTCTCCTGGTTTGTGTTTTTTTCTGCATTCAGTTTTGTATTTAATAACTGTAAATCTGCTTTATTGGATTGTGATCAGGTGACTAACCTGGCCACTGAAAAATATCTAATTACTTTTGTTTGAGAAACTCTTGGGTTGCTTTTATAATTTGCTTTGGGTCATTCTTATTTACACTGCGAAGAGCTGTCTGATCAGTTTTGCAGCATTTGGCTGAATCTGAGCAGAGAGTGCAGCCCTGTGCACGTCACAGTTCACCTGCTGCTTCTATCAGTAGTCACATCATCACTAAACACCTGTGGCCCAGTTCCATCTGCAGCTATACATGCCCTGCATTAAAACTGTCTCTACTATGTTTGACAGATGATGTGGTTTGCTTTGGATCACGAGCAGTTTCTCTCGTTCGCCATGATTTTCTCTTCCCAGCATTCTGGTGCAAGTTCACCTTGGTTTCTTCTGTTCAAAGAACTGTGCACTTTAGTTATCTTCAGGTCTTTCAAGCCTTTTGTTGTTGCTGAGCTGCTCAGTGCATTCATTCTTTTTAGGAATTAACCAGATTAATCCAATTAATTTTGAGCCTCTGAAAATGAGACGATGCATAAAAATGACTCTATTTCCTAAACAATTAATGCAAAATTTTTGTTAAGCCTCTTGAATTAAGGCTGAAGGACTGAACTTCGATCAGATCTTGATTGTTTGATTAAATCAACTGTAGTGTGTGAGGGTGTGCAAAATAAAGTTGCAAAATTGTGTCTTTGTCAAACAAATTATTGACCTCACAATATGTTCTATGTCTATATAACAATATCCCCCAGCTCCCATTGTTGCAGCCCAAATCTGTTTTGCCTCAGCTTTAGCTCATTTCAGAATGCCATACAGTGCATTTGCTGGAGCACACTTCTCATGAACCAAGCTGTAATTTCACCTGAGCACTTGTTATACTGACAAATTAAGAACATTTCCTATACACATATTAGTGAACGAGGCCCATGTTTGTGTTCCCAGTTGTCCCAAAATGTGGCTGCTTTAATTCTGCACTTTGATGTGATCAGCGGTAGAGGTGTAAACTACACAAACTTGTCATTTTCCATTTATACATATGGATGTTCAAATCCATATATTTGAACAGTTGAGATGCTGAAACCAGTGGTACATATGATCTTTAAATGGACTAGTTCTTATATAGCGCTTTTCTACTCTAATTGAGCACTCAAAGCGCTTATACAACATGTTTGCATTCACGCATTCCCTTCCATATATAATTAAGCTAAGTCCCTATTATCTAATATTCACACACATTCACACTTCTACTCTGGCGTCAGAGGGCAACTTGGGGTTCAGTATCTTGCCCGAGGATACTTTGGCATGCAGCCCAGACTAGCCAGGAAACGAACCAACAACCTTCCAATTAGTAGGTGACCTGCTCTACCAACTGAGCCACAGCCACCCCACCCCATTAGGGGGGATGCAACAGGAATTCTCCCAGCCAGGTTTTTGGACAAAGAGCGGGCGGTCTCACACCACACAAAAAGCAGCATTCCTCTGAGTCTGCCCAGTCTGTGGGCCTCACGTGATGCCACCTGACTTTCAACTGTACACGCTAGCTGACATTTACACTTCAGTAATCCCATGAACTCAAATGATACTGTGTGTGTGTGTGTGTGTGTGTGTGTGTGTGTGTGTGTGTGTGTGTGTGTGTGTGTGCAAATAACACAGTCAGAAATTCAGGGCATAACCGCCATGAAAAATAGTACTTTTTTTAACAGAGAAAAATAGAGAGGACAAAATAGAAATTTTAAAAAGGCAGACATACACACTGTAACATTTCATTACCCTGTTAAAATGCTACGCACATGACCCTTCTTAAATTGCGAGTCTGTATACTGCATGGCAATAAAATGAGGGAGAAATTACTATGTGTGCAGCTGACCTGCTGTTGAGTCAGTGAGGACAAGGCTGAGGTCAGCTGATGACTTTAAACAGTCAGATAGTGCTATATGAAGTTATAAAGAAATGTTAGTATTTTTAAATCCTTGAGGAAGCTTGCAGGGTTTCATCCGAGCTTCAGGCTTGGATGTATTCCATGTGTGTGAATTATCAAAGGTAATGTGCGGTCATAAATAACATTTAAATGCAATACTGAAGGGGAAACACACAGTCACTGTTTCTTTCTAAAACAATTAAGACTGACAAATGCAGCAAAGTTAGAAGGCTGACTAATTTCTGCCAGAGTTGATCTAAAGCAGACTGCTCTGTGGTTATTCAGGCTCTCCATAAGTTCCAGCCTGCTGTCATTCCCAGGATGTCAAATGCTGCTGTTTTGTTAAAAAGCTGCTGGCTTTTCACACACGTGCAGAAGGTGTCCTTTGGCATCTGTGTTACCTCCAATGTGTATTTGGCATTATGCTTTGGTTCTGAGAGCTCCCTGCCCTCATCTGCACATACGGAAAGCCAAATGGATAAGAGAGCAGAAATTATTAATAATGGACATTTTTGGCTGGTTCTGTGTGTTAACCCTGCGATAGACTGACAACCTGTCCAGTGTACCAGGTTCCAGCTCCCCACAACCCCAAATTAGTAGAAGAAGAACACATGATGGCATCTGGGAAAACGGCATTATTACTTAACTTAGACTGAACTTAGCTCACCCCATGGGGTGAGCTAAATGCCCCTCAAATTAAATCAGATGTCTCTTTTGGCACCCCAGTGCTGATTGAGTCTTTAAAATCAACCATTTCAGTGGTGGATCTATATTCTTGCGGTAAATATATTCTTTATGGTAAACCCCTAGAAAGAAAATGAAGAGACTAAAAACAGCAGTGTCCTTGTGTACAAAGGTCTTTGTTTTAACTCCCATATTTCAAATCTCAATTTTCATGATCTTTCTCAAAACAGAAAATAATGTTGATTTAAGCTGCAGATCAATTTTACAGCATCAAAAGATGCAATTCAGTGAAAACAGGACGTCCTGGTTATCAGACGCATGGAGCTGTTGTAAGACTTTGAGGGCATTAAAGTGAAGCAGAGCTGTGAGAACTAAAAGCTGCGTGCACTGACAAAGCACCTGGCAACATGTTCCAGTCCCTCTCCAAACAGCTCAGCTCTTTCCAATCACATACAGATCTCTTATGGTCTACTGGCTTTAACAGAGGCACAGAGAAGCAGTCACGATAATGACTGAACTTATCCTTCTAAACACTGCAAATGTTATGTGTACTTTACTGGCGTGTGGAGATTTGTATCTGCGTGAAAACACATGGTTATGAAACAAACTACTTTTTGAGAAGTTTTCAACACGTGGTCCACACTCCGCGGTCTAACATACAGACAGGTGGCAAATTAAAGGGGTCGACAACAGCTCGGAGGGTTTTAATGATGCGTTGGGCCACTAGAACAGCTTCGGCGCTCCTCAACGTTGATTCTCCAAGGGTGTGAAACTATTCTGTGGGGATGAAATACTGTTCCTCCAAATGGCATTTCTTCATTTGGTGTTTTGATGACAGCAAACCTTCTAACTCTCCCATAAGTGTTTAATTGGGTTTAGATCTGGTAACTGCTTAAGGCAAGGCGTATCCCAGAACCATACAAACGTTGTGGAGTTTGTTAAAAAGCTCATTGTCTGTTACATGATTTTCCATTATTAGACACTAATTTTCTGTGACCTTTCCGAAACTACTTATTACTGCAGTCGTGGTTTGGCTGTTTGTCTGCTTGGAAATACAAAAAGTAATTGCAGCAAGTGGGGAAATACATTCTGGTGTATTCCTGTGACGTGACCTGCGAAAGTCCCAAATATTCTTCACACACAAAATATGCATTGTCCGCTCTGGTGTCTGCTTCTTACACGGTCACCGTAATCCACAAGTGTTTATCCCAGAAAATTTTAAAGCAAAAAAAAACTTACTTTGATACTGTGAAACTCCACGCAGCTCCCAGCCCTGCTCCTGGCAGTATCAACCTGCTCATCCTCCATCCCCACTAACATCTCCATGTCAGAAAACCTCTGTCCTCCTGCTGGCATTTTGCGTCTCTACAGAAAGCACGAACCAGCTAAACTGGCATCAACTCAGTCAGATCCACTTGATCTTCCTCCTTTTCACCCTTTAAATTTTGTGTCTTCCTTATTTTCCTTCATCTTCTGGTCTTCCTCCCAACTCTCAGGTTCGGACTCCCCCTCCTCCACACCTGCAGCACGCATGTAAAGCCACTGAGATGAACCAACAAGACTGTCAATTAACAAACAAGAAAAGGTAGATTTTCTAAAACTAAATCCCAGCCCACTACTCGCGACCTCTCTACCCCTGGCTGGCTGGCTGGCAGGGTGTTTGGTCCTGTCCGGTCAGTCATTCTCACCCCTCCTTTTTCCCATTCATTCCATACCCAGACTAGTCCATCTGGTCCCATTGGCTAGTCAGGTGGAAGGGGCCAAATAGGAGGAGGGGCTGAGGGCAAGAGGAGGAGAAAAGCAGAAGAAAAAGATGACCGGGGGGTCATAAAGAGGTCTGACAGTGTCATCCAAAGGGAAGGCAAAGAAAATGACTGGCGTGCAGACCTGATAGGTGACGGATGTGTAATTAAGACAATTTTTGTTTTCTTTTTTAAAAGCGTTCATTTCCACCACCTCTTAATCCCCATTCCAAGGCTCACGGTGCCACCAAAAGGAGGGGGTAGACGAGGTGGCAGCAGATCACCATAAGCCTCTTTATCGGTCCTGAGACTGATCAGAACACCCTGTGAAAGACCGAGCTTAAAAGACGCTAAACTTGAATGAAAACAAAAAAGGAGAAAAGTCAGAAAAGCAAAACCAGTAAACATGTGTTTCCGTCTGTCTGAATGGGTGTGTGTCTGTGTCAGCGTCACCCACTGCTCCTCCCGTGGACAGATAGTGCAGTGTTTGTTCACCTCTACCCACTGGTGCCACATCAGCTTGTGCTATTCAAACGCACCATGCTGAAGTCATAATAGGCACCATTATGAGGAGCTATTTAAGCCTTGTGTGGAGGGATGCTGTACACACACTCACGTGTTTAAACACAGAGAGGGCGTTTGTGCTGTTTTCCCACTTATCTTCTGGTTAGAAATTGATTTAGTTTAGGGTTATGATGAAGGTTGGGGTTTATTCAGTCTACATAAATATTGCATGTCAGGCAGCTGGAGAACAGCAACAAATTCTAGCAACTCCACCCACTGCTTCTCTACCTGTGGGAAACATTTGGGAAAAAAAGAATGAATGGTTTTCAGCAGGCAAAACTAGGTTCTCTGCAACTAACACATGTTTCTGATTATTTAGCTGCTTTGCTCCTCGGGTTCACTTCATGTTTTTGTTTGGAGCTGTCAAGGATTCACTGAGAGAACTCAAATGCAGGAGACATGGGAGAACAGTTTCACAGGATTTAATTCAGTCAGTCAAATTCAGCCAGTTCACAGCATCAAAGCTTTACCAGATATTCACATCAAGCAGAATGTTGAACTCAGGTAAGTATAACTGTCACTTAATCAGGTAAATCCTTCTTACTTTCTTTCCACAGAGTCCATCCTCCAATTTCCCAGTTTTCAGAGCAGAGAGGTATACTACCAAGGAAGCTCAACAAAGTAAGGCTTTCTTTACCTTAGCTGGCTCTACAAAACCTAAAACTCAAGCTGGAGATAACGGGTATCACGATCGTAGTTATCAACTTACTTGGTTAATCCAGGCTTTCCGCTTCAAGCTCTGTGTGCTCACATTAAAAGGGGTGTTTCACAGATTATATGACTCTTCTTATGCAGAAAATGATCCCTGTGAGTGGGAAACTGCCATCACAGAGACCATGGAAATATATAACAGTAAAATGCAACATTGTTGCAAATAAGAGATGAGTGTAACAGTGTAAACGAAACTTAGCAGATTGACTCTATACTTAGAATGAAGTATAAAAACATTTATACATTTTGTGCAGTACCAAATGAATACATGCACATTCCAGCGACGATGCGATGCAGTTTACTGCTGTAACTTAACAGCTGGTCTTCATTTGGGATGTTTGTAAGGGCGTAACAAGTTCCAGATATAAAATGAATCCTCCCAGGAGAGAGTCAACATTGCACTTCTGAAAGCATGCTGTAAATAAAAGAATCTGTGAAAACGAGTCTGTAACTGTAACTGTAACTGAATATAACCTCCTCTCAACCAGGTTATGTGTTCAGCACAAGTTACCACAGTGATTTAGCAAGGTTAAAAAAGAGGGACACTTTTGTGACACAGAAAACATCTGATTTTAAGCTCACAATGGCTCAGTAAACCATTAAGCCTCTGTGGAAACATAACTACATGTGGCCTTAGACCCAGTCAAAACTGCAAGATGGCCTGTGCCACGCTACAGTCATGACCAAAAGTTTGAGAATGACACAAGTATTGTTTTTCACAAGTTTGCTGCTTCAGTGTTTTTAGATTGTTTTGTCAAAATCTTTTATGGTATACTGAAGTATAATGACAAGCATTTCATAAGTTTCCAAGGTTTTCATTGAGAATTACTTTAAATTTATGCAAATAGTCAATATTTGCAACCCATGCTTACATAATCAATGCTTGGACTTGGACAAACAAACCCACAAATTCTGACAATCTGCCTCTTGATGATTGACCTCAAGTTCTCAGTGGGATTAAGGTCTGGGGAGTTTCTTGGCCATTGACCCAAATTTTGTTCCCCGAGCCACTTAGGTATCACATTTGCCTTATGGCACAATGCTTCATCATGCTGGAAAAGGCCTTGTTCTTCACCAAACTGTTCTTGGACAGTTGGGAGAAGTTGCTCTCGGAGGACTTTTTGATGACATTCTTTATTCATGGCTGTGTTCTCAGGCAAAATGGTGAGTGAACTCAGTCCCTTGGATGAGAAGCAACCCCACACATGACTGGGCTCAGGATGCTTTACTGTTGGGATGAAACTGGTGGTAGCGCTCACCTTTTCTTCTCCAGACAATCATTTTTCCCGATACTTAAACAATTGGAAAGGGGCTTCATCAGACAAAATTACTTTACCCCTGTCCTCCGCAGTCCAATCCCTGTACCTTTTTGCAGGATATCCGTCTGCCCCTGATGTTTTTCCTGGAGAGAAGTGACTTCTTTGCAGCCCTTCTTGACACCAGCCATTCTCCATAAGTCTCCACCTCACTTTACATGCAAATGCATTCACACCTGCCTGCTGCCATTCCTGAGCAAGCTCTGCACTGGTGGTGCCTCTGAAAGCTGAATCACCTTTAGGAGGTGGTCCTGACGCTTACTGGGCTTCTCTTCAGCACCCTGAAGCCTTCTTCACAACAATTCAACCTCCCCCCTTGAAGTTACTGATAATCTGATATATGGTTGATTTAGGGGTAATCTTACTAGCAGTAATACCCATGCTTGTGAAGCCCTTTTTTATGCAAAGCAGTGATGACTACACGTTTTTCCTTGCAGGTAACCATGGCAAAAAGAGAAAGAGCAATGATTTCAAGAACCACCCTCATTCTAAAGCATCCAGTCAGCAGATATTCTTTCTTTTCAGGTTTAATTGATTTTCATGGTAACGAGGGGCTTTGCAATTATTTGCAATTCATCTGATTACTCTTCATGATATTCTGGAGTATACATACAGTTGCCACCATAAAAACTGAAGCAGCAAACTTTGTGAAACTTGGCAAGTTGGGAGGTTTGCAGCTGTGTTTGGTAGCCTGCACATACAAATGCTGGAAAACCTGGACTAATTAACTCCTGCTATGCTCATTTTGATAAAACAGGCAGGTTCAGGCTGCACTAGATATTTTCAGATGAGCATTGTTAATAATTCCAATCCCACTGTAGATATTAACAGTTAGTACTTTTAGAGCCTTTTAATTGAGCTGTTTTTCCATTGTGTGTGTGTGTGTGTGTGTGTGTGTGTGTGTGTGTCTTATATGTTCATACATCTTAATATACTTCTTTAATCAGTGTGTAGGTGGGTTTCCTAAGCTCACAAGAAGCAGATTTCTTACAGATCAGTACTGGACAGCCATGCCACCGGCCTATGGCTTTATAGAATGCAGCGCATTACTGTAGATTTACACACTAATTAGACGTGTAAAAGGGTATCAGCTGATAGGGCATGAAATCAGCTGAGCTTCATGGCCTACCTGAACTAACAACATGCTCCACTTTACTATAATGCTGCAGTTTCCTACAGTAACATGTCTGGTACTTTACTTTACATCTGCCTTTGGGTCCATTGCTCATTGTATGATTGACAGGGCGTACATATTAAGCTATTTAGCATGCAGCATACTTTTCTGTTCGTGTGCCTGTGTGTCGCTGTATGTCAGAGCAGGATCATCATCACTGGCACTGTCACAGTTAGGCCATGGTTACAGAGGTTTTGGTGCGTGGAAACCAAAACACAAGGATGTCAGAAACAAAGAAAATCTTTCCATCAGTCCTGGAAGTTGAGGACATTAGATACTGTTGCTGGTAAAGACATGGTTGAAGGGATTATAGCCTTCTGAGAATGTTTTAATGGCTTGAGTCAAAATTCCAGAAAAAAAAAAAGAAAGAGACATGATAAATAGCACAGCAAACCATAACAGTTGTAAAAGGTGAAGGATTATAAGGCTTCAGTTACAGTTTTGTTCTTGTGGTACTTTCATCCTTCAGACATGACTTCAGCAGGCCTGGAGCAGTGTTTGTTCACTTTGACGATCACTGCTGCCTAAAAGGGTTGAGTGACATAAAGACCCCCCACTAATTCAACCTAAGTTTTTTTTAACCATGTTAAGATGGTTAAAAACTGCATATAGACCATTCATTCAACCCTGTGTGCAATAGAGAATCAGACAGACAGAAGAGAGCGGAGGAGACGAGGGAAGTGAGGATAACTCTGCCTGAGTTAACAGCAACCGTTTATATTACTAGAAGTGCAGCTAAAGCTCCTCCAATGACAGTTATTTTTTTATTTGGAAAGACCGTTTTGATTTAACAGCATACATTCTCTGATATTATGACAAGTTAATCATATAAACAGTGATCCTTTCACATTGTTATATACTATCAGTTCTGTCTGATAGCAGTTAAAAGTAGAAAGAAGTGCAGTTGTGAAAAGGAGGTTTTCACAGTATTCTGTGCAGTACAGAAAAACAAAGTACACCCCATGATTCAGTAGCTTGTAGAACCCCCTAAAGCAGCAATAACTCACATCTCACATTGTTGTTGTCTTTACAATGTTGCTTCAGTTCTTTGAGTTTTGCAGTTGTTTATGCACAATTCCCACCTTGATTCTTTCTTTTTCAGCCATTCTGTTGTAGATTTGCTGCTACTTTGGCATCATTGTCCTGTTGCATGACCCAGTTTCAACCAATCTTTAACTATTGGAAAAATTGCCTCACATTTGACTCTACAAGATGCCCAGGTCCTCCGGCTGCAAAAAAACAAAAAAACAAAAAAAAAAGCCCAAATCATCACCACTCCACTACCATGCTTTACAATTGCTATGAGGTTTTTGTGCTCATATGCTGCGTTTGGTTTTCCTGAAACATCTCCACTTTGGCCTCATCTGTCTGATGGACGTTATTCCAGGAGTCATGTGGTTTATTCAGATGCAGCTTTGCAAACCTAAGCCGTGCTCTCGTGTTTTTTTTTTGAGAACAGAGGCGTTTTCTTGGCAATTCTTCCAAGTAAGCCAAGAGAATGATGATGTCTGTCATACTGGGATAATTTACTTGATAAATTTCTGAAAGCAGGAGAGAGACTGTTAGATGTTCTTTAGGCATTTCCTACTAAGATTATGGTAAAAAATATAATTGTAGATTTGTGTATTTGAAAAGAAGTATTTTATGTAATACCATTAAACCTGTGTTGACACTACGCCCCCTACCATTCCCCGAAAATCAGCCCGCATGTTGTGACAAGCTGTGAACTGCCGGAATCAGGCATTAAGATAAGATAAGATATTCTGACAGCACATGATCACTTATTTAGACTCCTTCTCATCACACAGCCTAACACAGTCTCTTGACTGTCCTTCTGTCTGTTTATGTTTGGCTTGTGTTCCATTTTCACCAGTTTATAGAAGCAGTGCGTATGTATATGTAAGGATTAGATTCTGATGTCATGCTGGAAAAAAGATCTTTCTATAAACCCTTTAGAGACATTTATTTTAAAAATGCATATGCTCATATTTTCTATATTTGGCATTTTCATTTCCACATCACAAATGTCACAAATACCTTAAATATTTGAAAAATCTTCACATTTAACGCAGAAAGGGGAAAAAAATGGGCCGATGAAATGAATCCTGCACTCACATGTAAGATGCATATACATAAACACACTGTGCATGAGAAGCTCTTAAACCTTTATGCAAACTGTTGCTTGTCCGTGTGATGATGAATAGCTGTTTATTCCATAAAACAGCCAAGCTGCCACGCCACGCTAGACAACACTCTACAAAGATGGCAGAGTTGCGTAAGTCCAACATCTTAAACACTGGCCAGTTTGGGGTCTGTGCCTGGATTTGACTAATTGGATCATGACTCACTCAAGCTTGCATAATGCCAGACGGACAACTGACAAAGACGAGCAGACAAAGAGTTTTTAAGAAGGAAGAGCTATACAAGGTGTTTAATACAAGGTGTTTAATTAGGTCTGCTTTGCTCAGTGTCTAAATCTCAGCAAGCCAATGACTGAGCATTTGAGACATGGTCTGTGTGGACCTCAGCAAATGTTATTTAAAGACATTTTTTAAGCAGAACTCTTCATCACTGATCTGAGATGAGTCTACTTGACTTTAGAAATGCATCAAAAATTTTTTTTTTTTTTTTTTTACCTCTGCATCTCACATACATAGCAATCATCACCTCAAGGTGCTTTATATTGTAAGATAAAGACCCTTCAGTGTTCTGGAGAAAACTGCAACAATCAACAATCTGGTGGTTGAAGCATGTGTGTCATCTCTTCTTTACTTACTTTTTTATTTTCATTTATTGGCTGTTATAAATGTCAATACCAGTTGATCAGCAAATAGCTAGTACTGGACAATAATACTGAAAAAACTGGGAAAAAAAGGTATTTTTCCCTATGTTGTTTTCTTCTTATTTTCAATAAGAGCGTGGCAACTTCAGAATGGTTATGGAAAGTTAGATTGTATAAGTTGAAAAGTTGTGGAAAGCTCAAGGCTGAAGATTTGCCAACTCAACAAGCTCAACAAGCGTTGCAGTATAAGGATGATGACTTCCTTGCACATAGCAGTGTTATGTAAAACAGTACGCTTTCAGGGAAGTCATCGTGAGTACCTTTCAAATGTATCTCGAGAGTCTGCAAAAAAGCACACTCACTGTTTAATCCATCTCATATCAGGATCAAGATTTGAATCATAAAGTGTTCTGCACGTTAACCTGAACAGTTCTGCAAAGTGTAGTCACTCACTGACAGTCACCAGAGGCCTCAGAGTGGGGAAGCAATACATTCACCAGCTATCTGGAGCCACTCTAGGTCCAGTGTCTTGCCCAAGAACACTTCAGAACATGGTGGGGACAGAGATCAAGCTGCTAACCCTGCAACAGTTATACTGCACAAATAGGTGTGTTCATTTTTCATTTTCCAGATTAATTTTGTCTCTGACAGACGTTGAGGTGTATTAGTGGTAGTAACAATATACTTTATACTCAGTCCACTGCAGACCTACAGGATAAAACTGCTAACATCATTGTAGCATTTTTGTCCTTAAAGTGCTTCACAGCCATGTTTTTCCCCATGTGTGCAAAAATAATACAAGGATATATTTTCAGGAGAAATGTGAAAAATTCATCAACCTCCACTCCCATCACCAGCTTTTCTTAACAAATTCAGACTAAACCTAATTTATCAAACAAAGTGCTGCATCCTTGTAAGGAAAGGCTCTACAAATGCTGTGTTTTTATTGGTCCTGAGTGTGTGTGTGCAGAAGACAGTACTGACTGACAGCTGATGCCTCCACCATAGAGAGCTTGAGGCTCTGCCAAATAGCTAAATGAGCAGCTGGACATCTTGCAGGAAGCCTAAGGACTCTGATCTTGCACCATCTCCTGTCCTTTTCTTGCACCCTTTCCATCTCTCCTCCTCTACCTCTTCATGCCTTTTCACCTTCTTCATCTTGTCTCTCTCAGCTTTACTGTATATGAAGCTCCAATGTGCAGAGTCCAAGACTGTTTAACCCTGAGATGTTTTATGTTCACTCTAATGAGCGTTGTAAATCACAAATCAATAAGGTTGACTTTGTGCACAGGGGAGTTTTGGTCAACTGGCCTCAAATTTTACCACTACTCATTTTAACTTATATGCTCTGTAAATGTGTCCCATAAGCACTTGAACTTACCCAGTCTATAGCCTGAAATAGCATCAACCCACCCACAGTCACACATGCAGACAGATACTCCTCAAAGAAAATTTTTGATAAGTTAGTTTAAGGAAAAAAATCAGTCTTCATGTTTTTTCCTCTCCTGAAGAGATGGTGGTGCACTGTAATGTGTCATTTTGCTCTGTCGGAATTAATAACCTTATAGTACAACTGGCTCTCTCAAACTAAGCATGACTTGAAAAATGTGTGATCTCATTCAAGCTGTAAGGTTTGTGTCTCAGATTTACAGTTTTTTAGAGGACAAACTGGTTGCCAGGTTTGATGTATGCCGACAGACACGGATTCTTTTTTAAAACGCCGATAAATTAAGCTACTATTTAAAGCACGCTCACAGACGGTTCTTAATTAATACACGGATTCATTCAAAATTATTTTATTTGCTTGTTCTAAAATTTTACTGAATCACGAGGTCATGAAAATGTGGTGCTGATTAGCTTTTCCTGAAAGCAGCGACAGTGCAGACCAACTGTCACATTCAGTGATTTATTTTTTAGGGTCAGCTTCAATCTGTGGCCAAGAGGAGCTCTCTCTTCAGCCTGCTTTTAGCACTGACATTTTCAACTATATGCTGTACACAATTTAGTCAGCAACAAAATGTGCAAGACTTCAGATGATTGCTTATCACCCTTGTGCTGGGAAGCACATTGATTGTGAAAAAAAAAATAGGGCTTTGAAGACAAGAGCAGAAAAGGTTAATGTTACTGTATCAAAGAGCAAGTATAACAGAAAAGGGCTGACCAAAACACAGCCAGGGAGAGTAGAGTGCTAAGAGGTAATGCTAATCAATTGTGTTTGTGTGTGAGCCAGAGGGACAGAGGACAGTCTTGATGTTCCTGATAAGAGACCACAGAAAAGACATTTTGCAGGAAGACCCCAAATGCAGGAGTCAAAACTCGGGTTAAAAGACAAAACTAACCTTTATTAGGGTCAAATGCAGAGAGCACCAAAATCCAAAGGCCATCCACAGGCTAACTTCTAATGCTCTCTGCAAATGTGAAATTATTTAAATGATCAACTAATTAAAAGACTGCTGGTGATTACTGGTGACTGCCAAATGAAATACAAAGAGTTTGTTGTATTTCTAATTTAGAGATAAAATTCCTGTTCACACTTCCAGGCTTCAGTTGTTGCACACTTAGCAGTATTTTCAACCAAGCCTACACCGGAGGAAGAGGACGCAAAGCATTTTGCATTCTTTGGAGTTTAGATTTGTTTGGTTTGCCTTCACATGCACCGGACCAGGATGCAATGAGGTAGTTGAGCAATGGGGGGAAAAAAACTCAAGATCATTAAGTGCAAACAGGAGAAAGATAACAAAGAAAATGCTGAGGCTTTAACCAAGAAGACAGAGGGTGCATTGAATTTATAAGCCATATTTGAATGCACAGACACCCATGGCTGCCTCTTTTTCCATGGTTCTGTAGAAAATAATGCGTCACCCAAAACAGCGCATCAGAGAAATATAAAAACATTTCAGGCTTCCCAGAAATCATGGCAGCATCATTCTTCTCCAGCCTGCAATTCCCGATCAGTTTTGCATGCGTGAGGAAGATGCTGTTGGGTCCAGAAACAGGCATGTCCACAAGACTCCAGACTTATCTGTTATTTTTCAAATCAATGCAAAAGCTCAGTTTGGATGTGATATGAACTCCTGATTGTGCACGAATGGAAGACAGAGATGGTCTGACAAGAATAACTCAAACCCTCCCAGCAGGTACACATTCCTCAGCTGTGATTGAGCTGATGTCTGTCCTCTGAGAGTGTGTGGAAGGGAGGCGGATGCAGGAGTCAATAGCGCATTCATCCATTCAGCTGAGTAAGTACACTGCAATCAGATGTGCTCAGGTGAAAGCAGAGTCATAGATGTGAAGAAGCAGAAAAAGCTCTTTTTTGCAACAACAGCTTCCTGTTGATGACCCCTGTGTGGACAGCAGCGGCACAGACACACAGGACACTAAATTCGTTCTTTGGTGTGTTTTTTTTTCTTTGTTTCGTTTTGTTTTTCTTGCAAGACAAGGCAAATGCACAGGTGATATAGCTAAAGAATTTGTTTTCATGCCAGTCACCATTATCACAAATCTCCTTGCAAATACTAGATAATCCTCCTGCCTCCAGCACAGCATGCTCGAAACCACAGCAACTCAGCTGCCAAGTCTGTGGTTTAGCTGCAGCTGAAGGAAGCTTTCATCCACAACATCTTTATGAGTGGGCTCAGTTAAGACCCCATGTAAGAAAGGGAATAGGCAGATGCAGTGGTTTAAATATGTACGGCACATTTAATGCACACTCGTACTGGCATCACACCAGATCTTCGATTTGGAAAAAAGAGCTTCATTCGCTTATTGGTAGAGCGTAAGTGAGCACCCTGCTAGTGTTGATTGGCCTCCTGAATTAAATTCCTGATGACCAGCTAAAATATTTTTTTATCCAGGGGTGAATATTTCTTACATAATCGTGAGCACAAAATTATATTGTACTACAGTTAGCATAGTAAACATTCAACATTTACTGTGTAAATACGGTATGTAGCATTTCAGGGACTAGCAAGTCTGATGCTCACATATCTATAGTAGATAAGTTTCCACCTTCTTTTCTTGTTTTTCTTTTGTAGTGCTGGACGCCAAATGGTTGATATGTAAACATCCTCTTATTTTTTGATTCTAGTAGGCAGATATGTATCACTTTAAAGAGAATCACTTGTATTTTTGCTATTTTAGGGAAATTTACTGTCCACAAATGTGATGCTGATGAAGGCAAATGCACAAGAACATTTGGTCTTGGTCAAAATGTTGGCTGCTGTCATTCAAGTCTTGTCTGTGGAATAGGACATGAAACAAAATGTTTTGGGGCTACAACAATTTTGCTGGAATATCTATATGTACACACCGGTATATATGCTGCTAAAAAAAAAAAAATCAAATGAACACTTTTTAAGTTTAGCATCAAGTCAGTTAAACATCTGGGATATTGATCTGGTCAGTTAAGTATCAGAGGGGCTTGTTAATCAGTTTCAGCTGCTTTGGTGTTAATGAAATTAACAACAGGTGCACTAGAGGAGCAACAAAGAGATAACCATCAAAACAGGGATGGTTTTACAGATGGAGGAGACTCACATTTTTCCCTCCTCATCTTTTCTGACTGTTTTCACTAGTTTTGTTAGGGTCAGTGTCACTACCGGTTGCACAAGGTGATACCTGGACTCTTCAAAGGTTGCACAGGTAGTTCAACTCCTCCAGGATGGCACATCAATACATGCCATTGCCAGAAGGTTTGCTGTGTCTCCCAGCACAGTGTCAGGAGCATGGAGGAGATTCCAGGAGACAAGAAGTTACTCTAGGAGAGCTGGACAGGGCTGTAGAAGGTCCTTAACTCATCAGCAGGACCAGTATCTGCTCCTTTGTGCAAGAAGGAACAGGATGAGCAGTGCCAGAGCTACAAAATGACCTCCAGCAGGCCGCTGGTGTGAATGTCTCTGACCAAACAATCAGAAATCATGAGGGTGGCCTGAGGGACCAACATCCTCTAGTGGGCCCTGTGCTCACAGACCTTACACTGCTCCTGGGTTCCTCCTGGTGCACGACAATGTCTGGCCTCAGTTTCAGGAGGATGAAGGATTTGATGCCACTGACTGGTCCCCACGCTTGCCTGAACGAAATCCAATAGAACACGTCTGGGACATTATGTTTCATTCCATCTGACTCTGCCAGGTTGCACCTCAGACTGTCCAGGAGCTCAGTGATGCCCTGGATCCCCCAGGATCATCATCTTATTAGAAGCATGCCCCGACGTTGTCAGGCATGCATATAAGTATGTGAGAGCTATACAAACTACTGAACACCATTTTGGGGCGTCTTTGGTTTCAACCCTCTGTAGGCAGATAATGTTCATTTCCATCTAACGGTGTGGCAACTTTAAATTCCTCACACATTACCCGGTCCTTATCGGTATAAATATTCAGCATGATTTTTTTTTATAAAGGATTGTGTCCCAGATGTAACTATATAACAACCTATAAATATTTCAACATAAAAAAACTGGACAAGAAACCTGCACCCCCAGCACCCCCACCCCCACCCTTGATTAGGTTGGTGTGTTCTTCCTTCCTATGACTGGCACATCACAAGTGACAGTGTCGAAATAGCTATGACCGAACCACAGAGAGTGATACTGTGTGTTTCTGAAATACCACACATCTTATCAGCATGCGATCAGATTTTGTACAACTGGAAAGTCAGTGTTATTCTTGGAAATAAGTGACTGGCTCAGTTCATATTGGGCTACATCGAGTATTTTTATAAAAACTTATCTTACATTCACATCTTGACTTGTGACAGAAAGCAACCACTGACATTGCCAAGTTTTGCTTTACTTACGTTGACATGCCTGCAAGCATGTGCATGTGGACAGCACAATTACAAGTTACATATCAACTGAAACCCGTAACCTCAAGTTGCTTCTGATTGCAGGGTATTTATTGCTGAGACTGAGAGCTGAATTTATTTGTTCTCAGGGGAACTTTATAACAGTCAAATGTAGGTCCTTAGTCATGCAAGATGCACACGGGATCTATACAGCCAACCCGTCATCAGTCTTTGGTTCTTACAAGTTTGGACACTATAGCAGTCCAGTCCAGTTCAGTCTCAAAGGAGTAATCCTTGATTTCAGAAGTAGAAAAAAAAAATGTTTTGGAGGTTTTCCATTCTAGAGTATAAACAATGGCATTTTTGTTCCAGAAATATCTATTATCTCTCAGAAATAAAGAATAAACTCTGGAGTGAGAGGTACTCCATCGACCCGTACTTTTATACCTCCTTGAGTTTGTGTTGTACTCGAGCTTCTTCTTCAAGATGAGTTGTTGAGGAAATTCAAACCCTCTGATGTCAGAATTTAAGTACAGTTTAAAATTAGCCTGTAGGAATTTGAGCTGAGTCCTCCATCCTGAATTTGTTCTTCTGTGTGGTTTTCAAGTGATGATATGATACAAGACAAATGCTGTAAGGGAAGCTCAAGATTTTAATATCTGATTTATGCCATTTCATTTTCCTGTCATTTGGGGGGAAATGCACACTTCTTCTCTCACTCTGAGTTTTTGGATTTTGGATTAATGCAACCATAACAAAACAAGGTGGAAAGACAGATGGAGTGGGAAAGGATCAGTCTTTCCACTGCTCTGACTCATGGGAGGACTTTATTCTGAAACTGTGATTATTGCTGTGTCACTTATCAACAGCTTGCCACAGCTGACAACCATAAATAGGAAAAATCATCTGGATGTGTTTTAGACAGCTGCAGAGTGATAACAGTACAGAGCAGTAACTCAAAACTTAGATACTCAGCAATCAGTTACGCTAATGTGCCTGCTTTTTAGGAATGGAAAAGAAAATACCTTTTGGATTTATTTATTTATCTATTGCCATTCGAGACTGTTTACCTGACAGCAACAGAAAAGGCAGTAAGATGAGAAACATGTGGAGAAATAAGGGACAGAGATGTAACATACAGCTGAAGATGCTGACCACTCATGCTGTGAATTTCAACCACTGAGGCATTAAGGCAGTGTTTCTCAAACTGTGCCGTGCAGAACAAATGTTGAACATCAGGTCAATGCTGATGGTGGAACAAGGAAATCATGTTAGCACACGTTAGCAGGTACATTAGCATAACGACTAGTGAAATTCTTCACCGTCTTTTGAGCACATAGAGCTGCCGTGTCGCTTGCACCCACACTCCCAAGCCCCCGGATCTTACTTTGCACGGGGTGTGATGTAATAGAAAAAGTTTGAGGACCGCTGCATTAAGGTAAATGCACTGGTACTTACAGTGCTTTTCTGCTCTCTTTTAGCCTCATTAACCCATAGAAGCACTTTTAACCTAAAATTGATGCATTCACATTCCAGTGGATCCAGTGGATTGTTCTCTCTCCTGCCAAGTCTGAGAGCTCCACTGCTGAATACTTTGCTTCTAGTTTCATCACCATAATCTTTAGCTGCAGCAGCCATTAAAAGCTCCACATTCATACAAATGCATTAAGACATAATCCACAAACACCTAACTTTATTTCCTTCAATTTCCACCAATTATTTTCTAATTTTCTATTAACAGAATTTCATGTAATACATTTTATCATTGATACAAAAAGGGGGAAATTACAGAGCAGCATATTTGTTTCTGGCTTTACAAATCTGACAGCTGATCAAGAGTGTCATTCATCTAATTTATTATGGCCATCATTACCCAGAAAGTTAACTTGGAGTTCACTGCCAATCAGGCACAGGAGCAATGGAGAAAATATTGCAAATGCATATTATTCAATTAGGGGGAGCAAAACTTTTTTTGCTATTGTGTGTTGTCTCTGCTGCTGCCCATTCTGTTCATTCACATACCTTTGATTATCTTCCCCAACTTTAGTTTCAGCTGTGTCTTGCTTTTCACTCTGCTCCACACTTATATGTAGTCCTGCAAGTTTGCCTAACTCCTTGTGCCACAGCATTGTTCCCACTGGTCCCATTGTGAAACCTTCAGCTAACCATTGCCACCGTGTTTATTCGAATGTGATGAATGAGAGATGGATCTGACTGAGAAACAGAGAAATGCTTCATGCTCACAGGGAACCAACATAATGTAGGCCCTCCTAAAAGCCAGTAACTTGCTTTACCATCCTTTAATTTACTCTGATGCAGAGAAAAAATTTACAAGATGGAAATGGCTGGCATTAATAAAGCTCTTTTCCAGTCTCAGTGACCACTTAAAGCACTTCAGACTACAATACACATTTACCTGTACATTCATACAGCACTTTATTCTGTACACTTAGAACCTTTTGAAAACACATCAGATCTCAGATGCTGGATATCTACACTGATATGGTCTGCGTAATGTGCCAGGAATGAAAGGATGCCACATTGTTTAATAGAAATGAAAATATGAAAACCTACAGAGGCTGAATTAAAGGACAGCCCAAAAATCAAAGTGTAAAAAAAAAATGATGCAGCAGGCTCATCCATTTTGTCAAAATTTCAATGTAGCAACGCAAAAATGGCACTCTGTAGTTTGTATGCATGCCTGACAATGTCAGGACATGCTCATAATGAGGCAACAGATGGTGTCCTGGGGGTGCATCCTGGTGGCATTGGATGGACTGAAACATAATGTCCCAGAGGTGTTCTACCGAATAGCCACGGTGTCATTTTGTAGCTCTGGCAGTGTTCAAGCTGTTCCTCCTTGGACAAAGGAGCAGATACCGGTCCTGCTGATGGGTTAAGGACCTTCTACAGCCCTGTCCAGCTCTCTTAGAGTAACTGCCTGTCTCCTGGAATCTCATCCATGCTCTTGAGACTGTGCTGGAAGACACAGCAAACCTTCAGGAAATGGCACATATTGATGTGCCAGGTGGAGCGGCCTCCACCTGTAAAACCATTCCTGTTTTGGGGGATGTCTCATTGTTACCCCTCTAATGCACCTGTTGTTAATTTTACTAACACCAAAGCAGCTGAAACAACCCCCTCTGCTACTTAACTGATCAGATCAATATCCCAGAGGTTTAACTGACTCTGATTCAAAAGTGTTCCTTTAATTTGTTTTTTTTTTTTTTGGAGCAGTTTATGTTGTACTCAACAAAGCTTAAAACCAGGTTGGTGGCCTCTTATTGGCTCTTAGACAGAATGCAGATTTAAGGCATTTTTATGTTCCAGAAACTACATCCTTTCATTGGTGGGTTTTTTTGTCACTTTTTGGATTCACCGTCCTTCCTATTCTTTGTTTTGACTTCTTTGTTGCTGTTTTCCCACTGACTTCACAGCCACCCTTAGTTATTGAAATGTCTAGTACATGTAAATCTCCACCTCCTGCTGGTGATTAAAACCATTTTGACACATGAACTCAAAAAAATGTGGGAAACATCAGGTTGGTACAATGACGAAAGAAAGAAAGAAAGAAAGAAAGAAAGAAAGAAAGAAAGAAAGAAAGAAAGAAAGAAAAAGCTTAGCAAGTTTTGTTGTCTTGTTGGACGGTTTCTGTCAAACCATGTTTATGAGACAGTTGGTGTTATGGGCTATTATCAGGTATTTTGATGCAAGTATTCCATTACACTAGCATTAGCTGTGACCTGAAGGCAAGAAGCGAGCCTAAATTAAAAACAAACAGTGAAAAAACAAGAATGCAAAGGATAACAAAGCATCATTTCAGAGAAAAGCTGTGTTAAGCCATTGGGAGGGGCTGTAGTTGGTTTTGGCAGAGCTGCAGCAATCCACCCATTTTGACTTTTAATAAACCTCCGGTTTATCAGTGAGATGAATCCAGTCAAGTGTCACAGCAAATGAGTCTCTCTGATCCACACAAACACCAGAGAGCTGTAAAAAACACGTGTGCAAAATGTTGTTATTGTGTTTGTTTTTGCACTACCAGCAGGATGTTGTAAATTATTTTTAAAAAGTAATTATTTGTTCCTCTTTTTACTTGACAGTAATCAGCATATGAAACTCATTTTGGATCCCTGATGTGGACCGGACTGAGGAAACAGGAAATACTAATATATATGTATATACTGTATAGAAATAAATAAATGCTGAACCGGAAATTTAACACAAAACAAACAAAAAAAAAAAACATATTAACTGAGTTATTGTCATTTAATTTCTTTGGGTTGAAGCAACTAAGCTCATTTTGTCAGGTTTGATAATGCATTCATTCTCCTACTAAACTATATTTAGTTCTCTGAAGTTCTGCTTTAATTCGTCTAATGGTTCTTTTTTGTTTGTTTGTTTGTTTCTAATACTGTTTTCCTTTTGTCTGTTATGCTCTCTTATCTGTCTCCCCTTGTTTTTGTGTATTCAAGTCCTGTGACAGTTTGCAGTCACTTCTTGTTTTAATTTGGAATCAGTTTAGTGTATCTGGTTGATTTGCTTGGTTTTTTCTCTCTCCTTTGTAATCATCTGCTGCACCCTAATTAACTGTCTCATTTCCTCCTTTGTCTCAACCCCCAATCAGCCCTGTGTGTTTTTCAGTGTGTACACGCTCAGGTCCTTTCCTACCCTCCTTTCCTTTTGTTTTAGTCCCTCCCACCAAAGATGAAAATGGTAGAGATGAGGATAAGAGGAGACAAGGCAACACAGAGTTGAAAAAAAGGAGACATTCTTGTTTTGGAGCTGTCATTTAAAAGAAAGGAAGTTTGATATGTAGGGATACTATCAATTATCTTTTTCCCTCTTTGCCTCTCGTGCTGTCGTTTTACCTGGTTTGTGTGAAGGTAAGCTTTAGGTAAGTTTTGGATTTTGTAAATAATTTTTGTATTTAGTTTCTCATGTTTGCTTTTGGATCTTTTTGAACCACGCACATTCGCAGTCTTCTCGGTCCCTTTTCTTATAAACATAAAATAACATAAACATAACCGTCACATTTTAAATACTACTTTATTCAGTTTGTCCAGTTTGTTTGTCATCAGTATGATTTCTTGATGTTACAACTTTTAGCCCATGTTTTCAGTTTTTTCAAAGAAGCTCAGCAACTTTCCCCTTAACCTTTAACCTAATGATTATAAATTTTAAAAACTCTGAACACATGGTCACATCTGTCATGTTCACCTATTCTTGCTGTATTGGATTATTGGAATTTTCAATCTATTTGGTTGATTAGACAGCTTAGCTTGTGTAACACCAATTTCATGGATCAGTTTCACACACACACACACACACACACACACACACACACACCCCAAGCTGAAAGTTCATGTTCATACGCACTGATCGAGCATAACATTACGACCACCAGCCTAATATTGTGTTGGTCCCCCTTTTGATGCCAGAACAGCCCTGACCCATTGAGGCATGGCCCCCACTAGACCCCTGAAGGTGGGCTATGGTTTCTTCATCAAGAAGTTAGCAACAGATCCTTTAAGTCCTGTAACCTGTGAGGTGGGGCCTCCATGGATCAGACTTGTTTGTCCCACAGATGCTCGATTGGATTAAAGTCAACACCTCAAACACGTTGTGCTCCTCAAACCATTCCTGAAGCATTTTTGCTTTGTGGCAGGAAGCATTATCCTGCTGAAAGAGGCCACAGCCATCAGGGAATACTGTTTCCATGATAGGGTGCAGATGGTCTGTAATGATGCTTAGGTGGGTGGTACATGTCAAAGTAACATCCACATGGATGGCAGGACCCACGGACCCAGGACACTTTCTTCCATTGCTCCATGGTCCAGTTCTGATGTTCACGTGCCCATTGTTGGTGCTTCCAACAACTTAAGCCACAGTAACTCGTCTGTTGGTCACTCCTTGCAAACCTTGGCTTCCCACGACCCTGTTGCTGGTTCACCACTGTCCCTTCTTTCGACCACTTTTGATAGATACTGACCACTGCAGACCAGCAACATCCCACAAGAGGTGCAGTTTTGGAGATGCTCTGATGCAGTCATATAACCATCCCAGTTTGGCCCTTGCAAAACTCGCTCAAATCCTTATGCTTGTCCATTTTTCCTGCATCTAGCACATCAACTTTGAGGACAAAATGTTCACTTGCTCCATGATATATCCCACCCAACAACAGGTGCCATGATGAAGAGATAATCAGTGTTGTTCACTTAACCACCAAGTGGCACCAAGACTTGATGAGTGTGAAAATTCTCTGTTGTGGGTCAACTTGAAGTAATAATTTTGATTTGTCTTTGAGTGGAAGTGATCTTCCCATTGACACAATTCATAGATCTACACTCTTTACAACTTACAGTGAAGAAGGGAGAAAGTGAAGCTGTTGAATGAGGAGGATTAAAGACCTACTCTGATGAACACGCTGACCTCACACTCACACACCTGAATTTGCCTCCAGCAGTCAAAGTGCATACTTGTTTACATATTTGTGATGACATATGTGTGTATCTGCTGATGCATCATCAGGGTAAAGTACACACAGTTTCTCTGTGCACTGAGGTGTTAAGTTGATGACTCAACAGCTACTGTCAGTTCTCATCCTCTTCTACTTATTTACCTTCTTCTCTGTAGTCGTGCATCTCCACTCAGCTGCTCGCTGGCTGCACAAACACGTGTGCATGCGTGTGTGTGTGCATGTGTGTGTGTGTGTGTGTGTGTGTGTGTGTGTGTGTGTGTGTGTGTGTGTGTGTGTGTGTGTGTGTGTGTGTGTGGGCGCGCGCCCGTAATATTTTTGTGACTAAATGTGGTTAAATTTGAACTGCAAAATGTTCTGGTTTTGTGTTAAGATGAATCTAGCTATGTGTCTCTTGAACTTGCCCTTACATGTTTGTATTGACTTCATGATGGGATGCAAATAAATCACAAGTTGTTCTCTGATAAGCAATTAATCAGAACTGGACTTTGCTGTAACTGACTTTCTCCACATGTAGAAGATTTAATTGGGTCCAATCCAGTTATTTATTACACACATCTGTAACTGCTCAGACACACCTCATTGTGAGGCAGCATTAGAGTTGGTAAAATTGTTAAAAAAAAAAATAATAATAATAATTAGAAATTTGTTTGCTGCCTCATACTAAAGTACCACTAAAAAAAAATAGTGGTTGAAGGCTGTTGCATGATCGCAGTTATTACAGTCATGTGCAATAAACCCTTAAATGGTTCCTTTGAAGATGGGGAACAGGTCTGTAACCACTCACAGCCAGTTGTCATCTTCAAAGTGAGTTTGGTGCAAACAAATGGCAATGAAACAGCAATAAGTTGAAGTCTGATAGCAGACTGATAGCGGCTCAAGTTGGCAATTGCACTTTTGATCACCTTGCAACCGAGTGTTGCACACTCAAATTCTGGACAACCAGCTGGTCACCACAGCTGCTTGTTATTAATCAGTCACCGAATATGAAAAAACTCAATGCAACTATCGGGAAATTTTTCCTGATGGCCAAAAGGTTGCTGTCTTATTCTTCTCTGGTGGCACTGAGCCAATAATGGTGTAAGCAACAGCACAGAATGAGATACTGCACAAAATAAATGATACGGGGAAGAGTTTGTCCAGTTTGCTTAGAAAGGCTATGGTATTCTAACATGTTTTTCCAGGAATAATGTGTGGAAGTAAGTGCTTCAGAAAGCTAGCAGTTTTATCACACACTTTGCTGGTACTGTGCTGTTTGTGTTTGCACTCAAGGATGGTTTGACAGTCAATCACAAGATGTGTTATGGACATTTGTAGATCATAAAAGCTTGCGGAGCATCCAGTATGCACAAGTCCAACCACTCCAAATAATGGGACGGTGCCATGCGTGACAAACATTATCAAACTTCCAGGGGGTGGAGATGGGTTTAAAACAACAAATAAAAATATGTTTACATTCTGTAATTATTTGCCATGCTAACCTCTTCAAATGACATCTCAACATTGCAGAAATATGCGCGAACGGTGACCTCAACCACCAATAAATGTCCTTACAAATTCAAAGTAAGCCTTTCTAAATAAACTGCTTCTCTTAAATGCCACTGAAAGCGCACAGCGATAACCACATCCAGGAGAACACTGCTACAGATGATAGTTCCCCAAGAAGAAAGGTAAGGTCATTCCTCTCTGACTGATTTGGGTGAATCTCAGTGCAAACAAGTCCATTTGTATTGAGTGCAGCACATAAGATCAACTGTCCCACCAAAATAAAAATTTCAAATATGTGTTTATGGTTTTTGGAAGCTCCTCCAAAAAGATGTGAACTTTTGTACTTGAGGAATGTTCTGTGAATTCTGTGGTTTCATATAAAGCACTCAGAAACAGACATCACATCCAAAATCAATAGTTTCCTCTATGATGTATATGTGCTCTGTAATTAATTTATTCTGCAGAACCCCATGACTCAAACACGCTGGAATGAAATTAATTAGGCGTGGTTACTGATGTTTGCTTTCTGAAATAAAACTTCTTGAAACTCTGACTTAAACTTCACAGGAACTCCATAATGCAAAAAAAAAAAAAAAAAAAAAGTATCATTTATTATAGTTTCTAATCAGCACTACTCAGAAAATGTGTAAAGTAATGATGCAGAAGTAACAAATCATTGAAAGTGATGACTGCACATTGAGAGCAAATCATCTTTCATCAGAAAGAATAAACTCCAGGTCACCAGATGGCCTCACTGCTACAACGTCTGACCAGGAGAGCTGGGTCTGAAGTTTCTCAGAGGATGTTCCTCTGCTGTGCTGATAGTCTCTTGGGGGGAAAATGTTAAATTCATACAGAATCCACCAGAGAAATAGCCAGTAGAGAGAAAAGGAATTCTCTTCACGATCCAATACAGCAGCTACAAAAATACTGCAACTACAAAATTTACATTTGCTCCGCATTCCTGGCATTATTAACTTTTGGTGATCATAAAACAGTGCAAAAACTGATAAACAAGCTGCATTCCTGTGGAAGACTTAGTGGGAGAGCTGTCTAAGAGCTCATCAAACTTGTAAGACAATGTGGCTGTTGCCAGAAAATGTAATTTATTTAAGATCGATTCCTAAAGCAAATATGGTCATGTAGACGATTTGTGCGTGCGTGCGTAACAGTCTCAGTTGAAGCAGTGTGATGCCTGCTCTATACCTAATAAATATTAACACACACATATAAACACATTTATTTACGCATCCACTACAGAATGCAGCACTTCAAAAGAATGTGTGTAACAAAACTGCATACACACACTGACTCACATGCTCAGAGGCCAAGTCTCACACACAGGCAATGAAAAGCAGAAGTCTCAGGTCTGGATGGAGTTTGGAGGAATGAAGGACAGAGCTCGCTGGCAGCAGCAGAACTCCAGTCAATCCCCCTGGGCGCTCAGTTCAACTCTCTCTGTGACTGGCACAAAGCTTTGGTGGCACTAAGCTTTACTCCACTAACCTTCCACTTCAAAGCAATTCCCAAAACATAAATGCTTTGGTATCAGTCACACTCACGCTACCACTCCTCCAAGTGACCTTTACGAGCTGATGTTTTACTTGAAGCCTAAATTTTCTTTTTCTGTCATAAAAAAGTTATATTATTGCCATTCTACACAACTGATCCTTAATATTAAGATTACATGAAATAAATATTTTAATGCCGTTGGGAAAGTTACCCTCTAATTTAAAAACCGCCCAAACTGCTGCAGTCTCACTAAGGAAAACAGTAGCTGGCGACTGCGGCAAGAACAAAATTATTGCGACTGTGTGCGATGATCTTGCGATCTCGCTGCCTTTGAAATGGCTGCTTCGAAGGTGGGGACCAGATCTGTGACCGCTCGCAGTCAGTCGCTGTCTTCAAAACAGAAATTCAGAAATTCCTCCACAAATAGTGGCGTAGTTGCTGCAGGATGGCAAATTAACTGCAAATAAGAATAAGAATATAGTCAGAATGCAACCAGCTGAGTCGAGTCCCCCACAAGTTGCGTTGATTGGAGCAGACTGATTGCAACATGTTGGCAATTTGTCTGTCTTTGTCAATCTGTCTAGAAGTGATTGCAGTCAGTCAGACGGCAACTATTTAGAGACAGGTTGCATCACTTTGCCATCAAAACACAGAGAAATCTCTGGATGACCGGCTGGCCACCCATTGGAAATTGAATGTAAAAAAAATTCAATCCAATTACTGAGCAGCCACCACTAGTTGCAAGGAGGTTCTTGTTCTATTTTTTTACTCTTGTGTAACTGAGCAATTATGAAAAACTGAAATAGAAAAACGGATAAGTGGAAGATGGATGGATGGATATTATCTGTCCTAGAAATGTCAGCTATTTGAGGTCTCTCCACAGGATTCATGATTGATGCAGTCCAGTAGTTAACATGTTCACCTAACATGAGAGATCCTGCGCTTTAGACCAGGAGGAGGCATGGAGTGTGTCCACTAGGCATTATTTGAAGGCCTCTTCCCTTGTCAAAAATAAAAAATCTTCCCCGTTACCTACCAGTCCTACTCCATGTATACAGAAACTATGGCAACACTCTTCATATTACAATATTCTGCGAACTGATATTACAGAAGAGAAAATGGCAGGTGCTACACCACAGATAGTTTTCCATCTTGGTATGTCAGGGAGCAGGAGTGTTAATTTCTAAGTATGTTTACAACCTGTAAGTATGATCAGGATTTACCAAAATAGATCTAGGCTAAAGTGGTAGCAAAAATTAACAGTGTTTTTTAAATAGAGGTCTGGAAACTCTGGTTTGTTAAACATTACCGTTCACATTTACAGCTCCTTTAAAGTTTTTGCTGTGCGTGAATTTGTCTCCAGTTTTATTAGATTAGATTATGGCGATAACTGTGAACAAGTGGTGTCTTTGTGTTTTGGAAGAAAAAAACAAATGGGATTAGGAATTACGGCAGCATGGTGGTATATTGGTTAGCACATTACTTCACAACAACAAGGTCCTGAGTTCAAATCCACCACCTGGCTGAGACCTTTCTGTATGGAGTTTCTGTGGGTTCTCTCCATCTTCCTCCCACAGTCCAAAAACATGCATTAGGTTGGTTGGTGATTCTAAATTGGCTGTAGGTGTGATTGTGAGTGGTTGTCTGTCTCCTGCAAGAGACTGGCGACCTGTCCAATGTGTACCCTTCCTTTCATCCTATGAAAAGCTGGTATGGACCATGAAGTGGGTATTTCACTTTGCAGTAACAATTTAACCACTCACTGCCAAGAGCTGGAAACCTGTAGAAAACTGTTAGCAAGGAAGAAGAGAAAGCAGAGGTGCAAATTTGACTGAACCTGGTGAATCGACAGCGAGGTCAGAGAACTCCTCTTGACTGAGCACTGAACCTTGACCAAAAATAATAAATTATTTTTAAAAAATATCCAGAGTTTTCGGACCTTTAACATATGACTTTTAATTTATATAAGTTAAGAAATTAATGTATCTTTTTTTCTTCTCTCCATTTGAAAATAGTTATTTATTTTCACTGATACTAATGGAAAAATGCTCCCATATGGTTTCTGTTTCAGTGTGGTTTCTGTTGCAATTACTGAGCTCTGAGAAAATTATAACAAAACAAAACCTACCACTAAGATGACAAACACATTTCAGATATGTTTGGAAATTACCCCTCAGGGAATGGGATCCCACAACTAAAAGGACCAACACGGCTCATCATCGCCTTTGAGAAATGACTCTCACTCTGTCGTTCCCCCTGTTTTGGTCTCAGCCTTCACGTTAATGCAGAGATTACTCACTTTTCCAACTCTTTTAGTCTCTTGATCAAGTTTTAGCAAGCAAAGAGTTACCGTGGTTAGAGAGAGTGTCACATTAGTCATTACCACATCTGCTAGACATTTTATATCTACTTTTGTTGTTGTTGCTTTTCTGCATGTTTGCTTATTATTTATTTATTTGCTTACTGTATGTTATTGACTACTGCTGTGTTTTGTGTCTGTAATGTAAACGTGCTACTGGAATTTTGATTTCCCTGACAGAATTTTCCTAAACAAAGTTTTAATCTAGTCACCTTTGTACTTGCTGGAAGTGATACACAGACTGGAGAAGTGTAGTCGGATGGTAACAAAGAGAGGGAAGGTAGTCCATATCCAGCATGATCTGATGTGTTTTTAAAGTGTCACTTTTATTTTGACCAGTGTATATATTCCCAGCATTGGTACAGTGTTTATACATAACCAAGTCATCTGAGTAAAAATAATGACAATTTTCCCTGAAATCACATATTTAATGAATTCACGCCCAAATTCTTAATATTTGGAATCTAATCAACAATCTCTTCTCTCAGTCAAAATTTATACACAGCAAATTCTTTCCCCATTTCAATCCACATATGATGTTGTGTTTCAGTGTTTCCAGTTTGCTAAATGTTTCCAGTAAACACACATCTGGAAAACATCAGTTCTGTCAGATCAAATAAAAACATTATGGCAGGAATAAACTGAGATACCCAGTCCGGGACATTGTTCTCAAAATGTGCCACTTTATAAATCAATTGCCTCTGTATTTACACATATTTGCGGAGTGGATTCATGTTTTTAATCAATTCCAGGATGTGTCTCAAGTTGTGTCTTAAGTCTTTGAGGGAATGTTAGCGTCAGCATATTGCAAGTCAGTTTTAAGTGTGCTCATCTCATTCCATATCATTAGAGTGATATCAAATGAGTGAAAGGCTGGTTTCCCACAGATAAACTATGACTCTGGGTTAGAGCAAAGTAACAGACTTCCACTAGATAAGATGAGCCGTGGCTTCCTAACGTTTCTAATTTCATTTTTTTCCCCATCAGTCAAACTCAAGACAGTTTCCTTAACTTTTGCTTTGCAAACTAAAAAATTGAAAGCATACACAATTGTTTTTGACATGTGGTTACCAGTAGGTGCAATGGTCACAGTTATGAGTTAGTGTTAGAACATCAAGTCTATATATATATATATATATATATATATATATATATATATATATATATATATCCATCCATCCATCCATTCACTTCCGCTTATCCTGTTCAGGGTCGCGGGGGGGCTGGAGCCTATCCCAGCTGTCATAGGGCGAGAGGCAGGGTACACCCTGTACAGGTCGCCAGCCTGTTGCAGGGCCAACACAGAGAGACAAACAACCTTTCACACTCACATTCATGCTCTCATTCACACCTATGGGCAATTTAGATTAGCCAATTAACCTAACCCCAGTAAGTGCATGTCTTTGGAATGTGGGAGGAAACCGGAGTACCCGGAGGAAACCCACGCAAGCACGGGGAGAACATGCAAACTCCACACAGATATATATATATATATATATATATATATATATATATATATATATATATATATATATATATATATATATATATATATATATATATATATATATATATATATATATATATATATATATATATAAAATAAGGATGGTTTACTTCCCTTCAGGCTACCCCGGCAGGCAGCACCATCTTGGGCCACATTCTTTAAAGTACACAGTCCTGAACTGAAGCTCATTACGGAATTTGAAAGTAAACTCCAGCACCTAAAGGACACGAGATGATTACAATCTGAGACTGTCCTAAAAGGCAATTTTTTAAAACATGGTGTACAGAATCATCATGAAGTGACTTTTTTTGGAGAAGCATCTGTGGTATGCTGGACAAATTTGGCCGCTCTCTCTCTCTTTTCCTTCCACTCTTTTCCTGTATTTTGGGTGTTTCCACTAATCAACACAACCGCAAACCAGGACTTCTTCAGGAAATGCTGCATGTGGTGGCACTCTGATTGGTTCAATAAGAATAACCTTCAGATTAGTAAACATAAAATAGGAACAGCTGTCTTTTGGGTGACATTATGGCCTCAAACTAGGTCTGAAAACCAAGCAATTTGAGATGACGTCTGAAAGGTTTTCAGCTCAGTTGCACTCCAAACATGACATCGATTCTTTTACAGAAAAGTGAAAGAAGATAAGGATGGATTTAGCTGAGATAAATGAACGGATTCAATTTTCAGTATCTTAAAAAACTCAACTGATGGGATTAAAATCTTTTTACACTGACATGCAGAGTATGTGGAGGAAATAAAAGCCCTTGTTTATGAATTATGCACCATCTCAATATTAAGATCATCTGACTCCAAAGCTGTTTTTGCCAGTGAACTGTTACAGTCAGAGATGGGACCACAAATAAAATGAACAAAGCGAGATGATTTACAGAGTGACACTATGTGACTCATTTTGGGTGAATCACTGTTGTGTTGAACTCTCAAAGATGAGGTCAACAGCTACATTAATCAGACACAACCAAACAGGATTTGAATATTCGGGGGGGTAACTGTGCTATCAGGCTATAATTAGGGCATATATATATATATATATATATATATATATATATATACTCACTCATTAGCAGCAGATGGAAACAAGGATTCATAAACATGCACAATTATTGCATTTACACACATGGAAGTAAACCAGTAAATGTATTACTGCAGTAACGTTAACCTTGTTTGGGGGCAGACCAGATCAATTCTGTTCAGTTTAATTTAGGTTAATTACTACACAGTATGTTACATCAAGCTTTTTTCTTTTCTTGTTTTTTTAGCAAAGCTTGTGTTGGGGAAAAAGTACTTGTTGCAGCAGGAGATCATGTTGTGGGTACGTACTACAAATACTGTGCTCTTTTCCACTGTGACACAGATGTTCCCTCTGATGTGTGCTTAACACATATAACCTAAAATTAGCTGAGCTGTGACGTCCAAGCATTCCTCCCTGCATTTTTATAGCTTTGCGTGTGCACGCCCAATGTGTACTCAGGTTCACTATTTTAATCATTCGTGTGCTTTCGCACAAGAGTCCCTTTGAGCGCTGGACCGACGGCTCACTTGTCACATCATCAGTTTATATGCATGTTCTACAAACACTGTAACACTCTGTCTCGCAAGCTTAATGCTGCTACCAGTAATATTACCACAATATACATATAAAAAATAAAAAATTTGGCATCTTCGGATCTTTAGAATATCAACTTCAGCCCATGTACATATCTTATAGTTCCAGTACAGACTTGTTCTAAACAAAATGAACAAACAATATGTAACTGTTTTTGAGATGATGAGCTATGTAAGTGAATGCAATGTTCAAACCAATGGCTATTGTTTAAGAAGCATTTAGCTTTTTATTATTTATAACCATTCATTGGGCTTTGGACCACACAGGGGTAACTTAATTTGCATTTGCATTCTCTGATAACATTCTATGGTTGAAATTTTAATTTTAGTTCAAACATTGTTCCAATGTGTGCCCTACAAAAGATAAGGATTAAACAGTGACTGGCAGACGGAACAGGAAGTCTTCTCCTAAATATCTGTTGGCTGAATGTGATAAAACTGCTATTGCCCCCTGATTCTGAGCCAGCAGGCTAGTCGATAGATTCCCACTTGATGAGTCACTGAGACGAGGTGTTTGAAGAAGTTACCTTGCTCTCTGGTACAGCTGGACCAACACATTACTGGTAAAAATGTCTTTGAGTCTGTGGGAATCTTTTCAATCAGCTAAATGTGAACACATTTTTGTAAATTAATCAAAATGCATTTGAGCTTAAACACAGTTTCATGAAGGTTTTATGATTTGGATTAAAGGTAAAATAGGTCAACCTTGCAAACCTTTGAGAATCCATAATCGCTGAAGGCCATTTTACACTGAACTTTGACATGTGAGAGACACCTTTAAGGATGTATTCTCATAGTCTTGGCTGGTCCAGTCGCAATCAAACTCAGCATTTATGTGCAGAATTTTTGTGCACATTCCCATACACAGAAATGGCACAGAAATATAGCGAGAGTGGCAGCTAATGATGCTGACTTTTTCCACCTGAGCCTTGCTGGATGATGACCAGCTGATGACATTCCCCTTGTATGTATGTTTGCCATTGTTTCAGCCAGAACTCTCAGCCTCCACAGCCAAAGATAGACTGCAGGGTAAAATATCCTCCCATGCCCTCGTTCATGTCCCAGTTACATAAACCTCGTGCCCTCCAAGAAACCCTTCCGTAGCTGGCTGCGCAGGGATCGCACTGAGGCGAACATCTTGCTGTTACGCAACCAGGCAGCTTGGCAGGAGCAACTAAGAGAAGCCCTTGGCCAAGCTGAAACATATCAAGATACTACGCCTTCCTTTACTATATGAAAGCTGAAGGCCAAGGCTCAGTGGCTGAAGCTAGCCTCAGGGCTGAGGACTAAGCTGTGCATTTAAACTTTTGACAATCTCACAACTTTTCCTGCCGCTCACCAACAAAGACCATGCCCATGTCATTGTATCTTGTTATCAGATTCAACTTTTATGCATTTATGAGATGTGTCTCGTATGCAATGAAGCACTTAAGATCAAGAAGTTTGTGTGGATGAGCCAACAGTAAGCTTCTATGGACAGGACAACCAGGCAATGATCTGGAGGCCTAGTTATATTAACAGCTTTTCAATAAAGTGCTGCATCTTATTAAAAGTTTATTTAAACTGACCTCTACCTGAACCAAATACAATACACAATCCTCATACTGTTTGTATTTGGTGGTTTACATGTTATTGAGGAGCTCTTGTATAGAAAAAATGTTGCGTATTTTCAGGAATTCCTGACAGACATCTAGGATCCTGAATGAAATAAGAATCGGATATTTCAGGTTCTGATTGCACTGCAGTGATTCCTGCCAGCAACCTTTGGTACGTAACTAAAATGAAAGATCATAAAAGGTGATATCTGATTACTTTTACTGATAAAATCACTGCTTTGGAGCTTGGTTTCACAACATAGACTGTCAGGCATCAATTTTAGCTGCAGTCTTTTGTTTCTAATATGTTAAAGACAATTCTGACTGTAGGACCACCAGGACTGAGCACATTAAAAACATATCCATTTGCAATACTGTAAGACACAGAGGATAAAGGCATCCACAAAATGGCAAGTATTACATGGTGCTCATGTAATAATAATATTATAATGTTGTTATAAAATGCTTGTCAAAAGCAAACAAAGGGCATTCTTTGAGTTTTTCTGTGAGACCTGTGCAGGAGAACTAAAGGCTGTTATTGTGTTATGGATCTGAAGGATGCAACATTTCTCATGTGTTTTCAAAAGAGAGGTAGTATCTCAATCCAATAGAGCACCTTTGGGATGTGCTCTATTGGGAGATTGGCATCAAAAATCTGCATCAGCTGTGTGATGCTATCATGTCAATATGCACCAGAATCTCTGAGGCATGTTTCCAGCACTGTGTTGAATCTGTGCCATGAAGAATTAAAGAAGTTCTGAAAAGTAATGGGTTTCCAACCTGGTACCAGCAAGGTGTAAATGATAAAGTGTCTGGTGAGTGTATATGTTGCATGTTTCACTGTTCTTAATGAAATGCACTTATGGCTACACTTTTTAAAGGGCCTCGTGATGGGCCTTTGGCTCTCTGATACGGTTAATTGGAACACTGAAATATTTTTGCTTTTCCACCTTTGACCATTCAAAATTTCAAAAAACATCAGAAACAAACTGAAGGTGAAAAAGAGGAACTGAAAGATTTAGAGAGACAGGCTAAGTTAGCAGTCCTTGTTGGCTTTAAAATGAGATAGTGGATGTGATGATGATGATGATGATGATCATGATGATGATATTTTATTGATCCCACAATGGGCTACTGTGGGGCTGACTCAAACTCCCTCCTCAGCTAACAGTTCTGATTAGCTGTAGAGTTCCTCAGCGGCTAGGTCAGGGAGATCAGTCCAGCACAGGTCAGAAGAAGACGGAACAGCGGGGGTGTAAAGCATCTATTTACAAACATCCCGGAGACAATTTGATAAGCAGCAGTCCAAGGCCGCCAGGGAGCCAAATTCCTGATTCTACGACTTGTTTTGGGTACAGACTGTACTGATTAATTTGTTGACAGCCTTCAGTCTTTCTAGCACCTCTCTGTGGCGAAAAAATCCAATTTATCTGAATCTTCTTGGTTCGTTCCTTCGCCGTGCAGAAACAGATACATACATCTCCAAGATCTTACCCCTCTGAATCAGCTCCAGATATACAGAGTCTGAGTTTGAGTCTGTACCTTCCTGCAGTCCCGTCATAAGCAGCCTTACTAAGGCCAGACAGCTGCCTAGACTTCCTTAATTGCAAAGACAAGCCAGGTATCTCCAGGTCCAATTCGGAGAAATCCCAGTGTCAATAAGCCAGATGTGTGTGTCCTCCAATGACAATACGGCCAGGCACGTCATCTTCCACACCACACAGGAAATGTGTGTGGTGTGGAAGATGACACCACACAGGAAATGTGGCGTTTATTTCACATATCCTACGTGGAAAAGCACGTATAAAGGTGGTAGAAACCTCAAACACCACTTGGCTTAGTTCAACAACTGTAATCAGCTAAAAATTATGCCTGATGACTCCGCAGAGCAAAGGTCTTGAAGAACCCAGTCAACAAATGACATAAAATGGGTGCCATTTACTGAGCTATAGCAGATGTTTTAAGCCATAAACCACATCATGTCAGAGGTTTAGCACAGCAGAAGTTTTTGATGTGTTTCTGATGCTTGATTTCCCCGTCAGCCTTCACTGGAGGATGATAAGAATAAAGTTCAGCCATGTTTTCATGTTCCCTGCCATTCAGTGTGTACTGGTTTAAAGATTTTTAATGCCAGGATCCTCATCTTTGCCTGACAGGTCCCTGCTGTTAGCAGATGCTGTCCCAAGAAAACTTTAATCTTCCAGAAAAAGCTGGAGTACCTAGCTTTTTTTTTTAATCCAATATAGGGAACTGGCAGAAATGTGTGAATACAAAGTACCCTTGCTACACACATTAATTTTTTTTCTAATAATCATAGCAATAGATGGACATTTTCATTTATGATCACCTGGAATCCACAATCCTGCTATTTTGGTAAATGGACTAGCTCTTATATAGCGCTTTTCTACTCAGTCAGAGCAGTCAAAGCGCTAACACAACACATTTTGATCTGAAAATCCATTTGTAACTATTTATTTTAGAAACCGATGACCAGAAACAAATGGTTGTTTTTCTGTTCCAGTCGCTTGGCCCCATTTGGCTTTCTTCCAAGTGACAGTTCACCAAAACAAAAAAACAACTGTATTTTACTACAATTTACCATTTGTCTGTCTGTAAAATATTTGCTGCCTTAATTTTTTTTTTTTATTCTTTCTTCACCTTGTCTGTATTTGACTGACGACATCCTCCCTGCTGCTGGAAGTGAAATTACATTTTCTATTGGTATAAAATAATATGCACACTACCATATCTAATGGTAGGTGAGGAAATTAGCCTATGATGGTCACATGTTGAATGTGTTTAGCAGTGTTCTGCTTCAGTAAGCGTGAACAGAGGCACAATTAAATTGTCTTAGTTCTCAGAAACTGTATTACATTCTCTGAATTAACAATCCTGAAGTTTGGTGTGTAGCTGTTTTATGTCCTGGAGAAGAAAATGCGGACACACAAAGACAAACAGATGATGCATCTCTGCTGTGTTGCTGCTGACTGATTATCCAGAACCAAAGCTTGAAACATACTGTACCCATACAATGAAACAAATGACCTGGAAGGTGTTGGAGTCATCATCAGAGGTGTGGAAGCTACCCAGCAGACTTTAGGTACATATAAACACTTTATTGTACAGTTTTAGGAGTGAATAGAAAGTGTTAATTGTGTGTATGCCATTTTTATCTGTGGGATTTCAGCTGATGGTTGTTATACAGTTATACTTTGAGGCCGGGGATTTTCTGTATTTTTTGTATTGATAACAAAGAACATGAAAATGCCAAAAGATATTGTCTATGTTTCCATGTCCTGGTGCTTATTCATTTGTCCCATTGAGCCCCATTGCTGTTCAGTGAGTGTTTTGATAGGATTTGTTGACAACCAGCAGACCTATAACCTCAGGATAGAGGAAGCCAACTGTGTCACTGTGTAAGAGTGAAGTGGGTCCCATTTTCAATGTGTGTACTTTTTAGAAACAGCAAAAAATTGTCAACAGACTGAAATGTTGATTGATATGATGATGCAAATCTGACCAGGTTGGGGCTATATTGTGTTTCATTGCTTAATAAAATGAGTTTTTCACAGAACCAAAGTATTGTGATTTGAATTTACTTACCTACACCTTGTGGAACTTGTTGTAATATTTAGATTTCGTTGACAGTGGTTGTCACACTCATTTAAGTTTGTCAAGTTGACACCATACTAAATAGTAAAATACATCCAACAAATAACTGCGTTTCGTGGAAATTGTTGTCATAAGAGGTTTAACTAAATCCAAATAATTATTTTTTTGAGTGTACTGTAGCATTTAGAGCCAGATGACATCCAAAACTGACAGGCAAAGATGAGTTTTTGAAATTAGACTGAACTCCTTAAAGTCATGATAATCACATATTAAGCATTAAGCTCACTAAACAGTAGAAATTAAAGATATAACAGTGGATGCTTTTAAACGTGGTACCTTTTTTAATGATTTTTTTAATTTCATTTTTTGATTATTATTTTTATGGGTAAGATGTTACAACCCTGATTCACTTGGTGAAAGATTTACGCTTCACCTAATCACCTAATCTGTCTCCTAAAAATCACCTTTAATTCAAATCAATTTTATAAAATATGTTTAAAATATTTATAAATAGTTTATAAAATGGTTGTAAAATATTTATAAAACTGATTTGAATTAAATAGTAACAATCATAAGATCCCCTATGAGCAAGCACTTGGCCACAGTGGAAAGGAAAAACTTCCTTTCAAAAGGAAGAAACCTCCAAAAGAACCAGGTTCAGGGAGGGGCAGTCATCTGCCGTGACCATTTGGGGGTGTCGAACTGTGATTCTGTATGAGACTGAGTTGAAGCAATTTAAGTGAATAATTTAAGCAGCCAATGTAGCTTCCTTTTCTTGTTGGATTTTTCCTCTGGACATTCTAGTTCAGCTACACTGGCCTCTTCCTCTTCCTGTTCAGTTTCCAGACTCGCCTGCAGTGTTTCACTCTGGGCCTCAAGGCCTTCCAATTTGCTAATGCTGGCCTCTTTTTCTAGAATTGGTTGCAGGGTCTCCTGCAGAGACAGCAACGTCTGCTGCAGTAGGTTCTTCTCTGCTTCTGTTTCCTGCAGTTGGCTTGTGATGTTAATAGAATGGCTGAAAAAGAAAAGACAAGTTGCTAAATCTGGTGACACAGTTGCTAAATTGGCAACACTGTCACCTATAAGACGTGCCTTGCTAAGTTAGCTAGCATTAGCTGTTAAAACTAAAGAAAAAAGAGGACAAAAGACATTGATAACCTAATTTCCAAACTCAATGTTTCAAAACACAAACCAATATGTAACATCATAGTGGTTTTGTTCGTTTTTTATATAAAGACTATGTCAATTAGCCATGGTGCAACACTGTTGCTAGTAGAGTTGGTGTGCCTTGTGCCAGTGCCTAATGCAGCATCTACCCAGCCTCAAGCTGCAGAGGTCTGGTAAGATTTTTTTCCTACAGCTTTGTTGTTTTTAAGCTGATGGCTTTTAGACACAACCTGATTTAAGATATTGTTTACAGTAAGTCGTATTTGCTGATCACTCAGCTGGAGACACTAAATGTTTCTCAAAAGTGAAACTGATTGTTTTCAGCTTTTCACAAAGTCCTCATTCAACCATTTGATCTAAATTTTCTCAGTGTTTTACTGTAATTACTGCTAACAACACTAAATGGTATTTTGGTCAAGATTTTCAAGATTTAGAAACTTTCATTGCCTTTTCATTGATGGCTTGAGAAAAGCTTTCAGAGCTGAGGACTTTTTTATGCTTCTCACAGCACCGTGTATGAGAATTCTGATCCACAAAGCCCCGTGACTCCCTTTCCACCGTGAGGTTAACATCCTGGGCTCTCGGGATGTTAAATAAGGACAGGAAGTCAGGAAATTTTGGAGGTGTTTAGGGTCAGGAACACTTCTGTCCCAAAACAAGTTCACCTGATATCTTTGATCTCTCTCCACAACAGATGTTCAGACATCTCTGACACGCTCGGATGACTCTTGTATAACCATTAATTAATTACTTAATATAAATTTTGCAACAGTTCACCTTTGCCTTGTGGAGCTGTGATAAACCAAGGAAATCTGAAGGGGGGCAGGAATTTGTTTTTTATAAAACTTTATAAAGCCTCTATGTACATTTTTTCACTTATTTCTAATATTTTAGGCCATTATAATTTAAAATTAAAACTATTAGAGTTCAGATGACCCACACATAATTGTGCTGCACTGTTGAGTAAGAGCCTGTGAACATTTTGCAGCAGATTAAACTCTATATTATTATTCACCTCCTATATTTAGTTTCCCTGTTTTCTCTTTGTCGATTCAGCTTGTAAAAAAAAAAAAAAATGTTCTCAGTTTCCAACGTATACATGACCTGATAGTTTCCCCCCGAGACAGAATTTCTGCTGTTTTTCACTTTTGTCTTCACAGCTTGGGAAGCTGCGGCATGTCAGACCTACTCAAGTCATGCAGATTTTTAATATTAGAAATCCACATATACATAAATAGCGGCATAAAGCGTGGAGTTGGTCCTTGTAGGGTGCAGCAGTGACAAAAACTTTAAGGGGAACGCGTTACAAATGGCGCTGAAAAACAAATGTAGAGGAAAGCAGTTCAAAACCATGAAAATGTTTCAATGTGCTGCACGAAAAGCGCTTAAAGTATGTTGTAAGTATACTGCATTTTTTATTAAACATTATATGATAAATAACAATACAATCAGTCTTCTTTAATGCTGCTTGTTGTCATTTCTGTAAAGGTTAAGGTTTGGTTTAGGCCATGGAGTGGTCAGGTAGGTCCTCCAGGGAATTAATGTAAGTCAATGCAATGTCCTCTGTGTGACTGTGTGATGAATGCGTGCTGACAACATCAGCAACCCCGCAGTGTGTGTGTGGGCCTTTCATGTGTGCTGAAAACACACAAGTACTGTACACGCAGATTCGCAGACAGACAGAAGTTGCTGCAGGGTGAGCGTGGCAACACAAAGCATGACGTCTTCATTAAAGGCATTTCACAGGTGTCAGCGAGCATCGGTTCATCTGCCATCATCCGTCTGCATTTTTGTGTGGTGTTCTCTCTATTCCCCTGCATGAGGTGTGTTGCATTACTGCATGCATGAGAGGAGGTGTGACTGTGTGCTGTAGCTCATTAAAGGAGATATGCGGTTACACTTTGCTCTTGAAAAAGGCGGTTTAAAATACATAATGAATATCTGGTTTGCGAGAGATATAAAGTTCAACTATTTAAAATTTTTGGGGGGGTTTTTTGATAAGTAACTGCAATTATTAATATTTAACTTAAAAAATAATAATACTTAGTTTCCAGTGGTTTTGTATGCACATAAAGTCACAGACACGATCTTATCTGGTTGTGCTCACTCCTAATTTTTATTTTTATTTTTTTGCATGAGTTTATCTCATTCAACACTGCCTCGTACCAAACATCCTGACAGACACATACACCCTAATTCCTTGTGCTGTCCTGAAACTTCATCCCCTCATTTACTTCCCACCTTTAGTCTTTTACTCTTTCAGAAACATGTCTTTATGCACCTCTGCAAAGCTTTTACTGTTGCTGGCAGTGTAATAACAGAGTAGACGAGTGATTACACACATCTGTCTTTAAGCAGCCTCACGTGCTACGTCTTACTGTAATCCCCCCCCCCCAAAAAAAGGCTCAGATGTGACACAGAGACTGGCGGGTAGGGAAAAAGGTGTCTCGTCATCTCACTGACACATTTAATAACAGGGATATATTTCACAGTTTCACCTAAACGTTTTGGTGCACCGTGAGGCTAGATTTTCATGTGTTAACCTTAATCCTGCAGGTAATTATACACACACATTTCACTGTTTAACCTAAATACTGCATCTAATTACAGGGATACCTTTCATAATTCCCTTTAACAAGCAGAATATCCTCTCAGCAGTCCTCAAATCGTCTCTTTCAGCCAACATGTTACAACTGTTGTGAGAGAGAGAAAATACCACAACAGGTTTAAAAACACAGTGTACTCCTATGACCTGAACAGACTGGCCAGCTAGCGGTTAGTACTGTTGCCTCCCTGCAAGAAGGAAGTTTGCATCTTCTTCTCGTGCTGTGGGCGACAGTGTCTTGCTGTTTAGATAAGGATTACAGCAGCAGAAATTTGATCTTTAACAAATCTAAGTATTTCTGTAATGCATTAAATATTCATGATTAACCAACTAGTGTCAAACCAAACAGCAACAACGTTACACTCCTAAACTTTGTCAGCTCACTTTTAATTTCATGAATTTTGTCATTCACCACCAAGATTATTTGATAAAATAGAAATCAAAGTCAGGTGTGATTCCGAATTACTCCTTTTTAGCATTAGTGCAGTATCTTAATGTTTATCTTTTTGTATCACATGGGTGAGGGGCACAGCTACCTTCATACAGCTTGAATTTACTCACTCCATCATCAGGATGTGGGCTTTAAGTGCTCCTGAGGAAGCTCGCTGGGCATGAGGACACCGAAGGATTGCTACTTCTGTTAAAGATTTTTCATTTCCTAAACTGGTGTGGCTCTGTACACAGAAAACAAACGCATTGTTATACATCTAAATGTTTATGGCATCTTTTTGACTCACACTTTCACAAGTAAATGTTTAGAAATCTGCTGTGTCAGCTTCGTGGTATAATTAGAGGTATAACTGCATGAAACTTTGCAGCCAGTAGCGGCTCAGTGCTCTCTGACAGATGGGCTTTAATGTGTCTGCCGCTCAGCTGTTTTTGACGGTCATATGCAACACACTCCTCTCATGTGCTGGCACTTAGAAATATCAAGCCACAGCAAAGCAGCTTTGGCAGTGTCTATGCATGATCAATGTTTTAGGCCCATACCCATGTCTTCAGGACAATCAGAACAAGTAAAGGGTTAATTTCTTTAAAATAGGGTGAATTTGTTCATAAGTATTGTAAAAAAAAAAAAAAAATTGTTAAAAAGCTAATTACAAAACTGAATGTTGCAGAAGGTTAAATCCAGTAAAGCGCAGGTGAATCCATGTTGTCTCCAAATGGTACCAAGCATTAGTATTTTAAGCTATGATGTCTTGTTCCTCCTTAGTTGCAGCTGGACTATGCAGGTAAAATTTTCCAAGATACACTAAAAGTGTTTACATTCTGAAGCCGCGTCTGGCTGCTGGACAGTCAAGCTGACAAACAGTTCCCACAATGCTTGGTTGATAATCCAGCTTGACAACTTTTCATGGCTTTTATCGAAGCCACTGGGCCATAAGTAGTCATCAAATGATAGACTTTCCTCATTAAGATCATTAAGTCGACCGTGGCCCAACATGCAGAAATGCCACAATTTCAGTCAGAACCACTGAGGAACGTCGATCATGTCATCACAGAGTAATGTTCTTCTAGGGAACCTTGGCTGCTGGCATTCATATGGATGTTACTTTGATACATACCTGCCACCTAAGCATTACAGATGGAGCATTCCCACACTCCCAACAGCACTGGTCTCTGAGTCCAAGTCCCATTATTGATGTATCAGAGCAAAATAATACTCCCACAACTTAATGAGTGGGAACTGTTGCCAGAGGGAGGGGGGATCTCCACAATTTCAAACAGATGGTTTTAATATTGAGGCAGATCAGCGGAGCATGTGGAGTCTATAAGCAGCTCTTCCACTATCTTTATACACTGTTAACTAGCTCATTGCAGAAATTGCAATCTTTTGCTTATTGGTCACAGAATAATCAAAATCATTCAAGTTTCTATCCAGAGAGGAAAGAAGTGAAAGTGAAGCTGTCGCATATCCTTTTCCAGGGGCTGAGACAGAGAGTGAGGGGGGATTGTAAAAGAGGAAGATTGAACAGTTGGTTTATTTATTTTTGGACAAGGCAGAAAATGGCAGCCCTTCCTGGGGCATTCAGCACCTGTGTGATTTTCTTGGCCATGCTGGTGTCCATTGGTGAGCGATGATTTTGGTTAACTGTAAGGAATTGCAAAAAGTAGCCAACCACAGATGATTAGTCATGGAGAGAAATGTTAACTAGACACAGTATAATTCATCTTGATGTGGAGTCTTATTCATCATCTGTCAAATTCTTGTTTGCTCTATTTTCACTGCCAGAAGCACATCGGACATGAGAACGACCCTCCCACTGATGGCAACATGTGTTGGTTGTCTGTAGTCTCTCATAATTCTTCCTTCTATTTAAGTTAATTTAAGGAGTACATCTTTTTACTGCTGTGTTGACTACAGACAGGAGCCACAAACACATTCTGTCAGTGGAAACAGCAAATGGCTCATCTAGATACGTTATATATATGTAGCTGGGTGGAAAATGGGTGGGAAGATGTTTTCCATTTCTGCTAGTGGGCAATGATATTTTCCTGGGAGTCTTCTTTGGTTTGTGTAGGCAGTAGCTGAAGGGGGAGGAAAACTACAAATACCTCCACAGGAAACAGTTTCCTGTGGAGGAAACTTCTGCTCCATCAGACAAAGCAGAAGGCCACACTCAAGGCTTTTGGAACAAGCCGGTGATTTTTAGGTAAAATGTCACATGCCGTGGAATCTGCTTATATGTAGGTCAGATGTATTTGTATATGTTTTACATGGATGTGTTAATTCTTTTGAAAGTGCAGTGCTTAAGTGTTTGTGCAATACCTACAGGCTTGTTGGTGTGGTTGAAGGCTGAATGACCTTGCAGCCTTGAAGGGATGAGGGCCATGTGCCTTCCTTGCCCTTCATGAGATTTCCCATGTTTTATATTGGGTTATTTCATGTTTTCTTTCTGACCTTGAGTGAAGGTAATCTCTCTTCTTTCTTTTTGTTCATTAATGAACTGCTGGACTATCTCACTTGTGCATTTGAGGGTGAGGTCCAAAGCAATGCACTAGAACTTAGTATTGTGCGTATTTCACTGTTTAATATGTATAACTGTGTGGATTTTCTTGTAGCTGATGCTTTTTTGTTCTCTTGTTGAAACAGGAAACTAAACCACTGTAGTTGTTGGTGCACTCAATTAGAGATTGGTTTACTCTTTAAGGTTTTTAAAGTCCATTTTTAAAGATTTCAGTTTGTTCAGAATATCCATCCATCCATCCATCCATTTTCTTCTGCTTATCCTGTTCAGGGTCGCGGGGGGTGGGGGGGTGCAGGGGCTGTAGCCTATCCCAGCTGACATAGGGCGAGAGGCAGAGTACACCCTGTACAGGTTGCCAGCCTGTCGCAGGGCCAACACAGAGAGACAGACAACCATTCACACTCACATTCACACCTATGGGCAATTTAGAGTGACCAAATAAATAAAGGCCCTATATATATATATATATATATATATATATATATATATATATATATATATATATATATATATATATATATATATGAGGGAATATGACAAATTCGCTCTACAGACAATTTAATGTGTAGATTTCAGTCAGTCACACAAAAAGAGGCACATTTAAGTGCACTAATCACTGAAGTCTGGACACCAGTGGTGGATGATGAACTCTCCTTTTTAATATTTTTTTCTACAGTTCACAGCAATCCATCGTCTTTAAAATGAAATGGAGGCCAGGAAGACCTGCCAAGAGAAATGCTTTTTCTTTATTTTTAAGAAAAACTGTTTTCTCTGCCAACCGACCATGTGAGAGAGCCAGGCACTGTGGATTTTATGTTGAGAGCAACTATTTTATTAAGTAGTTCTGTTTTTATTAATCAAATCAGGGAAAATATTACTTGATGGCAATTGCCAGAAAAGGGAGCTAATTCATTGCATCTGGCTAAATATAAAAACAATATGCAATATCAAATATATAGAGACCATATTTTGTTATTCAAAAACTACTAAAAGATGCACCCAACCATCAGCTGACAGTCCCATGGCTTACATAAGAATGATGTAACTTTGTGTGATAGAGCGTTAAATAACATTTATAAAAGGTCTCCTCGATGTTGACAGCAAACACAGGCCGTCACTGTGTTTATCAAACACGTGGCTTCCCCTCCAAAGGAAGTCTGTTATTTGGGGTATCTGTATGTTACCTAACTGCAGGCGGTTTTGACACTTCTGCAGGACACTTCCAAGAAATGCTTTCAGTTAACTCAATAATGTCTTTTCTTCAAAAAAAAAAAAAGATGCTGCTGTGCTTGCAAACAGCAGAATGTACAATATAATATCAAAGTTAAAGAAAAGACTTCCAATAAAACACGAGCTGTCTGTAAAAATATTAGTCAGCTGACTCAAGAATCACTGTTGTGTATTCAGTGACTCGGGCTGTTACTTGCTCGATGGCCATTTAGTGTGGCTTGTTTCCGTGGTGACAGAGTTTTTGGTCGCTCGTTGTGACTTCTGAAAATCATCCGTGAGTATTGTGGGGCAAAGATCATGCTATTCCCTACGTGTTCTACTGTAAATAGGTCAGATCAGTCTAAAACGCTTTCAACAAGGAGGCGCCTTCACCATGATTTATCTGGTTTGGTGATTGGCCCGTGCATTTCCCCGAGCCCTGATTTCCTGTCAGGAGCATGACAGAGATAGGTAGGCCTCATCAGTCATCAGAAGCTGCTGCTGGCATATGCAGTCATTCACTCTAGCCCAGTTATAATAGTCAGAGGGTGAGTTTGCTGTCTGGTCTTCAAGAGCGCAGGCTGAAATACTGCAATACTGTTCTCTGCGCAACATGAAGAAAAAGCATATTAAATACCTGAATTAAGTTTCACTGTTATCCTCTTCTTGGTTGTCTACATATGAAATGTTGTGTTATTCTCGCATTCCTGTTCTGTTTGGATCACTCCCTTGAAGCCACATTCAAAGTATGCTTGCAGCTGCACTATGCACTTGTTATTTGCACTATACCACCACTGTGTCAAAAGAAAAATCAACAAAAACTTCATACTAAATGTCATTTTGCCAGGGAGAAAAAAACAAAACAAAACAAAACACATGGAGCCAAACCTGGTCAGTGGGGCAGGAGGTCAGTGTTGATGTGGGCAAACAATTTCCATCTTGTGTGCACACTGGCAAACACCAGTTCGTTGTTTCCACCGAAGCTTCTGCCTCAAGTGTCTCAGGGCAAAAGTGACAGTCTGAAATAACAGTCTGACCCTGGAGGAAAACTGCATGAACCACAGAGACTTTAACTCTGTCCATACTGTCCCCTCGCAGCAGGGCAGAGGCTGTTCTGCCCACTGTGGTACTTCAGTCTGTATCAAGGTATCTGACCAACAAAATCTTACCTTGACTGCCCCGGTACCATATGTTGACTGAATTCCAATCTCAGTCTTGCTCAATAAGCCAAAGTTATCCAAGCTTAATTTATAAAAATAGCATTTTAAAGATATCAAATGTGTCAGGCTTAATTTAGGGAGATGTTCAGTCTAAAGGAACACAGAGAATCTGTCAGAGCACAAAAGGGTTAATAGCCTATTGATCAAGTTCAAAACTGATATTATTTGTGAGTTTTTCTGTTTGCTTGTTTTTTTAATCAATTAAAACTCATCTGTTGAACCTGTTGCTTTTTTCTTTCTATTATTTAAAGCCTTTTGAATTACCATATATAAAAAGTGCTATAGAAATAAAATTGCCTTTCTATGCTTTCTGCTATGCTCAGATGAACTTCAACGAATTTGGAAACCGTGAGTAACAGAACATGCTGGGAATAAATGCAGCATTGTTAGACACAGTTTGAAAAGTCACGCACAAGAGCAGCAGGTTAGTGGTTGATTTTTATGGAGAGGGTCTTTTTATTTTAAAAAAAGATGGCAATGGAGGTTTGTGAATATAAAAAGAGACAAGAAGGGCAGAAACAGGAGAGATAAATGTCAAAGTGATGGCAAAGAGGGGGGGTCAGAAGGAAGAAAAATGCAGAAACTAGGTTCGGAGTAAAGGACGCGAAAAAGAGACCTGAAAAAGAGGCCAAGTTCTGTCTTGAGCAACACCTGATTTGATCTCAGTTCCAGCCTGCACCAGTCATCTCCAGTTAGGGATCATCCGTCTGGACGAGGCACTCAGAAAGGCCTGGAAGCAATCGTTCTCGGTCTAGTGATCTGTCCACCCGCTGCTCCCCATCTTCTACCCCCTGAAGTCTGGGCAGCGGTACCAACCAGTCTTCAGGGTTGAGTCATCCAGGTCTTCATCCATGCAGCATTAACATCACAAGGCTGTACTGTAGCTCTGTCACAGTGCCGTGAGTCAGCAGAGTCCCTGTTCAAATTGATTGATACTGTATCTTTCTGTTAACAGCACAGTTAAGCATTAAACACAAAAGGTTCAGCTCAGGAATGTTCATTGTGTTCTTCTTAATCAGCTATGTGGTAATCCTAAGCTATCAACAGTCGGACCCAGTTCTCAATGTTTGCTGTTAGCAAAGCTTAAAGCCAAAGTCAACTCCTTTTGTGTGTAAAATTCCTCAAAGAGCAGCGCCTACTCGTTACAATGGCGCAATTTCTGTGCACACATAACAAAGATTCTTCTAACAGTGGAGGGTGGAAGAAGAAGTCACGTATCATTTCATTTTTATTCTGAAAGGCATGTGAAGTATGCTGGACGTGCACGGGTTAATTATAGCTTCGGGTTTCATTGTCATCTTCAGTTTGAAATAGGGGATTACAGGATAGTCTCGCTGAAGAATGTGTTCGCACAGGCACCGAGTGGGGCAAAGGTGTTCATATGACACGAGTTCTGTTAGTTCAGTTTGGCAGCCCACTCACCCCCCCCCCCCCGACCTGGATATTAGCGGGACGGTACTGAAATGTGACATTATATCACATGTGCAAGATTCTCAAGTGGTCCCTCATTCCACACAGTAAAGCAGAGTTTGGGCCACACCAGGAAACACACACACACTTTGCTCAAATATTTACAGTCTGATTCAAACAGCCTTAACAAAGTGTTGGCAGATCATACGATAGCATCCACGTGGTGTTTTTTTGAAGGCTTTTCTTTTTCCTCTGATAGCTGTTGCCTTTGTAAACATACTAAGCCATTCCAGTGATCTTGCACTGCTAGTTTGACAGGAATGAGCCTACAGAGCTTTAACACGCATTAATACCTTAAGCTCATTAAATCTTTTTTTCTAAAAACGTTTTCTTGGCCTATGTGTAAGATGATATCTGCAACATATCACATTTTGACACAGGCTTAGTAACTACAGAGAGGCGGGCCAAGACAAACACAGTGACTCTATTTCTAGATCATGTGCATGTGCGGACACTGATGTCATCCTTACTGTGTTTTTCTCTAACGCTCTGCTTCGCCCATAAACTCAACTTTCAGGGTTCAGTCACTTTAAATCAACCTCTGCTCTTTGTTAAATTGTGGATGTCTCCAACAGCACCTGTTGCCGTAGTAACGGATTGTTTTACAGGATGATGCTGGTGAAACGATCCGGCAGGCATTCGCGTTGTTGTGCACAGATAGAATGAGTTCCATGTGTGGACGGCCGTGGTGGGGCTGGAGCTGGGGACAAGTCATTTTTGTCAGTATAAACAGGGAGGGTGTGGCCTCGATGTGCCTGGCTTATGTTTATCCTCAGACTAATAGACAGTGAAGGATCTGGAAGACAATTAAGGAGAATGCATAACGAATTAACTAATGTAAGAATTCGTGCTGATTCTGCACGCTGGATAACATTAATCCAGAAATGACATAACGCTGATATGATCACTGTCTGATCACTTGTGTCTGCAAAAAAGAACGAAAGTAACCACTGCCTCTAAAAGGTATCTAATACTCACCCACTGCAGGCTTGTGTCTGCGAAAGGTGCAAGGTGTCTGCAGAGGTGTCTGTTTTATAGCAGCTGCACTCAGCTGGATTGACAACAATGTGTTTGAATGGTGACCTAAATTCACAGCATGGAAAATATGAGCACATTAAAAATATTAGCACATTTGGAACACACTTTGGAGCACGCAGACAGGCAGCGGGGAGCCTGATAATGTAGCAGAACTTACTTGACAGGTTTTAATGGAGACCTGCTTTCACATGTTTTTGATGCTTAAAAGTATAAAATTTCAGCACAGTCGCGGGTTTTCCCAGATCCACTTCTTTTGATGCAGAGAGAACCAAGAGCATTTTATCTGATTACCCCATTAAGTATCCTGGTGTTGATCTTTTCATCATACTGACATTCATCCCTCTGAGTCATATTTACAATATGCTTGGCTCTGTGTATGTGCATGCCCATGTGTATTAATGCTTGCATTAGTGTCACACAGCAAAGCATCGCGCCTTCCCTCCTCTGTGCCTCAGCACTAATGTAGCTGATGTCAATGTAGAAAAAAAGTGTGGAGCCTGCAGCTGGCAGGCAATAAGATGCACGCTGAATTTAACACGAGGGGACGTCTAGTGGCATCATATTAGCCGTGTTAGCTATTACACCCGTGTCAGTGGGTGATGTAGACTCATTTATGGGAACATATGAATCATGGCAGGCATGGAAGAGACAAATAACTGTGAGCTGAGAAAAATAAAATGCAAAGTAAGCTGGGGTGAAAAAAATTTATTATGGTTTGACGTGTGTGTGTCCATGTATGTAACCTTTTCCCATGTGTTCAATAAAGTAGGTTTCAAGGAAAACAATGTTTTAACATAACTTGGGTTTCAGCCATCTCTTCCATCAGTTCTGATTATTGTCCTGATGAATGTGGCACTAAATATGCACCACATTTTACAAATAATCTTCCTGGTTCAGATTTTGCCAAGAGTATTTTCAGTAGTTGTGTAATCATACTAGGCAGTTTGAGATTACTGGCAACATTTCTGCTTATGCTTACCCTGAGTTTTAGATCATTTGATTAAAAAAATGACAGCTTCTGTCTGATCACCGTGGTGACTTCATCTGACGGATAAACTTTAAGCAATCTTGACATATTACCGGAGAAAACCCAAGAAGGTAAATGTGTTATTACAATGAACAGAACCGATGGCAAAAGCTATGAAAATAAACCCCAAACTGCTGTTCATGAATGAATAAACACACAGACCAGTGGTGTCAGTCAAGCAAAATTACAATGGAAAAAAAATCCAGTTCAGTTTTCTAGTTTATTTTAACAATCATTTCCAACTAGTTAATAGCAATTAATTGAACAACCTTTAACTGACCTTAAAAAATAGTGTTATTAGTTATCTTTTAATTACATTACACTGATACAGTACAGGTTTATTTAGGTTTAACACAGAAACTATTTTGTCAAGTTTAGGGGAAAGCTGTCACCATAATCAGTGTAATTAGTATGACTGCATTCATTTTTTTTTTTTTTTTTGGGGGGGGGGGGGTCTATTTGCCAAATCAGCTGATGCTGGGGTTCTTTTCTCATTAATGGACAGCCTCATGCATCACTACGGTGATTGGTTTACATGTAATTCACTATATTCCTTTATAACTAACAATACTCTGGTATTCTAGCAAACTAAAAAGAGTTCATTACTTGAAAAGACAATAAACAAGCAGAAAACTACATTATATTGTTGACAGCTTACAGCATAATCTGTAGCCAATATTTTACAGCCATCTTTGAATGTTTTAGCATCTTTTTTTTATATACTGTTTGACTCAAGAGGACAGGAGAGGAGAAAACACTGAGTGCAACATTATAAAAACCACAAAAGCTGACATTTCAGGAAGTCCTCCTGCTGCCCATTTCCTGCAGCTTCCTCAGATTACAAGGCCGTGAGTGTGCTCGCGGCATGGCGCCACACTTCACCACCACATTAGTCTCTCATCACCTCTGAGACATTCATGCAGGTGTTTCACTGCAGTCACTGTCACGGTTTAATGTGACTCTGACTGGCAAGAGGGCGGATCGGCTCTGTTAGAGGTGCAATTATTGCTGTGGGTTTAGCTGATGGCATTGTTGTCATCGTCTGTCTACAGTGACACAGACAGATAAAGGGCAATAAGAAAGATTTGTGCAGAGTTGTTCTTTGTGTGTGTGTGTGTGTGTGTGTGTGTGTGTGTGTGTGTGTGTGTGTGTGTGTGTGTGTGTGTGTGTGTGTGTGTGTGTGCACGTGCAGTAGTAGTAGTGGTTACAGTAGTGGTTATAAGCATGGTTATAATGTATGCCATCGAGCCACCCACACTTGCTCTGTGTGAGAGACCCTCACAGCAAAGGAGATGGGAGCCCCGTGCAGGCTGTGGTGTAACGATCCTTCCGCAAGTTCACCGCCATAAATCTGGTTACAACTTTTACCACCTTTAGTTAGACAAGTTTGATTGCTGAACATTGCTGAACATTTCCTCAGTGCAGCGCAGTGCTGAAAATACATGGTCCAATCTTGCATTCTGGTTAGTTCTATGGATGTACAGGCTTTTGACAACCCACTGTTAATTCAGACTAGTCAGAGACGGGTATTTAACAGGTTGTGACGCAACATGATTTGATTGGCGTATAGTACGTGTGGCCAGATGTGGCCCGCAGGCTGCCAGTTGACAATCACTGCTCAATACTATAAATTAAATTCAAAATAAAATGCATATCATATCCCCTCAAAGTTGTAGACCATTTTGACAATTTTGTCCCATCTTGCTCACTGAGATCAAGCGATAGTTGCACTATTGAAGCACACAACAGAGAAGAAAGCTTTCTGTGCACATCATATGGAGCTAGATTTCATAGACAGAATTAAACTGCAAAAATGAAGAGCATCACAAAATTGATTTAAGCACCCTGGCACGTTCATGGTATTTTTAAGCTATATCAGACTGTATAATTAAGACCTAGTGAATCAAATATAGGAAATAATGTTAGCAGAGGCATCTGCTTACATCATCCATGTGCAGCACTCACATAAACAAGCTTTTTTTGACACCATCTTTAATTGAACATGAATGTTAAAATACCACATTAATCAGCATCAGCTCGGTTTGTGCTGTAGCAGCAGTCACACTTTGAGAGGTTGGTCTGAAATTCTGGGTACCCAGTCAGAAATCCCCCCAAAAAGTATATTAACAAAGATTCATATGCACGCTACATTAATTTACCAACCAAGACTAATGCTCTCCATATTGCTTTCCACTAAGCAGTATTTACATGTGTCAACAGTGAGCAATGATAAAAAAATGTGCAGGGTCATTGGTAGAAAATCTAGTTATTAATCAATGAACATAAAGGATGAATACAGTGAAGTGTCTTTCACTGTATTCACCCCCCCCCCCCCCCCCCCCCCACACACACACACATATTTCACGTTGTCCACATAGGAACCCAAAAAGATACATTAATTACCTCCTTAGCCTTTTGTCTTTATGCGCTTACATTGCCAACTTTCCTTTCATTTGTCTTCTCAGCTCTGGCTAAAACTATAACACTCCTGTTTCTGGCCCAGGTGAGTGTGTATGTGTGAGTGTTTTCTGTAAATCCCGGGCTATTTAAAGCAACAGTTTGATGATTAACAGAGTTTCGTGTGCTTTTAGTATACAGCATAGTGACAAATAGTGGTTTTAACAGCCAATTCTAACCTGATCCTTTTAGGCTTTTGAAATTTCCATGAAGTGCTTTGAAGCAGCTCACCACTTCACAGGGGAAGAAATAGCGACTGTAAATTCCTGCCAACAAGCCCAGGTGTGTGTCATCTAGCCCAATTCTGCCAAGAAAGGGAGATGTGTGTGTGTGTAACTCAGTTTGTGTTGCCAGGAGTAGTTGCTCTGAAGTGCAGCTCATTCAGCAAAAATTAGATCATATTAATTTGATCTGATTTTTAATGAATATTTGGAAGACCCTGTGTAAACTAAGTGACCCTGTTAAAAACTAAGTAAATACACGAAGAACCAGATTTGCTGAGTCAAAGCATTCTTACTGTATCAGATGGTGCATAAAACAAAATCACAGCTCATCACCACAGTTTTTCTCACTGTTTCTTTTGCCAAACTCTTTCTGTTTTAAATTCTCTTTGAGTCACCCGAGCAGCTGTTCCTCCATCTGATTCGTGCAGGCATAATGAAGGTGGAAGAGCGGCTCTTCTGTGCTTGCCAAAGACCTGATGGTGGAATGCATCCTGGTTGAATCATGTCTCCTGACAGATGTCACCTCTTGACAAACAGAAATCTGTCAGCGCTACATTTTACCATCAGCCAGAAGGCAAAGCCACTGACGTTAAGCTTTACATCGGGAACAGACTCTTTTTTTTTGTTGTTTGTCTTTTGTGTCCATGAGAATCTTTTTGGGTCCTGAGGTCATTTTTTGCCTTCTTTGGAAGCAGGATTGATAACTGTGTTTAAAACCTAAGGACCACAAGCAGGAATATTGGGGCTAATTTTTTTTATTGTGCAGAGAAGAAAGCTTGACAAATTAAAGATACCCCTTTTGAGGCAGACTTCTTGATTTGTCAAAGCAGCAAAAACACAGGTGAAAGCAATTTTGTTAATTATTCCATCTAGCATCCCAGTGAGCCGGAATTTATAACACAGAAACCTGGAAGGAGCCCAGGTGAAAGGAATGCAGTAATTTTAATGTCATTAGTATCACCTCTTCCTGCTGTGACAAATGGAGGGTGCATTCCATTAACTATACTACCATACAATTTAATGTTCCAGAAATGATTTAGTGTGTCCCAGCGCTTCAGGTCACATTTCGCAGCAGCATGCCAGAGCACTTTTCTGTCCAAGAATCATCTGCTACACGCCTAGCAAGCAGGCCATGGTGCACTGTACGGCCCAACTGTGGAAATACTGCATACAGCAGTACTTCATCAGAGCAGCTGCAGCTGAAAGAAAAAAGAAAACATGTAATCTGGAACTCAGAGCTAAAGTCTGTCTGCTTTAGCTTTTGAAAATAATTCATTCTCAAGTTCACGTTTGTTGAACTGAAATTGATCAAGCAAACAGTTGGGAGTACTATACTGCAAACTCATCAGAAATCATATATGCAAAAGATACCCCCCCTGTGACGTCACCTGTTAGTTTGAGGACCACCGTTTTAAAGCAATGAGCTTTAAATCAAACATCGCAAATCATTGGTGGCTCTGACCAGAGAACAGATCAAGAACCAGGGGACACCATGCATGCCCATGAGTGTTGGGGTTATTAGTATTACACATTAGTTTTCTAAAAAAAAATAAAGAAAAAAAAAGTGGTGCATTACATTATTTAATTACACTCCAAAGAAAGTAATTTGTTACTTTACTCATTACATTACTTTAGCATTACTCCATAACATGTCCTGAAATGCACTGTCACATAATTACCAGTTGACAGCATAAACCTCGGGCATCATTCACACACGCTGACACAAATTCCTGTACGAATGTCGTCGCACATACTGTTTTATGGCGTTTAAGTTACAACACAAAGCTGACAACACAAAGTGAACCTGAAAACCAGCCCAAAGAGACTCCAAAGCAATCGCTGCAGTGATTCTGCTGTACAAACATATACAAACAAATGTAAAACTCTGCTCAAAATCACTGTTTCCTGTTGAAGATCAGACTGACTGTTGGGCTGGGGTCGCCATACATTCAGCTTTAACATCATTCTTTTGTTAGCTTTGTGTTACACCACTCTGCATTTAATCATTAGTTATAATTAATCTCTGGCTCTCTTCCACAGCATGTCTTTTTTTCCTGTCTCCCTCCCCTCAGCCCCAACCGGCCGTGACAGAAGGCTGCCCCTCCCTGAGCCTGGTTCTTCCTGTTAAAAGGAGTTTTTCCTTCCCACTGTCGCCAAGTGCTTGTTTATAGGAGGTCGTCTTGTTATTGGGGTTTTCTCTGTAATTATTGTAGGGTCTTTACCTTACAGTATAAAGTGACTGTTGTGATTTGGCACTATATAAATAAAATTGAACTGCTAACATGCTGTCTGTGCAGATGCTTGCAAAGATCATTGTGTTAGCAGTACAATGCAGTTGCCTGCTTTGAGCTTTGTTCTGACTCTTGCCTTGCGAGAACAAGAAGTAAATGTGAAATAATCAGAGTTTGCATCATTAAGGAAACCTTTTTAAAAGTTGCTGATGAATAAATTACGTGTCCAGTATGGCCAATGGATGTATTTGCCTGATTAAATTTTTAATGTTTTATTGTTTTTGGCTGTTTTAAGGATCCACAAAACTTCTCAAATCATTGCTCATGTAAACTCTAAAGGGTATTATTCAAACTAACGTATTCACATTACATAGCTTAATCCAGCATTTTCTTTTCATATTGGGTCTTGTGATAAGGTAAATCAGCCAACAATTTGGCATCTTTCCAGCCTCTTCACCCCTTCTGTTGCCCACCCATGAAGATGAAGACTCTCACGGCCTCCGTCCCACCAGGGCAGCTGAAGCACACTATCGAACTTATGCATGTTCTCACTCACACCAAAGCATTTCTCCTTCATGCAAACTCCCACAAAGATCCAAATCCTGTGCGCAGCCTCCCCCCCCCCCCCCCCCCCCCCCCCCCCCCCCCCCCGCCTTACCCTGAGAAATGTGCCATATCAATCCTGAGAAGCAGGTCAAGCATTCTGTAAGTGCAGCAAAGTGAGATAATTACAACAAATATTGCTCACAGCTTCCTATTAAAACACATGACCCCATCCCCCCCCAAAATGGACCAGGCCCCCCCACCATATGGGAGTGGCGCAGTGGGTAGGCACTCGCCTTTCAGCTGGAAGGTTGCGGGTTCGAGCCCCTGTCTCGGTGCTGTATTGTGTCCTTAGGCAAGACACTTAAACCACATTGCCTAACGGTAGCGCCGGTCTCTGGCTGCATGACTGCAGATGCTCGTCTCTGGATGAGTGATCTGGAACGATCATTTCGTTGTTTGCCTTGTGCACACAATGACAATGAGTTGAATCTAACATCTAACATTCTTCTTGCAGAGGACAATGGCCTCTGGTGTAAAAGGCTAAGTGGCAGAGGTGCTGAGGGTCTTTTTTTGTTTTTTTCCAAAGATGGACAAGTCATGAAATGCTTAGTGACAGACTAGTTAATGAGTTTGGCTAATGAGATGATCTCTCATTTTCCCTCCCTCTCCCAATCCTTCTCCTTGATGTGGATCCGTTTGATTTTCAGCAGGTATTAGGTCACACAGGCAGTAAGGCTGGTCTTAAAACCACACCAGCTTTCCAAGTCACTCTCAATGACTGCTACCTAATCATCCACTGCCTACAGCTCCTAACTATGTCTTTGAACATAAAGGATTAAAGTTTGAGTGTGAAGAGAAGCATGACCAAGGGTAGATGTGAATGAGTGTGAGTGATCAAGCATATGTGAAAGTATGGGTGGATGGGAGAAATAAGGACTGAGGAAGGGTGACTAAGGGCACAAAATGTTCAGAAGCACTAAGCCTGACTTTGAATTGTTTTTAATATTTAATAAGTGCTTGTTGGGATGACCTGGTGCGCTCTAATGTCATAGGAGTAAAACCATAAGATTCTGGTGTGGACAGAAAAACAGAAACAACTCTGTAGAACAATCCTGTAATAAAAAATACCTTTGTCACATTTCACTGCTAACTGTCATCTATGTATGTACGCAGTTTATCTGAATCATACTTAATTATAATCAAATATTAAAAACTGCTTCAATACTTTTGGTGCATCTGCTATCCCTTCCTGGGGGTCCTCCACTGAGTCAAAGCTAATGTGACTTTCATGTGGAGGATCATTAGTGGTAATGAGAGCAGGGTCTTCAGCTTTGATGCTAAGACTAGGCAAGGATTTTCAGACACTGAGCCTTTAGTTTGTGCATCAGGTCAGTGTGACTGGGAGCATGCTTGTCTTTTTTTCTACATTTAAAGGGTTGTGCATCATGAATTTGTTGACTGTTATTCTGTTAATGACTGTCGGTGCAGAGTTCTATTGTAATATCTGGCATCTGACAGAGAGCAAAAACAGCATGGCCTCTGGCTGGTACCAGTGTGTGCAATCATATCAGCATGCCCTCATATCCTGAAGCACAGTGCATTGAAAACACAGGAGTTTTTTGGCCCCATCAACACAATCTTTGCTCCAACTTTGTCCACTTCCTCTAAAGGAAAATCAAATTAGTGGGTTTTTGTCTTGATACATTGGAGAAGATCCAGTGCACATCACACAGGCAGCTGATCAGGGTAGCACTTAAGGTTCTACGCTGAAGGTTCTACAATGTATTTTAACTTCACAAGGCCAAAGGCTGCTAACTTTTCATTAGTGATCATGATTGACTGCAAGTGGTAGTTTTTATTTGCCAGCATAAAAATGTTTGACAGCACTCACTGGATTGACCAATTTTCAGAACAATGGGAAAGTCCCAGGAGCTCAGTGAAGATCTAAGAAGGAGAACTGTAGACTTACAAAGGTCTCTTTGAGCCATTTCTACCCAACTTTAGATTCCAAGAGCATCAGTTCAGACAATACAAGTTATTTGATTGTGTCACCACTTTGCCAAGGTCTGGGTCACTCACAAAGAGAAAATTGGTTAGGATGTTCAGGAAGAACCCAAGAAGCACGATAAAACTGTCATGAACTAGAAACTGCTCAAACAAACCTTTTAAAATATTTCTTGTAGCTACACAGGCTATGAATCCTCAGCAGCTGAATGAGTGCCCTTTAAAGCTGTGGGTCATAACTGGCAGCAGCGGACAGCTGCAGTGTGCTCACTGTACTTGTATGATCAGAACTGCTGCTGTTCAGGTGCCCTACTTGAATGACTCCCAGTGTCCAGATTTTTCCTTGATGTTGTCACCCCTCTGTTGATGAGAGGAGGGAAGGTCTTAAATATCATATCAGAGGTGCATGGTTTCTACATCCTGGCTGTGTGATGTAATGAATGAAATAGCTCATGTTCATTGGTGGCAATCAACAACACATATCATGGAAAGAGTACATGTCGCTCAACCATCTGGAATGAAGGCTTATTTCTGACTGTGCATCAGTGAGTTACAGCAAGGCAGTATACACCCTATGCACATAGCCACCATATGTGTTCCTCCTCAAAAATACAAAGCGCTAAAGTGGGAGTGAAAATAACACCACAACTGCATAAACTGTGTTCGGTTATCCTGGCCTGGTCAGCTTTTCTCTAAGTTTCTCTAAGTGGATGCAGTGTGATTCTACACCATTATTAGGTCCCCTTTGAAACCTTGAAATCTCTGTTTCTTTCCTAAACCAGACATCACAAGCTAAGGGTAAATCTGGCTACGTAACAAAGAGCCATGCTTATACTTTGCCAACTGGTTAGTCACATGGTAGCCACAACCACACCATACCCTGCTTTATCGTCTATGTTACTCTAAAACAATATTTTACAAATGAACATCATGTCATATTAAATAAGAACTAAAGCAAATTCAAGGAGTTCGAGTGAGCAGTGGTGTTTTCTCACAGAATTCGATACAAGAAGATTTACCTCCTGCTGGCCTTTAAAGACATTGCAGGATTAATGCAGTTTAAAAGTAGCCTCACTTTTCAGGCCCGCAATTTCTTCCAGCTTTTGTGTATACTCACAGAAATGTATTTACGCATGTAAACATGGTCAAGATGACCTGCTGAAGTTCAAACTGAGCTTCAGAATCGGGAAGAAAGGTGATTTAAGAGACTATGGATGCAGCATGGTTGTTGGTGTCAGATGGGCCAGTATTTCAGAAACTTATCTACTGGGATTGTCCCACACAGCTGTCTCTAGGGTTTACAGAGGATGGTCCAAAAATAGAAAAAGTGAGTTCTCTGGGAAAAAATGTCTTGTTGGTGTCAGCAGTCAGAGGTTAATGCTTCAAGCTTATATGAAAGTAATTAAAATAACCACTTACATACAACCAAGATAGAAAGAGCGCACAACGATTTCAAACCTTGAAGCAGATGTGCCACAGCAGCAGAACACCACACCTGGTGCCTCTCATGAAAACAGGAAACTGAGGCTACAATTCACACTGGCTCATCAAAACTGGACGAGTGAAGATTTGAAAAACATTGCCAGGTCTGATGAGTCTCAATTTCCCCTACAAAATTCAGATTGGTATGCTCAGAATTTAAACAACATAAAAGCATGGATCCATCCTGCCTCGTATCAACGGTTCAGGCTGCTGGTGGTGTAATGGTGTGAGTGATATTTTCTCGGCTCAATTTGGACCCCTTAGGGCCAACTGAGCATTGTTTACACACCACAGCCTACCCGAGTACTGTTGTTGACCATGACTATCACTTTATGACCACAGTGTACCCATCTTCTGAATGCTGGGTACCACAGGATAACACAACGTGTCACAAAACTCAAATAATCTCAAACTGGGTTCCTGAACACGACAATGTATTTACTGTACTCACTGTATACAGTCAATGAGATACATCACAAAAGTCCTGAAACTTACCACAGAACTGAGTCAAAACACAAGAAATAAGCAGTAGTCTCAATAGAAAAATAGTATGTTAGTCAGGTGTAAGTAGATTGATATTTACTGTATTTAATGACTGTTGCACTGCATTGGATATCTGCACAATCATTTTTGGATTCTTGTTTGTTTGTTTGTTTTGGTTATTCAGCATACATCTGTACTTAACAAGCCTAATTACTTAAGAAAAATAAATGGGTAAAAAAACAAAAGTGTTGCTGCAGTAAGTCAGACGATGACCTCAGAAGCTTGCTACTGAAAAGGCTGTTTGACTATAAGTCTCTGCAAACTGTCAGTTTGAAACCTGTAACCCACGTGTCCATTTTGAGAGTATTGTGAACAAATATGAAACATTCCCAACCCCCCCGTATCATCATTATGTGAATTTGTGCGGTCACTACACATAAAAAAGAGCAGCCCTCTGTCTGTTTGTTTCAGCTGACCTGAATCTAATTGTAACCACTACATTCAGGCAAATATCTGCCAGCCAAAAACAAAAATTGACTGCATAGACATAAAAGCAAAAAAATACAAAAAAAATTATGCAAATGTAAAACAATGTGTATCAAAATAAATAAAATAGTATAACCTTTCAATAATTAAAACATTCCTCCTCGACTGTTATTGTTCTTTGTGAAGAAGCAGGTCTTTCTTTAGCCAGACAAAGACATTACGGGAGGTACAAGAAAGCGACTGTCATTTGCCATCGCCTCTGCTCTTTTCATGCTTTGACCAAGTGGCCTGCGGGGGTCAACCACTTAAAGTCAATATATGAATCTCCTATCCCTTGGATGGCTGCTGACCTTTCCTTTTTTTTTTTTTACTCGGTCGGTCAGGATCCAAGTAGGGCTTCCTCATAGATTTATAAAAGATAAGAGGTTCCTCAGTAGAAAAAAATCCATGATGCTGCCTTTTAAAAAAATCAATATGCCAGAGGACTGTGTCACGATCAGTGGTTTTCTTTGGTTCAACTGATTTTTAAAGTACACATTCTCAATCCTGTAACATCAATATTCTGACCCTTGTTACCCTTAGAATGAAAGAAATGAACAGGGTGGGGTGTTTTACGGTTTTTTAATAAGACTTTTGAAGTACACATAAACAGACTGCTTCCTATACACATCATCTTCTGTCACATGAAGTGACCCACAATAATTAACTTGGGAAATAGCTGGATAATAACAATGATGTGAATTGATGGTTGTTCAAGGCTTGTGTGAGACATCAGGCAAGAGTTAATAAGACAACACAGCTTAATTAAGGGCATCATTAATGAGTAAGTGATTTGATAAGGTTTAGGGGTGCAGGAGGGTTATTGTTCCTACAGAAACATGAGGAAAATCACCCGAGGATGGGAAGTGACCCACATTTGGGAAGAGGAATAATGGGGCGGCAACCCCCATTCCCCTTTCTGGCACCCCTACATCCTCCTCTGGGTGGCCTGCTGATTGGTTCATTACCCGTAGTAAACACACTTACAACCCCCCACCGTGGTACATACACATATAGGCACAAATAGCTGTCCCTGCCCCCTTCCAGTCTGCCTGACCGACGTCTAGATTCCTTCAGTCTCCAAATCAGACTCATCTCATTCTCTTCATCTGCCAGAATTCAGCGTACAAAATGGAAGAAATCGTTTTTTGTCTGGTAGAAAGTTTACAAAGCCTGTTTACAGAAAAGGAAGCAATTAACCAACATAACAAAAGATTCTTTCAAACAGGAAGAGATTTCATTTTTCTGCAGTCTGACTTGTAAAATCACAGAAAAACTGGGGGAAAGTACAAATAAACTTTCCAGAGAAAATGCAAAGTTAGATAAATACTACCCATTAAATATGCTATTTCAAATAATAATATATTGATCCACCCATCCAACTGCCAATTTCTCTAATATATGCAGGAAGTACCCAATTGATAAAGGTTGGTTTTTTTTTTGGTTTTTTTTATTTTAAATATGCCTTTGGCTCCACCTTTTTTTGAAGGTTTCAAGGTGGAAAATCAATAAATATCATGTTGAGTTTTGTTTGGATAGATTAACAATATAAGAGTAAAGAGGGGTGTGTTTTTGTTTCTTTCATTTGCTTTCAGCTGTTTTGTTGTCAGTCCTGTAATGTAGCACTGATAATTGCCTGTGTTATATACTGATATCCTAAAGTCACTGTTGTTGTCTTAATTTAAGCAATGAAAAAGCATTGCCAGATGCGCTTGCAGTGCTACACATCCTTGTGCCTCTTGTTTTAACTAATCTAGGATCTGTTCCTACCACCTGCCTATTAGGAGACAGGTGGACTCATATCCCTGCAGACATTGTGACACCTCGCTCCAAGGTGATCCATTTTCACTTGAAATCAAAGCCAGGAGATGTGTTTATTTAGACATTTAAAGAGGTGGTGGTTGTACTAATAAAAAGCATGTATTTCAAGTTGTTCTTTGAGGGTAAATCCTGCCACCTTGTAATGGAAAGTCCCTCTTCTTTTGCTGCAGTTTTATTACCCCCTCGAGGGACTTGGAAGAACACTCTCTCTCAAGGTTAGGTTTTGGCAGTGTTGCATACCAGATGATTTACCTTTACCATCTGATGTCTTTGCCTCTCCGCTCTCCACTGGCTGTCACTCCCGGTTACTGCTGCTTCACTGAGTGGCTGGCCGTTGTCCTCAGGCAGCGGTGCTGCCTGGCAGTCGTGCTCAGATGGAAGCAGTGCACTGCCATTAGGTTTGCTGTGGAGACTTGTGATGTGTTAGAAAACAAAAGACTTTATACTACAGCACACAGCAAACAAGAGGAATCCAAATTGTGAGAGAAAACACAAAAGAGATAGATGCAGGTATCTTGAGTATTTATTTTTGTGACAACTTTTGACTTTTGCTCCCTACATTTTAGACAAAAAAAAACTACTTTCATTCCTTTTTTTAAAAAATAAATAAGCTCATTACGTTAGGTTTAAGACATTTAAAATGAGTTGTTATTTTCCGTCACAAACAACAAACTGTTTTGAACCTAAATGGAGGGAACAATAACACATAATATACAATCCTACCGATGTATCCATCACTGCACACAAAGAGATGAAAGAGGTGAGATCATATAATTTATACATCATTTATAGCTCTATACCCAGGGGCTTAAGTGTGCTGGAAATATCTGCAGATGTCCATAAGCTGGGGTCACAGTCAACATCTAGTTAGCCCTACAGACGAGGAGTGAGCATAAAGAGTAACTTTTTTTTAAGTGCCATGTAATTTCATGTTTTTATCAGCTCAACAAATATCAGCAAACACAAAAACTGTTTGTGTGAGATGGTGAAAGCTGTAGGAAAGAGGACAGGAGTGGAAGAAGAGATTAGAGTTAAAGGGAAGCACTGCTCAGTGACATTTGATAAACTTGAAAGTTAAAGCTTACATGTGATGTCCTCATTCATTTACAGTTTTTTGATCAGACAGTGCATCTATACATGATGTGTTGCTGAAGTTGTGTTTTCATACAGTGAAGCATCATGTAAAACAAATTGCAGTATACTAGCTTTGTGCTATTTGAAGGATGCATGGAAATACTGGACAGTTTAATGCAGACTACACTGGTTGCTTGGTCAGTAATGCACTATGCTGGACTGCTGCAGAGCAGCTGTGGTGTTCATGGTCAGTGTTAGGTTACATAAAGCAATGGTTCTCAAACTTTTTCCATCACGCCCCACGTGAAGCACGTTCTAGTGGGGGTACCCCTCGGTGGTGAACCAGTGGCACGGTGGCGAAGCATGGTTCTATATACACGACAGAGGGTGACGGCAGAACATTTCGCTAGTCACTGCGCTAATGTACCTGCTAATGATGTTCAACAATTGTTCCGCATGACTTTTCTCTCAGCTCACTCGTGCCCCACAGTTTGAGAAACACTGGCATAAAGGGTGGCAGACTTCAAATTAAATTGATGCAATGATGCTGACGAGATTCACTTGGGAAATTTTACCTTCATAATAGCTTTATACTATCTGGAGGTGGGAAGTCAGCTGTGATAGGTCAACAAAGGTATAACATCTGGTTATATCTTTTTGAGTTATGTAAATCCACAGGCAGCAACACAGGTCAAAATCCCCACAAAATCTACTGGATTACTCAATAGAAATGACTGTAACTTATGTCTAAGTGATTCTTTTCCCCCACGCTGCACTACGACACCCAGTCTTAGGGTTTGCACACCTGTCAAAACCACACTCATTTTATTCATTTTTCTGTTTAGTGTGGAGGCAAAGTCACACGTCTACAATGTAAGCAACAGGAAATAGAGCTATGTTTTAACGTTCAAGGTAAAGGTCAGTAAGTGTAAGTGGTTAAAGGTCAAAGGTCATGGTCACCAAAAATTTCAAATATTAAAAAAAAAATCCCTATCACTCATCATTAGGGACATTTTAAAATTATTATTTCAGTGAATTTGTCGTCATTCACAATTAAATTCGGTACTCAGTTCTAAACAGTTACTGTTGATAATTCATTGTCTTTTTCTATTTTAAATTAAAATACTCACAATATTGAAAAGTGAACTAAAGACCCTACACAAAAATCACATACACTTGTACAACTGATATCTTGCCAAATGTTTGTTTTTCTTGTATTTCATTTAGTTTTTTAGAGGATGCCATTAGGGTACATGAACTGAATAAAACGTATCCAGACTGTATATGCCATTATCTGTTCATGCGGATCTCATTTTTAAAATAAAAAAAAAAAGTAAAATCATATTTTACATTTTTTAAATCCAATAAAATAAATTTCTAGGCTTTGTGATCTAGTAATTTTTGATAGAGTATAACAACACCGGGTGATATCTATTGCAGTGTAATATTGGCATATAGACAATTACAGGGTGGGCAGTCTACTGAGTGCTCTTCTAGTTCCCTTTGTTTTTCTCTGCTTGTGTTGTACATAATAAGTGTTCAGACTGCGTAAATTCATTAGAATTACAATTGACGTTGCAATAAACTTTGTTTTCCCTTCTATGACTCTGTAGTAGCATCAGCCATCTTCTATGCTGTAGTATGTTGGAGCAGCAGCTTATCTGCAGCTGAGAGGAAGCGGTTAGACAAGCTCATCAAGAAGGCCAGCTCTGTCCTAGGATGTCCTCTCGAGCCAGTGCAGGTGGTGGGAGACAGAAGAACCCTGACCAAAATAACATCACTGATGGACAAGGTCTCCCACCCCATGCATGAAACTCTTACTGAACTGGAGACCTCCTTCAGTGACAGACTGCTGCATCCTGAATGCACAAAGGAGCATTACTGCAGATCCTTCCCCCCAGCAGCTGTAAGACTGTATAACCGTCACTGCTCCCAACAAAAATAGAACCAATAGTATGCACATATTGTATAGTAATACATAGTATATTGTTATTTCCTGTAATTATAATCCTGTACAGTATATATTATTTTATTATTAGTAGTAGTAGTATTGTTAATCTTGTCTTGTTGTGTTTTTACATTTTTGCTGCTGTTACACCTAAATTTCCCCTTTGCGGGACAATAAAGGCTGTTTCTTCTTCTTCTTCTTCTTCTTTCCCATGTATTGGTTATTAATAGTTTCATATTCCATCAAAGAAAGAAAATCAAAGAGAATATCTGTGCAAACCCAAGGATATATTTTTCTACCTGGTCATTTATCGAGTCCGCCTTGGTCTTTGGTGCCCCCAAGTGTCCACAGAAAAGCGTACATCAGAGCTCTTCAACTCCAGGCCTCGAGAGCCCCTGTCCTGCAGGTTTTAGATATGTCTCGGCTTAAACACACCTGAGTCAAATATAGAAGTCATTAGCAGGACTCTGGAGAACTTGACTGCATACTGAGGAGGTATGTCTGTGTAGATTCTCAGTTATCCAGGTCATAGTAGTCTCTGGAGCTTGAAAAAGGCGACTGGACTTCTTTTTGTTTCTTGAAGACGTTTCACCTCTCATCCGAAAGGCTGAGACCGTGCGGAAAGTGTTCCCTCTAAGGCAGAAGGGAAGCATAAGGAACACACACACATTAAGAAAGCCCTCAAAACATGCGGTTACCCCAACTGGGCCTTCATCAAATCAGCTAAGATGCACAGGAATGAAGGCCAAACACAAACTACAGAGAATGGGAAGGACAAGAGGAACAACATTGTCATCCCATATGTGTCAGGCTTGTCAGAGAAACTCAGAAGAATTTTCTCCAAGCATGACATCTCAGTATACTTCAAACCAAGTCACACCCTAAGACAAAAACTGGTTCATCCCAAGGACAAACCCGCCAAACACAAGATCAGCGATGTAGTGTATGCTGTTCAGTGCAGTGAAGAATGCTCGGACCTCTACATTGGTGAAACCAAACAGCCTCTTCACAAACGAATGGCACAACATAGAAGAGCCACCTCGACAGGACAAGATTCAGCAGTACATCTGCATCTGAAGGAAAAAGGGCACTCTTTTGAGGATGCCAATGTCCACATTTTGGACAGGGAAAACAGATGGTTTGAAAGAGGAGTGAAAGAAGCCATCTATGTCCACTGTGAACAACCATCATTGAACAGAGGAGGTGGATTACGTCACCAACTTTCCCCCGCTTACAGTGCTGTCCTGAGCTCCCTTCCCAGACGTCTCAACCCCCATTCACACCTTTGTTCCAGTGACCTCAATAGGCCACAGGAAACAATGGAGCGGAGTCCTAAATTGGTTTCAACTGAAACCACTGATTAAATATGACCCACGCCCCCTTCACACCTGGGCACATGTGTTCAAGCACATGATCAATAGAGGGTCATAACCACCTCCAGGGGACTACGCCCACAGGGGTTTAAATACCTGGGTCTCTCCACCATTTGGTTGAGAACTGAAGAAGCCTTTCGGATGAGAGGTGAAACGTCTTCAAGAAACAAAAAAGAAGTCCAGTCGCCTTTTTCAAGCTCCAGAGACTACTGAGGAGGTAATTCAGCCATTTGATTCAGGTGTTCACATCTAAAACCTGCAGGACAGGGGCTCTCGAGGCCTGGAGTTGAAGAGCCCTGGCGTACATAATCAGGACTGTTTTTCAGCCCTTTATGTGACAGGCTGTACTCTAAACTCAAACTTCACAATAGCTGCTGAATAAATAAAGAGCTAATAGGTGCATTAAATCTCTGCTGTCTTAGCTATGGTTTAGATATTTCACAAAATTATACAGGTTTTGTAAATATTTACTAATCAGCTTTGTCAGTGTCTTCTCCAACATTTGTGTGAGTGTGTGGACCACAGTATAATATAAGTAAAGCTTATTTTGGCTCAGGCTGATAAAAAAAAAAAAAGACATTTAGTCATTACAGTTACATTTAGTAACCCATGTGAAAGCCACCTGTTTTTCATTTCATTTACTTATCATTTGACAGTTTTAGTGGGCACACTTTTGGTTGCAGGCTGGGTTTATTGATATACAATAAAATAATGACCAACAAAACAAACATTAGGTAACTGATATAGTTAGTAGGTCTGGGGACATTTTTACTTGTTTTGCTTGTAAAGAGCTGAAGGAACTGGAGATTTTCACTATTTATTGCCAGAACATGTACATCTGTGTCTACGGAGGAAGGGTGCGTGTAGGTCATCCCACTCTGTTGCTACGGAAAATAAAACTGCCAATTCATGATTAGGAATATATGCGAGGGGAAGATGTGTGTGTGTGTGTGTGTGTGTGTGTGTGTGTGTGTGTGTGTGTGTGTGTGTGTGTGTGTGTCTTTTTAGAGCTTTTATTGCTGATTGGAGAATCTTGTGCTCTGATGTCGGAAAAAACCACTGGACAAACCAATCTGAGAAGGCCAAGTCTAAACCATGGCTCTCTCCAATTGTTTTTGAATCGATAGCGCCTGTAGTATAAAATTGTTATGGTTAGCTTAGTGCAGTCAGTGCTCTTCTGGGGAGGGAGCCACAGGCAGCTGGCTGGGAAGGCCTGTGTCTCCCTGAACAAGATTTGCCCACATGTACATGTGATTTCGTCTGATTCTTTAATAGATTAAATGTCATAATTGTTTAATTAAAGTGTTTCAGGTGTCTTCCTTCACAAACAAATCACACAACCTGTCATAGTCAAGAACATATCCCCAGCATTTCAGTGCAACACAAGTGTTTTCTGTTGAGCAAATTGAACTGATGCATCAGGACATGACAGATACCGAAATTTAACCCTCTATAGCACAGCGTTGCCCTTGGGCAACAGAAAGTTTTCTTAAGGCCCATGCCCAGTACAAATGTGTCTTAATAGTGTTTTTAAAAGTATCAAATTTTAGTCCAATAAGATGTGGGATTCATGATTTAGCATGATTTTAAAGGCAGCACATCCTTTGCTGGCACATGGTCACAGGAGCACTTTGTGTGAGAAAAAAGATAAGAATATTTGCCCTAGTAATCATATTTTAATTCAATTTTATTTATATAGAACCAAATCAGAACAAAAAGTAATCTCAAGGTGCTTTATATTGTAAAATTAAAAACCCTACAATAATTACAGAGAAAACCCAACAGTCAAAACAACCCCCTTTCCCACTGTCACTTGGTCACACTGGGAAAGAAAAACTCCTTTTTAATAGGAAGAAACCTCGGGCAGAACCAGGCTCAGGGAGGGGCAGTCACCTGCAACAACCGGTTGGGGGTGAGGGGAGGGAGACAGGACAAAACACAAACAGTGGAAGAGTATGGGGTTACCCCATAGAAGAGAGCCAGAAATGCAGAGTGGTGTACAGTGGTAATTGTAATGGTAATGGGCTAGTTCTTACATAGCACTTTTCTACTCTAATTGAGCACTCAAAGCACTATAAACACACCAACCCTAACCCGAACACATAAACATATTTAAAATTACATAAACTTTAAATTAAAAATACATGTGTGGATGAAGTTGTAGAGATGGATTTTGTCAGGTTTATATTATAGGTTTTTTATATCGTTGTTTTTTTTTTTTTTTTTTTGCATGGTTAGGAATGCAGTTTTTCTTTTTGTTGCCTCAGGGCAACATTGTGTGATAAGGGGTACATCTTGAGGGAAACTTACAGTGTTTTTATTGTTCTAAGAGTTGTCTTATGATCTCTGAATTAATCATTTTTTCTGTTGTCTTTGATTGGGGGTGTCTGCCTTATAAAAGGATGTTGTTTTGGCAATAAAATGGTCCAAAGTGAATCACATAAACAGCATTAAAGCAGTGCAGTAAATTAATAACAGTTCTTAAAACGAAGTAGTTTCACCACTCACTGACAGGAGGATAAGGTGTGGGCCCTGAACGCACCTTGAAGGTCACGTGACAAAGAGACGCGAGTAAATTTTCTGTAGGAAGAAGAGAAAAAAGATTTTCAACGATGGACGGAGGTAGCTACAATAGCGCTGTCCTTTGCATGTTATGTGGGGAGGCTTTCACGCTGCCTGGTAGGGTATTTAAAATTATTTTCTTACAGATTAATGAGCTGTTATACTGTCTTATATAATTACTGTTTCTGTCCGCTAGCTAGCAGCGGTAGCAGCTAGTTTAGTTAGCTAATGGGTTTTATAGATAGAGAAATAGACAGATAACTAGTGTTCATATCAAAACGCGCCGAAAACGGGTACTGTTGCTTCTGTGAAGCTTTGACCTAAACCGGCCTTAAATTAATGCACCTGCACCTGGCAGTAAGGACTAAATTGGCGCCTAAGCAGGAAAGATTTGCCTGTAGTAAGTCAGGTATTTGAACAAACCCATAAAAATGTTTTAATAAGGACAGGAGAAACTTTTTGTTAGAAGCTTACATTAAGTTCAAGCTCACTTTAGGGTTGTGCAGTTACTCAAAATTTAATTTCGATTTTGGCTCCCACATGATCATAAAAACAGTGAAATCGACAAAAAAAACCGATTACTATTAAAATTATTTTGTCACATTATGCTCCGTTTATTCTTATCCCTGATTTATTCTGCAGTCTCGAGTCTTTGAGGCCCTACAACGTGAAGCTGCATTGTGTCTTAATTACCGTTAATTATCGAGCGGGAAAATGGCGCCAACCTGATCAGCACCTCCAGCGAATATCAAATCTGCAATGTCCCTACCAACCCGGGTGTGATTAGCAAGGGAAGGAGGGACTATTTACTGTGAATGTTGTTAAGCATTTACAGTATAGTTGTTGTATTCTTTATTATCATGATTATTATTATTATTCCGTATGTTTTCTGTCGTTAAAAACTTGAGCACTTTAAGCTACAGAAACCGTTCTGGTATCAAGGTTCAGCTTCTTCTGGAGAAGTGGGCTGTTAGTTTTCTTGTTCGTAACTTTTATGGTTTTTGAAATATTAAGCTTTTTATGAAATTTTTTTTTTTGCCCCATTCAAATGCATGGGGAAAGCTTCAAATCCTCTTCAAATTCATTCAACTTTGAAATGTAATAACTTAAGCATACTTTAAGCTAGAGACACCATTTAAGCCGAGGCTTTGCAGCAAAGTGCCTACATTTCAACACTTAGACACTAAATGTGTAGGAGCATTCTGATTGCTCATAATATTTTAAACTGATTGGTGGATTTGTCTTCTGCATGCAAGTTGTTTAAAACGTTAAGCTTCTTCTGCAGATTTATGCTATTACTTTTCTTGCTCATAACTTTTATGATTTTTGAAATATTCAGCTTTTTATGAATGTTTTGCCCCATTCAAATGAATGGGGAAAGCTTCAAAAAATCTTCATATCTATTCCTAATTTCAAATCTAATAATTTCAGCATACTTTCAGCTAGAGACACAATTTAAGCTTTAAAATGAAGCCAAGACCTTCAGCTATTCAGCTATTAGTTGGTTTGTTGATATCTTTTATGGTTTTTGAACAGAGGCAGTTTTAGTTTTATGAACTTTTAGGACAGTTTCTGAAATTGACATTAGTGTGTATTGGGAGCTTTTAGAGTGGTGACATTATCACCAGTCTAGAATTTAAGGGATTTTAAATGTTCAAATTTTTTGTTTTACAGTTTGTTTGTTTTTTGTTTTTGTTTTTTTACTCCTACAAATGTTGTTGTACACTAACAACTTATACTTCAAATTGTAGCTATGGTTGTGCTCTTTCAGAAAATGTACTTTCCAAATTTCTGCCACTTATAGAATTTAAACTATGAGCATCAGAGTGGCAGGTGCACCCTCCCCAGCTCTCATTCACTGCAATGTTAAATTCTCTCTTCTCCTTGGAGCAAAAACCAAAATGAAGGCATTTTTAAAACTGCCATTTCTCAGCCACTGTATGAGGATACATTGATAAATATTACATCTCCTTGTACTCATGATGTAAAAATATTGAGTGGGACCTCCAGTTTTTGTGTGAGAAGCATTTGTTTGAGGGTAGGGCTTTAGCAGTTCCTGCTCTCTACCTGCCAGTTTTGGCAGAAAAATGTGAGCAGTGCATGAATAAGAAGCCAGCCAGCCTGATTGGCTGATAATACTTTAAACTGATTGATGGATCTGTCTTGAGCATGCAAGTTATTCAGAGTTGGGCTGTTGGTTCTGCTTTAATAACTTCAGCACCGTTTATGGTACAGAACCTGTTTTGGTATCAAAACGTTCAGCTTCTTCTGGACATTTATGCTATTACTTTTCTTGTTTGTAACTTGTATGTTTTTTGAAATATTCAGCTTTTTATGAATTTTTGCCACATTCAAATGAATGGGGAAAGGTTCAAATCCTCTTCACATTCTGTGAAATGTAATAACTTCATCATACTTTCAGCTAGAGACACCATTTAAACTTTAAAACGAAGCCAAGACATTGAACTTTAAAACTTCTATTAATATTTTCTTTGTTTTTTTTTCTTTTCAGTTACAGTTTGAGTTTCACGCTGTTTTTCTCCCTTTTCAGTAATTTAGATCCTTTGTTTACAATTTCAGCTGTTTTGAATTTTTTTTGTCTTATTTAGCTGTTGAAGCTCATTGAGCAAATAAAGTTTCGGCTGTTTGAAGCATTTCTTGGCATTTCAGCTGCAATCTTTCAGCATTTACAATGCATTTTCTTCAGGAAATGCTTTTTCTAGTTATTTATTTGTTTAATTTATAATGTATTTATGTATATTGCAATTTATATATATATTTATTTTTATTTTTTATTTAGTCCTTCACTCATTAGCTAACATAACTGAAATGGTGGCGCTTAGCAAACATCATCCATAAGAGCTTGTTTCTAACAGGTAAACTAGCAGAAACATTACTGTACAAATATTAACAGGTATCTATGACGCACTCTAAAACTTACCCATCAAGAGCCGACGTCACAGCTCCAGGGTGCCGGCGTTTTAAACGCTCAGCATTGCAGTGATGCTGCCGTAGAAGGAAATCTCTGCTTTGCACAGTCTGCATTCAGCTTTATCTTTGTTTTCTGTCAAATGCTCCACACCTTTGACAGTCTCTCGATTTTCTTTCATTTTCTCCACTAGTGATGGGTCAGTCGCGAAAGATCCAGCTCTAAGAGCCAGCTCTTTAAAGTGAACAATGGGAGCTGGCTCCTGATAGTGAGCCATTTCTTTTTCTTTTCGTTTGTTTCTTTTTTTTTTTTTTTTTTTTTTTTTTTTGTGGAAGCTGCACGTGATTGGTTAAGATGAGTGGTAGCGTATGAGCGTCTACACTGGGGAGGGGCCAAGGACACAATAGGCAGGGAGTAAACAAACACCAGAGAGGGAGGGGCTCCTGCAAAATTTGCTTGGCGACAGGAGAGAGCTAGAGGAAGTGAGGAAATGAGTGACGGAAAACGTAGTAAAGACTGGACAGGTTCCATAAGCAATCTGCACAGGTGTATACGAATGGTTCATCCATCAGTGCAATTAGAAGAACAAACCAGGGCAGGTCATATCAGGTAGGGACTTCTCAAAGGCCCTTGGTTTTTCTGAGTTTCAATCTTTTGTTTTATAATTTGTATTTGGAACACTCTATTATATGTAGAGTATGTAAAGAAATGTTTGATATAATGTATGTCTTTACATTAGTAATTAATTTTACACTTTTAAAAAAAATTAAAATTTGAGGAGCAACTTGGAAGCCGAAAGAGCTGGATCTTCTTTGGGTGCCGAGCCTAAAGAGCCGGCTCTCACCACCCTACTCTCTGTTCCACCAGTGTTGTGTTGTTCATGTTATGTTCTCCTTCGTTGGTATTGTTGTTGTTATTGGCAGAAAATGGAGTCAATACTGCCCCATGTCTTCCTGTAGTGCATTACAGTTACAAAATCACATGATAAGCGGAAGAAAATGGATTGATAGTTTATGAAATATGACACATATATGTTAAAACTCCTTGTCGACTAATCTTTGTAGTCGACGTCATTGATTACATTGATGAATTGTTGCAGTCCTAATGACAAAGTCACTAAGTTGGCAGCCATTGTTGCCAACTGGGGGGTGTATGGCGATGTGGAAATAAGGTCGATTGATGTGAACCAGTTGCCTGCTTTGAATTTAATAGAACATTGAATTTAAAGCCTGTAGCTTTTTTCTGCTGTCCTTAACACAGAAAATGCGAGTCTCCACGACCTGCGCTATGGCAGACAGTATTGATCTGTTTTTCAGCATGTTTATTGTTTCTATGTGTTTTACAACACTTGACAGTGGCCTCAGCAAACTTGCTGCATGCATGTTTCGAGACTTTTTCAATACAGAATGCATGAGGGATGTGTTTGTGAAACAACACTTCAAACTCTGATTTTGTTTCTCCCTGGTGGGTCCAGTGACAGGAATGCCAACCTCAGTACTGCACTCTTTGTGAGGGCAGAGTGGCCCACAAAGGGGACAAGCTGGGCTTGCACTCTCCTAGAGGAGAGGCTGTCAGGCCAGCCCCTTCTTTTTCCTTCAGGTCACAGCAGCGGGTAGAGAAAGAGGGGCTGCTTGAGGTCTGGCCTGGGGAGACTGCTTCCTAGCTCAGGGATTCTTGGATTTTCCTGCAGCTTATGGGGCTTCCTACACCTTAGGCTCCCTGGGGATCCTGAAAGTGGGGGCTGGGTGAGACACTGCCTGCATGTATGACTGGCGTGGCGCTGATGGGGTAGCGGGTTGGGCCCTCCTCAGCAGGCAGAGTTTCAAAGCCTCATCATCTCTTTTTCTCCTCACATCTCTTCTGCATGGAGGTAACATCTGCACCGAAGAGACCTTGAGGGATGACAGGTGTGTCAAGGAGCTCTTTTTCCTTAATTGTCAGGTTGGTGAGCCTGAGCCAGTGTGCCTGCTCCTAGAGAACCATGAGACCCATGTCTCTCCCAGTAGCCTATGTCACCACTTTGTGGAGGCGGAGGACATGGTCAGTTATGACACGGATTTCTTCCCAAACAGTGGTATCTGGTTTAGCTGTCAGGTCCTCTTCCAGATAAGCGTGGTAAGCCATTAGGATAGAGGAGGCATTGAGAGTTGAGGTGCCTTGTAGCACTTATCTGTAAGTCTGGAGTGGAAGTGGACTACAATTGCAGTTTGCTCAAGGGGCCATGGGATGTTGAGGCTAGCTTCTGCGCGTTTGTACATGTCATTCATGTGGAGCTCCAGGGGAGATCGCAGCATGGGTTTTTCAACCTCGTTGGTACCTGTCAGACGACTGGGTTCAGGTTGTTAGCCATAGCCAAAAGAGCTCTTTTGAGAAAAGGAATATTCCCTTTTTTTTTTCTTTTTTCTGTTTAAAAAAAAACTTCATGCAGGCCATCCACAAAGATATGACATGACAACAGTCATGCTTAATTTAGATCAGTCCAAAAGTTCAGGTCATAAATCCACAGTAGTTGTGAGCTGCTTCTACAGTTAACCTCTGGAATAGTTTGCATGTCATTTAGCTGAACGCTGTTTCAACAACTTTAAAGTTAACTGCAATGTTTGTTGTTTCATTCATTTTTTGAAGTACTGTATCCACAATAGCTAGCTGAATTTGAGAGAGACTGCTAGCCTCAGCAGTGAAGGAGAGAAAGGGACAGGTGAAATACAGACTGCTGTATTTGACATTTAGTGTGGTTTTTATTACTTTTTTTTCTTTCAGAGGATGAAATCCTTGGCAATCTCCCTCGTGTGCTTTTATGTGGCCACATCTACTGCACATTTTGCCTGCGGTCTCTTGAGCATGACGGTGTCATCAGATGTCCTGATTGTGAGGTAAAAATTGATCTTGCCCTTCCCTTCTGAGAGGGTCACATCTCAGCCACTGACCATCGCAAATTTAAAAGTATCGCTTTCATTATAAATGACGAGTGGTTCTTTAAATTGTAAAGCAAACAACATTTCACTTCCCATGGTCTTTTTGGCAATGCCTTAAATTCAAACTTAAGGGCATTTGTGCTTCTCATTGTTGAAGTAGGTGTAGAGGTCCAAGAGGGTTTGTAGTAAGGCTGCTGATACTTCAGAAGTCTTATCATGTCCTCTGTAAACCCTGTTGCTGGCCACCTTTAGTTAATAACCATTTAGCTATTTGTTCTTTCTTTTAAGGTAAATCAATAAAAGTTGCTGTTGAAAATGTGGTTTTGCATCAAAATGTTTCACAGCAGAAAGGGGTGAAATGTGACGGTGAGCTAACAAAGGTGTCCTCCCTGCAGATTGTGTCCACTCTTCCTGAAAGTGGAGTGTGTGGTCTGCAGGAAGAGAGCAGAATCATAGGACTCATCTACACTGCTAAAACAAATAAGATGAAAAGGTAATATGCACCTCTTGAATGTTGTGCAAATTTTCACTTTTGTCTTGTCTTTGAGTTTAAACTGTTTTTCTAGTCCTGTACATGTAAACTAAACAAACTAAAATATATATATATATTTGACCCTAAAATTCTTTTTGGTTCAGGCAATGATTTTACAAATTTCAGTTTCCAATATAATGCCACTTACTAGTGGTCTTAATTTAGGTTTTAACCATTTTTCAAGCTGTTGTCTCTTCAAGAAATTGCCTATAAAAATGTTCAATTAAAAGAAAAAATAACAATAAATTGATGTAACAAAAATTCAGTGTCATCAAATCTTTAACTGTTAAGGTCAAACACAAAATTTCAAGAGTTCAGAAGAATTTGCTGAGATTTCAATAATCTTCTGAAATGTTGCACAATTTTCAACCAAACACTTCGATTTAAATTAATCTATTTGGGGGCAAAAAAAAAAGTTTGTCAGGAATAATGGATATTTTCTATTGTTTTACAATAAAAAGGGTGAAAGAAATGCTTATCAAAGGCAAACATCGTGTTACAGATTGTAATTGCTGTGGTATTTCTGTCTTCGTAAGCCTCCGATGTGACAAATCAAAGATTCGCAGAAAGAAGAAATCATCAGCATCCGCAGACACTCTTGTCAGTACTGAGGACATGGAGCAGGTATGTTTGAGGGATTTCAGAGGTTTCTAATGAGAAATGAAAGTTGTCTAATTTGAAAGTACTTTTTTTTTTTTAATCACTGTCTTTTTATTAGTTTGTTTTCCTTTTAGACATACAAAAAAAAAGTAGGTACGAAAGAACAAAATATAGAATAATACTACCATTCAAACATAGCCCAAGAAAGAAAGAAATAAAAGAAAAAAACAAAATAATAAACAAATAAATGATAATAAATAAATACATTTGGAAAAATAATCCCTACAAAGTAACCCCATTCAATCCTACCCAGGTCACTGCCATAGGTCTACACATTTCATCCTTACCTCTACCTCAAGCGGGGCTTGTATTTAAAAAATGAATTCATCTGAAATATTACTGTATAATTTGGAAAGGGTCAAGAAAGGGGCCCCATATGTTTTTGAATTTCCCAATAGAGTGCTGAAGAGAGCAGCTTATTTTTTCCAGTTTTAAACAGGACATGAGGTCATATAACCACTGCTAATGTGTTGGAGGGGCAGCGCCCTTCCATCTGATTAGGATTGTACGTCTGGCTAGCAAAGAACAAAATGACAGCGCCTGTCTTTTAGAGGCTGCTAAGGGCAACTCCTCATCACTAATGCCAAAAAGAGCCAGGAGAGGGCTAGGTGTTATTGCAATTCTGAGGAACCTGGACAGGGTGTGAAAAACTGATGAACTGATGCGGACTGGGACAGGACCAGTACATATGAACCAGTGTGGCCTCAGCAGTTTTGCATTTGTCACAGTATGGGGTGATTTCCTGATAGTTTGCTTTTAGAAAAGTGGGCTCTATGTACCACTTTAAATTGAATAAGACGGTGGCGCACACACAAAGAAGATGTATTAACAAGTTTAAGTATGGAGGCCCATGTCTCATCTGGAATGGTCATGTTCAAGTCTTCTTTCCATAAAGTTTTAAGTTTGGATGAGGAGGTGTCTGTCATGTTTAGCATTTTATTGTACAGCCACGAAATCAGGCCTTTACAGGTCGGGTTCAGTAATAGGATGGTTTTTAACAATGTAAACTCCGGTAGAGAAACTGAGCCTGAAAGAAAAAATTGAATAAAACTTCTGGCTTGTAAATATATAAAAAAAAGTGGGATTGTGGTAGACCATATTTATTGCCGAGTTGTTCAAATGATGCTAGTTTCTTCCCTAAGAAAAGGTCCTTGAAATGAGTGAGTCCCCTCCTGTTCCATTCTAAAAATACCCCGTCCTGAACAGATGGTTTAAAGAAATGGTTAGACACGATGGGGCTTAGAGAGGAAAAATCATGAAGTACTTTTAAAGTTTTCAAATTACTCAACTGCGTTAACATATTCTCTGTAACATTTATTCTAGCATGTCATGAGTACAACGCAAGTGTCTTTGTAAGGTTACTGTAGGGTTGCAACGGTATGAGATTTTCACGGTATAATCGTCTCAGAAAATATCGCGGTATCACGGTTATTGCAGTATCACCGTATTTCACATATATTATTATAAGTTACACTGACCCTTAAAGAAATGACAACAAAAGTTTTTTTTTATTGTACTTGGAACCATTTTTAATGACAGTTTTGTTTAAAATGTCTCCATTTATAAAAAAAAAAAGAAAAAAAGAAAAGCTATACACCTCCTGTTTTTGTCTGCAAAATTTGCAATATTAGAATGAGGAAAAAGCCAAATCCTTAAATAAAAATGAATCTGTCTCTTTAGAAAGAGAAAATTCTTTGTCTTTGTAAACAAATGTGAGAAAAAGTGCAGGAGTTTTCTTGATCAGACTTTTATACTAATTTTTTATAATAATAATAATAATAATAAATAATAATTAATACAATTAAAATGGTATTATTTACACACACACACTTTATATGTACTCTTAGAATTAAACATCCTTCATTTAAAATGTTCAGTAAAATTATGTATCACCTTAAAAACATATTTAATACCTGAGAAACTGAGCCTGGGTCAGTGTCTGATCAACTACTGTTGACTGCTTTATAACACGCGTTGTGCTGCTAAGTTAGTGGGAAATAACCAGATACTGCAGACAGAGGGGATTATTTCTGACATGATCCTCATAATACAGATTTCACTCTTAAGGCTTTCATGCCGAGCCTGATTTTAAGGGATGAAAAATAGACACGCCAAAGCTTTAAAATAAACGCAGGTAAATATGCCGTCTTTCAAAAGGCCCTTAACATGGACATGCACATCCAGCACAGCACGCGCTTCACGGCCACGGGGACCGGCATGTCTATAGTTCGGATGACTCAGCACTTTTGCTGGTGGTTAGCGTGTGGAACGAGCACGAGGAAACATAGACGGGGTTTATAGTCAACATTTCACACATTTTTGTTAGAGAGACAGGTATTAACAAGATAGCTACTTTAATCTGCACGGAGGGATGGTGTTGTAGTAGATGTGAGAACAAGTTTGAAGTATTCCCTCCTTTAGCAGCCACTTTACTTACACACTGTTTGCAAACAGGATACCCATCCTCACGTACGTTTGGTGGGTATCCGAAGTAGTCCCACACTGCTGATTTTAGTTTAGGTTTTTTTTTTTTTTTTTAAGGAGTATGGAAACTGGTTAAATCTGTCGCCATTTTTACCACTGTGTGCCTGAGAGCAGCACCGCTGACCAAGGGGCAGCCAAGACGGAGCAGAGCTCCGTGTTCGAGTTTCTCAGTTGGCTTGCCTTTTTCTCTTTACCGGTAATAAGCAAACACCCACGGTATGATAACCGTGCATTTTAATACCATGGTATACCGTGAAACCAGTTACCGCTGCAACCCTAAGTTACTGACAAATGCTTATTGATTTATGCAGATTGACACATGCTTTCAGTACTAATCAAGAATACGTTTAGACATATATGTAGCTAATATTTAATAATTATTCTTAGTAAGCTTTCTGGTGCTGTTTTCTTTAGCCAGCTGATATTGAGAAGACTGTGGATAAGGCGTTGGCTCAGGCTGGAGAAAATCTTGCCCAGCTTGTGCACAATCATGAGGTAAAAAGCAAGCCTGTAGATTAATGAGTAGCTAAGAAATACCATCAGTTGACATAAGATTGTGTGTGTTGTTGGATTTGCAAATGTATATTTTTCATTTGAGCAGACACTGACGACTGGCCTGGAACAACAAGTGAAGAAAGAGGGGGCCCGGCTGGAGGTGGAGATCAGGGAAGCTGCAACCAAGGCTATTTGTGCTATTCAGAAGTGGTATGGATATCAAGTCTCTAAATGTATTTCAGTAGGAAGGCTTTAATGAGATCCTGTGTTTACTTTTTTGCAATGGGAATGACCCCAGGTCTTCAATTGTTTTATTTTTTGAAAATCAAATGGGAGTTACTATAAGTGAACAGATTAATTACAACATTTTCTGTAGAGAAACATGTTTTCACCCCCCCCACACCCCCCAAAACAGGAAGGATACACAGATGAGCCAGCTGACTACACTGAAGACAGAATTCTCAGCCAGCCAAGCTGCAGTGTGCCATGTCCAGGAGCGAATAAAGGCATTGGAGACTGCCATGCAGATGGCCAGACAAGTGCGCCGTGTCCCCTTGTTGGAGCAGTACTGCACACTGGATAAGGTATGATTGTTATTCTGACAGATTCTTCCTAGTAAGCACACAGTACATGTCAGATGCAGTAAAACTTGTACCAAGTTGATCTCATTTTGTCTGCTGCTTTGTTTACTTTCTAGCAAATTAATGATGCTGCTCCTGTGTGTGTGTTACAGGTTCTAGAGACGCTGCAGGCGCCTGTGGATAACCAGCTATTTGATATGAAGTCCATTAGCATGGGGACTGGAAAGAGGTTGGTTATTTTAAACCTGATGTTTGTTTTTGTTTGCATTGTTTTATTGTAGAATTTGTAGGGACATGTTGCACATTACCAGGTCTATCTTCCAGGCCCTTCTTTAGACTTAGACTAGCTCAAAAGACAGCAAAAGCCATTGTTAAAATTCAAACTGTAACAGAAATTTACGCACTTAGCAGTCTTTCCTGCAAATTTATTGAGGTGTAAATGCATGAGTGACACACTTTGTCCCTACATAAAATAAGGGCATCTGTGTTTGTGTTTTAGTTGTGTTTTCCAGTTAGAGTGTCTGAATGGTAATTTGGTTTTGTCCTTGAAGATGGAAGTCGGTGACCCCAAAGAGTGAGTGCTAAACTTATTTCTCTGTATCCACTATACCTTTTTGAACTGATTGAAGCCTTGAGATGAAAACTGACAAAAAGACTTGCTTCTTTTTTGAGCATCAGAGTAAAATATCATTCCATAGATTTTTATATTCAGCACATTGTATAGACACACATTAAGTATGGCAAATTGCCTTTTTTTTTTTTTTTTTTTTTTTTTTTTTAATTATAATTTGCAGCTATCTTTACCATACAGTACGGTGCAAGTCTTGAGTCACCTTTCATTTCTTTATATTTTGTTAGAGAAATGGAAAATGGGGGCAGATATTTATTGAAATGTACATGGAAATACATTATATAAGGCCAAAATAGAGTTTCTGCAATTCTTATAATCTTGAAAGTCAGTATTTGGTATGACCACACTTATTCTTCAGGACTACCTGAACTCTCTGAGGCACCTTTCCTGCCATTTCTTGAAGTAGTCTCCAGGCTCCTTGAAGGCCATTGAAAGCTCTTTTTTTGGATGTTGGCTGCATTTTGGTCTGTTTTTTTTTTTGTCGAGTTGACCCCCACACTTTTTCAACTTTGATGAGGTTCAGGCTATGGGGAAGTATGCTTAAACGCAGCCCCCCCAACCATGATTGATTCTGTACCGTGTTTTTAAAGATGGCTGTGTACACTCACTGTTGTCTACTTTCAAATTTTGATTCATCACTCTATTAGACCTGTTGCCACTAGGTGTCAGTCCAGTTCTTGTGTAATTTGGCATATCTCTTATTTATTTTGACAGCCACCGTTTTACTGAAACCATTTAACTAAAGGGCTGGATGCCTCTCTCAGGTCCTATCAGGTCTTTGCTGGATTTTTTTTTTCTTCCTGTTTCTTAAGGACATCGTTTTTTGATACTGTTCATCTGCTGCTGATAGTTTTTTTTTTTTTTTTTTAAGGCCTGCCATTACTTCTTTTGGCCTCCACTTGCCCAGTTTAGAGACAAACACTGCATACCATAGTATGCAAAGTTTTTGGACAGCACCCCAGGAGACCCCTTGTTGCAGTAAAACAATTTTATGGCTGCAAAACTGTAATCTTTGCCATTTTTCATAGTTTCAACTAAAGAAATGGGAACAAATGCTACTTTATTGCAACAGGCTCTTAGTGACAAAGTGCCTTAAGATAAACTTAATGTGTAGGTACCACACTGGTTCATCCCTTGAGTTGGATGAATCTTTTTTTTTTTTTTTTTTTTTAATGCTTGAGCGATTCATAGGTAAGTTAAATGGGTAAGTTAAAAGTTAAATGGCTCAACAAACAAACACAAAAACATCCTCTGAAAATTGTCCGGTATGAGGACTGGACTGAAAATAAGTGGAAAAAGCAGCCAATGTCCAAAGAGAGCTTTTGAATGGCCTGCAGAAAGTCTGGCTCTTTAGATGCAAAATATATAAAAGTAAGGGACTTGTGCACAGTACTATAGCAGGATTGTAGCTAGAAAAAGGTCACTGACCGGCAATATCGGTACCGAGCGACCACTTGCTGGTGCTATTGGATGAGCCCACTATCTAACTGTGATGATAGTGATCTGTTCCAACAGCTGAAATTCTCAGCCAGGCGCAGTGCCAGCTGATCAACCGCTAGCTACAACCCTGACTATAGTCATGGTCTATGAGGAGAGTTCCTTTCATCTGTGTTATAGTATACTGTTATTAAACCCATGGCATTGCTCCACAATAGGTTATTGTGTTTAAATAAGTGGTTCTAGTGTAAAATGTGAACACATTGTGGTCAAATATATATTTAAATATGGGCAAAGAAGATTTAATAAAGATCTCAGAGCTATTGGTTTTCAGTGCACTGCTGGTGCTATGTGCCTTGCCTTTTAATTTTGGAATGGGTCTTAATTTGTGAAATTTGTTTTAGGCTGACTCAGTCCCCACCCAAAAACCACCAGCCAGGCAGCTTTAACAAAAAGTCTCACTGGAAGCGTGCAGATGACAAGAACACTGGCTGTATTCCACACAGTGACAAGCTCCCCACCCCACAAAAGCAGTGTGAGCAGAGTCCAAGAGCTAGCAGTTCCTTATCACGAGGCTCCTCTCCAAGGCCTGATCACAGGCTTTCTCGCCACAGCTCGGCCTCAGACCTTGGAGGCCCAGATATCATTATTGAGGAGTTTTTAGATGAGGGACAAGAGCAAGGTGTGTGGCTTTGTCATTAGTCCATTACACTGAATTTTTTTTTTTTTAACCCTTTAACACTGAGCTCTTGTCGCCAGTACACTCTTTAACACAGTGTAACACGGTTAAACACAGCGCCAACATGGTTGTGCAAGCAGAATTTCTGTTACCGTAATAATATGACAGTTTCCGAAATATGAAATTGTGCTTCATAGCCAACAGGAGGTTATTACAGTAATTTCACTTTATTTATTTTTTTTATTTCACAGTGGGACATTTGAAAGATGAGAACTGGTTCTCAAACATTTAACCTGGTAAAATAAAGATTAAAAAAAAAAAAAAAGTCAGCGGTGACATGATCATTGTTAAAGGGTTAAACAATGCTAGAACCAAACAGAATCTTAAAATGGAGGCAGAAGAGACACTTAAATCAGTTTGAAATGCTTCCTGTAGCCCTCCCGCCAACTGGTCCTGAACTGGCTGGTGACAAACTGAGAATCAACAGAAGAAAACATCAGTTATCTTCTAATAAGAGAAATGGTAAGGAATTAATATATTTGTGTTCAGAAATATAATTAGACATTCAGTTATTTTTTTCCCTAATGAAAGAAAATCTAAAGATAACTTGCATTTAACTTCATGTTGTGAGCATGATATCAGCCCATCAATAAACACTTATCCCAGCACCCATCTTATAAAATTAGCTGGTGTACAGTTACAAACAAGTCATTTTTTTACACCATCTCTTTGTTCTCATGCTGTAGTCACACAGTGGGTAGTGGTAACCCACATCGTGAGTCCAAGCCACTTCTATATCCAGTATGTGGCTGAGAAAAGGGAATGTGAGATGCTGTCGGCCAAAATCAACAAATTCTGCAGAGAAGATGGTTGTAGCTTCACTGAAAAGGACATAGTGGAGACAGGTTTGTGTGTGTGTGTGAGAAGTTTGATTTCAGGTCAAACATATACCACATTAGGACTGTTGGATATAATTGTCTGCAGTAATACTAGTATAAATTTTTGCATGATATGGCAGGTGTTTACATTCCCTAGTGCGCACACAAGACAAGCCTGGGCAAGGGTGGTGTGCAATGCTGCAAAATTTGGTATCACTGTAACTGATACTTTTAACGTGACCCTCTGAGGCTGACTTATGTGCTGGTATGTCCAAAATGTCCACGGCCATTTAGGATGATGTAGCAGCAGGACGCTGCCTCGCTGAGTCTCCGTTTCAACATAAGTTGAAAGTGCAGACTTCAAACTAAATTGTGTTGATAGGCCAAGTAAGACCAGAGTTATCATCACACCATGCTTTTTTCTGTCTCTTGTTCTCACATTTGTGCATTTTGTGCAGGAAAAAACAGCAAAAACGGGATATTTGCTAGCAGGAAGTGCTTGCTTCAGTGGCAGGTTTTACCTCGGCTGTGCTCCTCTGTCTTGGGGTGCACAGGAGCTGGTTTTTTGGAGTGGCACAAATAATTTGTGAGGCATCTTACTGTGAGACCCGATTGTTCTGCAAATAGTTGTACAAAAAGCTCCTGCAGCATTTCCTGCATTTGAATGTAAATAGTTGTATGTAAAGTGTATCACAAAAGTGAGTACACCCCTCATATTTCTGCAGATATTTAGGTATATACTGACAAAATGACACAAGCTGCATACAGACTACTTTTCATTGTGTCAAAGTGTCATTTTGTCAGTGTTGTCCCATGAAAAGATATACCGTATCTTTCAGACTATAAGTCGCTCCGGAGAATAGGTTACACCCCTGGCCAAACTATGAATAAAAGTGCGACTTATAGTCTGGAAAATACGCTACTTAAATATATGCAGACCTGTGAGGGGTGTACTCACTTTTGTGATACACTGTAACTTTGTTTGCTATATATTTTTTTAAAAATTTAAAAATTTACAGCTTATATTTGTATTTTAAGTTGTAAAAATAATTTGTTAAACATGTTTTTGGTTTTCACTGTAAAAAAAAAAATCCAATTTGTTATTTTTAGGTCCAATGTATTAATACAGTATGTCAAAATGAAAGAATAACTGTACAGCCCTACACATGAGGTTGTGCTGAAAATAATGATACCAAAACAAGGCAAGGTAAAAAGTTTTTAAGGTGAACTATAAAGGTAAAGGGAAAAGTAGTTAAAAATGACAAATTATCCCCTAGAGCAGGGCTCTTCAACTCCAGGCCTCGAGAGCTCCTGTCCTGCAGGTTTTAGATGTGTCCTTGATCCAACACACCTGAATCAAATGGCTGAATTACCTTCTCAGTATGCAGTCAAGTTTTCCAGAGTCCTGCTAATGACTTCTATATTTGACTCAGGTGTGTTGAAGCAGAGACGCATCTAAAACCTGCAGGACACCGGACCTCGAGGCCTGGAGTTAAAGAGCCCTGTCCTAGAGGGTTAAGAGACAGCTTATGTAGGGGAGAGCAGCATGTCATGATTATGAAATGAATGTGTCATCAATATGCTTGATCTGAATACTTTTTAATGGCAAATTATGGGATTTTTTTTTTTTTTTTTTTTTACTCTCACTGCTAAACACAACAAAACACCATTCAATTTAAATGTGCTTGCCTGAGGTGGCCCCACTTGTCTGTTCACTGCTGCCTGCACCTCAATTTTATTTACATTTTAGACATTGAGGGCCTTGGGGGGGACGGTGTGGATGGGCGCTGTTATTCAGTGCTCATATTACATCTGTCCCTCCAATTTTAAAAGCACTGTAGTTTTCACACAGCCATACACATTCTTCTCAGTACATACACTCACATCACCCCCCCCAACACGCTGAGTGGGAGGAGGGGGCGGGCGGGCCTTCTCACACCCCAGTTCCGTGCACCCCGCCTGGGATGGGGACTGGCTCATTGTTCGGGGCTGGGTTGGCTGCTTCCCTGGGTTGCCGCTGGCTTGGTGCTGGTACCCGCTCTCCCACATTAGGTGTCCATGTATGTTACATGTGCGTATGCATGAGTGTGTGACTGGTGCATGCGAATGTGCGTGTGTGTACATGAGGGAATGACTGGTACGTGTGTGTGTGTGTGTATGTGCGTGTGAGTGTGAGTGTGTATACATGAGTGTGTGACTGGTGCATGCGAATGTGCGTGCGTGTGTATGTGCGTGTGTGTACATGAGGGAATGACTGGTACGTGTGTGTGTGTACGTGCGTGCTTGTGAGAGTGTGTGTGTGTGGACAGCTGGGCCTGGGTTGGTGGCTTGCCAAGCCTTGGCACCTGTGGGACACGGAGGGTGGGAGTTACCCCTCCCTACCGCTCCACGCTGCTCCCCACTGGTCGTCACTGCCGCCCCTGGGGTGTGGGTGCCCGTGGGTCCCGGGGTGTGTGGCCGGATATCTCGGCATGGTCTTTGGCCTGCTCCCTTGGCGGCCATGGCCTGGGGGTGGCTTGGGCCTCTTTGGCGCGTGGGGGGGCTCTGCCGGGTGTCGGGCTGCTCTCGGGCGCTTGGGGCCTCGGGGGCCGCATGCCTGGCTCGTGCTGGGGGTGCCGGCCTGCCGGGGGGGGTGGGCTGCCCGTCACCTCTGGCTCTCTGGACTCTAGCCCCTGGATTGTGGGGGTTCCGTCTGTAGCCTCCCTCCTTCCTTATCTGGGGAGTGTACGCGGTTGCCATCGGGATGTGTGGCCCCAAGTCTTCTGAGCTCCTGTGCTGTGGATGGCCTGGGTCCCCTGGGTCCTTCCCTATCTGCCTCTGGATCGCGGGGGGCATGGTTGCAGTTTCTCGCCCTCATTATCGAATACATTGCATGACAAAGGCGCATACACACACATTACTACAAACAATACACTTGTGTGTGTGTGTGTGTGTGTATATGTAGGTGCATATGGGTGTGTGTATGGGTGTGTGTGTGTGTGTGTGTGTGTGTGAGTATATCAACCCCTTTTATTTATTTATTTATTTATTTATTTTTTCTCTCTATCTCCTTTCCCCCCCCCCCACCTCTTGTTCTTGCCCCTTCCTGGTTGCCTGTCAGACTTGGCATGAATAACTAAATAAAAAGATAAATAAATAAAAATAAAATTGCAAACATTAACAAGAAGAGCCTATAGGAAACATATAGAGCTGTTCTTGTCAAAGCAAATATGTTTGGTACATCAGTGCATTCGGATCATCATTCCGATTGTGAAAGATGCCAGACATGACAGGCTAAAAAAAAAAAATAAAATAAATGTGCTTGCCTGGAAAGTACTTGACTGTTTTGTTGTGCTAACTGTCAAGCCAATAATTTGGGAATTTAGTCACTTGTGGACTGATTCCCATTGGTTTTATGTTGTGCTGAAACATGCATCGCAGATAATTTTATTCTGCTTCCTTGTTCACTTTTTGATTATGCTTCAGTTTCCTGACATATAATATTGAGATTGCATCAAGCCACACTCTCCATTCAGAGTGGCTCCAAATATTTTCTTTGTTTCACGTCTCCTTTACAGACTCCTTGATCTTTGTGAAGAGTGAGGAGGGACTCTGGTGCCGGGCTAGAGTGCTTGAAGTCTTGCAGAAAGGCTCTTCAGAGCCTGTGAAAACCTGTGCGGTCACCCAGCTGGCTAGTGCACGAGTTTTCTTCCTTGATCACGGACTTACCCAAACAATCACCACGAAGAGGTACGCGTACAGATGAGTGAACATCTGCCCATCTTTGGTTCTGAGAAACTCTGCATTTCTGAGATGATGTTTTTATACCCAGTCATGTTGCCAGTTAATCTAATTAGTTGCAAAATGTTCCTGCAGCTGTTTTGAGACATGTTGTTGCCATTAAATTCAAAATGAGCTGTTATTTGTGAAATAGTGAAACATTTCAGTTTAAATATTTGATGTGTTTTCTATGTTCTATTGTGAATCAAATATGGGTTTATGAGATTTGCAAATTATTACTTTCTGTTTTTATTTATATTTCCTTAAAGATTTAACTGTCTGGAGCACGTGGTAGTCCATAGAACTGCATTCTCCCTGCTTCACGGCTGGTTTCCTTTGTTATAATATTGTCCAGCTTGTAAAGCTGCTGTTTTGCATTTTTGCCCCTTTATCCAGCACCAGAACAGGATTGTTTCCCCTTCATCACTAAGTAACTGACATCCTACACATAGCCACACAATGAGTAGTAGTAAAATATAGTAAAATATCTTCTCAGTATGTGTCACTTTAAAAGAAATATTTCCACAATTATTGTTGACGCTGTTGATTTCCTTTTGATCTGAGAGGTGGTATGTAAGTATAGTGTGTGCAGTTTTCTGTTCTGACTTCATTCTGTATTCTTGTGGATGAATTTACCAGTGAAGACATGGCCACTGAGACTTCACTGAATGCTGTGAACAACCAGCTGAGAAAAGTGGATAGAGCAGTTAAAGCGGTCTTGTTTAACTTTACTCCACTGGCCATCAGATGTTCGTTCAAGGGCCTGGTCCCTTCTGATGTGGTAAGACAACTGGATTTATACGGTATTTGTATTTGGAAGGATACGTGGTTGCTTTCTTGGATAGTTCATATAAAAAAATTTTTAAAAAAAACTTTTGAGCATTTCAGAAGGCACAAGAAAAACATGAATATGCTGCTTATAACAGTTCAACACAAAGAAAAACAAATTAATAGTTTGTATTTTAAATGCAACTTTATTTGACAGTTTCCCAGAGAGATGTACTTTTTTCATAACTTCTTGGAATTTTAGGGGTTTTTTATCTACCTGTTTTGGGGAAAAAAAAAAAAGTGTTGTGCTTTTATTGTGGAGGCATGTTGTTTTGAAACACAGCAGCAATAGTAGGCATGTGTGCGTGTGTGTGTGTGTGCGTGCGCATGCGTCCATGTAGATAAAAGGCTGGAGTAAGGAGGCACAGGTTGAATTCCGCCGTGTGGTCGGCTTTGCAGCAGTGGAAATGTGGATTTTGGGTCAGGACAGAGACTTCCTGTTGGTGGACCTGCGGAAAGCTCCCAAGGAACAGTCCGGTGATGGATTCATCTCTATCAGAGAGTATCTTGTTTTCATTGAAGTGGCCAGGTACCCATACATACATGTCCAAGTTAGCCAGGCAAAAATTCCTTAAGAAAATTTATTTAACCAAGAATCAAATTCTGTTCAGTTGGACTGTCACTGAAATGGCCTAAACTTGTTTTGCTTTTCAAAAACTGCTCACAGGTTTTATTCTCCAATGACAACGGGCAGGAGGCCCCTGCAGTACTACCCTCCTGTATATCCCAAGATCAACAGAGAGGTTGCTGCTTTGGTGTCCCACGTCAGCAACCCTGCTGACTTCTATATCCACCTGGTACTAAACATGAACAAATGTTTTAATATCCTCAAAAAAAATCTCAGCTGCCAGCAATAGAATATAAATAGACAGAGATTGCTTTGTGTCACAGTAATTAATAGATCAATAAATAAATAGATTAATAGAATAGGTTAATTACTAGATATTTACATTAAACACATCTATTTTTTTTGCCACATGTGCAATTTTTTTTTTCCTTCTGTTTGAGTTTTGTATTTTATTTCCTTTTGAAATTTTCCTGTTTAACATCACAACCAGGCTGACAACATGGAGTTCATGTTGCTCTCAGCCAAGCTTCAGGACTTCTACAAAGATCTGGCATTACTGGGAGAAGATGAGCTCAGCATCTACTGCCCTGTGATAGGACAAGCCTGTGTCGCCCGTTTTGATGACACACAGTGGTGCAGAGCTCAGGTGAAGGGTAAGTATGTGTATGAGCATGTCAAGGTTTGAATAAATGTACTTACCTATGTACCATACCTAGTTACCATTTCCTATTGAGCTAATAAAATAAGATAATGTAGTATTAGTAATTCTGCCAGTGTCCACTATATATAATTTGATATTGTTCATATAATCCACCTGCTACACTGCTAATTGTGTGGGTTACATCATCACCCAGTGGGTAAGAGAAGAGTGAGATCAAGGAGATTTTCCACTTTCCAGCTATACGAGCAAGATGGCAGAGAATCACATAATCTGGTCGCATACAGCAATAAATTATTTGGCCGACTGTAATCTAATCACTCGATGTAAGCGTATGAAAAGCAGCTGAACTGATAAAATGCTGCTAATCTACATTTTCCATTCTTGTTAAACTGTTTCATAGTTTACGTGCTTTTGTACATGTTTCAAAAATGAACTAAAGTTAATAAGATAAAGTAGTTTACTTAACAGCTGTAGCATTTTTTTTTTTTTTTTTTTAAACGGGTTAATTTAGGCTTAGTGAAACCATAATGGAATTTAGTTAAGGAGGGAAGTGAAAAGTGAAAATATATGCATAGTATATGCATACCACCAGTTACAGCTGTCAAGGCTGTGGGCTTTCACTTGTGGCACTTGCACCCTTATTCCTCAAGAGTTGTTTCCCACAGTGGATATGATACAGTTGCTAGAGAAAATGTGTATTCCCTAAGTAGCTAGCAGTGGTTCATGGGGGCTTTGTGCTGGTAAAGTCACCCCTCCCCAAGGGGGGGAGGGGTGCCGGCCTTGTTAATTGAGTGAGGGTGCCTGCTCATGTAACCAGAAAGCACCTCTGAAGGCTAATCAGTCATTGTGAACCTGTAGTTACATTTCTCGAGGTGCATGTCAGGTTAGGTTCAGAGAGGATTTTCGGTTATGTATGTAGGACCAACGCAGAACACTAACCCAGGCCTTATTAGATAGTGATAATTTTCGCATATAATTCAGAAGAGTTACTTATTTATCATGCATTTAATGCGCCTAAGAGTGCCATTCACTTTCACTAATGGGTTTGCAGAAATCATGTAAAAAAGCATACACAACAAAAACATAATCCAGATTTTTTATCAAACAGCTGCTAAAAGCATTTCCTACATTGGAATATCAGACACCATGTTGTGAGTGACATCATCTTGCTGGGAACTGTAGTTTTTTCTTGAAGGTCTTTCATAGCTTCACTGGTGCTGAAAAGTAATGTTTGATTATGGCTTTCTGAATATAAGTAGGGCTGCAACTATCGATTATTTTAGTAATTGAGTATTCTATCGATTACGCCATCAAGTAATCAGATAAGAAATAATTTTTCGTATTTACAATTCATCTGCATATTTGAACTTCCGTACTGCAGTGTTTCTCTGTGTGAAACAAACAGCGGTGGATGGAGCAGCTACAAAGTTCTCTGTTCTTCATGTTGCTGTAATGCTTTTTATTCACAAGCATCCTCCAAATTACGTTTCTACTGCAGGTCTATTTTTAGTTGCTAATTGGGGATTAAAGCATAAAAAATATTCCCCTCGATACTGAGGAAGGGGGGCACCCGTGACCAAATGATCGCTAGTGCTATGACAGGCTCCGCTAGCAAACTGTGGTTGTAGTTCTGGTGGCTACAGCTGATGTAAAGAAAGAATAACAGCTGACATTTTCTGCACAGCGAGCAAAACGCGTGCGCGCAGCCACACACGCACACTCACAGCATGTGCATATTGTGAACTTTCCGTGCTCAGTGGTAGATTGCAGTGAAATTATACAGGTGCAAGCAGCGATATAGCCGGGGCGGGCTCGTGTTTTGCTAAATGCAGTGACAGCAGAGCTCCGAAAGTGAAGGTGAAATCCTGAGCCGAGCGTAGCGCCTGGCGGTCAACCGCTAGCCAGAACACTGTGTGTGTGTTTTATTTATATATATATATATATATATATATATATATATTTTTTTTTTTTTTTTTTAACTTGAACCTTCTCCTTAACCTTCATTGTTCAGTCAACTACAAAAAGTGCACTAATGTAACTCTGGTGTGTGTGTTTAGGTCATCCAGAGGGAAGAAAAGTAGAAGTACAGTATGTTGACTTTGGCGACAGGAAAATCTTGTCAGTCCGTGACTTGAAGAAGATCAAAGAAGAGTTTTTCGCCCTTCCTGCCAGGGTGAGAGCACAGAATTTTTTATATGTCAATAAAATCTACAGAATCTGTAAGTTGTTAATAGTAATTTGGCTAAAAATTCATTTCTGATTCCAGTTCAATTCAGTTAACATGGATGTGTGTGTGTGTGTGTGTGTGTGTGTGTGTGTGTTTGCTCATTCCTTAATGAAGTCGGTTATCAGTGTTTCCCACATATAGACTCCACTTGAGGGGCCTGCTCTGGTGTATTTGCTGACTTATTTTAGCATTAAAAAAGAAGATTTTTTTCTTAAAACAAATATATGTCTAATTACCCCCTCCCCCATTTTTTAATTTTTGTGTTACATTTTTGAATAGTGCTGGTTTAAGTCAACAGTAAATGATTTCTCCTGTGTGCAGGCAATCCACTGCTGTTTGTCTAATGTGATTCCTGTGGAAGGAGAGTCCTGGAGTGATGCCTGTGCTAACAGATTCATCGGCCTAGTTAAGGACAAACTGGTCACTGTTATAGCTACAGGTACAGTGTGAATCGATGTGTGAAACATTAAGCTCTTCTGTAAATATTGCACACCAGAAGCCATTCTTGTACTCTTTTGTTGTCTGTGCCCCTCTAGGACGAGCGCCTAAGTCTGAGCCTCTCCCAGTCAAACTGTTTCAGGGTGAAGGGAGCGAGTCACTAACTAACATTGCTGAGCTGCTGGTCAAAGAAGAGCTGGCCCGCTTCAAAGAGGGGTTAGTCCTCTCAAGTTTGTTTTACAGCTTACAATGCAAAGTGTTTCATAAATGAGGCATCCAAAGTTGTATATGTTAAAGGTGCAGTCAGTCGTTTGAATGTGTTTAATAGAAAAAAAAAATTGTGTGTGTGTGTGTGTTTTAGTGAGTGATTGTCTTCCAGCAAATTGATGCATTGTCATAAATTTAGAATTAATCCATTAAAAATACTGGTTTGTGGAAGCTGCCGTGAACACAGATAGAAGCTGCCATTTCTCCTAATCACGTTTTATTTATGTGGTTAGCTACCAGCCACACACAGTACCAGTCAGTTTGGACACTCAGGTGTGTCCAAACGTTTGACTGGAACTGTGTTCAGTACACCAGAGACGGAGGAAAAGGGAACTCAAAGACATTTCCATGACGTGCAAGCAAACTTAAATTTGTCCTTGCACCTTCAGACTCATGAGCATGCCTATGTTTTATTCAATTGTTTTATTTATGTAGTGACAAATCACAACAAACAGTTGCCTCGAGGTGCTTTATATTGTAAGGTGAAGACCATACGGTAATGCAGGGGCAGTCACCTGCCATGACTGGCTGGTGGTGAGAGGAGGGAGACAGGACAAAAATGATGTGGATTGTTTTGTCACCTCTAAAACACAAAAAAAAATGTGCATAAACATCCTTATTTTTTCCCAATATTCTTGCAATTACTTATTGTCAGCAGAGTCCAACAATGTTAGTTCCACTTAAAGAAAGTTCGCTCACTCTGGCTGTCAACAGCTAGCTGCAGCGCTTGTGACATAAAAGTTCAGGATATCCTCAACAACTCAGTACCTCTGTCATCGGTCAGAAGTGAGCTTCGCTGCCTCATTGTGAAAGGAGTCCGATATGAGTCAAAGTTTTTATAACCACCTCCAGAGTAAATAGATGTGAACGCATACTGACAGCTGAGGTAAACAGCAGACTGACGGCCTACACTCACTACAGATGACCAGCAGCCAGAGTTATTTATTCTGCAGCAGCCACTGTAGTTAGGATTGTGCACTTGAGTTACGAGGAGTAAGAAAAAAGAACTGTTGACTGCAATCTGCAAATTAATGGTGAGATTTTACAGTGTAACAATTTATATTGTGCTTTTTTTTTTTTTTACTTTATTGCACAGTGTCATTTTTCTTTTTTTTTTTTTGTACCTTAGAACCATTTAGTACATCTTTTTGTCTTTGTGCTCATTTATAGAGAGTAGAGTATTTCCATTTCACTTCATTTTCTTCCCTCACTTCCTCTATCTTGTCCACTTATGTCTCATCTGATATAGACTGAGCTCCAAAAATGCCAGGCCCTCTGGCAATGATGCAGCCATATGGGACCCTCCACTTGAGCTTGCTTCAGCAACAGGGGGAGCTGATATTTCAGAACAAATAATCTCTGGAGACCAAAATGAGGAACCACATGAGTTTCAGCTTCAGGTGAAGCTCCCTGCCCAGCTCAAAGATGTTAAAGTGAGAGTCAGCCACACCAAATCTCCGAGCAGCTTCTACATCCGGCTCATGCAGAACGAGTCTCACCTCAAAAGGTTAGCTGTTAAAGAATAAGTCATTAAAAATATATAGAGTGACAGAATTATCGGAACTGTTCTATAAAATACTTCTTTACCACTTAGTCCTATTAGTTTCATGATCAGTAATTACTTGGGGCTGTTTTGTTGTATGATAGGTTGGCTGGCTGTCCTGCCATGCAGACTGAGAATTGAAGAAAATCTGAGATTTATTTATTTATTTTTCTCCCGCCCTCTTCACATCAGTTGGCTTGCACTTCTTTAAATACAGTACTGTGCAAATGTCTTGAGCTACCCCTCATTTCTTTATATTTTGCCTCCAAAAAAAGCATAGTGAGTCTCACTATGGGAACACCTCCTACTCCTACAGTGTGTCCTTTCAAAAAGTTTCAGGCCTAAACTGTCTACAGGAGATGAAAATCTATGTAGCACAGATGAACAGTATCTGAAGGTCATGTCATTAAAAAAATAGGAAAAACCTGATACAGGACCTGAAAGATTCATCTGGCCCCTGAGTTGGACCATTTACTGTTGTATGTGCGTATTGTTGTGAATACATACAGAGGAGGTCAGTAGAGAGGTATAACAATGAGTGTCTAAAGCCATATTTAATAAACTGCGGAGGCTCTGTCATGGTTTGGGGGATGCATTTCCTTTTGTGGTGCTGGGGATCGTGTCAGTATTGATGGAATGAAGAAAAGTAGCGTCAAATTTTTATCCACCATGCAATACCATCTGGAAGGTAAAGATTGACAGCAGCTTCAGTTTTAGCTCAGCTGTTTCGAAGGAAAAGTCGAGGTTTTGTCAGCCTTTTTGGCTGCCGCGATGCTGCTGGCATCTGTTCCACAAAAACTTTAATGCTGGTCATAACTCGAACGATGCGACCTAGGATGTTCAAATTCACACTATAGATGCACACTGTTAAAGCTATACCCGTCAAACTTTACACACACTTGGAGAATGATCCAAACACACTGCCAGTGTAGTAAGGAGTGTACTTTTTAGTACATTAGATATAATGTTCAAAAAGCAATAGCTGTTAAGCCACTGGAGAGGTTAATTTAGCAGTTTTAATGCCAGTCTTTTAATGTAACCACTATAGTCACTTATGCCCAACCAAAACAGAATTTTTAAGATGGATAGCTTGTATTGATGCCAACCTCATGAATGCACACAAACAGAATCAGGAAGTACTGATAGTCATGTGGTGTTGCAAGCATATACTGTTATGGTCCTTTTTTTGTTTTGTTTTTCAGGATATGTGAACTGGTCAAGCAGGAGTGTGCACAGACAGAGCCCCAGGATGTAGCATGGAAGGCAGACATGTACTGTGCTGCACTCTTTAATGGAGTTTGGGAGAGAGCACAGATCTGCTCGGATGTCATATCTGGCAACACTGCAGAGGTATAACAAGTGCTGCTCCCAACAAAAAAAGCAGCATCAAACTAATTTTAGTTTAACAACACTGAACGTCAGTGTCACATGTTAAAAAACCAACTGCGTTTGGCAGAAATGCTGATCTTTTATGGTGTAAAAGTTACTGCAGGTGGATACTTTCTTTCAGCTAGAAAGTCAATTTGGGGGGGGGGGGGGGGGGCGCTTGTAGGAGACCAGTGAAGGTTTTATTAAAAATATCCACAGCTGTCCACTCACAGTTGAGACATACTAGAATTTTCCTTTAAATGCTAATTCAAGCAAACTTTAGGCTACATTAGTGACACTGATTACGTCTCTGCTGGCTGGTACCAGGTGAGACTGTGTGATCATGGCAGCACGGTGAAGATCCACCTCAGCAACCTGCGACCGCTGCCGTCTTCCCTGATTGGCTCCATGGCATTCGAGTGCACTCTTTATGACATCAGGTATTGAATTGTGAACAAGGACACACCGAATATATTTGTATATAAAAAGAGCAGATACATTAGGGCCAGGTGGTTTTATTAAAATTTGACATCACAGTATGAAAATTTGACAATATAGTTTCTGTCTCAAGGTCCAATGTCATTTCACACAAATCAGATTTATTTATTTTTAATGAAACTGTTAGAGTAGCTATGACAATCAGTAAACATCTGTCTTGGAAGTTTTTAATCAGTCAATCTGTTTTACAGTTTTTGTGGTGGTGTACATGGATTTGTGTACCCCATTAGTTTCACTTCAGTGTGACAGCTTCTGTTTGTTTCCATAAAATTTTAGCATGTTGGTTTGGATAAAATCTGTACTCGTTTGTGCTTCTTCCTCTCAGTTACTTTTTAACTCTGTCCCTTTTAGGCCCGCAGGAGGCCAATCTACCTGGACAGATACAGCCTGTGACTCAATCTGCTACTATTTGAGCGGAGCTTCGGCTGTTATGACAATCAAGGTCTTCTTCTCTTTTCCGCTCATTTTAGGCCAGTTTCTTTGTTTCATTTTCGCCTGTTTGTTGCTCTGGTTTTCCAGAATGTTTCTACTTGCCTCTGATTTTCCAGGAGAAGACCGATGAGCGTCCGGTACCTGTCACTCTGTTCTGCTCTAATAGAATGGGAGAGTTGATAAGCATTGCAGACTTTCTGGTCGGCGAAGGCCTCGCACTCAGGGAAAGAAAGCCAAGGTGTGTGAGTTCATGTTCCACGTGTGTTGGGGATGCCAGATGTGTTGGTGTGTGTGGGGTTATTGTACACATCCTTCATTTATCTCTTCTGAATCCCTCTTTCTGTCAGATTTTTACCAAGCATTAAATAGAATGTAAACATTTATTTTAAGTGAATGTTTCTAATGTTTATCACCTGTTTTGTGGTTTTTCTGTCCTGTTGCAGAGATGCTGTTGTTCAGCAATCCAAAGACACGGACCCACAGTCTCCAGTGAAAGAGATACAAAGTGAGAGCGAGACAAAAACCGGTTGCCCACCTGTTCCTCTCATTTCTTTCCCCTTCCAGTCATCCATTGTGTCTGGTTGCATGCCTCCAAAACCAGCCACCCGCTCCATTATGACAGCTGAGAAGGTGATTACATGCACATACACTCTGTGTAAGGCTTATAATAAAAACAACTCTCCAAACTAATGAGAGAGAGTGTGTGTGTGTGTGTGTGTGTAGGTAAAGACGTCAATGTACCAACCCCCGGAGCTCCCAAGTCTCGGTCACATTCAGATAAATGTCTCTGCTATCGGAGATGACGGTCTCATTTATGTCAGAACACAAAATGCAGGTACAGAGAAGACCGCACCATTATGGCGATTGTAATGTTGACTGTAATGCATATACTTCAAACAGAAGTAGCTGTCAGCTTTTTGTGGTTGACTTTTACAGCAGCCTTACTGTAATCTCTTTAATGTGCCTGTAAAGTGCTGCTGTTTGTGTCTGTTGGCTTGTATTAGATTGAATAAGTGTAAATGCCTAAAGTGAAAATAAGAGTATATTTGTTGATCTGACAGAGCATCAGCTCAAGCAGCTCAGAGAGAGGATTCAGCAGAGCATGAAGGCATTGCCCAGACAGAAGCCCTACACCTGGAAGTCAGTCCTGGGCTGTGCTGTCATTGGACCTGACATGTTGTGGTACAGAGGACAGTTGCTGGAGGTGCTGGGGGGGCATGTTAAGGTCAGGAAGAACCCTTAGTTATTTCTGTGGTTGCTTTTGAAGTAAACAAATTTTGCTTTTTAAACAAGAAAAGAAGCCAAAACCAAAACAATGGTTGCTAGGAAAATCTGGTCAAATTCCATAAGAGGAATCATTTTTAGCTTTAATGACATAAAAGTTAATATATAATACTTAGTATTAACATCAGTAGTGAAATTTGATGTGGCTTGATATTTCACAACTACAATATTTCATCAACAGTCTGTGCTAAACCACATATGCGTGTTAAAAACCTGTCCTTGAATGGTATATTAATGTGACTTTTGTGAATGCTTGTGGGACCAGGTACAGTACGTTGATTATGGTCTGGTGGAGAACATCCCGGTGGTTCATCTGTACCCCATCCTGCTGTGTGATGATGTTCCTCAGCTCTGCATGACCTGTCAGCTGCATGGCATCAACCCTGTAAGAAAGAGACAGCCTGTCTGTCCATCTTTAAAAAAGGGCTCTCATCCAACATCTCGTGGACTCTAGCACCCATGCATGTGTGGAAAGTGTGACTTGGGTTTAATGGGTGATCCTAGTGGCCTAGTTATGAAGACTTGACTAGTTATTTTTGTTGAACCATCTATAAAGTAATTGAGGACTTCAGAGTGGAAGATAGATTTGCAACACCTAAAGGCAACTTTTTCTACTTCTGGTTTTAAATGTGTGTTAACTTTAAATGTTCAGAGCTGAGACACCTACACACAAAAAGTAGCTGAGTAAATGTTTACTTCTGAAAACCAGCAGAAGAAAATGAGCTCCTACAAGAAGGCAGCAATGGTTTCTAGAATCACAGCCTCATCAGTGTTTTTTCAGAAGTACACTGAGAGCAAAGTGGGGCCAAGGCCAGTAGAGTGAAACAGTGCAATTACAAAAACGGGGGTAACTGCTGTTGTATCATCAGGTATTGAAGTAATTCTCCTTTTTCACCGCTGTGTCTGCAGGTTGGTGGTAAATGGCAGCGGGATGCAGTGGCCCTGATGAGAGAGATGCTGCTAAACCGCCATGTGGATATAAACGTTGTGGTAAAAATGCACAAATGAATTGGGTAGTACAGTTTTACACAACTGTTAAACTGGAGATGCTCACTATAATATTATTATACACTATTGGAGATTCTTTATAATTAAAAAAATAATAATATAATAAATAAATGAACAGGAATTAAGCATGGCAAAAGAGACAATGAAAACGGTCGGGCGTCTCACATGGGCTGCCAAAGAAAGGGACGTTAGCCAGATGGCAAAGGAAGGCCCTTTCTCACTATCAGGTGAGAGAGGCCCACCTTCGAAGCCCCCCTTCTACCGGGGCTTATTTAGGGTCATACCAAAGACCCCACAGTTGGAAGTCAATTTATCTGCTTTTCATTTCATTGTTACTCAAGAACAACAAAGTGTTTCATTTGTTGCTATAGTTCTAATGTTGAAATGAGGTTTGCTTATGTAGGTTCAGGGAGAGGGTGGATTGTATGGGGTTTGGCCACACTCAAAATAACCAGAAGCTTAGAGTATGGCTAATAGTAAGGTAAAAGTAATCTCCTATAATGTGAATGGTCTGCTGAGTCCAATAAAAATATACCTACAGGAAACTCATTTGGATTTAAAGGAACATGAGAAATTGAAAAGAATGGGATTTACAACTGTCTTCTCCTCTTCATACAAATCTGGGCGAAGGAGAGGAGTCGCTGTCCTTTTGTTAGACAAACTACATTTTGAAAAAGTATCTGAGAGAATAGACAAGGAGGGAAGGTTTGTACTGGTGAGGGGAATCCAATTACAATGTTAAATACATATGCACCACCAGGAAGCGACATTCATTTCTTTAAAAAAAATTGTTGATATGATGACAACTGAGACAGTAGGTCTTCTGATTTGCGGAGGTGATCTGAATATACACTTAAAGCCTAAACGAGATACTTCTAATGGGAAAGCACTGAGTACAAAACCATTAATTAAGAAAGTTAATACATTACTCGAGGAGGTAGGCTTAATTGATATATGGAGAAACTTGCACCCTAAACAAAGGGATTACACTCACTATTCCACACCCCACTCTGTATACACAAGAATAGATTATTTTATAACATTCGGAAAAGACAAGGATAAGATAAACACAAGTGAAATTGGAACAATAGATTTAAGCGACCACGCACCCATATACCTGTCCATTGATCTAAACCTACAAATAAAAAATAATAATCGGAAACTAAACTCAAGTCTTCTTAATGATCCTTTTATAAAAGAACAGATTAAAAAAGAGATTCAATTCTATTTAGAAATGAATGACACAGCAGATGTATGTATCTCTCCCCATTTTATGGGATGCTGTGAAGGCTGTACTGATAGGGAAAATTATAGCACTATCTTCCTACAAGAAAAAGATGAGAAATAAGAAATTAGAAGAACTACAGAATAAACTAAAAGAATTAGAGAAAAAACATAAGGAAAAAATAACACAGGAATTATGGGGGGAAATCACAAAAATAAGAAATGAAATTAAAGATTTGACCACACATGAAATTAAGAAAAATGTGATATTTCTTAAAGATATTATGAAGGCGGATCTAAATCAATAAAGTTCTGGCTTGGAAACTTAAAAAAAAAGAGAGCACAGAATACAATCCATAAAATTAAAGACCCAGTCACAAAAACAATCAAAAGTAAACTAAAAGAAGTTCAGGGAGCATTTGAAGTATACTACAGGATGCTGTACTCCAAAAAGGAGGGCAGGAAGCATAGCAGAAAAGATCATTTTCTGGATTCTCTGGAATTACCAATGTTAAATAAAGAACAGAATAAAATAATGAGGGACGACATAACAGGAGAGGAGTTAAAAATGGCAATAAGTAAGCTCAAATTAAACAAATCTCCAGGGTCAGATGGCTATACAGCAGAATGGTATAAGGAGTTAAAGGAGGAGCTAATGTGATGCTTCCTACACTGAACTGGGCGCAAATGCCGTCCAGCTGGAAAGAAGCAATAATTTCAGCAATCCCAAAAGAAAATAAAGATAAATTAGAATGTGGATCATACAGACCAATATCAGTTCTGAACATAGATTACAGATTATTTACTTCTATCATGGCCAGGAGACTGGAAAAGCTCATGCCTAAATTGATACACAATGATCAGACAGGCTTCATACGAGAACGTCAAACGCAGGACAATATACGACGAACATTACAAATTATTAGTCACATTCAAGAAAAAAAAATAGCAGCAATGGTAATTAGTATAGATGCAGAAAAGGCATTCGACTCAGTGAATTGGAGCTTCCTCTATCGAGTACTACGTAGATTTGGGCTACATGAAACAATAATTAAAACAATACAGGCATTATATAGCAAACCCACAGCTAGAGTTAAAGTTAATGGCGGTCTATCAGATAGTTTTGTGTTGGAAAGAGGCACAAGGCAGGGCTGTGCATGCTCACCACTATTATTTGCATTATATCTGGAACCATTACCTCAATATATAAGACAAAATAAAGAAATAAAGGGCATCAACATCCATGGGAGAGAGCATAAATTAGCCTGCTATGCAGATGATATTTTAGTCTTTTTGGGTCAACCAACAAGCTCTCTACCTAAATTAATGCTATTGTTTGAATATTTTGGCCATTTATCAGGATATAAAATTAATATAAGTAAAACACAGCTGCTTAAATACAGCTATACCCCACCAGAAGAAATAAGGAAAAGGTATCAATTAGCATGGGAAACAGAATTTCTTAAATATTTGGGAATTGTAATATCAAAAAATTTCACAGAGCTATTTGAACGTAATTATTCACCAGTACAAAAGAAAATTAAAGACGATATAACGAGATGGAATTTAATCCCATATCTAAGCTTTAGTTCAAGAATACAGTCTATAAAAATGAGTATTCTCCCCAAACTAATACTTTTTCCAAACCTTGCCAATACAAATAGACCAAAAACAATTCAATGAATGGGACAAACTCCTGTCCAGATACATATGGCAGGGAAAAAATGCTAGGATTCGATTTTAAAACTTTACAGCTGGAAAAAAGGAAGGGAGGGTGGGACCTTCCCTCTCTCAGGGATTACTATTTGCCAGCACAATTAAGACCAATGGTATACTGGTGTAATCCTTCATATGATGCCCAGTGGAAAAGCATTGAAGAGGACCTGACTCCAATTCCCATAGAAGCCCTTATAGCGGATAGCAATTTACAAAGCTTAATAAAAAATATAGAAAACCCATGGGTCGAGCAGACCCTTAAAATATGGAAGACCATAAAAACAAAAATTCAAATTAGAAGAAGATATAGTGATTCTTAAGTGGTGCGCATATGATACACAGTTTACACCAAATAAGTTAGATACAAGATTTAAGGAATGGACATATAAAGGACTAACAGCGGTATGCAAGATAATGAAGGGAAATACACTATTAAGTTTTGAAATACTTAAAGAAAAATACTCATTAGAAACACAGGATTTCTACCGCTACCTACAGATGAGACACTTTGTCAGTGAAAAAATAAAACAGAATCAAGCAAACAGCTGCTGGATCTGTTTAAAAGAGCATATAATTCAAACAAAGACAGAGGTATTATTTCAGGTTTATAGAAAGGGCTTAGGAACATGAAAACAAATTCGACCATCTATATAAAAACAAAATGGGAAATAGAGGGAGAATTAAGTATAACGGAGGAAGAATGGATAACAATCTGGGAGTACCAATGGAAATGCAGCAGCTCACTAAGTTGGAGGGAGTTTGGCTGGAAAAGCCTGATTAGATACTTTATCACACCTTACCAGAAATCTCAGTACAAAGGTAGCTCTCTAGCGTGTTGGAGAAATTGTGGAAGCATGAATGCTAATCATTATCATATATTTTGGGATTGTCAGACAATTAAAATGTACTGGAAGGGAATACATAATGCAGTACGAGACATTTTAGGTAGTCATCTGCCATTGGAGAGCGACGTTCTTTTTTTTTTTTTTTTTTTTTTTTTTTGGACTGGTCCCCGAAGAATGGCCGAAAAGAGACAAATATCTGTTTAATATCCTACTAGTGGCTGGTAAAAAGGCTATTACCAAAAAATGGCTCACTCAGGAAAGCCCAGCTTTGAATATGTGGATGGACATTATAATGGACATATACAGGATGGAGAGAATAACTGCAGAAATAAATCATAAGACAGATCTATTTGATTCACGATGGGAGAAGTGGATAGACTATATAATATCATGCAGGCCTGATACTACTTTGGTTAACTTTATTTAATGCATGATTCACAAAAACAACCACCCCCTCTCCTTAAGTGTTCATGTTCTTGATAGTTCATTGTACTATTACCTTTTTTGTAGTGCTGTGGGTTTTTTTATTTTTAATTTTATCTTTACTTTCCCCAAAAAACAGGACATTCAGACAGATACATGGCAATATGGTTGGAAATAGATGTATATTGATTTTCTGGATGCTGAATGTCAATAAAAATACAATTATAAAAAAGTAGTAGTAGTATTATTATTATTATTATTATTATTATTATTATTATTATTATTATTATTATTATTATCATCATCATTAGTAGTAGTAGTAGTATTAGTTGTAAGGTGACACATGATCCCTTGTGTGTTTTTGTGTGATAGGAGCTGCCAGCTGATCCAAGGGGACCTCTCACCATTGAGCTCTTCTTAGATGGTTTGAGCCTCAGCACAATCCTGTGTCATCACGAACATGCCTTCATAGATCGGACTGTGTCACCACTTAAGGTTTCCATTTGTGTTGTTTAATTTTTCCAAAATTAAGCACTGTTAATAATATACTCAGGCGTATGTGTGCTTCTCTGCAGGGGCTCTCAGTGATGTCTCCTGCCCCCGTCTTGGATGATTGGGATATTAACACTGAGGTATTATAGTAAGACTGAAGAAATGTATTTTACAAAAAAGTCTCTTTAACTTACCTGAAGTGTCTTTGCAGTTCATTTTATACAAAGATCAGTATCACTCCTACAAGGTGTGATCATAATTCTGGGACTCCATCCGTAGAAATCAAAAACCTTACAACATTTACATTTGGCTGATCTCGCCTCAAAGGTCATCTTCTCATTGACCTGTGGGTCACTTTCACTGCTATTGTTAGACCTATCATATTACTCAAGCTGTCCACTTCTGAAGGTAACTAAAGCAAGTTATTATGCTTTAGATGTTTTCCTGTGTTACACTGTGCTTGGATAGATCCTGTGTAGACACATGTAGTATCAAGGTTGCTGCTAGATCATCTGTGCAGATTGGGTTTAAGAGTGATGATGATGATGATGATGTGTTTTTAGGATTTGAAAGGCCCAGAGGAGCCAATGCTGGGGCTCTTTACCTACCCAACGCTGCCACAGAAGGGACAGCACTTTAAAGTTAAGGTCAAACATCTGTTGACCCCCAATGAGGTACCTACTCATTACATTAAAACAACAAACATGCTGCAGTACAAACAAGAAACTGTCACAAACCCTTTAAGTAAAGATGACAACAATACTTTTGTTAATAAAAGATTCTGTCTCTCCTGCAGCTGTTCCTGTGGCCGATGGAAGAAACTGCTGATGTGGAGGTTAACGGAGAGACTCTAGATGATGCTTTGACCAGAATCAATAGAAACATCGGCAGTCTGACACGACTCAGCAGCTTCCCTGAGGGTAACGTTTCACTGTGTCCGGACAGATTTGAAAAGATTTAAGCAAGTAGCATCATTGAGATTTATTTGAAATATACAGAGGTGGCAGAAGTACAGGCATTCTTCACTTGAGTAGAAATACAGCTGCTTGTATTTAAAAACATTCTGGTGAAAGCTGAAGTACTTATTTACCTTTACTCAAGTAAAAGTTAAAAAGTACAGACTCTGAAATGCATTCAAAGTATAAAAGTAAAACTCAGGTCTTTGGAGGACATTTCTACCAGCTATTTTTGCATCAAGCTACCCGAACCTCATGTCATATTAATATTAATATAAGGGAACACAAACTTTCCACATAAGTTCTAATGAACTGACACAGTCTGAGCATTTGTTTTTCTCTGCTTCTGTTATAAAGAGAACAAATGAGCTCTATTTTCTGTTGGTTACATTGTAGATGTGTGACTTTGCCTCCACATTAAACAGGAAAATTAGTACAGTGATGGGTTTAAGTGAGATTTGACAGGTGTGGGAACCCTAAGATTGGGTGTAGTGATGCACTGTGGGGAAATAAGTTACAATCATTTATATTTTGTGTAATCCAGAAGATTTTGTGTACACTTCATCAAGTGTCACTGAGCAGTTCTTTCCTTTAAATCTTCCTCTCCGGTCATCTTTCTCCACCTCTGAGTGAAGTCTTGTCCTTCTTTTCTCTTCGTAGGAAATACAGCAACTAGCTAACAGACACTGTCTGGCAAGCTGCACACTGTTTGTGTGTCTGCTGATATTTGCTGAGTTGATAGAAACATTGTATTTGAAATTACCTGCCACTTAAAAAAAACAAAAAAAACAAAAAACCTCTATGTGCCAGTTTCATCTCTCTGTGTGCAATAAACACCAGTGATGGGTGCACAGCAGGATTGGCTTATTCACTCCATTTAGATTTAAAACAGTTTGATGCTTGAAAGTGTGCACCTGAAGTAATGAGCCCATTTTTAAAATGTAAAGGTTGTCTAAAAATGTAGGGAGTAAAAGTAAAAAAAAAAATACTCAAGGACACATACCTGAAAATTCTACAGTAACAAAGTATTGGTACTTCCCACATCTGGAAATACACATAGTAGGTCTGTGAAATGTAAATGCTCTGATTTGCTGCTGGATCTTTGGTTGTTATCTTGTCATTCAGACCAGAATTAACTACATTTCAGGACTAGAATGAAAACATTTATTGAACTTTACATCATATGTTCATGTTTCAGTGACATGCTTGATTTTACCCTCCTCCTCTGCTGTCATTCTTGCACCTGCTCTCACACAGGAACACAAAGGCGATGTGAAAAGTGATCTTTTCCAAACATGTACCTTTTACTTGTACTGACATCAGGCAGTCACTTAATTGCAGACACTTCTATGCAAGACTGAATAAGTTGGATGCCCAACACTCTGTGGTTTCCAGGTGGTCCATGTCTGGCTGAGTACAGTGATGGGAAGTACTATCGGGCCAGGATTTTGAAGTTCATCAGTGTGGAGCCTGTCACACTCCTGGTACAACACGTTGACTTTGGCTCTGATGACACTCTGCCCATCAGCAAGTATGAAGCTTAACATCCTATTATCACACTTCCTCTGTAAACTGTGAATTTATGTACAAACAAGGCCAAGTGTTGGAAAACTTTACGTGCATTAAATCTGTGGCTTGTTGTGGGGAAAAGAGGAGAAGTAAATTTGTATGTGTTATGGACCACAGTGGAATCCAAGTTCTAGCTCTGGGGCTGCCGTTTGTTTAACTTTGAATTTCTTCTAGACCCACCCTGAATGAGGTTAATTTACAGATGTTGTGGACACATGAATGTGTTGTGTGGTGTTCTGATACTTATTTCGCTTCCTGGCAGGCTGCGTCAAATGCCTGCTGAGCTGCTGCAGTTTCCATGTATGGCACTAAAAGTCAAAGTCGCTGGCTTCAGAGCTCCAAGTGTCACAAAGGATGAAAATGTGCTGCCTTACAGCCCCAAATGGAGCGTGAAGGCTGCGATGGTCATGATCGACCTATTGCACACGAACATCACTGCCTCTGTTGTGGTATGAAACACTCACAAAGTACAAGTAGCCATAACAGATGTCTGTTTCACAGATGTTTCAGGTGGATTGGACCTTAAATGATTGTCGTTCAAGGGTACCATGCAAACAGTTTTTTTTTTTTTTTTGCAATCAGTACACCAGAATGTGTTATCTTTATCTTTGAGCTCTAACATAACACAATAAACATAACAAATGTCCTAATTAAACATTTTCAGAGACACTTTCTCCGCAGCAGTGTGAAATCTGCACGCTTTACGCCGGTGTTTACTCACAGTTTTATTCAATCCCTTCTCGAGCCCTTTTTTATATTTTGAAAAATCTAGAAGGTCAAATTCCTGTAGCAGTTTACATATGCTATTTACCTTCAGTGATTTACTTTTAGTACAGATGAAAACTAAAATATGGTGATTGTGATGATTTTGAAGCATTTATTTTTTTCCATGATCTGCAGTTTGTTTATATGTGGTCTGAATGCACAAAGCTTCACAATCCAAAAAGTGAAAACCACTTCCTGTACCACTGTAGGAATAGTTCCCATCATCTCAATACGGTGCTGAATCTGTTAAAGGTTTCCAGCACCTTCTTGAATCTTTACCAGATTTAAGGCAGTTCTGAAGACAAAAAGGGGGTCCAACCTGGTACTAGCAATGGTAACTAATAAATTAGTGTATACACCCATCAAGCATAATATTATGACCACCGGCCAAATATTGTATTGGCCCCCCCTTTTTGCTGCCAACACAGTCCTGACCTGTCACCGCCTGGACTCCATTAGACCCCTGAAGGTGTGCTGTGGTAATCGGATTGTTAGCAGCAGATCCTTTAAGTCCTGTAAGCTGCGAAGTGGGGCATCCATGGACTGGACTTGTTTGTCCAGCACATCCCACAGATGCTTGATTTGGATTGAGATCTGGGGAATTTGGAGGCCACATGAACACCTCAATCTCATTGTGCTCCTCAAACCATTCCTGAAGCATTTTTGCTTTGTAGCAGGGAGCATTATCCTGCTGAAAGAGGGAACAGCTATCAGGGAATACTGTTTGCATGAAAGGGTGTATACGGCCTGCAGTAATGTTTAGGTAGGTGGTACGTGTCAAAGTAACATCCACGTGGATGGCAGGACCCAAGGTTTCCCAGCAGAACGTTGCTCAAAAGCATCACACTGCCTCGCCGGCTTGCCTTCTTCCCATAGTGCCTCCTGGTGCCAGGTGACGCACATGCACCTGGCCATCCACGTGATGTAAAAACACGATTAATCAGACCAGGACACCCTCTTCCATTGCTCTGTGGTCCAGTTCTGATGCCGGCGTGCTCACTGTCGGTGCTCGGTGACAGATCAGCATGGGCACCCTGACTGGTCTGCAGCTATGAAGCCCATGCTCAACCAACTGTGATGCTCTGTGCACATTTTGACACATTTCTATCAGATTTTTTTTTTTTTTTAGCATTTTGAGCTACAGAATTTTGTCTGTTCAAACGGGCCAGCCTTCACTCCCCAGGTGCATCAGTGAGCCTTGGTTGCCCAAGACTGTCGCTGGGTCACTAGTGTTACTTTCTTGCACCACTTTTGATAGAACACTGCAGGCTGGGAACACCCCACAGGAGCTGCAGTTTTGGAGATGCTCTGACCCAGTCATCTAGTCATGACGATTTGGCCCTTGTCAAATCCTCACACTTTTAGCTCAGCTGTTTCAAAGAAAAAGATTAGGTATTGTCCTAGGCTCTGCATCAGCGGTGTCTTTTTTTTTTTTAATTTATTTATATATATATATATATATATAATTTCAGCCATAACTCAAGAACGATGTGACCCAGGATGTTCAAATTCACACCACAGATGCATACTGTCCAAGCTATACAATCAAACTTTCATTTTACTATTTACTACTTTCTGACTTTACTATAACAGCATTTTGACCTGTCCCCCTTCAACCCCGTTATGAATCCAAAACAACCGAGCGTGTGCACCCACTCAGCAGTGCTCTTTTACCTGCTTCTAACATGTTAACTTTGAGGATAAAACATTCCCTTGCTCCCTGATATATCCCACCCTCTAACAGGTGCCGTGATGAAGAGATAAGTTATCCACTTCACCTGTCAGTGGTCACAATTGATTTGGTGTATTAACAGGACTACATAATAAATTTAAATAACTTAGTGCAACAGAGTAGGTGTTCTAAGTTATTGTATAATCTGTGGCCTCAGATTTTGTCAGAATAAAACTTTTTTTTGTTTCAGTCAGTATCTCAGTGCCTTCGTGTGTTGTCCTCTGTTTAGGCTCAAGAACCAGAGCTCACAGTGCTGCTGTACAACGAAGATGGAGAGTTGGTCCATCTGCCTCTGGTGAGCAGAGGACTAGCTGATCTCGAGTAACAGAAAGGAGAATCTTTACACCCACCAGATACTATTCGGGTAAGTTTTCAGCTTTTATTTCAAGCATGAAAATTATTGTAAACTGAATACTTTTGGAAATGTGTGAACTTGATTCTAGAGCAGGGGTGCCCACACTTTTTCAGCTCGCGAGCTACACGCAAAGCTAGCATGGTTAAATGCGCGTGTGTAGGGTGGTAACGAAACGGATGGATGACAGTTCATCAATCATCTTCTACTTCCTTTAATGCCATGCAATCAACATTTTCCCCCCAACTCCACTGGGGGTGCCATGCGATCTACCTGCACGCCTCTTGCGATCGACGTATCGGGCACCCCTGTTCTAGAGGTATGACGCTTCACACAGTAATCACTGCCCCTACGAAAGTGCCTGAATGGGATCCAGTTCCACAGCATACCATTAAATACAGTTTGCAATAGCTTTGTGATTAACAATGCTGTTGGACCTGTTGGGGGGGGATTCAAGATTTTTCACTCTTTCTGGCTCAGTTACTGATCAAATATAAACTCAGTGAAGTTGCAGCTCTGAAGCCAAAATGGATTAGATATTAATAAATGTAACCAGCAGAATCTGTAAAACAGTAGATCTGACTAAGTTTATTAGCTTGCTTTTAATACATTTATTATAATCTTTCCAGGTTTACGGGCTTTCATGTTTTGTGATCTTCTGGATTTCATTGTGTTGGACTGCTGTTCTTAATTTTTACAGGTTTGACCATCTTTACGTTCAAATTGTTCCTGCAGAGCATTAAGTTCACATGTTTTTTTTAAAGCTGTTAATTTAGCTCTCTGTTTTCTTGTCGTTTGACTTGTGTGACAAACCTTACTGTAAGATTCTCATTAAAGTACTTCATTGTTCACTCACTGCTGCCTTGTGTTTTTACTAAGATACTCTGAAGAGAAGGACTCTGGTACAGTATCTACAAAAAAACCACTCAGACTCAAGACTCCAAATCTTTAAAAAAAAATAAATAAATTAAAATTTATTTTACAAAAAAAAAAAAAATCAGCCAGCTATGAAAATAAATATGTATTTAACAGTTTTACAAACACTTGAAACTAAAATGAATTTCATGTGCAGCCCACTAAAGCGGTTCATCCTGTATCTGTGGCCCACTTCCACATGCCTGAATACACAATAAACAATATGAATCCATATCTGCCATCCAGATTTTGTGTTAAGTTATAAAGATGTTTGGTAGTTTGGATAATAAGCAGGGAATATCCTGGAAACCCATGAAGTTCTCTTGCAAACAAAGGTCCTGTTTAAGAGTCTTCAGTCTGACAGTACTTTGAGTGTAATGTGTTGCATTCCTTTCTTACCTCAGATCATCTGTAAATGTTTTAAAACATGTTGATTGTTTTTTATGCCTGTGCTTTTTCCCTGACTTTAATGCACTGATACGAGCCTGTTCTGGTTCTGCTTCAGGGGCGGGTTTGGAACCACTGGCACAAAAGCGTGTCTCATCCTGCTAATTGCTACATATAGACAGAAGTAGTTAAAAAAAAAAAAAAATTGTTGATTTGTGAAAATCCAGGAGTGACAAGAATATTAAAACCGCTCAAACTGTTACGCCATTGAAATAAAGTGTCCAAAGGTGGCAAAATCCATCCCTAAAGCTCACCTCTGTCATCACATTTAACCACGAAAATAAATACAGAAAGAAAAAGCACCAAACTCTGACACCCCTCTCTGAGTTTCTGGACCCTTTTCACAGTTTAAACAACAGCTGCAATAATAAAAATGCTTAAAACAAAGTCCTCACAGTCACTGAGATGCACCACATTTCTCCACCTTGTCCAGGATGACGTTTCCATCTTTGTCTTTGATCCTGAGCCGCCCGGTGGGGTAGCGGGTTTCTTGCCTGCCGTCTCCATAGACCGTCTTCACTGTGCCGTCTGGATACTCTCGCCTCTTGTAGTCGGCCGTGTGAATCTCCTTCTGGCCCGTGTTGAAAAGTATCTCTTTGGTGCCGTCCCTGAGAGAAACAGCATGTGTTCTTGTCCAGTTAGTGTTCATTTAAATCTGAGATGTAGAAATACTCTTTAAACATCAGTTGATTGGCCAGTTTGAAAATTGTAACCCCTCTTATTTTGTGTTAATCTTTTTATTGTCACATTCTTTAGGTATTTGTTTCTTCTTCATCTAATATGCGCAATATCTGACTGACATATGGTAGTAAATAATTATTTGCTCTTTTTGTATAAAGCTAAACAGTGACAAGGCTCAGGGTAGATGTGGGAAAGAGGGGTCTGAAGTCCTACAAGAGTGTTACTGTTTTCTCAGATCTGTTCATTTGTGTAAAATATTTGCAGGGTGCATACAGGTGCTGGAAATCCTTGTAAATGCTTGGATTTTAATTTTGTGTTTTCAAGGCTTGAAAACTGCTTGAATTTTGGATATAGAGCTTGAAACTGCTTGAAATTGTAACCTTTTTTTTAAAAAAAAAAAAGACAAAAGACTGAATAGTTCACTTATGAGATGGAGAAAAAAAATGAGTGGGAAAATCTAAAATGAAAATTTCTCCGCCTGGGCCTGGCCTGTGACCTGTCAGTCTGTTTGTGACCCTGCCCCTCCCCCAAAGACAGAGTCGCCATTCTAATGAGTGTTGGCTGGAAAGCTTCAAATTCCAATAATGGATGAGTATAGAATTATATTTGTCAAAAGTCACACACACAAAAAAAACAAAACAATCTGCACAAATGTCATGCCCCGAGTGAATAAATTTAACAACTCGCGTGAGTAGAACTCTGCAGCCACGCACACAAAGAAACGTGGCACACATAAGTGTCCGCTGTGCGCCTGTGTTGCTGCAGGTTCGTGCTTTTGTGAGGAAAATACATGCATGGAGCTGAATTCTACACCTGTGAAGAAACTGACTGCTGTCACACCGTGGCAGCAACAGAAGAGCTGTTTTAATCTGGATTTGCTCATAATCTGGAGAACAGAGTTGCCAGAATTAACCATCAATAGTTACTGTTTTCTGTCAAGTGACTTATGGGATAATACCATCTTTTAATGTGATTAAAAAATGTGTGAGTATGTAATCATTTGTATAAATATGTATCTCAGTGTCAATGTGCTGGAAAAATTGAAAATGGACCTTGAAAGTGCTTAAAAAGTGCTTGAATTTAACCATGGAAAAGGTGTATGAACCCTGTATTTGATATCTAACCATATGCCTGGTAGAGGCAGTCTTGCGAAAAACTAAACAATTCATTATAAATGTTAGTAAGTGAAAGTGATTAAATTTAAAGGTAAATGCAGCTAACCTAAAGCAGGCATCCAGTTTTTAACATAAACATAAATGACTTACGGGTTAACCTGGATGATGGTCCCATCCGTCAGTACACTTTCCTCCCTGCCGTCAGGGAAAAGGTTCTTTACCGTCTGGTCTGGGAAGGTGATTTCCTTACGGCCGTCAGGGAAGTGCTTTTCTGGAGCAGGAATAAAAACTGAGTTAGTACACAAAGTCCACAAGATGACTGTCAGAAAGGAAAATAGAGTTTTGTTGTACTTAAATAATTTAACTTCTACTCCACTGCAATTAAGAGGGAGATAATGCAGTACAGTCATTTTTAAAGTTCAATCTTCAAGAAGGAAACTGCATTTCTAGATATTTGTACTTAAAATTGTTCCTGTTTACTCTACAGCACACTACAGATATCCCGAGGACATTTTTCACTTAATTATGATGGGGAATTTAGACAGGATTTACTTTGGATGCAGTAAACACTGGGTGGCTGTGGGTCTAGTAACTGACTTCTGACGGGCCTTGTTATCAATTTTAGAATTACTCTGACAGTGGAGCAGATCCAGTTTGTGCTCTGCCGACAGATCAAATGAGCCGAGATGGGAATATTTCACCATTTCCTCATCTGCTCTCACCTGTCTGGTTGTTGGCGAAGTGCAGGACCTCCATGCCATCTGGGTAGGTGATATGTGTAGTCTGGGTCTCGGCGTAGTAGTACACCTGAGCACAAAGGGCAGCACTACATTAGTTAACATCAAACAAGGGAAACAGACAAAGGTATTTCTTACATCAACCCATATAGTTTATTTGTGAGATCCCAGATCTATTCCTTTTGCATCCTTCACTGACCTTAGTGGTAAAAGTTTAGATTTTTCATCCTTTATTGAACTCAACTGTTCATGTCCAATAAAAAAATTCCCTTAGATATTAATTCAGAATCCCATCAATTATCTGAGAATCTTTTTTTTCTAAAACTGAACGATTCTGCTTAGTTTAACCCAACACGTACCAGCATTTGTGTTCAAATCTCAGCAGAGAGGATGGTGTACTCCAGATACACGTGAATAAAAGCAAACCAAAACCTTGAAGGATGAGTCACTGCAGCTTTTCTTGCCTCTCATCTTTCTATGCTAAAATCTCATTGTTACATCAGGTAGTCTGTGTGTGTGTGTGTGTGTTTGCTCTGGTTCTTCAGAAAGGTTAACAGATTCAAACGGCTGTAAAAGGCCTTCCCGGCCTCTCTGCCTACATCACCATGTTTGTCCTTTTTTAGTTTGTTTTTAAATTCATTTTAAATCTGTCAGATGTTTTCATATCTTCATATTGCTTCCCCCTGAATAACTCTTCAAACAAATGCATCAGAATGAGGTTAGTCAGCTCGACAGCCCCTCCCTAGGGCAGTGCTGTATGCCTGACAAGTCACCCCTCCCCTCCTTCCTCACGTCCTTCCCTTAAGCAAGGCAAATAAAGTCCAGCACACGCAGTAGGTATCCAGGGAACCAGAGGGAATGTTTTATTGAAAATATGAACATCTCACCACTCTCTGGTCGGCTGTGACTTGTTTAGTATCTCCGTTGAAGAAGGTGACCTTGACCGTCAGCCCGTCTGCTGAAACCTCCTTCCTGGTCCCGTTGGGGAAAATTATAAGACGATCACCGCTGACCAGAACCTTCTCTACCTGGAAGGATCAGAAGGAGAGCTCCATCAACAACTTCTAATAAATAAAAGAGAAGTTAGTGTAAACTTCATATATAGCTGACAGGAAGTTTTAGGTTATCCTACAGATTTGCTCACACTTAGTAATGTTACCTTCAGTATTGTTTCCTGTTGAAAACTGGGCCAAACCCAGCTGTGTATAACTGTTCTCACCATCACAAAGCAGAGGCACTTTATGGCTTTAGTAATATCAAATCAGGTAATTGTAACTGAAAATCAAATAAGGCACTCACTGTTTGCTTTGTGTGTTTACTCAGCACATCTATCTGGTGGTGTGCAGTAATATTTTATATTCTGATGATGCACTTTCTCACCCTGCCATCAGGATGTGTGATAACCTCCTTGGCTGATTCGGTCTCTTCGGCCTTACTTTGCTCAAGCTCCTTCGGCGGAGAATCTCTTTCCTGCAATATGAAGATTTTGAACGTGAGCACAGGCACAAAGTTCTGTGACAGAGCAGCGTGTACAAACAGGCCTCTCCACATCGTGGTTACAAAAAGGGTGAAGAAACCACACAGTCTAAACTGGGATGGGGTGGAAATTGGCTTTAATTGTACATCTGATATATATATTTTTTAAAAACAAGATTTTTTAATTGCTCTGATGTATCAGATTAATGAACCTGATTTTTCAAATGTATCCTAAATTTGTGCTTTAAAACATGAGTGTTGTCCTTTTGTATCTGTCAGATGTTTTACATCATTTACAGAAAACTGTGCAGTATTTCTATAACACTAATGATGCTTCTTACCTGAGAGCGGTTGTGGAAGTGTTCCTGGGTTGGTGGTTTTTCCTGACTGCTGGCAGGTGCTGACTTCTCCTCTGTCCTCCTGCTGGGCACTGAGGTGGAAGAGGAGCCGGGTCCCGATGGCTTCCTCAGGCTGCTCTTTATTCCTGCAGAAAATATAAATGTGGGCAATAAAGAATTCACCAGTCGCAGCCATTAAGATGACAGACCATCCATCAGTCAGGTGGTTTTACAGTGTGCAGGGTTCGGGGTGTTTACGACATTTATGACTCATAAATTATGATCAGGGACAGAAACACTAAAAAGTTCTGAAGTAAATAAAATCTTCACTGTGCAGATATAGCACACTCAGACATTTGCAAACCCAGAAGAACCAACATAACTGATTTCAGGTCACTTTTGCATCCAGCAGGCAAATCCAGGTCTAATCACTCTATCGCTGTTCTGCGTTCCCTGCATACAGATGCCAGATGCTCCACTATGGCCACCAGCTCCCACTGTAGTCGGTTTTTAAAAAGATTTTATGCCACGTCTGGTTGAAAATGAAACTATAAAAGCTAAAAGAGATGCATTGAGCTCAAAGTTCACATGAAGTGAGGTGGCTGTTCTTTGTTGCTAACGATGACTTATTGCTCTCAAAAAAAAGAGCACCGCCTCAGATCCTCAGGCAGGCTGAGGCTGACGTCTGGCTGTTTCCTAAGTTCTTCTAGAAGCACCTCCACCCACTTTTGTAACACACCTTTGACAAGTTAGAATGAGATCCATTGTTTAGATATAAAAAAAATATTGTAGCAGTTTTAAGGTCAAAGTTATGGTGCAAGTGTGAAGAGAGAGGCAGCAGCAGCGTGTCCACTTGCTTGGAATCAGCTTTCAATGCTCAAACAAAGCATCTTCATGGAGTTACAGGTCAGCAAAAACCTCTTTAACATCCGTGTGTCACAAAGGATTCAGATTGAATCCGTCTGAATGGAAAGTTCAGTGTACCTGCAGCAACCTGACTGCTGTCCTTGGAGTTCATTCTAGTGGCTGCAGCGGTGCCGACCTGCGGAGGGCTGCTGTCACTCTCTCTGGAGTGAAGAGGACTCTGGAAACAAAGAGGGAATTCACTGATACTCCAATAGGAAAAAACCTGAAGATATAAGTAGAGCTCCTGTACAGCCAATAAAAGCTCTGAAGGCTGTCAAAGTAAACTGTGCAGTCACTGCTGTGTGAAAACTGAAAAACAAAGTGTTACACAACCACAACTTCTCCCACAGTTTCCTCTGCATGCTGATTCAAGGTTTTCACTTCAGATTTGAACCAAGAATCATAATTCTTAGATAACACTAAGAGACTTTATAAATAAACTTACAGCAAATTTGACTCCTTTGGTCACAGATGGTGTGTTATACTCAAACACACTAGGACCTTCCTTTGTTCCCCTGTCCTCAGCAGTGAGGAGGTTTTTCTTCCAGGCACTCAGCCGGAGCTTCTCCATCATGTGGATCTTCAATTCAAAGGCAAACATGAAAGGCAAAGAAACTTTTAAATAAAAATTCATGCGTAACTTTATTGACATAAGAAAACTGGCTGGGCTGACTTCTTTTAGACGTGTTCTCCACAATCCAGACACAGGGTGCATTTCAAAGCTGTGTGCAAACAGGGGAAAAGGTAGAAGAGGTGAGGTACCTCCTCCCGGAGTGAACTGTTCTCTTGTCTGAGGGAGTCGATCTGTTGCCGCAGACGGCCATGTGTGGAAGCCCAGCGGCTCTCCCTCCTCTTGAGCTCCTCCTGCAGGGAGTTCAGCTGCTGCTTCAACTCCTGATGTGAGGAGCAGAGCGGAGAATAAAGGCAGGCGGTGTTAAGATTTCTGACAACACAATAATTTAACTCTAAGACATGCAAGCTGTTAGTTTCATCTTTAACATTAATAACTCTATAGATTACGTATAGTTTAGGAGATTATATATCCTTTATTTACATACAGTATGTATTAAATGGCTCCAAAATGTGAGTGCAGATTCATTATTTTAAAAAAAAGAAAAGAAGATCACTGTTTTGATTACTCCAGTGTTTCTTATTTACACATTGAGATTTGCAAAAATAATAAATGTGATAATCTGTCCGCGTGTCACCTGGATCTCTTCTCGCTCCTTCTTGTCAGGAATAGCTCTGGCTGCTGACGTGTGCTTCTCGAACAGTTTGCGCTCCTTCTGCAGCTTCCTGTTTTCCTCTTTCTTGTACTCCTCAAACTTGACCATCTCCTCTGCTTTTCTCTGCTCAAACTCCAAACGCTCTTTCCTGCAAAACAAAGTTCAGACATGAGAAAGGAGAGGACAAAAATACTGACTTTACAAAAATATTCCTCCCAGAATAGAGAGCTGGATGTAACACTGAGGAGGTTACTTCCAAAGTCCAAATGCAATGTCTTTATATATTTTTAGCATTCTCTGCAATGCTGCAATAACCAGTTCAGAGACCTGAATCTCACTGGAGGGGTCAAGGAGATTCTGACATTTCTATTTATGCAAAGAAAAACACATCACCTGAGACTTTCCTGTTTTTTCTCGTTCTCCTGCCTGAGTTTGGTGAGCGCAGCATTCTCCTTCTTAAATCTCTCAATCTCGATCTCCAGCTCAGCCACTCTCTCCCTGAGCTGCCTCGACTGGACCTGCTGACCTGAGGACAACAGCATGCATACACAACTGAAAAATAATAACACCACACACAGAGGAATATGTGATTTTTTTAACTGCCTCTGCAAGCAATTGCTTAATTTTATGAACACATGAAATCAAACTCTCATGTAGCTTCGTGGGGTTAAAACAAAATCAGACATGTACTGAAATAAGTTTATGAACATTCAGCAATAATCAAAGCAAGTGTTTGTCTAACCTGTGTCCTCCTCTGGCTTTTTGGACTCAACAGAAGCAGCTGGGGGAAGAGGGAGAGGTGCATTCTGGGCTTTTGGCTTCAGCGAGGGGAACAACTTGGTCATGAGCTGGGAGGCAGGAGGATGATCAGGCTCCAGAATGACTGAACCCATACCTGTGCCTTTACCCAGCTCCAAACCTTTGCTCACGGCCACCTTCCTCAACAGAGTCTTCTCAGGGGGAGAAATTTCTCTGGGCTTGGAAATCAGACTGAGTTCTTTGCTTTCATTGGCTGTGCCGATGGCGGTGTCCTCCAGGTCGTTCCATGTGTCGTCATCATCAAACACGACTCTCCCCTGCTGGCCGTCTTTGTCCTCTATCAGAGTGGAGTCCTCGGCATTGTTCAGGACATCCTCACTCTCCACATCGTCCTCTTGTGCCACTTCTGAAGTTGAGTCTCTGAAACTATCCTCATCTTCATAAGACCGCTTGTCATATGGTGGGTTAGTAGGTGCAGGGAAGCAGAGGGAACTTTTGATGGCTTTGTGGTCTCCAAGTTCAGAGGCGCTGCAGGGTGTCATGTCAAAGATGTCCTGTTTGTCTTCGCTCTCACTGTCCTGTCTGCCCTTATCTTTAATGCTCTCTTTGTTCTTTAGTGTATCATCTGTTCTCTTTACAAATGCTTCCAAGTTCACAGAGTTGCTTTCACATGCCAAGCCACTCCTATTCCCAACACTATTGCACCTCTGAAATGCACCTTTGGGAGGTGATTTAATGGGAGTTGAAGAGAGGCGTCGCTGGTGCAGTCCTTTGGCCGTCTGCAGCTGCCGCTGGCGTTGGTCCATCTGAAGAACCTGCAAGCAATGAACAGAGTATTAGGTGTCATACATTTTTACAGTGAGATCCAAATACATACATCCAAACACTCCAGCATTTAAACATAAAGTGTTGAATTAGAGCACTCGGCTGCTACTGGTGAGTTAAAGAGAGCACCTTCATAACAAAGGAGGAGTTGGATGAGAAGGACAGCTCTTCAGCTGCTTGCTCCAGCAGCTCAAACTCTCCCAGCTCCATGCTTTCCAGCTGTCTGTCGCACTCCCATCGATGGAGCTTCTTCTGGAATGACAACTCAAAGGAATCCTGTAGGACTCGCTCTCCTCCTTCCACCAATTCCACTTCTGAACCACAGCTTTTTTCATTTTCAGCCACCTCTGTCTGTCCTAACGTCCCTCCCTGTTTGGTTATAGGCTGAATGTTGTGAAAAGGGGTTTTCAAAGCCTGAACTGAAAAACCCACTTTCATGTTGTTGTTCTCCTTTACTTTCTCCAGCTGATGTTTGGGTTGTCTGCCATCCGGATTTGCTTGGATAGCCTCTGGTCCAACTGTGTTCTGTCTCTGATGACTACCTAAAACCTTTGTCCGTGCTGCTTTAGTCTCTGCTCTGATATCGCGAGGTGGTGAACTGAGTGCCTTCAGTCGGTTCTCCTTATTGAGCGTGGCAGTTTTACGCTGGAGGGGAAGCCGTGGGATGCTGTTTGCAGCTCCTTTCTTGAGATACGCAGGCTCTGAGTTGCTGCGGGAGATTACTCTAGCTTGGGGTGGTGGTGGTTTGGGGTCCTTCTTTGCTTCTGTTTTTTGCAGCGTAGCTTTGCGATTGTTTGTAAATCTTGAAAGCCCCTCGCCTCGCTTCAAGAAGGCTCTCTTAGGAGGGGCTTGTACAGCTGTGGCTCCATCTTGACTCTGTTAAGAGAATAGGACACAATTTAAATTAAATTTAAGATTTTTTCAGTTAAAGTATTTTAATGGAAAATATGCCTTTCACTTGCAAAGGCATTACATTTACATACAAACAGGTTGTCACCTGCTGTGCACAAAACTCAAATGAGTGGTTCAGTATTGACACTTTTAATAGCATTTTCCAGAGTGTCTCAGCACCCCTGATTCATCCTCTGACCTGCTGTTGCTGGGCAGACTTTAGCCTCTGCTCCTCCAGCCTCAGCTGCTCCTCCAATAACTCTTCAAATGTCTGCTTCTGACCCCCAATACCCGCCCTTATAGGTCTGCAGAGGAGGCAAACACATGCATTCAAATACAGTTGTCAACAAGTACACACATTCACCGATGTGTCAGCTGATGTGTCTCATTTTAATACTACATAAATACAAAACAATGTACTATTGACCTGTCATGAAAAATGCCATCTTCTGTTCTGCTGTTGTCTTCAGTCCTTGCCACGGTGTTATGCTGTGTTAATGCGTCATCTTGCTCAGAAAAATGGTTAGTATCCACACTCTGCTCCTCATCATCTTCTCTGGAGTTCAATAAGTCTAAGATTAAAACACAAAGTGATTAACCACCAAAAACATGGCATCCCTGTGATTAAAGTCAGGGTAGATGTGTGCTGGCTATTTTATAAATACAAAATAAAAAAAAATGCGCAGGTGTGTTACTTCAAACTCTAAAAGAAAATCTCACACTCTTCCTCCTCATCACCGTCCTCAGGTGCTTGACCTTTGGGTCGCTGCTCTTGTCTGGCTGCTGGTGAAAGCTGCTGTTCTGGTTTGCGGCACCGTGGGTCTCCACGGCAGTTTATATCAGGGCTGAATGAGCTCTGTGTGCAATGAGACCTGTGGAGCGTGTCTTCAGCCCACTCTGCTCCAGACATTTCTGAACTCTCTGTAAGATGCGTTATCATCATTTCACTTTATGAAGCAGGACAAATACATGCACATCGCATTCATCCTGAACTCAGAATGATCACATCTGCAGTTGTACAGGTAATTTCTTTCTCTGACCTCCTGTGCAGTGCTGGGATCCATTCAGAGTTCCCAGCAGCCTCTGCTGCTCTTCCTGGAGGCGAAGCAGCTCCTCCAGCTGATGAACTCTGAGCTGTTCCTGCATGTGCTGCTGCCATTTCCTCAGCTGCACACACATATTAAATTCGAATTAAATAAATAGCTTATCTCCCACAGTGTTTTTCATATGAGTTAAACAGTGTTTAACCTAGATGTTTCTGATTACACCCTGTGTGCCTCACAGTACAACTAGCTTCACCTCAGTGCTAAAGCACATGCACTGCACATACTGACAACTAACATATAGCCTAAGTGTACTTGCATCTACACACTCCTGTTACTATTGGAGTCCTGGCCAACATAATTGCCTTAGAGGAAAATACTATTAATAGCAGAGAAACGCAAAGGAGTGCAGGTACAGGGGTATTAAGTATACAGCAGTGTGATATAATCAATACTGAAGTTCATACAGGCCCAGATTTTTGCATATTTTAGGGAATCTGTGGTGTAAGAGTGCCTAAATAAGATGAGATAAGATATCTTTTTAGTCATTAGATAATATAATGAAATTTTTAATAATGTAATAATTTAACACATTAGAAATAAATGTGTAATTTGCTTTGTAAGTCTGCCTCATGCTTGTCTCTATAAACCAGTAAAACTGAAGGGATTCCCAGTATTGATACCATTTAAAGTCAGTCTCCTCAGATGCATGGCCTCAGGGACGGTTGCCAGTTTCAGCTGGCAAGGTCACAGATTTCTAATATCTCTCTTAAGTAAACCCAACCAGGGCTTCACTAAGAACCGAGTCCTAATTTTAACAACTTGATTGTCTCCTTTTATATAAGAACACTTTTCATCTTCACATAAATAGACAAGCTGGCCTGACATAAGCAGCATCAGTTACAGGAGACAACAGCTTCTGTAAAGCATCCACGTCCATACCTGCTCAAGCTTCATCATAAGGGGCAGATCCTGTGACTTGCTTGCCATCTCATCCAAACTGTCCAGCTGTCCATCTGCATTTCTCGTTGGGGAAGAGTTCAGACCGTTCACCGGCCTGTCAGCCTCAGCCCTCTCTCCTCCTGGTGCCCGTGTAAATCCATCCACGCCGAGGCAGCTGCTGTCTGTAGATGCGGGCAAAGGGGCAAAGTCGGAAGCGAAGGAATCATCTGGCAGCATGGGCGAGGTTCCCACGGCAGAGGTGTGCCGGAAGGGGCCAGCCAAATCCGGGGAGTGATTGAGGATAACTCCGGCTCTGGTGCTACTTGGCATCCACCGGGCCAAGAAGTCTGCCTGGGAGTACTGAAGGCCAGCTGGAGATGACATGATGGCCACGATGTCTCAGGCAGGGTTGTCTAATCCGGGATTGAAACGGCAGATTATGGTGACAGGTTAAGGGTTAATCACGACAAGAATAAACACCGTCCAACACACTCTAGCTGACGTTCAGTAATGATATATATAGAAAAGACTGGCCATTTTAAGCAGACTGATTTCGTCCGGGTTGCCAGTGTTAGTTTCAAATATTTGGTTACTAATAACAGTAATCTAAACACAGTGAAATCAAAAACATGCTGACATTTATGACATGTGGCTCACAGAGCAGCTGGAAGTGCCCTTTTCATTCTTGTCAAATATCGCTTAATTTAAAAGCGATACTCCTATGATTTTGCCTGCTGCGTTTCATTTAATTCATAAAAACTTTTTCCGAGTGTTACACTGTAGTGACGACACTGCAACATTAACAAACATGACAAAAAATATAGAAATTACCTGTAACTCAGGAGAAAAGCGGGTTTACTGAAATGAAAGCGGGTGTTATACAAAGGTAACAAACTGAATTTTCGAAGCCTGCCGCCATATCAAAACAAAGCCCGCGAGACCCCAAAAAGACGACAAAGGAGCTGTTGCATTGTGGGTGATGTAGTCTTACACTCTGCTCTCGCTAACTTATTTAATTTTTTTATTTTATATAAATTATATAAACGTTTTTACAAATTTAAAAGCAACTTTTGTATCCAATAGCAAAAAAAAAAAAAAAAACAACAACACAGAAGTTCTCTGAACTAGCTTTGTACGAATCCGGTTTAGAGAAAAAATATTTCATAATAAGGGTCAACAAGCGAATGTAATCTAGCGTTCATTCACTGTTTTTTGTAAAATTTTGATAGATGTTGAATAGTGATCGGTTTTAACATTTAAAATTATTATATATTTATTTCTTTGGCCCACATGATGCAATTTTGCTAAACATCTCTAACCTTGACTGTTATACTGATGTTTGCAGACCGGATATGCTATTAGAGAGCTGCGATTGGTCCATACAAAATACAGACTTTCACTACACGTTCTAGCAACTGAAACTGAGCTAAAGGTGTTTGTAAGAATGGAAAAGGTTTTGTGTAAAGTCCACGGTAAGTTGTAACAAGTCAGTGGTAATTAATTGTATGTTAAAAATGCGTAACTGCATATCCTGTTTAGTTTCAGGAGGTTGTATTTGTGTTTTAGCCATAGAAATACTGCTGATACATTCATGACAAGGCAATTTAATTAAACAGTCAGTTTCTTTGGCTTTACTGCGGCGCATTTCGCGTACAGGGAGTATAATTTTTTTTCTGTAAAAATAAAAAAGAGCTATTTGTCACCCACAGACAGCGTCTGTATGTTAAAAACCGGCGTAAAGGATGGACCAAATAAAGGCAAGAGCTTCTACGTCTGCGTTGACAAGGAAGGCTGTGATTTCAGTCAGCAAACCAGGTATTTCCATGGCATCCAATGACCACTCTACTTCATTCAAAGATCTGAACCATCTGTTGTCACTCTGCCTTTGGACCAAATAATAGAGTATGGCTTTTGTTGCATTCATCACAGTAGCCATATTTTTTCACACTCATTGCCTCTCTCCAACCATCTGAGGTTAAAACTGGTAGTTATTCAGTGGCGTGCTAGTTAATTTTATTGATTAAACGTATATGTGTAATACACATATATATGTTTAATCAATGAAATTAACTAGCACGCACAAATGTTTCTCTCATTAATCTGCATTATCATGTCTCCAGCATCTCACCTTCTCACTGCCTCCATCATGAAGATTCAATGGTGGAACTCCAGGCTCTCAACTACAGTCAGCAACAGCAGGGCTACAGGTGTGTGTCTGTGTGTCTATGTGTGATTTATGTACAGAACAGAAAGTTAATTCTGCAGCCTTTGTGACTGGACGCCAGGTTGGTTGGATTGTACCTCTGAATGTAAGTTGCTTCTTTTTCCAGGTTGTTCTACCGATGTGTTACAGGTAAAAAAGCAGGCCAGAGATGGTGTGGAAATGTGCCCTGGACGGCAGTAAGTGCTGTCATACACTCTTATTATATACGTTTAATATCTGTGTCACCAACGGTGTCTGGGACTCATCAGCTCTAGACAATATTTTTATTACTTTTCAGCATTAAACATTTATTTTCAAATTCTTGTTACCATTTAAGTGTTCCCAGAGAGACAAACATGGATTTTAGTAAGAGTTGTTAAAATCCTATATAGCTCACTGGCCATACAATCATAATATCCCTGAATGTCATGGATATCATAGCCTACACAAAGAGGTGAAGCACACAAATACAGAAATTCCTCCTCAGCACATCTGCATGTTTATGCAGAAGGCCAGGAGGTGAACTGATTTACTCTTTGTTAAACCAACTTTTGCACTAGGACAAAAGATGTTATTGTGTTTACCCTGGGACAAAAAAAAAACCTGCGTCTTTTCAGATTATTGCACAAAAAAGTTATCTTATATACAGAAAGGCCTGGTCCTAGGTGTATTCGAACCCAGACCTTCTAGCAGTGAGGCAACAGTGCTAACCAGCACAACGATTTGCATGATCTCTTTGTGTTTACGTTGGTTTTCTCCGGGTATTTCAGTTTCTTCCCACAGTCTAAAGACATGCAGTTACTGGGGTTAGTTTAATTGGTGATTCTAAATTGCCCATAGGTGTGAATGGTTGTCTGTCTCTGTGTGTTAGCCCTGCGGCATGCTGGTAACCTGTACAGGGTGTACTCTGATTCTCGCCCTGTGACAGCTGGGATAGGCTCCAGCCCCCTTGCGACCCTGAACAGGATAAGCGGAAGAGGATGGATGGATGGATGGATGGATGGATGGATGGATGGATGGATGGACGGACATTTAAAATAAAAAATTCATTAGAAAAACAAATCATAAGTTGCAGCCTTACACAGAATGTAGCCAGTTGGATTGAATGTATTTTATTCTTATTCTGAAATGTTTCAAGAGGGATTACCTGTTAATAAACATTTTCCTGCAAATTTCTGCTGTATATTTTTAAAAAGCTTGTTGTGTTCCATGATTGCAGCCAGAAAAAGAAAAGAGAAGCCTGCTATCTGACTCGCAGTTACAGCACTCCTGTCTTCCACCTGTACGAAACCCCTTTAAGGCACCAAGCCAGACAGAGAAGGACTCTGAGTGGAGAAAGTTGCACCACGGTAGACATGCGGAGAAAGAAGCAAGTCACAAGGCTGAAGGAAGAGAAAGTTATCAGAAAGAAAATGAGGGGAAACAATGTGCAGGAGTGGAAGAAAAGGAGGAAGGTAAGCTCGGGACATCGGATACTTACCAAGGCAAAAAACTTCCACCAGGAATGAAGTTAAAAAAGAGAGTTTCAAATGAGGAGAGCAACATTCCCAAAGAAAACAGTGTGGAAAAAAGAACAGAGAAGATTCAAGATGCTGAAGAGAAGCACACGGAGCAGGGAGAAGCAGAAAAGAGCATTTCTACCTCCAGCATCAAGACTCTTCATTCTGAGAAAGTGAATCAAACTGCACCAGTTTCTCACAAGAGCTTGCCCCAGCAACCATCTAATGGTGAAACCTCTCTGGTGAAAGAAACCAGTCAAACCCTAAAAAAGAGCCACTCTGAATCTGCATCCAGAGACTCTAGTGACAGCAGGAATCCCACATCTGACAAACCAACACAGTCAGTGTCCATTCAACCCAGAAGTCCTAAAGACAACAATGATGATGATGATGATGATGATGTAGTGTTGGTGTCAGTGAAAACTGCTCCACAGAAAACTCCTCCTGTTTCCACTGTCCAAAAGACTCTGACCAACTTCCCAGGATTCCAGCCAGCTTCTAAGATCAGAAGTCCAGTGGAAAATCCCAAAAGGCTCCAGAGCCTGCTCACTACTCAGCTCCAACAGAAAAAGGTGAGGGGAAGAGGGGGCCGCACATGTCATGCATGAGCCCTGCATTGCTTTAAAACCTGACATAGAAATATTATTATAATTAACAAAAACAGCAAGATATGCACCTCAAACCAAATGTAATCAACCATGCCAATATGCTCATATCAGTAGCTCCTAGGCTGCATTTCCCTGAACACTGTAGAGGATCCTAATCCCTGCAGATTATGTGTAGTACTTGTAATTATATCCTAATAAATGAGCTGCAAGCTCTCAGAATGTGCTTTTCCCTTTAAATCTTAAAGTTGGCACTGTTTGCTACACTAGCTTACAAAGTAGGCAGTAGTTGTGGCTGCTAAGTACAGTTACCTTTTCAAGTTAAGCCAAGCTATGACATGTCATTCAGTCATGAGTGAAGTGCCTTTATCTCTGACTAAAGCCTGAGCACTTTATCATGAGGCTTTAATCGGCTGGTATTAGCTAATTGCTGGTCCACCAGTATAGGCATTTATAAAAGCCGATAAGTGAAAGTGGAAAAAAGTAAAGTAGAGGTGAGAGCAACACTCTTCGACCACATTATGAGTGTTGATGTTGTATAGTTTCTCTACCAGAGAGCCATCTGCAACTTCCCTGTTGACGTAGTTTAACAGCCTGTGCAGCCACATATGATTGTCAATGCTTTATATCGTAGATGGATATTATTTTAACAAATACATTTAATAAAACTTGTGGGCTGTATTATTGTGAGCTGTACTTGGCTAGAAACTCTAATTTCCTTGTTTAGCTTTGCAAGAGCTAAATGTCATACTCAAACACTATAAACTGCAAAATGGATCTGGCCCTCTTTAGGGGGACGGGTCAGTTTGATACATTGGGCTGTGAGAGGCCTTTTCAGATGTGTCTTTCAGTTTTAACTGTACCTTCACCCTTTTTCTTTTTTGATAAGGCCACGCTGTCTTCTGTGAATATGGAGGCCCTGCCAGATAAAGGAGAGAGGTTGAAGACACAGGTTAAAGAGCTGGAGGAAGCGCTGGAGTCACTGAGCCTCACTGCTGCTTCTGAGCCTGGTAGGAGTCACACTGCACAGGAAGATCTAGGTCAAGGTCTATTTAACAGCTGGTTTATCTTTTTAGTTATTCCACTTTGAATCCATGATATATTCATAGTAAAACCTTGTGGGACATGTTTGTGTCTTAGTAAGTTGCTATGTACTTTATTGTGAAAACAATAAGGACACAGAAATGCAGCAAAGCTCTTAGATTTGCCTGGATGTCTGTGTCTCCTCTGTAATATGTAAACCCCTTTCAGAGTCTGAGGAAGTATGTAGCAGCAGTGATTCTGGCATCAGCAGCACCCAGATCAACCCATTCAGTCGGCAGGGTGGGACCATCCTGCTCCCGTCCCCTCCAGCCCCGGGTCCACACCACCATCAGGCCTCTGGGAGCTCTCTGGGGCTCCAGCTGAGCCAGGGATACACCCAGATGTATGGAGGTAGGCCGAATGGGAAAGATGAAAACACTTCTGTAAAACGCTTAATGGAGCGAGTGCTGGTGGCTGTTGGTCCTCTCCAGTAACTATGTTTTGTGTATGTGTTTCACCAGTTTTATTACTACACACATAATTTCATCCTTAATTCTTAATGTTTCCAGCAAACCCACAGGCACAGACATTTTATGGGGGCAGAATGACCAACGACCGTCTGCTGGCGGTGAAAAATGCCACCTGTGAGGCCATCGACCATCTCCACAAATCATTGGAGTCCTGTCCTGATGCTGAAGCTGAGGCCCCTGACCCCAAGGGCATCAAGGTGAAACAGTGCTTCACTTACTGGTGTGACTTTCCATTCTCTCCAAAAAAAAATCACAAACACAAACTAGATTGACAAGACTTCAAAAATGAAGGGAACTCACTGCAGCATTCAGATATTCTGACTGACGCTCATGTACCTCAGTCTGTGATTACACTGCGAGAATTAGAGCTCGGCTCTCTCAGCAACTGTAGTTACACTGAATACAGTTTTATGGTGATGTGATATAAAACCAAAGGATGAGAGACAACTCTGAACTGTGGCGTGAATAACACATTTCATCCAAAATTTCAAGATATGAAAGCCCACTTTTAACTTCATCTACCAGCAAGTTCCACAAGACACTCAGCTCAGGCGAGAGGTGTAAACCTTACCTGAATTCTGATTTGATTGGTCAGACTGAGGCTGTACTGCATGAAAGATACCTTGTATCTGATTTAGTACCAAAATTTGAATAAAATTCATTGCCATTTAAAATTAAAAAAAAAAATAATAATTTGGGACACTTTTCCCTGCAGTGTGAACATTCACTAGTCTGAGGATGTTTTTCCTGCTTCCAACATTGCAGCAACATTTTTGAAAATATAGCATTAGATTGTAGCCTGTAGTCTTGGATTACCGTGTTCAAAAAAAGTCACACCTGGATATAATCTTTGTGCACATATATTTCAGCTCATAGAGGATTTCATTTTTGCATCAGAAGATTTAATTTTAAGTACAGAATTGTCACAATTTAGAATGAATACAACCTATTTTTCCTCTTTTGATTGGACAGTTGTGTTTAGTCTAACATAGCCGCTTTGTGATTGGTTGCTCAGGTGCCACTGCTGGCCCATCAGAGGAGAGCTTTGGCCTGGTTGCTCTGGAGAGAAACGCAGAGTCCTTGTGGAGGAATTCTGGGTGAGTGTATTTTGTTTTTTTTGTTTGTTTTTTAATGTGATTTTCTTCCTCCTTTTAGAGTTGGAAATAAGCTAGTGTGGTGTATTTATTACATGTACATTGCTATTTTGCATACAGGATATAGTCTGCTCTTGTTCTGTTATCAGGCCTGACAGTTTGGTTCATTAAAAACAGTTCACGATGAAAACTCTTTCTACTGCAACAAACACGCACTTGACAAAGCTTCTTCATTGATTTTTCTTGTACATCTCACTTGGATTCTTTTTGAATCAGCGGATGACATGGGTCTGGGGAAGACCTTGACCATGATTTCTCTGATACTGGCCATGAAAAGGAAGGCGAAGGAGGATGATGGAAAGAAGGAAGAGAAGAAGCTGGAGAGCTGGTTATCCAAAACTGGTAACTAGAACCTTTTGACACTGTTTCAGTGGGTCAGACAAAACACAGCTGGGTAAACTGAATCACTTTCTCACAGTTCAAAGTAAAATTGCACAGCACCTCCTTTTAAATTGTTTCCTTGCTTTATATCCAGACTCCAGCTTAGCGGTGTCTAAAGGGACTCTTATCATCTGCCCTGCCTCACTGGTGCACCACTGGAAGAAGGAGATTGACAGACATGTCAGGACAGGCAAGCTGACGGTGTACCTGTACCACGGCCCGAACCGTGAGAGAAGTGCCAGAGTGTGAGAAAGCTGCACACATTTCCACAAACACATACACAGCATTGTTTGTCTGCCCTGCTTCTGCCTCAGTTTCTAATGGTACAGTTACATGTTGTTCTATTTGTGGCCACACAAAGTTCCCGTAGTGACAGTTAACTGTCACTTGATTATTTAGCGTTATGCCAACATTTACATATTAATATGTTGGTGTTAGAGGCCATATTAAAGCACCCTAGGAACAAAAGTTACTTACAGACTTATAAAGAGAAAGCGAACCTCTAGGAAAACCTGAAAAAAGGAAGCAGCGGAGTAAATGGTAAATGGATTAGTTTTTATAGAGTGCTTTTCTACTCTGTCTGAGCACTCAAAGCGCTTACACAACACGTTTTACATTTACTCATTCACACTCACTCATACAAGTGCTTCGATATGACGCTAAGCTAAGTGCTTTTTGCTCTCCGACATTCACACACATTCATACTCCAGCACTTGTGTCGGAGAGCAATTTAGGGTTCAGTATGTTGCCCAAGGATACTTTGGCATGCAGCCCGGCACAGCCAGGAATCAACCCTCTAACCTTCCGATTAGTAGGTGATCTGCTCTACCTCCTCAGCTACAGCCACCCACCTACAGTTGCAGAACATTTGAGCTTCATGTACTGTAAATATTTGATCTCATGTTCATGCAAAGCAGTGGAGAGAAGCCTTGCTGCTGTGTCTTTGACTTGTCAGCTTCCTATAGACAAGTCAAAAGTCTTCATTACAACTGTTATGTTTCCCATTTGAAGGATATTTGAATGACACAAACTAAATGTAAAGTGTGTGTGTGTGTGTCCACCAGGCTGGCGGATTACGATGTGGTGGTGACCACCTACAGTCTAGTCTCCAAGGAGATTCCAGCCCAGAAGGAGGAAGCTGATAACCCCACCAAGGAAAACGATGATTTGGTAAATATTACGTTTATGATAGAAAGCAATATCTGAAGATCCTAGCAGCCTTTTTTTTAGTACCTCCAAAATAGTGTTGTATTGAAAACATCGCACTCACTACAATTAAAAACCTTACAAACGCACTTCTTGTCATTTTTCTTCAGCCGCCACGCTCAGCTCCTCTTCTCCGAGTGGCCTGGGCCCGCATAATTCTCGATGAAGCCCACAACATCAAAAACCCAAAGGTGCAGACCTCCATGGCGGTCTGTCGGCTGAGGGCCGGAGCCCGTTGGGCTGTCACTGGTACACCCATTCAGAACAACCTGCTGGACATGTACTCGCTGCTCAAGTAAGACAGCAACACAGTGAATACAAGTTTTTAAACATCCTCTGTTTTGTGTGGTCCTCAGTGGGACATTCTTAAGAAAGTTGTGTTTAGTACAATATATGATATGATTAAATAAAGCATGCAACCAGGACAAAAGCTATAATGAAGCACAGGATAAATGTCCATATGATAAATTCATAATATACTCAGGTGAGGTCACTCACCCACTTACTCATTTCTCAGTGTTTACATTTTGTTTTGTTTTTTTTTTTAATATTTGGGGCTATTTTTAGGTATATTCTCAACATGGCCCTGCATGACAACATGTTACAGCTATTTTTAATAACCCACTTTTAAACCATGAAGGCCCGAGTGTTTGATCACACAGGTGAACATCTTAAATAACTGAAACAACATATGAATCCTCTTCTTGCCTTGGTTTCCATATTTCAGCTCTGTGCCACGCCTGTTTTACACTTGATAAAAACACCTCCACAGAGGACACACCTGTGCATCCTTGATTATAGCTCCTTCCTCCTTCATCCTCTGGCCTCCGGATACATTCTTCAGCCTGGAGCACTGAGCTTAATATCTGTGTCACAAGCAGAAGGATGGAAGACAGGAGACGAGGAGGCACAAATTAGAGAAATGAGAAAACTGCATCATTAATAATTTGTGTATGTCTTGAATGAAATCCTGTTCATTGACTGTGTGCCTCTGTCTTTCAGGTTTCTGCGTTGTTCACCGTTTGATGAGTACAAACTGTGGAAAGATCAGGTGGACAACGGCTCCAAGAGAGGCAGAGAGCGACTCAACATCCTGACCAGGACTCTGCTGCTCCGACGAACCAAAGACCAGCTGGACTCCACAGGAAAACCACTGGTAGAGACACACACGCACAGACACCATGAACCTCTGTCTTTGTAGTAGCACATCAGGGAGCACACACTCACTATTAAGAGTTTTCCTTAAATGGTGGCAAAGCATCTGTTAGTTACAAAACACAGACACTAAAGTCGGGCTTCGTTTCAGGTTTCTCTTCCTGATCGGACTTGCAAGGTGCATCAACTCAAACTTTGTGAGGATGAGCAGGCTGTGTATGATGTGGTTTTTGCCCAGTCCAGGTAAAAAATACTTTAGGAAACACATGAACATTTGTGAAAAGCAGCGGTAGTATTACTGTCCTCCCTTAGTGGTTTCTTCAGTGTTTTAAAGATAACACAGAAAGTTGTTCTGTTTATGTGCTGTTCTTGTTCAGCATTGTATTTCCTGCAATTCTTTTTTTGACATCTTCATATTTTTACCTTTGAAAATAGGAATTAAATCACCAAATGTTGGCTGTGTCTTTGGCTTTTGGCTGTATGTTCCTAGAGAGTAAAATAAATTTGGCATCGCGTAAAGAGTGATGGAAACTGTTAATGTTTCTTTTTCCTTTACTCTAGATCTACTCTGCAGAGCTACCTAATGAGGCACAAAGGAAACAATTTGACGAGGGGGAGCACATCCAGTTCTAATCCCTTTGAGAAAGGTGAGGTGTAGCATCACATGAATATAGCCCCAACTTATACAACACAACTCACCAATAAGTCCATTTAAACAGAGCAAAGGTTGTTTTGAAGTCACAGTTGTATATTGTACAACTCAGACGAGGCTTTTCTTCTTGTATAAAGTGGATTGTTTAAGTTTTGTTTTTTTTAGGTACATAATTCAATTCATGTGTAGAAATTAAAAATTAAACTGGGAATTTTGATGTCATTTTTGCCTTTTAAGTCTATTTTAGCAATCAGTGTCTGCTGTTAACAGTAATAGTGATTAAAAATTGTGTGCACGCTCGCACTTTCTCCAGTGGCCCAGGAGTTTGGCATGTCCCAGGCTGATCCTGCTCTGTCGAGCTCTCAGCAGCCTCAGCAGGCGTCCAGCACCGTCCACATCCTGTCTTTGTTGCTGCGCCTCCGACAATGCTGCTGTCACCTCTCGCTTCTTAAGAAGGTATATACACTCACATTCACTGACGAGGCTTACCAGCTTTGTCCTTTACAGGAAAAACAATATACACACACACACACACACACACACACACACACACACACACACACACACACACACACACACACACACACACACACACACAATAATACAAACTGAAGATTGCACCCAAGCATCTCCTTCCTTCTATGTCTCCTCTGCTCAGACACTGGACTCATCGGAGCTGCAGGGTGATGGGATCGTCTTGTCTTTGGAGGAGCAGCTCAATGCTCTCTCGCTCTCCTCCAGTCCCTCGCCATCTGGTCCTGACCCCAAAGATACCGTGGCCCTAAATGGCACCCGCTTCGCCTCACAGCTGTTTGAGGACACCAGTGAAAGTACCAAGGTGGGCAAAAACTCAGCACACTTCAATAAGATAAATAGGCTCAGGTTATGGTTGTTTTTGTTCATTCAAAAGTCACAGTAAAGTCAAAAAATGAGTGACTTATATGGCACGACAAGTGTTTGTGGGTTTTGGTGGTTTCCATAGGTGTTGGCACAGATCACTGGGTGTTTAAAGGGATTGGCTGTTCTCAGGTGGAGCCTCTCCCTCTACACAGTTATAAAATCACAGGAGGATCTTTGGCACAGGGGTTCAGCTCTGAATCTTGATTAAACATGATTGTTTCTATGCTCAATGTTTGATACCTCATAGGTTACTATTTGTGTTTATTAGAGGCCACGGAAAATGCACAATATGCGTGATGAGAGAACTTTGGCTCTCTATGACGAAGAGGACATAGTGTGATCCAGTTCAAAGTCTGTGTTTATTCTAAAAAAATGATTCTTCCTTCTAGATCTCTGCTATCATCTCTGAGCTAAAGGCGATCAGACAGAAGAGTAATGACCACAAGAGGTAAAACATTACACGTTGCAATAACCCCACACTCTGTTTTCCATCCACTTATGTTCAAAACTCTGACTTCATATCATTTGGGCTTTTTAACAGTTAGCAAACCAATTTTTGTGTTACATTCTTATGTGTGGTCTGCATGGTGTGTCCTGCCTGGTATTGTCCAGTGTGATCGTGTCCCAGTGGACCAGCATGCTCCATATTGTAGCAGTTCATCTGCAGCGGATGGGGTTAAGGTACGCCGTGATCGATGGGACCGTCAACCCTAAACGGCGCATGGACCTGGTGGAAGAATTCAACACTAACCCAAAAGGACCACAGGTAAATGTCTCAGTTCTTAAAATAAAATGCCCATAAACTCATAAGTTAAGTGTTTACTGAGATTACAGAGCCATGCAGGGCTGTTTTATTACAGACCTCTATAAAACCCCAAGGAAAGTCCACATGGTGGTGGTGTTTGTTTTTTTTTTTAATCTGAGAGCAGCAGGCCTATATTTAAAATAATTAAATCATCATAAATATTGGAATGAAATTGGTTTCACTTCCTGCTGCTCACCCTCATCAGATGGAGAATTACATAACACTGGTTTCCAGGAAAACTATGGCTTAGGTAAAATGGGCTTTTTCAGGTACTTACAGTTAAGAGCTTACTTTAAAGGTGAGATAAAATACTGAAACCCAAAGGACTCCAATTTAATAGTCTTAATTATTAACAAGTATAAAACCAACAGTAATAATATATTCAAATAGCCAATCAGTGAAGAAACCATCAACTAATAAATTGTAATCTAAGTGGGAGAACAAGTTTCCCACTTTCAGATGATGATACAGAATATGTGCCTGGTGTAATTGACCTCTACCAACTCAGGTGTTTGGGGAAGATTCTGCTGGCAAAACCTATTAAGATATTTTATAACCCCTAAATGAAAGTATGTACAGATGTGTGGTTCTGGAGTTGCCCATTTGTTCTGCTGTACTGAAAGGAGGTAACGAGGGCAAAACAGACTGTACGTGGAAGAGAGACAGACTTTTCTTTCTGTACAGTTTGTGTAACACTGTAAATAATTTATCTATAAAAGAACTTTGCTTGCAGGCTGTAATCTGTGAATACATGTATGATTGTACTAAGTGTGGTCTGTAGCTGAGTACTAAGCATGAAGGCAAACTGATAAAAAATGAGTCTAAGCCAACTGCTTTGTGGCACAACTTCAAATGTATAATGCTACTTAATTTTTCTGGTTTCTGCTAAAGGTGATGCTGGTTTCTCTTTGTGCCGGAGGGGTCGGACTCAATCTGATTGGTGGGAATCACCTGTTTCTCATTGACATGCACTGGTGAGAGCCACACTGTCCTTCAAAAAGCCAAAAGAGCATAATTTCTGCTGTTTGCCTCCCTTTGGTTTACTGTAGCCAGCTGCATTTGAAGTACATTTTATGTGGAGATTAAAAACAAATTTAGCGGTTTTGCAGAGACTAGGTTATTCCAAACTTAAGGAAATATTTTGATATGGTAGAAGAAAGTCCAGTTTGAACTCTAACTCTCTTGACAGGAACCCAGCTTTGGAGGATCAGGCCTGTGACCGAATCTATAGAGTGGGACAACATAAAGATGTCACCATCCACAGGTGACACGTCAGCTCCTGACTGAATCTGCACAAAATTTCCTGTTTGCATCTTTATTTTTAATTTTTATTACTGGAAGCAGGTACGGTAAGGTAATGGTAATGTGGATGTGAAAACTAAGCTTCTTTGTGTGCATGCCAACAGGTTTGTGTGTGAAAACACAGTAGAGGAGAAGATTTCCACACTGCAGGTGAAGAAGAAGGAGCTGGCACAGAATGTCCTGTCAGGAACAGAAAACACCATCTCTAAACTCTCGCTAGCTGATCTTAAAATCATTTTTGGAGTCTGAGAGAGCTGCTCCAGCTGACCGACAGCTACCGACACATAGGATATAACTTTGGAAAATCTTAAAATTTAAAAAAAAATTGATAAAACTGAGGTAATATATTGCTGCAACAAGACTAAGAATTTCCCTCCAACCACTTGAAGGCATTGCAGCAATGTTACACTAAACAGCAGATTGGAGCTTTCTGTAAAACATGAGGGTTTTTTTTCCTTTTGACTGCTTCATCTGCAGATATTTAAATGCCACAGCTAACACACAGTTGGACAGTATTCTAAAAGTATTTGTACATCTTTCAAGATTTTCTTACTGTATTTTGTTAAATTACATAATATCTTTCTGTATATGTGTTGCTTCTTTTTCTGCCACCTGATGGAGTTTATGTTCTTTAAGGGTTTTTTTTTTTTTATTAGTATTGCTGTATTTGTGTTGATATCATGTTTAAATAAACTCGGGTGACTGAAGTTATTGGAAATGACTGCTAGCTTTAGGTAGTAAACTGAAATGATTAAACAGTGTTAGAAAATGTAAGTCAGAGTGGATTTGCTCAGCCCAGAGACATGTTGCTAATATTATGACCTAGTATTACAGCTGTGATTATTTAAGAATGAAAGTATGAATGGGTGCGTTTGTTTAGTTTAGTGTTTAGATCTCACTGAGTGAGAAAGTTGTGTTCTACATTAAGTAGAATTAGTTAGTTAGCAGGCCAGGCCTCCATGTTTTCAATGTATACAAATGAAGCCTGTTGATGCCTTTTGGAAACCTCGGACTTTTTGGTGTCATTGAGTGAAATGACATAACAATTGACAAAAAATGGAGAATACGTTGTAAAATGTTATTTATATATGTAAAATTTTATTTATATATATATATATATATATATATATATATATATATATAAAATATAAACTCTGTAATGCTTTGCACGCAGGGCTTTTCCTTAAACTTTGAACAGGGCATAAAAGTGTCAGGAGGTATGTAAAACAATCTACCATCTTCTGCTACCTATAAATTAGTTTTCATGTATTATTTAGATTAAGATTAATTACTAAAAAGCACGATCGATGTTTTTTTAGAGTCCAAACTTCAACAAAAATAAACTATATATCAATACGATTTAGGGGTGGTATTTGAACGCCTCCCGTGAGTGCGGGCTGTAGCCGGGTCTGTGCTCATCACAGTCTTCCGAGCTGCAGAGCTAGTGCGGTCACCGGCGTACGGCGGCGTCCTACCTCTGTCAACACGGCGGCCTTTTCGAGCGTAAAACCCAAAATAGGCAAATTTTAGGAAAACAAACACTATCACGCAGCCATGGCGGCTGAAACTGACAAGGTAGAGCCCGCGGACAGCGAGCAGGACGAGGAAGAAGACGTGTATGAGGTGGAAAAGATCATTGACATGCGAGTGGAAGAGGTAAAGATAGCTAAGTGCTACGTAGCCGTTTCGCTAGCTTTGCAAACATGGCTGGCATTTCTCTCAGTCCACTTTGCCGAGGCATAGCCCACCTACAACGGCGGACAGACCTTTTATGTTCACAAAACACTCTTCTGCAATGCAGTTAGATGCACGGAATTGCTCGTGTGTTACTTTATTGCGTGCGTTTTGTGTTTTTCGTCGCGGCTCGCTGCTCGTCCATACATAGCATCTTTTCCAAGAACAACTTCTCCCATGATGTCCGCTCGGCTCTCCCCTGCTGAGGCCAAGGACGGACGCGTTGCAAGCTTGCAAATGTTTTCGTCGTATTTGCAGGGCTGCATCGACTAAATCCCTGAATAATGCGAGTCTCATATTGTATGAAGAGATTTGCTGGTGGTTAACATTGTGCGTAAACGTAGTAGATCCATGTGAATTTACTAACGCCAGCTAATAATGGGTTAGCCCCGTGGCCGCCGTATTTACAACTGCTGAATGTAACGGACAAACATGATTGAGACCTGTGCATAAACGAAGACTGCCTCAGTAGCTAATATTCAACTACATTTGACATCTTTCTGGCTTTTTACCTTTTGTTAAGTCGGGTATTTGTAAGATTGTGGCAAAGTACTTAGAATTTCAGTGGCATTACGTTTCTTTTGTACCATATTTGTCTTCTGAAATACCCCCAACGGGAATGCATTGTAACAAACAGTTTTATATTCAGTTTATTTGTTTGCTGTAAATTATTTAGGACTCGCAGATATGAATTACAGTATAGTGTCGCAGTGATGACAGTGTTATAAACTGGAAAAGGTGCACTTTATGTTTTGGCAGTGATCTCTCTTGTTATTCCCCTGATGTAGTTTTCAGGTGTGCATTGTTACAAGGGACACAATATTAGTTAGCCCTTCACTGTTTTGAGTGGAAGTGTGTTGGCGGGTGGTGTTTTTTTTATTTGTTTGTTGTTGTTTTGTTTTTTCCTTTGAGTGCCAGGTCTTGTTACAAAGGTTAAATGTCATGTTTTTTTAATTTCAGTCATCAATTCAGTCTATTCTGCCTTTTTTTTTTTTTTTTTTTTTCCCAGACATGTCTGCTTTTTTGAGGATAGTGCATCTCTCTTGCTCACTCCCGGTGGCTCCCAATCCACAAAAGCCAACTGTGAAACTAACATGTTAAAAATGCGAAAATGATATCGTGGGTTAAAATACATAGGCTACTATATTGACAACCACTCTGGTCTATGTTATTAAAATATCCATCTCTCCAGTTACTGTTTTTGCCTTGCACTTTTTTCATGCACTTTCTTCCAGAATTTCTTTCACTGCAGGTTTTAAGTGTTTTGCTTTTTCTCCTCAGTGAACCCTATTTTTAATTTTAATTTTAATATTACATGTTATGAATGCAGACATCCCATGTTTGCTTGTGTCTCAGCTATCGTGGAAATTTTCTGTTCCTATAGATTCTGTTGGCTTGTGATCTCAGCCACTGTGTCAGGGCAGTGGAGGAGGTAATGCTAACCACTACATCTTCCCCCTCTCGTTCTCAGGGTGAAGTGCTCTACAGAGTTCGCTGGAAGAACTACTGCTCTGACGATGACACGTGGGAGCCAGAGGCCCATTTAGAAGACTGTCGCGAAGTCCTCTTGGCTTTTAAGAAGTCGCTGGCTGAAGCTAAGGCCAAGAAAGAGGCAGAAACCAAGAAGAGTGTAGTAAGTCTGGCTTGCAAATTACTGCTGATGTTGTAAACAGTAATATGATGTAAAATATCATAATGATGACTGAAAACTATCATATAAAACAGGATAAAATGGTTGGCTTTCCTGATTCAGAGTAATTGTCAAGTAAAGATTAATTTTTTTTCACATACCGCTGCCCCATGTGTGACAGCCAGAAGTAAACTAAATCTCTTTGTGTATACGTTGTGTAGTAGAAATGAATAACCATAACTTAGCTACTGTAGTGTGAGTGATCTGGTCCATAGTCGTTGATGTTTTCTTCCCTGGATTACGAAACTGATACACAACAGAAGAACTTAAAACAAATTTTGTGTGTTGTTGTTATTATTGATGTTGTTTTGCCATCTGTCTGGACAGCGTATAATAAAGAGGGAAAATATCTTTGGTAGCAGCATTGATGTTTAATTGCTTATGAAAAACCATCAGATAATTGACCATCAGGATTTAGGCATAAGGTCAAAAAATAATTTCTATCACCAAAATGTGACATTGCTCTTCCCATTCTCTCATTAGAAACCACTGCCTTCAAAGAGCGACGTGTTTGATGCTGACTCGGAAAGTGACAGTGACAAAGACCGACCTGCTGAGGCGCCCGTCAAGAAGAAGAAAAAGAAGAAAATCAGGGAAGAAGAAGAGGAGGAAGAAGAATCACATCTTAAGGAGAAAAAGAAAAAGAAGAAGGACAAACGAAGAGAAGAGTTCAGGCCAATGCCGGCACCAGAAACGGATGACGAGGAAGACAGAGTCCCAACCCCACCCTCTCCACCCAAGGAGAGAAAGCCTGAATCAAAAAAACGTGTGGTTGACTCTGAAGAGGAAGATGATGAGCCTGTTCCCTCTAAGAAACACAAGAAGGAAAAGGGAAAAGAGGGTGGGAAGCATAAAAAAGAAAAGGGCGATGAGGGGAAGAAAAAGAAAGGGAAGAAAGAGAGGAAGATTGAAACATCTGAAGATGAGGCCACTGCTCCGCTGGAGGATGACCTGAGCGAAGGCCCTTCGGAGTCCCAAATGGACGATTCTGCATCAACTGAGACTGTAACAAAATCAGTGGAGAAAGCAGGTTTGGATGACAAGTCCAAACAAAAAAAGGGGAAGTGGGAAGTAAAGCTGCAGGGCATAAAGGATCTTATCCATGACAAAAAGAACAAAAAGACAGACGCTACTCAGAAAGAAAGCACCCTCCAAAAACTGAAGAGTCACGCCTCTAAAGCAAAAGAGGATACTGCCCTACAATCAGACTCCAGTGACAGCTCCACACTACATAAGAAAGCAAAGAGCAAGGGGCAGGAGAGCACGTCGGCACCACCCAAAGTCCCCTCCACATCCTCATCCTCCTCCTCATCCTCCGTCACAGCTGCTAGCATCACCAAGAGTAAGGAGGAGGAGGTAAGTAAGGAGGAGGTGTTGGGACAGAAGGACACCACAGGCTCAACTAACCTTTTTGAAAAGTTCCTGTTAAACTGTGAGGCCAAGGATCGCGCCCCCCGCAGGAATCAACCCACCGCAGAGAAGAGCAGCAGCAAAACCACAAAGGTCTATACTTTATTTCCATTTTCATCCAGTATTTTTGTAAATTAAACAAAAACGCATCATATGATCTTTTGGACATCATGGTCAGATTTGAGCTCATGTCATTTGTGTTTTTAAACAGTGTCTGCTGCTCAGTGGTTTTCCTGAAACACTACAAGGTGTTAACATTTACTTTTTGTCCCAACTTTAGTTAATAGGAAAGATTGAGAAGATTCCCAAGACAACCAAAGAGTCTCCAGCTCAGAAACAAGAGGCTGAGAAGACAGAGCGGACCAAGCAGTCAGATGGTATGCATGAAACTTGAATTAAACTTAAATTAACACTGTGTAACTTTAATCATACTTATGCATAGTTGCATGAACCTAAACTTAATTAATTTAAAAATATGTTATCAAGTCAAAACAGAAGAAAGGGAAGTGGGAAATAAAGCTGTAGGACATAAAGGACCTGATCCATGACTGAAAATAATAGTCAGATGCTCCTCTGAAAAAAGCAGCCTCCAAAAATTGAGCTCTTAGGCCAAGAGGGTTACTGCCCTACAGTCAGACTCCAGTAACAACTCTATCTTCCAGGGGCCTGTAATGTAAAGCAGGAATCTTTGTAAAAATTAAAAAAAAAACTTCTAGAAGGATTAATCAGGAAACAGGGTGCCTGTTTTATATTTATTCTTTATTTGCACCCAAACCATTAAATACCACTGGTGCTGCAGCTGACTGAAGTTAAAATTGCCTTAAGTACATATAAACATTGATTGAATGGAATAAAAACTATAATCTGTCAGGTTCTCCCCGTCTTAATGACACGGCTCTTAAGTTACACAGTCAGCATTCTTGCCGACTTTAACTTCTGACTTCAAATAGTGTAAACTTCATTAATATAGTAACGCTTTTCCTGCTCCAGTCTCACTGTACATTCTGTATAATGACAAATAAAGGCATTCTATTCTATTTCCCAGTCTTACTGATCAAAGCACATTCAAACAGTACCCAGTACAGTACCTTCACACACACACTTTTATCTGCAGCTGCTGTGTTGCTTTCAGCCTCTGTTCTGTGTTAAATATTATTATCGTTGTAAAACCGGCTGCTCTGCTGTCAGCAGACTGATCCATGTTTGTGGGCTGGTCCTATGGTGCCAGCAGCATCCCTTTTATGTGAACACGCTCATACCTAGAATAGGAGTCCCTATCCCTGGGTTGAAAACCACCTTCGTGTGAACAGTTTGTGGGATTGCTGGTATTAGTGTGAGTGAAGCCAGCTGAGGAAAGACATCCTGGGTATGTTAAACTGTCTTCGTAGCTCAGGCCCCAGGTGAAAGCAGATTACTGAAGTGTAGACATAGAGCTATCATAGATTACGGTATGCAAAAACAAAGTCTAGCTGTCATTGCATGTTTAACCCCTGTTCCTGCCCCTAGTGTGTGATGCCAAAGAAAAAGGTCTTAAGTTATGTAATATTTTGTCATTTTAAAAAAGTGTCATCAACCTCTCGTTGCATTTTAAAGTAAATTTAACACATTCCTTAACCACCAAAATATCATTTAGTCTCTTTAAGGGCATGACATGCAAGAACAAAAATGTTTTTTCTTTAAAGCCCAGTATGTCAGTCAATTTTTTAATCTGTCAAACAACCAAAAGATATTTATTATTGTGTATTTTACATAGTTTTTCTGCTGACCAGTACTGAAGACAAATTATGTCAAGAATATGGTCGTGGAGATTGGTAACGATCTCAGGAATTGACGATGGTCAGAGTAGTCACAAATAGCTATGTTTAGCTCATTTATTATTAAATTTAATGTGCCACGCTGTACTTCCAGGAAATCCTGTAGAGACTCACCCAAAACTCAAAGCTGTCCTTGCTGCTGTGGGGGCTACTACACAGTTCTTTTTGTAAATTGAAGTTTTAGATTTTTTTTTTTTCCCCCTAATATGGGCAAAGGTTTCTGAAAGTATGACTTCATTCTTGACATTGGTAAAGAAAAACGTTAGTGTAGTTTATGTAAAATGGCCATTTCAACTGTTCAGAACAAAATGTGCAACATAATAAAGGGTGCAAAGTGTGAAGTGGCCTGATGGCAAAGAAACTGTTTAATCGCATCCATCCATTTTATTTAAACCAATCAGCCAAAGTATAATGCTGACAGGTAAAGTAACTATTGCATTACAATACAGTATTATGCCGGGGAGTCATGTTGATGTTACTTTGAAATGTACCACATCTGAACATCTAAACAAGGTCTTTATGATACATAGTGCATAAAGTATGTTGTCTTGTCTGTCCCCCTCCGTTTCAGTTCCCAGACCTGGTCAGAGTTACGGCTTCAGCCTGGATAGTGATGAAAGAGAAGAGGAGTCTACGGCAAAACTGAGGCCTGGAGATGATTCCCGGGAACGGAGGGATAGGCCAGAGGAGCCACAGCGGCAAAGCTGGGATCGGAGAACCCCTACTGATGATAGGAGGAAGAAAAGGGAGGACAGTGAACCTAGACTCTTTATGGCATGTGATGATACCCAGGACCCATCAGAGGGCACTGACAAATCTGGTATGTTTCTGATTGGCTGGACAAATGCCTCCAACGATCATATCATTAGCCTAATAGCATAATTGCCTAAGTCATATTTTGGCATATTTTGAGATACCTACCTAATTCTACTCTGCTAACAGTGTAGCTTCATTTAGATAGATAGATTATTCTTTCTCATCTGATTAAACTATTTCCTCTGCACATTTCACTTGTCAAATGTGTTGATTTTAGTTTCAGAGGGAATAAGATTTAATTTCAGTTTTGTTTTCAAGGCTTTGACTGTCCAGTTGATGATCTCTGCATTGTGTGTTTTTACAGACAAGGGGCAGGCCACTTTGAGTCTAGGAATGGATCTCAACCTGGACTGGATGACTCTGGATGATTTCCAGAAACATCTTAACGGCGAGGATGAGATCCTGTCAGGTCCACCATTGTCACCAAGTGAGTATTTCCTTTTGTTCATCAGACACTTGACTATCACATGAGTCTTGGTATTTAGAAGCGTTGTGCTTTTAGTGCGAACAAGCCATGAGAAAACCACAAATTGTTTACCATCCAAATGATTCAGTCTGAGTGAATGACTAATTTGCAAGAAAATAAAAACAAAACTAGTAAAGAGAGGAATTTAAATGTAAATACTGAAACAGTGTTTCATAAAATGAGCACGAAATCTACACTATATTGCTAAAAGTATTTACTCACCCATCCACATAATTGAATTTGAGGTGTTCCAGTCATTTCCATGGCCACAGGTGTATAAACCAAGCACCTAGGCATGCAGACTGCTTCTACAAGTAGCATTTGTAAAAGAATGGGTCGCTCTCAGGAGTTCAGTGAATTCCAGCATGGTACCGTGATAGGATGCCACTAGGGATGTGCGCAACTAGAGGTCTAATCGTCGCTATTGTCACCAGTTGGTACCTGACATACTAGTCGGTTAGCCGTATTATTAAGGTTTTAATTGATACCCTGTGCCGGTAAATGTTTGTCCTAACTTTTATGCAGCAATCTGCCACCAGATGGAGCTGCAGCCCTGACATTGTTATAGAAAAATGCCATAACTCTGTTAATCTTGGCCTGATACTTTTATTAGGTCTAATATTGTTAGTTATTTTTGAAGTTTTACAATGTAACCTGAGGCGGCCCTCCATAGAAACACCCTTCCTTCCCTGCATTTCAAGCTACTTCCCCCAAGTTTGTACAAAGAAGCGAAAAAACTAGAGGGAAATGTGTTTGCACCTTTAAAAAAAAAAAAAAAAAAACTGACCACAGCAAAGAGTAGGACCCAGGAAGGAAAAAAGTCCCAGCATTTTATATTTCTGTTGGCAGCACTGCATGTAAAACACCGGGACATGACCGAAAGGTAATAAACACATGCAACGCACCTACACAAGCATAAACGCCGGCAACAACATTGGCCACTTATGTGGGTTATGTCGTAGCTCTACATAGATGCAGCACTGAAGTCTGAATCAGGGGTAGGCTGAGGGAGAGGGAGGCTTCACTGCTCAGGATGCTGTGCACCAATCCCGGATAAGCGGAAGAATATGGATGGGTGTTTGTATTGTATTGTTTGGATGTGTATAATGAATTGTAGAACAACTAGCATCGTTCATAATGCACGGCACAATGCGCCACACTTTTAAGTTGCAATTTATTTGTTTTTCGAATGTTATTTTCTCAGTCAGTGACATTGTTTGCAGTAATGTGCTTTCATATAACATAAATTTATTTTAAGGTTCTTTTTCTTTGTTGTTTGGTGTATAACATGCAGTGTTAATAATGCGCCAACATGACTGCGCACCAGTGCACAAAGCAGGTCCATAAAGACATGGATGAGCAGGTTTGGTGTGGAAGAACTTGACTGGCCTGCACAGAGTCCTGACCTCAACCTGATAGAACATGAATTAGAGAGGAGACTGTGAGCCAGGCTTTCTCATCCAACATCAGTGTCTGACCTCACAAATGTGCTTCTTGAATACTGGTCAAAAATTCCCATAAACACTCCTAAACCTTGTGGAAAGCCTTCTCAGAAGAGTTATAGCTGCAATGGGTGGGCTGGCATCACCCTACAGATTAAGAATGACATTATTGTATGTGACGTACACTTTCTCTGAACTTCATTTGTCCCTAACCTGTTTCTTTCAGATGAGTTGCGAGATGCTGTAAAAAGTGGAGATTACATGGCTGTAAAATTGGCGCTTAATTCCAAAGAGGACTACAATCTGGACCAAGAGGTATGTTCTAATACCCATCATCCACCTAGCTTATTTTTATTTCCTGGCTAGTTTGTGTCCTACTTCTGGTTTAAAAATTTAGTTTTGATTTTTTTTTTTTTTTTTTTTTTTTTTTTAAATATATCACAAGACTTTCTAAGTGCTCAAATCAAGACAAATGCATTTTAAAAATTCCACAGCTTGCACCTTGGTTGCCCCTAGTGTGTTTTGTGTGTGTGTTTGGGAGTGATTGTACTGTTGTGAAAAATAATATTGATTCAATTGATGACTATCCATCACGCAATGCCAGTCACATATATGACACTAATAGGAATGAATACTTCCCCTATAGTTCCCCTGAGTTACACATGCATAAATTAGCATTGCATTAAAATTCCACACTGAAGAACCACTGCTGTAAATAAATGGAAAACATTAGACAAACATTGGTAAAAGCTTATTTGACATGTTTAACAATGGTTTACATATAAACTGATTTCAGCTTTGTTGAGCACAATCTTTATACTTCTTACAAAAGTATCATGAAGGTATTTGTTATATAACTGGTGCTTATAAACTAATGATTTTCTGTATCAGATACAATAATAGGTTTGTGACTTTATAAAATTTGGCACTTAAAATTCTTTGGAATGTTTTAATGATTTTGCTCAAGTAAAAACAGTAAAAGAAACTACCAAGGAGATAATTTGAAAAAATGGTTACGTATATCGCTTTTAGATGGAAGAACAATTTTATTTTTCAAAATTGTGCTCCATGTAATCTGTTTCTTCAAGATCTGCATCCAAAGACTTTTTAATGTCTACTAATAATTCCACACGTCAAGATGTTTTCTTTTTTCAACTCTAAGGCACGTTCTGCGACAAAGCAGGTAAGAATGTGGCTTCGTTCTTTTTTTTTTTTTTTACATGAAAATCTATATATAACTTGTTAAGAAATGTTAATGTAATAGTTTAAATTCATTCAGTCTGATTATAAGTTGTATAGCAAAACCTACACTATTGTAATTTGTAGATTTTTAAAGTTAAATTCTATTTAACCTGAGCTACAGTATTACAGTAGAAAGAATATGTAAGAAGTGGCTAGAATTGCTGCCTAGTTTTGTAGATGTTATTATATTAACTTTAATTGCTAGCTCTTGTCAGCAAGTTCAGAAGCCTTTTTATTTCATTTACCATATTAATAAAAGTCTCAGTAGGACAAATAGAGCCATAATTGTAATTCTAAATAAATTATTAGCAGTGTCTTTGTTATGTATGAAAGTTTTAGTCACACTTGTGTAGAAGAACTATAAAGTAGGATTTTATGTGGTTAATATGTTGGTGCATGCCATTCTGTCTACCACCAGCCTGTACTTTTTTGATTTCTGAAATGGATCTTGAATTTTTTGTTGATTGAATATTGGGTTCAAATTACCATTCGTTGCTATATAAATTGTAATGTGTGCACCTTAGAGACTGTGATATCATCTTGCATTGCAGTTAACAAGCCAGTGAATGAAAACACTGAAGACATGAAGCACTTGGACAAGATGAACCCTTTGAAGCAGGTACATAATGTATGCTTTCAGAATCTGTATCATCGCCATTACCATTGCACAGTGTGTGCAGCATGCACCTGTAGCTACCATATATTATGTTTTTTAAACAAAAAATTGAAAGCATAGATGAAAAAAATTTCCAGCTCGTTGATATGTGAAGGGCTGGACATGGCATTCCCATGTTTTACATTTGTGCCTTGCCTGGTCCTGAAGACATGATGTGCTAGATTACCAGTAAGCTCTGTAAAAACACTGGTATGCTCAGCCAAAATCTACCTTTGTTTAATTTTAAACAAAGAATATGGGTCTAGTGTCAGTGCATATTCTGTTCTCTTCATGTAGCATTTCATCAAACACCCCATTACTACATATACTTGGTTAGACATTTATGATGTTAAAACATTGCTTGATCCAATAAAGCCATTAATTGTACTTGAATGGGTCATATGTGGTTTTTGTACTGGAGACTTGAGGTGTCAGGAGGGGGGTTTTGATACCGAAGCTTGGATAAAAAGTGGCCATCACATTGACTTTTGTTTGAATGAGCCTGGATCTTGGTTGGGGCAGTGCCAAGGTGCTGATGTGCTAAAACAGGATTATAAAAATGTATCAATAATTAAAAAACAAAACAAAAACAAAACCACTTAACGAAAATTTTAAAAAAATTAAAGCGTCCCCTTCCACACTTATTCCCTGAAGTCTGTGTTTTAAGTTTACCAAAATTATTCATAGAATCTGATTTGGCTGTGAGTCTTACATATACTTGTTCTTTTACAGGCGTGTACTATTGGTGAGAAGAGGTCATTTGAAGGAGAGAGGAACTTGATTGAAGAGAGAAGTTAGAGTGATGCTCTTAAATTCACTTCTAACACTGACAGTGCAAGAAATGAAGAGGGTACTGCAAAAGAAAATACCCCACAAGATTTGGATGATCAAAAAAATGATGATGATGATATAACTGAATCAAAAAACACAGCATTTGGTTCACCTACCGAGCAGAAAAGTCAAGGAAAGGAAGACCAAAAGGACAAAGATGAGACATCAGCTGACTCAAAGGGAGGTTTGTCAAAAAAAATGTGCTTGAATGTTGATCATTCAGATCATATCAGAAATGGAGAAGGGGAGGTGTCAAAGGGGGATAATGAAACCGAACAAAAGGATATATCTAACAAACAAAACTCCCCCAAACAAGCCAGTGACCTAGGTGATGGGGTAAAGGATGTAGGAGCAGGTAATTCAGATAGAACACATCAGGTTCTGTCTACGTCAATTATGAAAGAGATGGTTAAAACACGATTCCGGCGCCGCACAAAAACTGTGGAGAACAGAGAACCAACGAGATCAAGTCTAAGAACTTGTAAGAAAGTGCTTCAAACAACACCTAGCATAGTGGATGAAGAGAAGAAAGAGTCATGTAAGAAACACTTTTGTTTATACTGCAAAATGACTTTCAGTCAACTTGCAAAGCACTTGGAAAGGAAACACGCAGAGGAAACAGATGTTGCCCATGCAATTCACTTTCCAAAAGGTTCCAAAGTCAGACAAATTTTGCTTGATCAAATTCGCAATAAGGGAGATTATGAACATAATTGTCAAGTTCTTAAGAGTGGTGATGGGGAAATTGTGACTAAGAAACAGGTAAAGAAACCCAGCATATCTGTTCGTGACTTCCTACCTTGCCAGCATTGTTTTGCGTTTTATCGCAAAACAGATTTATGGAGGCACGAAAGGTCATGTAAGGCCAGAAAGGGAGAAGAGAAATCATCTGAAGGAGCAAAAAGAACAAGAGGTCACAGTGCTGCCTCCCGGCTGCTTCCAATGTCGGAGTTCTTAACTGGAGGCTGTGAGGAAATCATCCATATCATGCATCAAGATGACATCTCAAGGCATATCAGAAATGACCCACTTATTTGTAAATATGGCAATGCATTGTCTGCTAAGTATGACCATGACAAGTCTCAATTTGCTTACATTGCACAGAAAATGAGGGAGCTGGGTAGATTTGTTCTTGCTGTAAATGAACTGGACAAGAGTGTGAAGTACTTGCATGAAGTATGTCTACCATCCCGATTCGAATTAGCCGTTGAAGGAGTCAAAAAGGTTAGTGGATTTGACCCCAGTTCCAGTAAGTTTAAAACCATTTCCCTTGTCTCGAAGATTGGATACTCTTTGAAACGAGCTGCCGAAATTGCTTTTGGGGAGAGTCGCATGACGGAGGACAGTGAATCAGAAAGTGAAGTGAAAAAATTCATCCAACTTCTTGATACAAAATGGAGTGAGAGTTTTTCTCGCAAAACGCTCACCTACTCTCTAAAACAAGAAGTCAAGAAAGTGGAAGTAGACAAATCAACTATGACAGAAGATTTGATGAAACTTCACAGGTTTATCACAGCAGAAGGAGATGAAGCCAGGAAGGAGCTCAAAGAAAGTCCTAGTTTGTCAACATGGAAAAAGCTCAGTGAAGCAACTTTAGCAGATGTCTGTCTGTTCAACAGAGGGAGGGTGGGAAATATCGGTAGACTGCTTTTGCAAACTTACATTCAGAGAAAGAGCAAGGGAACATTTATGCTCGCTACAGATCAAATAAGGAAAAGCACGAAATTGGAGTTGGAACTTGGTTCAACTTTAACCAGATTGGAACTAGAAGGTCAGTATGGAAGGAACATGCTGGTTCTTCTAACAGAACGGATGGTTTTGTCTATTGACTTGCTTGTTGAAAATAGAGAGCGAGCAGGTGTGTCAAAAACAAACCCATACCTTTTTGCACGGACTGAAGGTCCATCATTCATCCGAGCGTTGGATTGTTTCCGACGGGCTGCAATGGAATGTGGAGTTAAAAACCCAGAAGCACTTCTTTCCTCATCACTAAGAGAGCAAATTGCCAGCTGCTGGCAGCTAATGAGCCTCAGTGAATGCGAACTGGATCGAGTGGCCAGGCTATTGGGAAAGAGCAGCCAGGAGTGTTACAGGCTCTTAAAAAATGCATCCCAGCTTGAGGAAGTGAGCAAACAACTGCTGAAGATGGATCGAACACTGCCATCAATTCCAGTCAGCAGTACAAAAGATGGTGAGTACCTTTTTGTTTTGTCCAGATATAACTGACATCTCACAAAAATCCTCTAAGTTTCTTTGTTCTTGAACTTAGTCCTCTATTACAAGGTCTTCATCAGAAATTTTCCCACTTTTAATGAAGCAGTAGATGTTTAAATAACCCATTTTCAGATCCCTTTTAGGACTTCACAAGACAATCTTCGCTTATAGTTTGATGTTGCGAAAAGCAGAAAGTTGTCTTTAAAACATCAGAATATATGAATATGATTTCTTTAATCTTAACCCGTTGAAATTGTTTAAACTACAGTTTAAATTGGACAGATATTTTATCTCCTGCATAACAGTGATTCTCAACACTGTCATTTTAGGAACTGTACAGAAGTCTGCTTTAAAGAGAAGACCTTGGAGTGAGAAGGAGCAGGCTGCAGTGAAGCGTTACTTAAGTGAATTTATCACAAGGATGAAGGTTCCAGGCAAAAAGGAGTGCAATGCTTGCATAGCTGCTGAACCAGATCTTGGAGGAAGATCTTGGACAGACGTTAAAAACTATGTACACAACACACTACAGACAATACGTAGGAGAAACAACCAACAGAAGTCTGAGGGGAACCTAAATGTTTTGAATCCAAAGAGATCAAAAGCTGGAGTCCAAACCGTAAAGTCAAATTTGGAAGATACAAGCACTGTGTGTACTATGACAACCGTCCACCCAGATATCTTAACAGAAAGTTCAGGTTGTTGTATGACAATACAACCACCACCAGCAGCCAACCTGGGAGACACATCACCATTCTCCCAAGAGATCACTTCAACTTATGTATCCCTCTGCTCATCTAGTACAAACCTGGTCCATACAAGTCAGTCATTGATTTCTGCTTTCACACCATTGAATGCTACTGATACACAGGTTGTTCCTACATTTACTCCACACAACACTACAAATGCTCTAATGCCTCCACCATACACCTCAGAAAACAGCAGAATTATGCCAATGTCTCCTTCATATACACAGAATTCTGCAAATATGCCACCTCCTTCTGTGTATGCACCACAGGACACTACAACTTCATCAATGATTCCTTCTTTTACCTCTCTTAATACTCCAAGTACCTCAATGGTTCCTACATTCACACAGTTAAATAGTCCAAGTTCTCCAATGGTCAATGCATTTGCAACACTAAATGATAGAAGCAGGCCTATCATGTCTTCGTTTACACCTCTGAATCATTCAAGTTCACCACCTTACCCCTTAAGCCCACCTAAGGCCCCTGCAGCTGCACAGGTTGTCCCAACAATCCATGGACCCAGTGTTTCTGACAGAAGACCAGTGGTACAAGAAAGTGCACCTATGTCTTCTGCAGGAAGACAGAGTAATCCAGCTGCAAAGCCTCAAAAGAGAAACAAAAGGTTGTGGAGTGAGGAAGAACAGGCAGCAGTGAGGCGTCAGCTTGGAGACTTCTGTAAGCTGGTGAAAGTGCCAGGCAAAAAGGACTGTGATGCATGTTTAGCTGCTGAACCTGCTCTAAGCAGCCGAACATGGAGGGAGGTCAAATATTTTGTGCATAACTCAATTCAGTCACTCAAAAGAAGAGGTCATACTGTCGCATCCAAACAAAGTGGAGGACAGGATCCAGAGACTCATAATTCAAACCCTGAATGGGATGGTCCCGTTTATCTGTCCCTGTAAATGTTAATTATTGGACATTCAAGATAACAGTACATTATTGGAGAGATTTTAGACATGAGAGGGCCATGGCTTTACCTCGGTTTGAATGGGGTGTAAAAATTAAACCGTTGGGAATTATTGTAACATGCTGTCATTCAGTCTTTGTCTCAGTAGCAATGACATATTTGCAGGCAGCCCTTTTATTCTTCAAGTTAAAGACCCCAGAGTATTCTGGATCAAGTCCAAGTATCAACTAAGTTATTGGTTGCACAAATATACACTAAATGGGTGGAATTAAGGATGTGTGTACTAGGGTTTAATATTTTTCCCGAAAATGACATGAATCAAATCCCGGGAAATGACGAGCCATTTCCCGGGAATCCCGGGAAAAAGTTTATTTATTTTTTTATTTTAATTAGGCCTTCTGTAGCCTGTGTCGGCCTTAACCTATTGTGATATTGTAGAGGTAGCTTTCCAGCTATGTCCTGTTATGCCCAGTAGGGGGTAACGTCGGCTTGATTAACGCAATAAAACCTACATCTCGACATTCGAGTGCTCGAGCTATGCGGTGTTGTATCGTTCCTCAACACTCCCTTAACAAATATAATTAGAATATTCCTCCATTGTACATGGAATTATACCAAGATATTTTACAACTGCTGGTGCAAAACAATACGGTTCATCTCCACAGCATTGATAAAGGCTCAGCCACGCTGTCGTGGCGACATCTGTTGCACTATATCTCCACCAGTGGAACGCTGTAATAGTCATTGAAAAGTTAACTACCGTACTACACTATAATATGGCATAACACAGGGCCTTGAGTAATGCACTACGACTTGGTCATTGCCATTCTGGCAACAACAAATTTATAACACCGTGTCTGAGGGTTAAAGTAGGTTCGCTGTGAATCGTCTATTGAAAAACTGGCCGATCCTTATAGCCTAAAAAATATACATTTTCCTCAACTCCATTTTAAAAGCGAAATATGTTAAAGCAATCTATTTCATGATAATTTCTTCACCCATTAGGCCCGTATCCTAATTCATGATTGTTAGTAAGCGGCTGCAAACGAGGAAAAGAAACACTCGAAGTTAAACAGATATTTCTTTATTGTTCAGGGCAGGCATATTTTATAGGCTATATAATGCAATATAACAATATATAATAATATAAAATTATATAATACAAAATACCTTAGGGTAAACCCATTGCCTACGATTTCAACAAATTAAAGAGGAAAAAAGTACAACTGTGTAATACCTCTATTAAAACGCTTGAGATGAAGGCTGAAGCCTTAAACGGAGGCTGAACGTGCCTGAAATGAAGAGTAATGCTTTTCGCATTAAACGAACCCTTCTCTCAATATTTCCTTAAATTTAACTTTCTGAAACTTTCTTTTCTTTCTGAAAGTCAAATCGACGCGCGCGACTTTTTTCCCGGTTTCCCGTCTAACGTTTCCCGGGAAACGGGAAATGGTTCTGATCGCATTTCCCGGGAATCCCGGATCCCGGGATTAAACCCTAGTGTGTACTGTAGCTTTGGCTTATAAGGAGAAGATAGTGTTAGATAGGCTTAGAATGCATATCCTGTCAGGTTTCTAGGAAATGCTCTGATTGAGTTTTGTGATCATTTAGCAGACTTGTACCTCATTTTTGCCTCTATTCACAACTTTCCACTAGTGAAACCATTTTTTGGTGAGTAGTGCCACCCAAACATACTTTCATAATTTCAAACACTAGTTGTGAAAATCATAAAACCAGGAATTACTTGGGAATGCCACCTCCACCATGAACAGGGCAACCTATTTCTGAGCATAGATGGCCTCAGTAACGATGTTTCCGGTGGGATTTTTTTTTTTACCTGTCTGACATGTACCTATGCATGTCTTACTGCCTGTACTGATTTCAGTAGCATTTTTATGTATTTTGGTGATTAGAAATCAAAAATCTACCAGCAAATTTTTGCAGTAAATCCTTCCAACGTGATTAGATGCGAGTTTACTTGCTTTGCTGTGTACCCAAATGCCAAGCCCAAGTGTACTATATTCTTGCTTTAGCCAATAGCCTTTATTGTAGATAGCCTGCAGCAGTAATGGCATACCTTCTTTGCTGATAATAGAGAATTAGGAGCAGTGTGTATACCTATATATTAAATATAAATAACACTTTTTTTTTTCTTTGAAGACCCAGTTAATACTTGTCTATTATTATCATTTGTTTTGGTCTTGTTTTTGTTTTGTTTTTGTTTTTTTATCTTTAACAAGCTGCCTAAAAGATGTGTTGTATTTTTGTATAACCATACAGTGACTGTGTAGAAACATATTAGTATTTTATTTTATTCGATGTACTCTATTTTAGTTAAATTTGCATCATGTGCATTACTTCATTTTAGGTTTTTATTTTCTAGATGTTTATAACATTAATATCTGGTTGCTAAGAACAAATTGCCTTATGTCCTTTTTTTCTCTTTTTTTTTTTTTTTTTCTTTTTTCAACATTATATTCAAAATACAACATAGCACGTGTTCCTGGACAAAAAAAGCATTGTTGCTTGTAATCATTTTTTTAATATACTTTTAAAAAAAAAAAAGTACAGTACCAGACAGTGTGTCCAAACTTTTGACTGGTACTATATAGTTGTGTACCAGACAGTAGACAGAGGATGAGGAGTTTCTGATCCCCGTGGAAAGTGATAGTACCTAAAATGTTTACTTTTTATATTTCACGTTTCATTTTAAGTAGAAATTTGTGGCTTGTTTAGTTCAGCCTGCATTTGCTCACCTCAGACTGCTGGTTTACAGGCTCGGACATTGAACAAAGTTTTTACATTTCAGTTCAAAAATTGTTCAATTTATTGTTTCATTCACATTGGATATTCAACAGGAGATGTGGTGTAGATGATCTGTTATTTAGGTCAGTCGACTTTGTAGATGCCATCATCAGGACATTTGCAAAGGAAAATTTAATGTGCAGTCTTCAGTTTTTTTTTAACCATTTTTCTTTGAATTTAAAAGGAGAGGAATACAGAGGCAGACAGTGCCGCTGCTTATGTTCACATTTAAAAGCTTTTCTTTTAACCTCAGTAGTAGCTGTGGTGAACTGGTTTTGAGTAACCAGGGTTCACCCTTTCATACCAAAGCCATTAGTATTAGACATATAAACCCTGACTATGAGATGAGTTGCACAAGCAGGTTAAGATAGCCCATGTCCATGTGATTTCCATCAGGCTTTTCCTGTGTTACTGCCTCGTTAAAAGGGTACATCTGTGTTACAGTGTATAGTTACATATAATGCTGTTTGGAAGCTGAATCTGTAGATGGTATACAAATGATTGTTCAGACACTACCATTGTTGTTTAATGTTGCAAAACAAATGTTTTTCCCTTCGTAGAAGTTAGATTATTTTTTTATTGCTGTTGTATAAGCACACATTATGTGTTAGTCTTCATCTTGTAATTATCTTGCCCTCAGTTAATACTTCCTATCAAGTAATATAAGAAACTTATAAATTCTGCTTGTACAATAAAATGCTTCTTGGCTTAAAATTTGAAAACTGATAAAAAGTGTTAAATTATTTGCTTTTTTTCTGATTGCTAATCGAGACTCTTAGTGGGTGAAGGTTTGAGGTTTTGCTAAACAATTTATACGCTTGCTGACTGTTGAACTATGTTTAGGCACAAAGATGCTCCGATCAAAATTGGGGTGTTATGTGTAAAGTGACAGTGCTAAAATGTTGATGTTACACATGTTCACCATCAAAGCGTTGCTAAACAGCTGAAGCTGCTGGAAATCTGAGTGTGTGCATTTTGTCATAAAGTAATAAAATGCTGATTTGATGATAAAGCCGCAAAAAGGACAGAGAACAAATTTAGGACAAAATTTTATGGCAATTCTCAGCTTAAATGTTTATGCATAATTTGGTGCCTGTCTTTAGGACTGTCAGGCATACCTGATTGTTTTCTAAATGAGTTTTGTTGTTGTGAATACGGAATATTTATGTATTATTGCTGTCATGCAAAGATACAAAAAAGGTTCTCAATATCCTTATCCCTATATTTTATTTTTAAGGTTGAAACGGTAAGTGCTTCAAAAAAATTATTCAAGTAATATTCAAATAATCCCTATTTATGTGAAAACGTTCAACCAAAGATGTCATTAATATAATTTTTCAGTTTTGCTCAAGCAGGTATTGATATTAAGCTTTGTAGGATTTGAACTAGGCCTTCACCTTGATACTCCCTAACAGTGAGAGGATTTGATGTGAGAGGCATTTTGGTGCAGTTTGTCATTTTGCAAATTAGTTGTTCCAAGTATTACAGCTTCACCCTATGGTAAATGGACTTGTTCTTATATAGTGCTTTTCTACTCTAGCTCAGCACTCAATGCACTTTATACAACATGTTTGCATTTGCCCATTCACACCTATTAATTCAAGCCCTTCCTTCTACATCTAAGTGTTTACTAACAAACACACATTTACACTGACACACATTCCTTTTGGGAAAATGGCGTTCATCCCTCCAGTAGAGTTTCACATGTAGACTCACTGCTGTGGTGCATTAAAGATGCTGTGGAAGGACACTGTGTCACTAAACCTTACTAGGGTGCACACAGTGGGATTTATTGTCTGCCTATCTGCATGAGGTGAACTTCTGAACTAATATTAGTAGATATAAGATCCTGTCCTCTCAAAACCGTGCATATAAGCAGGTTAACCATGGATCATGAATTGGTATGTCACCTTTAAAAGCTGCCTGAGCTGAACAGAGTCTTCATTAAGTAGAACTGTAAACTGATAATACCAAAGAGCATAAAAGATAAAAATGGCCACTGTAATGTCATGCATTGATTAGTGAAGTCATGTTAATAAGCTCTGACTTGAGCATTTTTTTCCCCATTGTCATTTTGGTATTTTAAAACTGCACATGCCAAGGAAGGGGTGGATCTGACACTGACACTGAGGACACTTCCCTGTGTATACCCTGGATAATCCTCACTTCTGACTCTAATAAGGACCAAAATGAGCATGTGATTGAGCCTCTAAACTCATTAAAGTTTTTACAGAGGTCAAAGAGCAAAGGGCATCACATCGCAGTGTTGTGTACAACAGCCCCAAAAAGACTGCACATGGTAAATCATTTTTTAGGGATTTCCTCTCTTTAGCTGTAACACAGTGCAGTGGGCGAATTATGGAATCCACAGAAGATCATGTTGTTTTACAACCTTTGCTTATAATTTTGTCTATCCATTTGTCTGCAGGATGGCAGTTGTATGACCCTCACCATGCTGGCAGCAATAGGAGGACAGGATGACATCCTCAGGTTACTGATTAAAAAGGGGGTGAGAGTGAACAAACGACAGAAGAACGGCACCACAGCCCTGATGCATGCTGCCGAAAAGGTAACTACCTTTTATCCAAGTTGATGCTGGGGTCTTTACCTATACTGTGCATAAATGTTTAATACTAATTCCCAGTGAAAGTCAAACTAGTCAAGGACACTGAAATAAAAGAGATCTGCCACATTTGTGTATTTTATAAAGCTTCTTCTTTCTGTCATCCCAGAATTGTTTGACAACTGTTGCAATCCTGCTGGAGGCTGGGGCTTACGTCAATGCTCAGACGTTGAGTGGCGAGACAGCGCTGATGAAGGTAAAGCTACATTTCATACACAAACACTAACTTTCATGTTGGTTTTTGTCCAGAATAAATTCACATGTTCATTTTTAGATGAGCTTGGACCTGTTTAAAAATAAATAAATAAATTTGCAAGATTTGCACATTTTTTTCCTGCATCACCACATTTTCTATTCTACTATTGTTTGTAGGATAAAAATATTTAATGCACTTTAAGAACTCTTGTTCAGAGCCATTTACAGTTCTTGTTAGTGAGTGTTGGTTCTTCTTCACTTCAGGCATGCAAAAGAGGGAATGCTGATGTTGTGCGCCTCCTGCTGGAGTATGGAGCTGACTGCAACATCCTGTCCAAACACCAGAACACAGCTATGTACTTCGCCAAGCACAGCAACAACCTGACAGTGTGCGACCTCATCAAGGACCACATCAGCATGTGAGTGTTAACCACATCGTGGTTTTGATCAGTTTTGTGATGTGGTTTGGGAGCATGGCGTCTACAGTAATATTTGAAAGAGAGAGAGAGAACTTATATTTGGTTGATGTCCTCAAAGGGGATGTCAGAAAACTGTGCACTGCATTGCTAATACTGACCAGTATAAACCAGATAAATTTGGTTTCACGCCACTTTAAAACCTACTCCCGCTTTATGTTGCAGGCTGTCCAGCGTGGCGGAGGACACCATCCGAGCGTACTTTGAGTCTCGTCTGGTGCTGCTGGAGCCCGTCTTCCCTCTGGCGTGCCACAGGCTTTGTGAGGGTCCAGACTTCGCCATGGATTTTACCTTCAAGTCACAGCCACAACCAGAGGGTAAAATACAAATTTTTTCAATTTAATTTACATTCTCTGATGTGCAACTCTATCACCTCACTCGATGTGAGAGCTGTTTGCCTGGTTTTCTGTTGCAAAACAGATGTTATCAGATGAATACGTTGTTATCAAAAATATCGGTCCACATTGGTCCATGCTGCTCTCAGCTTGGTGAACACGCTGTTCTTATAATACCTTTGTGCTATTGACAAGCTGTTTTTACACATGCACTGCAGCACTGAACTTCTCTAGATGTTACAGACTGGATAAGAGGAGGAAGACATTAGACTGAAATTGTGAACGTGTCACCATGAAACTGCTCCAGTTGATAACTTGCATTAAGATTCTTCTTTGATTAAAATTATATTTTATGCAAATGAGGCAATTTATGTTACATTTTGTGCTGATTTGCATTTTGTTTTGTTTTTTTGTTTTTTTTTTTTGTTTTTTTTTACAAGAACAGAAATCGAAATGTTGATTCAAAATTTCTCCAACATTCAAGCAGAGAGGATTTTGGATCAGTCTTTTTTCTTTTCTTTTTTTAAGGAATAAAATGTTGAGTAAATCAGGTCCTGATCTTAAGTAAAAACCTTCAGGATATTTACACGAATAAAACTAGAAAGGTTGGAAACAGTAAAGATTTCTGACTCAGAGTAAAAGAAAAAACTCATGTTGAGGAAGCTGCCTTTGTACTGTGACATTTTTTACATATTTATTTGAAAAGACAATTTGCAAACTATACATATACCCTCACCTTTATAAGAAAATATTCAAAGATGAGGGGACTACAAAGGGGAAGGCAACACTATTAAATACCCTTGAGCTGCAATATATGAAAACAGTTCAACCTTTCCAGCAGCTTGGATTAAAAGGGATGTGAGCAGATGGTCATTGCTACCAATGAACATGCATGACTGAATAGATGTTGTAAAGATGAAGATAATACCCAGACCTGTGAAACGAAGTGGAAGTCAAATAAATATACCTTTCCAGTCCTTACTGGGTGATAAAATGCTTTTTTTTTAAAAAAAAAGGCCATTTGTGGGGAAAAAATAAACGGTTCATTACTGACATTAAAGCAAACGTTATTTTATAATCCATAGACCATATAATGCAAAGTCCAGTCGACATAAGGTGTTATGAAATAAAGGTGTAAATGTATATTTTGAACATTTTAGTAAAATTAGTCTAAAAAAAGATTTAAACTTTTGTTAACCTGCCAGTCCGCTAGTACCAGGTGTCTGATTGTGTTCTTGTGAGAAAAGCACTGGTTGTAGTTGTGAATTCACAGTGGGGACGTGGGCATCAAACATCCTACCTCCTGCACATCACTGGCCCAGGTAAGCAGCCTTCATATGAGAGAGGTTTAAGCAATGCATGTGTGAAAACAGCTTCAGACAGACAGCTGATCCTGACAGCAGAATCAGGTGAACGAAAATAAAAGCTGATATGGACCGAATGGGTCAAACATCAGTAGAACATTTTACCGCTGATGTCTTTGCTTTAGATTTGCATTCCAAGTGAAACGTTTTTATCGTCCCTGCTGTTTCCAGGTTCGGGCATCCTCCTCTTCATCTTCCACGCCAACTTCCTGAATGAGATCACAGCCAGGCTATGCGGTCCTTGCAGCGTTCACGCTGTGGTGCTCAATGACAAGTTCCAGCTGCCCATTTTCCTGGTGCGTTGAGGTTATGATTATACAACACTTGGTTAAAAACAAAATGTACCAAGTGGTTTATACAAAAACTAAATAAATAAATAAAACCTGAAAACTGTTTTAATCCCTCTGATTTTCATTTATTAAATCTTTTTTTGATGCAGTTCAAAGTGGCCGTTTCTCTGCAGCGCATGTTAACCTTTACTGATTGTCTCTCTTTACTGAAGCTTTTGCTGTTCCTGCAGCCATGTTTTAATATCACTGTTTGGATTTAATGTACTTTATTAAATCTTTTACATTTAGGGAAGTGTGCAGATTTTTGCTGATTCTTTTCCACTATTTGTGCTCAACCTTTCAGGATAGTCACTTCATCTACTCCTTCAGCCCGACTCCAGGCATCAACAAACTCTTCATTCGTCTTGCAGAGGCGCCAGCAGCCAAGGTGACACACATACAGTAACACACAAACACGTGCAACATCTTAGACAGGCATACAAAGGTCTCTGCTGCAAATCAGTCCATTATGAAATCTGATGAAATGTTTTTGAAATTGAGGCATTTTTTTGTTTTGCTTGTTTGTGTTTACCAGTAGCAGAACAAAGCATGTTCACAGTCTTAAAGCCAACCCAAATAAATAATGTACAAAGTTTTTACAGAAACCTTTCGAGCCTGAAAGGGTTCTATGCGTTCTTTGGTTTTTGGCTGAGGCTTCAATCTTAAGTTTAGCCTCTACCGCAAATAACAAAGTTTCCATGTTTGTGTCAGAGTTCATGTTGACAAGCATCCAGAATCATGTAACATTCTCCATCACGCTCTGACTCAGTTTCCACTGTTTAACAGCAAACTTTGGAAAAAAAACAAACAAGTGAGGAAATGTCAGTTTTTCCCATCTGTAATAAAAATGCATTAATTTTTATGTATATTGCACAAATTACTTTAATATTCAAAAAAAAATAAACCCATGTAGCTGAGTGGGGTTTATCTTTTTTAGTAATGATGGAAGACATGTTAAAGGATGAGGTCTGGGTCTGTCCATATGCTGCTCTCAATAACATTTGATCCAAAGCTCATTTGTCCCTAGAAGATATAAAATGGGTCACAGGTATATAGTTTAACTATAAGTGATTTCGTAAATCAACTGGATGCTGTAGATTGCATTTGCAGTCGTGTCCTGTTTATTCCCATTTCATTTCATTCTTTTCTTTAAACCATCGTTCAAAGCTGATTGGGAAACTCCAGTGTGCTGCATTGTTATCTGCTGACTTCCTAAATTTCATAATTTCCAGTACAGAATTGTTTCTTCAGTTTGTTTTCATCTGTTGTTCATGACATAATTTTGGTAGGAATTTGCATATTGATTATCTCTCTAATTGTTCTGCCGCAGAAATTCTTAACATAGCAAAATCTTCTATGTTGTGCCATTTGTTTGTGAATGAATGAATGGCACAACATAGAAGAGCCACCTCAACAGGACCAGACTCAGCAGTACATCTGCATCTGAAGGAGAAAGGGCACTCTTTTCAGGACAGTGCTGTCCTGAGCTCCCTCCCCAGGCGCCTCAACCCCCATTCACACCTTTGTTCCGGTGACCTCAATAGGTCCCCTGATACAATGAAGCGAAGTCCCAAATTGGTTTCACCCGAAACCACTGATTGTAATGACCCACGCCTCCTTTCACACCTTGGTGCATTTGATTATGCACAATAGAACAATAGAGGGTCATAACCACCTCCAGGGGACCAGGTCCACTGGGGTTTAAATACCTGGGTCTCTCCACCTTTTGGTTTGAGAACTGAAGAAGCCTTTCGAATGAGAGGTGAAACATCTACAAGAAACAAAAAGAAGTCCAGTCGCCCTTTTTTTTCAAGCTCCAGAGACAACCTGAAGGTGCTTTGAAAGGGACTGTTTTCTTAGACATTTGCTTTCACTGTCTATACAGAAACATGTCAGCCAATGTGGTTCTATTTGAGTTTTTTAAATAGTTTTTAGGGGAAAAAATGTGGCAGCATATAATAATATCAGGTTTTGGGTACACATGGTGTTTTTCAATCGGATGCCTTCACTGCTGGCTTTCATGTTAATAACTCAAATATAGAATATCATCAGCTTTACTCTGTAGCTGTCCAGTTTTTTTTTAATTGCCAATCATAAAAACTGATTTTTTTTTGTTTAGTTTAGCATGAGCGATCCAATTTGAAACATCTCTGCAGCGGTTCTGTCTGATCTTCTCTCCTCAGGTTAAGCTCCTCATCTGCGCGTACAGAGTCCAGCTGCAGTGATGCCCCTCTCTGCTCACGTTAATGGTCATACCAAGCTTGGACAACATAATACTACACATGCAGATTCTGAGCAGCAGCTGAAATACTTCACGAAGCACATTACCCTCTGAGAAGAAAAAAGTGATTGCGTCCTTGTCGTCGTGGAGTGAAATTCAAAGCTGGCTTCCTGAGACGCAGGTGCACATTCTTGACAACTGAATCTCAGTGATGAGATCTGACTCCAGACCAGACCAAAGCTTGGTGCAGGCCAACATATACAGCACAAATGTGAGGCACAAAGTCAGTTAAGGCTTGTGTAACCTTTGAGCAGTCCGTCCTTTGTGGGAGATGCCATCACTACACAGTCAGCTGAGTGAAGGAGGCGATCAAAAACTGTTACTGGAGGAACTTTGAAGACTGACAGCCACCTGTGCCGTGCCTTTCTCCGAGTTCCACCTTCTGTCAGGGTGGAGCAGTTAGATACGTGTGTTGATTGTGTGTACATGTGTGATGATTTTTGGTGCATTTGAAGAATATGGAGAGGGGATTTTCCATCACTGTTTTTTTTTTTGTTTGTTTGTTTGTTTGTTTTCCCCCTCCTGTTTTTAGCATTTTTAGTTGGACCAATGGAAAAACGTTTTCACTCGTGTTGCTTTTGGTAACACATCACTTTATAATGAACTTACTTCATTGTACGAACTCGAGTCAGTGCTGCCCTCAGAAAAAAATGATTTGTATATAGTTATCCTCAAATGATATTTACATTTCTGTCAAATTAGTTTACAACTCCCTAATTAATAACATCTCTTGGTTGTGCTAAATCTGGGTTGTTGGTGGATAATTCACTTCAGGAGAGAGATGAGAAGTTCAAACACTGATTCTGGGGCACAGACACAATGCATGCATCCTTAAATTTCCTTTGTCTTGTTTTCCCACTTAGAATTACGCCAGTATGAGGTTATTTCAAAGTGTGATTTTGAGAGTTTTTAGTGAGTGAAGAAAAGTTACTTTTGCTTTCCGTGCACAGAGTTGCTGTTTATATTTTCTGCTCTGTACATATTCACATACTATATATAAATATATACATACATATATGCAGTTATGTCATGTGATGACTGCTGATATTTTTGTTCCTATTTGGGCTAAATTATTTAGTTTGTACAGGAAAACGCTCTGATGTTAGTTCCTTTTAAGGGCTAAAATGTCTCAGACTGCCCTGCTAGTACAGATTAGGGGATTTTTGTTTTTTTACGTTGAAGAACCTCATAGTTAACATCTGTATAGCTGCAGAATTTAACACATTTTTCCACACAGACACTGTACTGAGCCTGCTTATTGCTCCCCTTCAGTCGCCTCTTAACAATCAGTTTTCATCATGTGATATTGAAGGAGTCTCTCTACAGCAAGATGGATACCAAATTCAAAGGTTTGGCTTTGATATTCATCTTCAGAACACCATAAACGCACCTAGCTGCATGATGTTGCCTACAAACCCAGCTCAGGCCAGCAGTATGTCTCTAAAGCGCAGCAGTGCTGTTTGATTGGTTGTCTCCATGCTGCATATTCAGTTTTTACATTAGTTTGTCAGTCTTTTCTGAAGGTTAAGTAAACAATATACCAGCAGATTTTTGCCTGTGTTTTAATTCAGCACGAAGGTGACTTCACATGCTGCTATTTATCTTTAATTTCAATAGTCAGTTTCCATTTTCTGCACAAAGTAAGGCATTTCTCAAAAAAAGAAGTTAGTAATGAGATTGTAGCTAGGACAGAAAATGATTTGCTGTATTCACTGCTGCTGGAATTAACATTTAATTGGCTCTCTTAGAAAAACAGGTTGGCGGTAACTTCTTAGTCTAAAACTTAACCTTTTATTTAAAGTTGCATGCTCACATTCAGGTGGCACAGTGTTGGTGGTGTGATTTGTAATGATTCCTCAGAGCGTAAAGATTTCTGGGTGGAGTTTGCATCCTCGCCCTGTCCCTGCATTGGTTTTCTCTGGGTTCTTTTCTTCTTCCCGCAGTCCGAAGACTTAATGTTAGGTTAATCTGGTGATTCTAAATTGGCTGTGGGTGTGAATGTGAGATGAGTGGTTCTCTCTGTGTTAGCCCTGTGAGATAGAGGTACCTCTTGCCTTATGACAGCTGGGATAGGCTCCAGGTCCCCTGCGATCCTGTGCTGGGTAAACAGTTAAGAAATTGGATGTCCACATTCAGTAACTCATCCCACTGACTACAGTTTGAAGTGTGCTTTTAAAGAAACTTTGGTCTGCTTTGTGTTTTTTACCACATACTTGTCAGTTGGTTCTTTATAGAGCTGCATACTTTTAGCTTGTCTGGTGTCACAGTTTTGACTCCTATTTTTTAACAGGCATGCGGATGCTTCAAAAATCAAGCATTGCCTTTACATCATGCTGACACTATAATAAATTTTACATTTTGATTTTGATTTCTTTTGCTTCACTCGGCAGATGGATGCAGCGCGTTTCACTTTACGGCATTAAAAGGCAGCAAAACTAAAACCTTGTCTTTAGACACCTGTCACCTGTTCTTAGCTCACTGCACAGTGAGGAATCGGGACATGGAGTAGGCGTTTTGGTTTCAGTTGTTGGAGGCAAGCACGATATGAGGAAAGACATGAAACTGGAATACCTGAAAAACCAAGGACAGCTCTAGTTCAAACATTACCAGTGATTTTTCTGCTTTACAATTACAGCTCAACGTTTTGAAACGCGTTCTGCTGTTTTGTATTGCTTTATGTATTTATCCCCATCCTCCATGCTGTGATTGGTTTCCAGCAGTAAAAACCAGCCTCTCTAAACTTGCCTCAGATATGTAAGCCATCTCAGTGAACATTAAATCCACCATCATTTAAGTTACTTAAGGACATTATACATATATACAAATACATGCATAGTTCTTATAATACAGGTTTCTCAGTCAGAGGTGGAGCAAAAGTGTTCACTTTAATGGATTACACCTTGTGGTTTATTTCAGGAGTGCTTTCACATTGCATTGGAATAAAAGATGGGAGGAAGGATTAAGATCATTAAAGATATGTTAAACTACAGCAGTAAAAAATAATACGCAGCTTTGTTTTTTAAGTCATTTTAGAGCAATGTGAAGATCGTTTTTAATGACAGGAACTGTCTCTTGATCATGTGTCGTAGTTTGAGCCCCTCATGGTTTTCTCACTGCCTTGCCAGTACCTTCCTTTACCTCTACAGTCGCTTCACTTTGACTTGTACTTGGCTCTGAATGTTTCCTGCAGATAGATGTGCTGTGTGTGTGTGTGTGTGTGTGTGTGTGTGTGTGTGTGTGTGTGTGTGTGTGTAGAGAGATGCTGCTTACCTGAGGCTGTCTCTCTGCCCTGAATAAAACGTGTACATACATTTGCACATGCTGCTTGTTTTTGTTTATTACGTGGCCATCTGCTCAATACGTGAGGTTTTTTGTGTTCAGAGGATGTCACAAATTCACTTTTTGAACTAGAAACATCGAGAGGTCACCGTTTTACAGACAGGAAATACTTTGTATAAAAGTTCCTGTTGATGTTCTCTCGCTCTCTCTCTTAAAAGATTTTAAAATGTAAGTAATTACATTCTTCTGCAGCTCCACAGACTTCTGATTATTCATCTTAAGATGTTTTCTGATGTGATCATTATATAAATGAGAGGATGAAAATATATGCATGAGAAAGAGTTGCCATTGGGATATTTAAACACATGCAGCTGATATTAATGCTGTACATCTAACAAAAAACTGATTAAAAGTTTCTGCAAATTGATCTGAATCAAGCATGAAAACATAAAATAACCATTGATGCCAGTTTTTTTTTTTTAGAAGCCACATCTTTGATGAACACATCAGATGCAGGTGTTCAACCAGTCATTCCTGATCAGAGGCCTTTAGAAGCTCCGACAGATCGCTTTCCTGTCAAAGAGGGCGATACATTGAAACAGCACCACTCAGAGGAAGGAGACGAGATCTGCTTCAGAGTTTAGTTTTAAAAGAAGTATTAATACATAAACTAAACCTGGCTTTGAAAGGCTGTTTTAAAGTAAAAAAAAAAAAAAAGTGAGGGAAGGAAATTTATTTACAATGAGGAAATGTAACTAAGTACTTTCAAGTAAAAATTATGGTTTTTAGTCTTTTCATGTAATACTTGATATTTTCTTATTCTACTCTGATACATTCAGACAGAAATATTGTACTTTGTACTTTGCTGCGATTATCTGATAACTTTAGTTAGTGATTACTTTACAGATTCACTTTTTTTTTCATTCTAAACAGTAGAGCCTGAGCAGTAGACATTTTTAAGACTGATACTAATACAGATATTTAGTGATTTAAAAATCAGTTATTCCAGTAAATATCAGCAGTGTTTTTTTCCTTTCAGACAAATGAAACTAACAGATTTACCTAACATTTGTTGTGTGTAGTTAGTTTCATTTATGCTCTGCACAACTCTGCTCGGATTGCCCGGTTGTTGTTTGTAGCCTTCCAAACACCTTTCTGATAGGGAAGTTACAGAGTGCCCTATGCAGCATCAACACTCATAATATGGTTGAACTGTTTCTCCAGTCTCTTTATGTTTTAAATTTTCACTTATCAGTTGTAATAATAGATCTGCAGATAATATAGTCCCACTGATAAATCAGTTGGTCTACTGAATCATTTATGATGAAGAGCTTACTCTGATCAAGCATAACATTTTGACCACTGACTGATGAAGTGGATACCACTGATTATCTATTTATCATGGCAGCTGGTAGTGGGTGGGATATATCAGAGAGCAAGTGAACATTTTGTCCTCAAAGTTGATGTTAGAAGCAGGAAAAATGGGTAAACATAAGGATTTGAGCGAGTTTGATAAGGGCCAAATTGTGATGGCTAGCTGGGTAAAAGCATCTCCAAAATTGCAGCTCCTGTGGGGTGTTCCCAGCCTGCAGTGGCCAGTATCTATCAGAGGTGGTCCAAGGAAGGAATAGTGGTGAACCAACAACAGGGTCATGGGTGGCCAAGGCTCGCTGATGCACATGGGGAGTGAAGGCTGGCCCGTGTGATCTGATCCAACAGACGAGCTGTCAGGGTACCCATGCTGACCCGTCACTCACTGAAAGCACCAACTATGGGCACATGAGCATCAGAACTGGAAAAAGGTGTCATGATCAGAGGGAGAGTCGCTTACCTGGGGAACAGCTGGCTTCCGGCAGGATGCATTATGGGAAGAAGGCAAGCTGGCAAAGGCAGTTTGGGCAATGTTCTGGGAAACCTTGGGTCCTGCCATCCATGTGGATGTTACTTTGACACGTACCACCCACCTAAGCACTGTTGCAAACCATCTACACCCTTTCATGGAAACTGTGTGCATGGCTCCCAAACCATTCCTGATGGCTTGGTTTGAAGAGCACAACGAGTTTGAGGTGTTGATGTGGCCTCTAAATTCCCCACATCTAAATCCATTCAATCATCTGTGGGACAAACAAGTCTGATTCACGGAGGCCCCACTGCACAACTTAAAGAATCTGTCCGTAACATCTTGGTGCAGATACCACAGCACACCGTCAGGAGTCCAGTGGAGTCTGTGCCTCAGTGGGTCAGGAGAGTTATAGCAAAAAACGGGGGACCAACACAATATTAGGCAGGCAGTCAAAATGTTATGCTTGATCAGTGTGTAAAATATGCTTTGTTGTTAATTTCCCAGTAGTTATAAGTACAGCTTAAATAATGAGTTTACCAATAAAATTATCAAAACTGCAACTCATTTTTTTGTCATCCTTTTTTTTTTTTTTCTGGTGCTCTTTAACTTCTTAATAAATCAATTAAGTAATAATTATAGTATAAGATCATTTTAGTTAGGTGTATAGTCATCCTGTTTTTCCAAAGCAAGCCACAGAGAGATGATGCAATTTTAAAGCTTCTTAAGGAAAAACGACCAGGAAAAAGTAACTGAAGGTACTAATCTGTTTGTCGCAAATCCCTGGACAGCAATACGTTTCTGGAATATGTCTTTAGCATACAGACGGAGGTGGAAGAGAAACTCTGATCTTGTAACTAAATAATGTGTAAGTAACACATTATTATTGGATAGCTGATTGGTGCTGCAGTAAAATTTTTGATACAGTCTTCCACAACCTGGGGATCAGGCCACTTTAAAAGGCCACTTCTGTATATAGTATCCATAGTATTCATTCATTACTTGTAAAAGTTCTGCATGAATCTCTCTTGTAGAATCAATATTTTGCTGTTCCATAAGCTTTAAAAGCCAAAGTAGCTCAGATATATTTAAGTTTATAAGTCTTTAATATTCTGACAGGGATGATAAGATTGGAAAGTTCCTAAACAAAATGCACAGCCGATGGAACATCCCAGCAGGGCTGAAGCTTTCAGAGGTAATGATGAGGAGGGGTTCACCACTCAGTGAGAGAATTCTTAGAAAACTAGGCAGGCTTTCAGGCAGCGCTGCTTTAAAAACACACGATTCTGTTATAGAAATCACTGCAAGGGCTCAGGAACACTCTTGAAATGGACTGTCAGTGACCACAATTCATCCCAAGTCCACAATGCAAATTAGAAAGAAAAATAACATTTAAACACAAGACAGAAATACCACATCCTCCTCTGGGCCCAAGATCACTAGAGATGGACTTAGACAAAGTGAGAAATGTCCCTTGGGGTTTTATTAATGCACATAACTTGCCCACCTGTTATATGCTCCCATTCAGATAACATCTGTTTCATGGAAGGCCTTGCATCTTTCAGCATGACTGTGTCAACCCACAGGCTGCACGTATCCCAACAGGATGATAGATTTTACTTCTCTGGGAATCTATCTGGGTGAATGCATGTGAGGTGGGAGTACTAACCACACAGGGCTTTTATGAAAGAGATCTCAAGCCAAGAGACCTGGAAAAGGGGCGACGTGTAAATATATATATATATATATATATATATATATATATATATATATATATATATATATATATATATATATATATATATATATACACACACACACACACACACACACACACACACACACACACACACACACACACACAGTGTGTCACAAAAGTGAGTACACCCCTCACGTGTTTGCATATATCTTTTGATGGGACAACACTGACAAAATGACACTTTGACACAATGAAAAGTAGTCTGTGTGCAGCTTATATAACAGTGTAAATTTATTCTTCCCTTAAAGTAACTCAATATACAGCCATTAATGTCTAAACCAGCGGCAACAAAAGTGAGTATACCCCTAAGAGACTACACCCGTAAATGTCCAAATTGAGCACTGCTTGTCATTTCCCCTCCAAAATGTCATGTGACTCGTTTGTGTTACTAGGTCTCAGGTGTGCATAGGGAGCAAGTGTGTTCAATTTTGTAGTACAGCTCTCACACTCTCTCATACTGGTCACTGAAAGTTCCAACATGGCACCTCATGGCAAAGAACTCTCTGAGGATCTTAAAAGACGAATTGTTGCGCTACATGAAGACTGTTATATAAGCTGCACACAGACTACTTTTCATTGTGTCAAACTGTCATTTTGTCAGTGTTGTCCCATCAAAAGATATACTTAAATATATGCAAACACATGAGGGGTGTACTCACTTTTGTGATACACTGTATGTATATATATATATATATATATATATTATATCATTTTTTTAAAAAATAAAACAGATGCTTTAAGGGAAAGGTATGCTGCCAATTATTGTTAATTAACACAGTTTTGTAGGGCATATGACCAACTGAGAAGTAGCGGAGCAGTAGTAACAAGCAGGGGCGTAGGAATGAGTTTCCTATTGGGGGGGACACATATCTGACAGATCCATAAATACTCTGAGCAAAGCAAAAAAAAAAAAATGCTATTTGATCTTTTACTTTCTTCTTTTTCAAATGTTTCTTGGAAAAATAGTGTTGTGTACAGCTATATTATTGCATAATTTACATATGTATATGTTCTATAATCATAAGACATGGGCAAACTGGCTTGAGCACAGATAAATGTTACCAATGCATAGATAAATGTTGCCAGTGCATAGACAAATATTACCAGTGCATAGATAATTGTTACAAATGCATGAATAATTGTTACCAATGCACACATAAATGTTACCACTGCACAGATAAATGTTACCAATGCATAGTTACCAGTGCACAGATAAATGTTACCAATGCATAGTTACCAGTGCACAGATAAATGTTACCAATGCATAGTTACCAGTGCACAGAGAAATGTTACCAATGCACAGAGAAATGTTACCAATGCATAGTTACCAGTGCACAGATAAATGTTACCAATGCACAGATAAATGTTACCAATGCATAGTTACCAGTGCACAGATAAATGTTACCAGTCCATAGACAAATGTTACCAATGCACAGATAAATGTTACCAATGCATAGTTACCAGTGCACAGATAAATGTTACCAATGCACAGATAAATGTTACCAATGCATAGTTACCAGTGCACAGATAAATGTTACCAGTTCATAGACAAATGTTACCAATGCACAGATAAATGTTACCAGTGCATAGACAAATGTTACCAATGCACAGATAAATGTTACCAGTGCATAGACAAATGTTACCAGTGCACAGATAAATGGTACCAATGCAGAGAGAATTGTTACCAATGCATAGTTACCAATGCACAGATAAATGGTACCAATGCACAGAGAATTGTTACCAATGCATAGTTAACAGTGCACAGATAAATGGTACCAATGCACAGAGAATTGTTACCAATGCATAGTTACCAGTGCACAGATAAATGGTACCAATGCACAGAGAATTGTTACCAATGCATAGTTACCAGTGCACAGATAAATGGTACCAATGCACAGAGAATTTTTACCAATGCATAGACAAATGTTACCAGTGCACAGATAAATGTTACCAGTGCATAGACAAATGTTACCAGTGCACAGATAAATGGTACCAATGCACAGATAATTGTTACCAATGCATAGTTACCAGTGCACAGATAAATGTTACCAATGCATAGATAATTGTTACCAATGCACAGATAATTGTTACCAGTGCATAGTCAAATGTTACCAGTGCACATGACTCTATGTTGCACCTTCAAAATAAAAGCACGCGAGTTAAAGATTTCAAAATCAAGTATTTTTCTCCTCTGCTGTGTAATTTTTGGGTGGGACAAAAGCACCTGTCTCCAATATTGGGGGGACATGTCCCCTCCGTCCCCCCTGGTTCCTACACCTATGGTAACAAGTATAATTATTAAATATAATCCATATACTTAAAATGCAGGATCTATTCACAGCTGTCTTGATATTGCCTCAGTCTTGCCATGGAGAGTACTTTTTGTGGTAAACAACAAGTTTAACCTCCAAATGAATGCTGTGTCATTTTCTTTTCAGTGGCTATAAGCTGCTGGCTGATCAGTGTAATTCAGAACAAAAAAGAAAAATCATACAATTGACTATTAAGACTACATGAATTACAGAGAGGCAGACAGACATACTGTGATTTCAGAAAGCCACGGATGGCATATTATCTTCAATCTTTATCCAGGGTCTCAATCTAAAAAAGACAGGATTTGCAGTATGATTTGCGCCTGTAGGAAACTGAAATCTCCGACATTTTGTGCAGCAGCGTACAGACTGAAGATCTGGCAACCCGACACTCAGCCTCATCCGACTAACTTAGAAATAAAACCGTGTATCTTCCATCTATTGCTGCCCCTCATCTGCTGAGTTCAGAGATAGCCTGCGCGTAAGGAGGTGCCAATTCCTGTGATTTTGTCTTTGATCTGCTTGCACAGTCGACCCTTGAAGTGAATCCGATCTGCACGTTTCAGTGTGTCATTTGAACGCACCTGATCCGCCATATTACCAAACGTGATCACCAGCTCGTTTCACCTTTGTGCCTCCGCGATTAATAAAAAAAAAACTAAACTAAAACTAAACTATAGATTACCCAGCGTTACATTTAATAATCTGCACATTAACAGACTGCTGTAGTGAGCAGTTACTTAAAAGTAATCTAATTACACTCGGGCTTAAATTGATTTTGTTAAGGTGTGTGGAGCATGTTTCTAACGCTCTTTGGTGATTGCTGTTTATGTTCCGCGGCCGTCCGGCCGCTCAGGGTGAAATGATGAGAGGAAACCCATGTTGAGCCGACACAGCTGAGAACATGAACTCTCTCAACCCGGATCCTTGCTCCTGATTGGACCTGCGCTGTGTACTTCAATGCAGCTTGTTTAAGCTTCGGGAGAGGGGAAATATTAAAATGAAAAAAAAAATAAATAAATAAATCCAAGAATAAAGTAAACGCATTTTCTAGCAGAACTGGCTCCTCTTCACCTGGGATATATCATATTCATGGAGGAGAAGGTGCGACCAGCTTAATGGATTTTTAATTGCCTGCCATGCGATCACTGATTGGACCTCCTGCGCCTGCGCGGCGAAAAAAGAATACGAATGGATGCCATCAAAGAGGATAGTAAAGATGAGGGCTCACTATGTCACTACTTCCGGTTAAATAAACGTGAGAGGAAGTGGTTTTTAGGATGTTTGAGCTCCTCAGCAGCATGTTTTCCTATATCATTTTAAACTCAGCACTTCATTTCTGCTCAACTATGATTAAAAATAATATAAATAAATAAAACCTCATCTATAACAACTTTTAATAATGAAAACGACAGGCTGAATTTGCCGTTGATTTTGCAGGCTAGGGGAAAACACTAAGGTGTGTTTTGGACAGGAGTCATCGTTTGGCCCTTTTAAACTACTTCCAACAAGCATCTTCTGCCTACTTGCTACATCACAATCAGTAACAGTTTAAACATAGCCACATGGATGTATAGCTGTGTTTTTAACGTTTTACTCCTTTCCCCCCACCCCTCACATTTATCTTGAAACTACAGAATAATAGTTATCTTTGGCTGGTATATATCCTAACCCAGATCATGAATTCCCTCTCATCGAGAACAGTGATGTATCATAAAATCAGGATTGGTGTGAGTCGTCTGTGCGGAGTGAGTGCTCTGCTTGTAGATGATCTTTGGACATAAAGTGGAAAGTTCTACGTTGTGCGCAGGCGCTTCCCCCGGATTAATGTCAGGGCACAAAAGTGGCGCTACACCGTTTCGAGCTCTACTCCGGTAAGCGAATTTCACGGCTGTTTTTCATATTCTACTTTTACGCCTAATTGGGCAAAGTTTCGGGAACTTATGCGGGGGTGGGGAGGGGGGTCAGCCAGATGTCCAGGGAGTTTCTCGGGACCCACGCCGGGGCGAGAAGGCTCATTAAGGGATGAATAAACCGTTAATTTGAACAGATTTGGTCCTCTTCTCTGCGTGCTGTAGCTGCTGCTGCCTCTAGTCTCCAGTATTGTTCAGTTCGCTCCCTAATGGCGGACGGCAGGCAGTGCTGTTTTCCGCCGGGGGAGGAGGGAGCTGTGGGGTGGAGGTGGTGGTGGTGGTGGGGTAAGATTAATCTGGTTGTTATAAATAATGGATTTATACCTGGCCACAGTTAGGGTAACTCTCTGGATACTCACGTACAGCACAATAAGGGTATTTCTCTGGGTCTTGTTGTTTACCACCGCATGACACAAATGAAGCCAGTTCATGTGATATATATGAGTAGGGCGCCCCTTGCGGTCACTGAGTATATTTTGCCAGTGATTGCGCCAGGGTGGACTCCGTGCAGGGTAACTTTCCAATTAAAACCCCGGCGTCACAGGTATCACAAAAATCGGGCTTTTAATTCGGAGTCCGGGTCTGTTTCGCCAGCACCGGCATGTGTGCGACTAGACCAGATAATCTGGACGAGAAGAGGGGTTGTGCAGGGGGGTAAAAAACACGCTTTCAGCTGTTGAGGACTGTGCTTGTCAGTGTAGCCTATCCTGACAAACATTTGCTTCTATTTTAATCAGTCTGCTGCGACTAAGTTGCGATCATTTTAGTGGTATTTTAACAATGGCGCAGTCTGTGTCTGCTCTCCTCCCCTCGATCCGCCGCTAATCCAATGGCTGTTTGCGCCAGGAAGGGGTAGGGGAGGGAGCGGAACGGAACACCCTGAACCACGTTTCTCCTGGACCCCAACTTGGAAGCCAGTCTAGCCTCTCCTTTTCCCGGGTTATTTATGGAAGAGCTGCGCAGCTCAGGTAGTGCTGGTTCTGTTGTTTTTATTGATCCAAAGTTTTGGACCCGCTCTTTATTGCCAAGTTTGTTAAATAATATTGCCGGGGAAGAGAAAGGGAAGCTCGATCGGGTCGAGTGGTAGGCACCGCTGTAACCGGGTGCATGGACCGGATTTGATGGTGGGGTGGTCCTTCCAAACGGTGTTAATAATCAAGGGCACGACCAGGGGGACTCCGGCGGCCCCTCAAGGCTTCGTACAGCCTGTCCTTCATTGGGTGCTTTCTAATGATTCACAGGGGGTCTCCTCAGCTGTGTATATCAGGGTTTAGTTTTGGATTCAGGTAACCGGAATAGACTATTTTTTTTTTTTTTTAAACCCATCAGCTGGCTTGGGGGATGCTGTGGTGGCTGCGCATTACGCATCACTTCTCAGTGACATAAGCCTTATATAATAATCCCAGGCGTTTAATTTGAATATTTTATTAATCGGCTATTGCCTGCGCAAATACTGGCGCAAACAGCTTCATATCTCCACCTTGTGACCTGCTGGAGAGGAAAAATGTCAACTTCTGTGGCTTCATGCGCAAACTGATGCCACTGGAAAGGTAGATGAGCACCTCTGTGAGGTGGTGATGTGGCGCAGGCGTTGATTTGAATTGCTAGTCTTGTTGCGGCTTTTTTTTTTTTCTTCTTTTTTTTTTGTATGCACGGAGGCGCAACCACAGCGCCATCCCACCTCTCCGTCCACCTGGTGTTGACGTTGAGAGCCAAGGTTGCATGTCAGAGCTCATTAATGCCGGGTCCTCGTTTTCATCTCCATCCACGTGAATGCAGGCTGTCTCATAGCTCTGCATTGCAGTCTGAACTGAGTCTAGACCAGGCTATTTTTTCCCCTCAGAGCACTACTGAGTTGCTTTGCACATAGATTCCTCTGTTGGTAGAATATCAGGCCAGAGAACCATGATGCGTCTGTCTGCAGCTCAGCTTTGCTTTGGGAAGGTGTAGCAGAAGGGGAATGGGTTCTTTTTGGGTCTCCTCCCAGTATTTGGACTATAGTTAACACCATGGTTACGGTCATATTTTATTACCTTGGAGCATGTGGTGTGTGTAGACATCAGCTTGGGTTAAAGTGTCTAAAGAAAAAAAGCTAATAGGACTTAGTCAGTGGCTCAATCACATCCTTTTTTTTTAAACAGTCAAGAACATTGTATTGATCTTGAATGTCATTCTGTTTTGCCTTGTACTTCCTGTCACATGGTCACAGCAAGCGAGTGTTCCCTTTTCGGTACCAGCGCTCTACAGTGGAGCAGCTTTATTAGCAGCAAGCTGACATGATGTCCTTCCTGAGTTTGCAGCAGTGGGTTTTAACATTATATTTCTCTACCAAGCATACATTTATCACAGAGTGTTTCTGCTTTGCTAGAAAAAATATGCAGATCATGTTAGCATATTGAAATTTTCTTTGGCCCATGGTGCTCTTTACTGCTCTAAAAACACTTGCAGAGTACAAGTACAGTTTTGATATTCAAGTGATTGCTTTAGTCATTTGAAAAGCAAAATGGCAGCTTGACTGGACAAAACAAGACATTTGAAAGCATCACAGCAGTCTGAGAAATTATAGTAGTCATGTTTTAACTTTTTTTTTTATCATTTTTGACTTTTTATCAGCCTAAGAAATCAGGCAAAATGAAAAGACCTGGGAAGAAATGGGATGGGTTTATTCTTTATGCATTTTCCTGCAATCTATTTCCTAAACTAGCTGGAAACTGAACATGAGCACAGAGACAATTTTCATTTTTGATATTTTGAGAATCCTTTACAGAGAGAGACTGGAACCTGGAACCATCACCAAACAAGGAGTTTCCTCCTTAGTCGTGGCCTTTGCTGTGGCTGTTTTCAGTTCCTGTTCATAGGGCTTTCTGCCTTTAGCTTTGTCTACAGCAAGTGAAGTGCAGCTTGATTGGGTTGACGTCAGGTGAATGACGTGGTCATTAGAGATTATTCCACATCAATAACTCCTGGTTTCTTAGTATGTCTTGGGTCATTGTAGATTGTTACTGTGAAGCACCATCCAGCAACTTTACTGCATTTGCCTGAATCTGAGCAGACACTGTATCTTAGTAAACTTCAGAGTTCAGCTGCTTCTGTTATCAGGAAAGACTAGTCACCCATTGCCATTGGATCATTACACTGCCTCTGCCATACTTTACTGGCGGTGTTACATACATCAGATTATCATCTCTTCCACACCTTCTTAGTACTTTTTCCTGCCATCATTTTGGTGCAGGGTGATTAAATTTCCATCCATACAAAGTCTAATCTGTGCTCTCTGTTCTTGAGTCTGGTCACTAGTTTGATAACCCTCTGTATTTGCTCTTATGAAGTCTTCTCTGTCTAGTACACTTTGATAATAATATGGCTACCTCCTGTAGAGTGTTTTGCACTTGATTGGATGTTGTTAGGAAGTTCTTTTTCTGTACCATGCAGGGTTGTAGCCAGCGATTGATTACGCGGCGCTGCACCGGGCTGAGAATTTCACCGGTTCAGGACTGTTTGCTACTACCACAATTAGCAAGAAGTCGCTACCGACCGATACCCAAGGGGGACTGCCGGGCTGTGAATTTTTTCTGGCTCGATCCCTGGTACCATGGAGAGGATCCTGTAATGCCCTCTCCCCCTGTTTTCTTCTGTGTACATCAAGGCCTAATTATATTGCAGAAGCTAAAGCTTTTTGTTGTACCAAAGTTTTGATTTGGTTGCTCCTTGTGTTCCTGTTATCTAGCCAAAACTAGTTTGCAGCATTGCTGGTCAGATATCACATTAAATGTCTTCCAATCAGTGTCACCTCTGCATTTGTAGGTCAGTTAGTAGACTTTTTATCTATCATAAGCTTTGCTGGGCCTTTGCAGCAGGCACCTTCAGTTGCTACTGTTATTTTGGCCTATTTGCCTTAATTTTTGTCTTCAGTAAGTGAAAAGCCAGCTGAGATGGGTAAAGGTCAGATGACTGACTCGTTTCAGAATGTTGTATTTCTTTGCCTTAAGCAACTCTTGGGTGCTTCTCGTTGTATATTTTGTGTCGTCATACATCTGTGCTGTGATTCTGTGTCCAGTCAGCTTTGCAGCATTTGATCAATTGTTAAACCCATCGGCTAGGCTCCTGATCGGGCCTCTGAAAGCAGCAGTCAGATTTTGCGGGATTTCTGGTGTAGCTAGCTGATACTCAGGTTAAGGGTTCCAGTTGCCAGTCAGTGTTTATGCATCCATCCATCCATTTTCTTCCGCTTATCCGGGGCCGGGTCGCGGGGGCAGAAGCCTAAGCAGAGAAGCCCAGGCTTCCCTCTCCCCAGCCACCTCCTCCAGCTCATCCGGAGGGACCCCAAGGCGTTCCCAGGCCAGCCGAGATACATAATCTCTCCAGCGTGTCCTGGGTCTACCACGGGGCCTCCTCCCGGCGGGACATGCCCGGAACACCTCACCCAGGAGGCGGCCAGGAGGCATCCTAATCAGATGCCCGAGCCACCTCAACTGGCTCCTTTCGATGTGGAGGAGCATCTGAGTGTTTATGCAGATGAACTAAAATGCTAAATCCTTGGCAGAAGATATTCTGTGCTCGTTGCCTTTCGGCACGTGCCATCTCTTTTTTTTCTCCACAGACTGATTATTAGCATTCAGCACTGACGTTAGCTACAAATGGAAATGAGAACACTTTAAGTTACCCACAATCTGGTCCCCTTGCCCACTTTTTCTGCACATGAATTCAACCAAATGTTTTTTTTTTTGTTTTGTTTTTTTAACACAGATATTTGAATCTGAGCAGAGTATTGCCCTGTAAACTCCAGAATTCATCCTGCTGCTTCTATCAGCAGTCACATCATCGATAAACACTAGTGACCCAGTTCCACGGGCAGCCTTTCCTGCCCGGACACTATAACTGTACTTTTACAAATTTATACTGCTTAACAGCCTCTTGGGTAATGGCAGCTAACCAGGTAGCATCACAGCCTTTTAACAGATGGCGTGAGCTCCATCGCTACAGTACATTTAAGAACAAAAAAGAGGGATGGAGGCAGAAGAACATAGATTAGAGATGCACCACAAGAACCTTTGCCCAGCAGACTGCTTCAGTTTTGTTATTTTCTACTCTCTTTGGAAGTTTTGAGTTTCACTATGAGCGGGACATAACTCCAGCCACAGACTTTAGAAGAATAAGTCCAAATGGGGTTGCTTTCAAAGCTTTATTTCACACCTGTCCTGTGGGAACATTAAAGTCAAGGAGCTGGGATGTTGACTGAAAAACTGTGTCAAAAGTGGCAGTACAAATAACCCGAAAGCAAAACATGTTAAGGACTGAATGACTCTAAACCCCTGTGGCAGATATTTATATATATTTTTTATGGGCAGTTTTTGTTGACAAAGCCAGATAATGTATTGAATTGATTGCTTTATGTGATTTTATTTATTTTTTCTTAATTTTCTATGTGCTTTTGACCATTCACCATTGCTGTTCTCTGTGGCCTGTTAGATCTTTCAGCATTGCTGAGCTCCACAGTGCCTTACTCTTTTAAAGAATGAACCAAACCACTTGTGATTATATATTTATTTTTGATGTCCTTCACCTGAATCATCACCTCTTGCAGTGCAAATTGAGAGTTCCCATGAATAGCTCTCAAAGCTAATTTAAACATTTGTGATTTACTCGAGAACCTTTCTCATCCTAAATCATGAAATAACAGGGAAATAAGCCTCACATAGAAATGAAACAGTTTTGAGTCTATTTACCAAATACCTTTGAGCCTGTGAAAATACAGAGGGACTTTGTAAAAAAAAAAATTAGAGTCCGACTAATATTAGCTACACTGCCTAGCCAAAAAAATGTCGCCACCAAAAAAAAAAAGGTAACACACTAATATTTCGTTGGACCGCCTTTAGCTTTGATTACGGCATGCATTCGCTGTGGCATTGTTTCCATAAGCTTCTGCAATGTCAAGATTTATTTCCATCCAGTGTTGCATTAATTTTTCACCAAGATCTTGCAGTGATGATGGCAGATTGTGACCACTGCGCAAAGCCTTCTCCAACACATCCCAAAGATTCTCAGTGGGGCTGAGGTCTGGACTCTGTAGTGGCCAATCCATGTGTGAAAATGCTCCCAGAACCTCTTTCACAATTCGAGCCGGATGAATCCTGGTATTGTCATCTTGAAATATGCCCTTGCCATCAGGGAAGAAAAAATGCATTGATGGAATAACCTGGTCATTCAGTATATTCAGGTAGTCAGCTGACCTCATTCTTTGAGCACATAATGTTGCTGAACCTAGACCTGACCAACTGCAGCAACCCCAGATCATAGTACTTCCCCCGCAGGCTTGTACAGTAGACACTCGGCATGATGGGTGCATCACTTCACCTGCCTCTCTTCTTACCCTGATGCGCCCATCACTCTGGAACAGGGTAAATCTGGACTCATCAGACCACATGACCTCCTTCCATTGTTCCAGAGTCCAATCTTTATGCTCCCTCGCAAACTGAAGCCTTTTTTTCTGGTTAGCCTCATTGTATTAGTGGTTTTATTAAGGCTACACAGCTGTTCAGTCCCAATCCCTTGAGTTCCTTTCGCATTGTGCGTGTGGAAATGTTCACTATTAAACATAGCCCTGAGTGCTACTGTTATTTTTCTTCGATTTGATTTCACCAAATGTTTAAGTGATCACCGATCACAATCATTCAGGATTTTTTTCCGGCCACATTTCTTCCTCGAAGACTATGGGTCCCCACTATCCTTCCAGTTTTTAATAATGCATTGGACAGTTCTTAACCCAATTTTAGTAGTTTCTGCAATCTCCTTAGATGTTTTCTCTGCTTGATGCATGTCAATGATTTGACCCTTCTCAAACAGACTGACATCTTTTCCACGACCATGCGATGTGTCTTTCGACATGGTTGTTTAAGAAATGAGAAGCAACTCCTTGCACCAGTTGGGGTTAAATAACTTGTTGCCAGCTGAAAGATAATCACCCATGCAGTAATTATCAAATAGGAGGCTTGTACCTATTTACTTAGTTAAATCCTGGTGGCGACTTTTTCTTTGGCCAGGCAGTGTATTTACCAGTATATCTGTATTGGCATTTATCACAGCTAGTAAATGAAAAGAAAGAAACACCCATCAACCATGTTACAAGTGTTGATGTTGCATAGTTTGTCCACCAGAGGTGTGTGTAAGGAAGTTAAACACAGCTAGGCTTTCTTTGTGTTTGGTGGCCTAACAAAACCTAAAGCCCCAGTTGGAGATGATGGGTATCACAACAGTAGTTATCAACCTTCTCCGGTAAGCCAGGGTTTCTGCTTCAGGCTTTGTGCACACTCATATGAAAAAAGGGGACATTTTACAGATCATATGACTCGTCTTCTTCAAAAAATGATCCCTGTGAGTGCCACCTACTCCAGTCAGAGATGTTATCAGGTGAGGATGATGACGATAAAATGGTGAATAACAAGCTATAAATGCCATAAAAAAAATCTAACAGTAAAATGCAACACTGTTGCAAGTAAGACAGGAAAGCAATGCTGCAGAAAATCATTTATCTGGTAATTTAGCACATAGAGCGGTAAAATATTTCAAGTTAATTATTTTATTGCTAAGTGCACTCTTAGTGCTGCTATTTATTTGCAAGGTGGGGGCTGCACAGTAGAGATGTGACACTTTAAACTGGATCCATTTAAACATTAAATGTTACTGTCCCATGTGGAAATTGCTTTGTTTGTGGGCAGATCAAAGTGAAATTAATTTTATTGATTGAACAGGTATTTCTGTGTTCTAGTAGCTGCAATTCCAGCAGTGTAAAAGAGACTTAGCTGCAGATTAGAACAAAGTACAACAACATTAAAACAACATAAAAATTTTTTCTAAATCACCAAATTAATACACACACATTCCTGTGACTATTCGATGGACAGTTTGCACTTCGTTCAGTGGTTTTGTTAGGATACGGCTTAACGAAGTGCATGTAGAAAACATATTTCCCCAGCAGAGAATCTATATTGCACTTAAAACATGTTGTTAATAAAAGAATTATTCAAAGTGTGGCGCTTCCAGCTGATTTTAAACCAAAACTCTGAACATGACCTGCTACCGACCAGGTTATGTGTTCAGCCTAAGTTACCCCAGTGATTTTTTTTTTTCCAGGTAAAAAGTGCCACTTTCATCACACTGAAAACTCGAAGCTCGATATAACTCGGCAACTCATTAATCTCACTTCATGGTACACCCAGGAGGGCACGCCGCAACTTTCCACAAACACAACAATCAGCTGATCTGAGTACAGTCTGGCAAAGTGTGAATGAGTAATCCACAGCTTGTTATAATAAAACAAGATTATTTTGAAACTGTATTGTCTTAAATATTGGCCCATATATCAGATATTTAAATCAGTCTTGGTATCAGTTTTAAAAATGCTATATCAGTTGGGATATGGTAAAAATGGCTGTAATGACTGCATTACTTATGGACTCAACTGTAATCTTTTCTACAGAAATACGCGAGACTTTACATCACCAGTTTTTTTTTTTTTCTTTTAGGCGTGTCTTCATGCACCTTTGCCACATCTGATACTGGGCTCAAATCTGGAAAGCCTGGGTAAAATACCTCCTATTTGAAATGCTAAAATCTGCCTATACTGCAATCTGGCTAAACCAGCTTGTTCATGAAGCTAACGTGGAGACAGCGAAAGTTGTGAATTATGAATACTTTCCATATTTACTGAAATAACCCAAGTCATTCACCTGCATCCTTAAAGATGCTGCTTTACTGCTGCGATTTTTATTTGATGCACCCCACAGTGCTGAGACCAAAATGGCCACCGCAGTGATGTCTGGCTTTCTCTGTAGCTCTTTTACAACTCTAGTAGTGTGTTCAGGTGCTTTCAGGCTCTTGCTCTTCTGGGCAACTGTTGGGGTAATTAGCAGCGCCACAAAGATCATTGTCACCTTAGAAGTGTGTGTCCATGAGCGAGCATCTGTTAGTGGTGTGTGTGTGTGTGTGTGTTTCTGTGCTGCAGCTGTCAGCAGTGATGTGATACGTGGCTTACAGCCACCCTCACTGCTGTGTTACATGAAAAGGAGATTTTGACAGAAACAGATCAACAGAGTGCTGACGTCCCCAAAAGTGGTTTGGATATTATTTAATTCAGAATGTAGCAACCAGTCAGATCACTGCATTTTCTGTCGCATTTCTTCTCTTGTTGAATGGCTAAGATGGTCAACAAATTAACTGGTGTGTGCATCTTATAAATTGAGCGCGCACATATTTTGCTGCCGTTTGGTGTACAAGATACATAGATGAAGCTAAACCTTTTAAACATTATGTTGGCCAACTCTACAGCACCCAGATGTAGCGCACAAAACAAGTCCCTGTGGTGGTGGGCCTTACCATCACCACGGCAACCAAGGTGTAGCTTCACTGGTTGCCAAGGACAACAAGAGAGTAGTTGTGTTGAGTGATACGCAGGGATAACGAGCAGGGAGGGTGGGAGAGATGTGAAAGGCAGCAGGTGAAAAGGGGAAATAGAGTTCCCTATAGTTGGGTAAGGAGCTTAAAAAAGGAAGAGTGAAGAAGAGGATGAAAGGAAGAACACGTGATGGTGAGGAGGAGGGGCTCCCGTTGCTGGGTAGGCACGTACGCTCACCCGTGGAGACGTCACCTCTGCTGTTGCATGTGTTGAGCATTAGCTGCCCTCTTTCTTGTGGTAAATGCAACCAGAGAGGCTTATCTGTAGAGAACAAAGGCCTTCATCATCCTACACCCCTATCATTAAAATACTCTTCTGGCAGTATTAGAATCATTTGGGGGGAAAAAAGTAATAGATTTAATACAATGGCAAACTGCTGTGATGTGTGAACCGTCACTCAGTCTCCCTCTCTCTCTGTTTACATACTTTGTAAACTAGGAATTGATTTTTAGAAATCTGAGTGCCAAGAAAAGTAATCGGGGTTATCATATTCTTAACTTGATGAAATGTGTTTTGAGCCTCAGTGTTCTGTACAGCTGAAGAGGCCTGAAATGACCTCCTTGACCTGCTCTTCCTGGAGCAATATGACTCATCTGTAAGAAAAAAACAGCTAGAGGACACTGTTGGTAGGTCCAACCCCCACCCCCCAAAAAACCCCTAATTACTAATAACTAAAATTGCAGCATTAATATTGAGGGATTGCTTCAGATTTTAACAGTACCAGTTGTTCCATCTTCATAGCAAATGTGCTCGCAGACATCCGTGACCTAAATGAAATAACACAGCAGAACTGGTCACATCACTGTCCCAGCATCACCAAGTCATCCATTTTTGCTCCAGATGTAAGCAGAGCATCAAAGTTGTGGCTCTATTTGTAAAATGAAGGTTTCACATCTGGAACTCGTTGACATTTAAGCAGACATTTCAAAGGGTGAGCTTACCCACAGAAGGAAAGTCTGGGCTGACCTTATTAGATGTTGTGAATGGATGTTGAGGCTAATAATTTTGGTGAAGTAACCATTAAATATAATTCAAAAGCAAGCCGGTGAAGACATAAACACAGATGGGGAGGTAGGTGTAACCTACCTCCCCAATGTTGTTACAACTAAAGGGCATGAGTAGGCTGTGTGGGGGAAGCTTGCCTCTGGGGATTCCTGAACTACCTGTACCACTGTCAGACATTATAAAATCAATTAGTAGTGAGTTATGTCCTAACCAGCTTTTGTTTGCGTTGCTAGGTGGTTGCCTTTGTGATGGACGGGGAGTCAGAACCAAACCCTGTCATGGCAGAAGATGTAGGGGAGCGGGTGGAGCCCATGGATGCCACTCCCTCTCCCCAGCAAAAGCCCACGCCTCCTTCCGAAGAGTCTAGGGAGGCAGTTTCCATGGTAACAGAAGATGGAACCACAAAGGAGGATGGAACAGAGGACAACGATGATGATGTGGTTCTCGTAGGGGAGGAAGCTCCCCAGCCTTCTGCCGCAACCCTCTCCCAAGACACGCCCAGCACAGACTGCCTAGAGCAGGCAGCTGCTGTGGCAACTGTAGACATGTCCACAGCAGCAAAGACCCCCAGCTCTCCTGCGTCTTCCAACGCATCCACAGCAGCAGCACCTCCAAAGCCTCCAGCCACAACAACAGAACCTATTGTCATTGACGACGAGGAGGACTCTGAACAGAAAGACGCTTCCTCGTCCACACCGGTGCCTCCTGGAGGCACATCTGCATCCCACTCCCCAGGTGCACTCAGCAGCACCGAGCCAGATTCTGAGATCAGGATAGCCAGTGTCACTACACTAGGCTCCACTAGCCAGAAAGGAGGCTCCACAGTTAATTCTCCTCCACATCCAGGGGATGCTCAGCCAGACATGAACCTGATGATAACCTCTGTGACATCCCTGCAGGGAGGAGCAGCAGCTGTTGCAGCAGTGAGAACACCCAGAAATGATTTTATTTCACAACTTTTCTTAAAGTTTTCATTTATCCCTTTTTACAGTGTTCATGTGTTTTTATATTTATTAATATAATTTGATTTTTTTTTTTTTTTGCCTTCTACCCAATTTCAGTGTGGGCTTTTTCTGATGTCTACTGGTGGAGGCAGGTGTTTTTGTTTTTGGTATAGCAGTTTTTTTCTTGGCAAAGTAAATAAAGATATCCTTGTAATGACACCTGAGAGAGCTTTTATGCCAGTATTTATTTATCAGATGCATTGGCAGTTACTGTAGTTGTTGTAGTTGGTTCTGCCTTTCAGTATTACACTGAATATGACACCCAGGTGTGTTTGGTTCTTTTCCTCATCACCTTGTTTCTAATGTTTTGGCACTAATGTAAACAACTTGTGTTTTTAGGCAGATGAAGGCCAGGCTGAAGAAAATGGTCTGCAGATCCACAATACGTTCAGTCTGAATCCTGACACCCCATCTGGTCGACCGACCGCCTCCTTTAACCCTGGGCGGGGCTCAGGTCCCATGGGTCAGCTGGTGCAGAATGGGGACATGGGGACACACAATAGAGCAGGTAGAAACTTAACATTTTACTTTCTATTCAGATGTTGCAGTTGGCAAAAAATAAAATGTCATGTTTGGGTTTGGTTACTGCACGGTGTATGCAGGCTTAGAGAAACTGTCTTGTTTAAACACTGTTTTGAAATGGCCCTTTAACTCTGTTCTTAATTGGCTACCTCGTTTGGAATGGAGGGCTACCCGTACTAATTCAGATGAAAGACAAATTTGGTGCAGGATGGCACATTGACATGGATACAGTCATCATGCTAGAGTCAGTCAGGTGCAGATTAATACCAGCCTCCATTGCCTCAAACTTTTGACACAAGTTCTTTAAAGTGTTTTCTCTGTAGCAGTCTAACAAAAGTCACTGGATTTTATTCAGCTTTCTATTGCCATAGATGACCTGCACAGACCTTTCTTTAGATAAGTGACATGGCAGCAATAGCATATGATCTTACTTTTGGAGCGATAAAGAAAATAAATAATCTCAAGTTATGATGAATTAAATATTACACAAGTGGAAGAAAATGGTCTTATCTGTTTAGACCAGTCACAGGACAATATCAGGTCAAAAGCCACAATAAATTACCTAATTTAATGGTTCCATAAATGATTGAGTGAGGATTTTAAAACTAGTTTGTGTTAGTAAATGTTGCAGATGCCTGCACAAATGGCACGCAGTAATTATAACCCTACTCTTTATCATCTAAACAGGGATCTTATGTGCTGACAGCCATCAAAACAGGGATAAGCTTCATGATAAGTGTCCATGTGAACACATTAACGATGTTTCTATGTGTAAACATTAATGTAAAGTATTGAATCTTTCTCTGTTGGAATGTCAAAAAAACAGTTAAACTGTTGATATTGTGCACTATATGAAGAAATGCAGTCAAACACTGATTCATCTGACCACAGCTTCTGTGACATTCAAGCACATTATTGATAGAAAATGTATTTACCTTGTGATTGTAACAGTGGATAAAATCACTGCTGCAAGAGTTTTAAAGTCCGTCCTCAATGACAGCTCCTCCGCTCTGTTACTTTTGAAAAATTAAGATATTTAAATCTGCAGCAACGCACATATTGGCATAAAAAAGTCTTCTTATGACAGTACAGAGGCACTTTTTGGCAGTTCCTATCAAGTTCGATGTAGACACTAGGTGGTGCTGTTGTCAGGAGTTAGTCCTCTAAGTATGACTGGATGTTTGTTTTTATTATTGTTGTCATTGTTTCACGTCTGTATTGTGCATCAGAACAACATTTAGAGCAGACAGCATAGTAACATTCACAACTGCAAAACAGTAAACCATCATTTGGCTGGAGGTGCCGCACGTATGAAACTCTAACTATATGAAATTGCCGTCATAAAAGCAAGTGTAATGTTCCTTCCGGATTGTCAGATTTTAAAAGGCCTCTTTTAAATCTATCTTTTATCACTGTCTGGATGCTTTGTTATTGGCCTGCAGTGGCCTGATATTTGAGGGTCACAGCACAGACACCCTGCTGCATGTTTACCTCTTGTTTTAGTTTTGGTTGGTCTTAGAGACATCAGATGTCCAATAAAGGGGAAAAAAAATCAAATAAAAATGATAAAAACCTACCAAGGAAAGAATGGTTATATTATTAAATATATCACTTTTAAAATTTTACATGGATGTGCTCCCACTCAGCCACAATGGCTTATGATATTGGCATTGCACTTTCTAATTTCTCTTAGATGAAACTAATAGATTTAGTCCAAACTATACAAAAAAAGTACACAAAGATTTTCCAGGTAACCTTCTTTCTCTCTTTCTCCCCAGATTCTTGGATTTCTCAGTCAGCTTCAGTCCCTCGCAACCAAAAACAGACAGGGGTTGACTCTCCGTCACCAGCCACATCGCTGCCCAAACCTCCAGGCCAGTCTTCCTCAACTACTTCCTCCTCAGGCTCCCAGCCACAGCCCAGGACAGTCAAGGTGAGCCACTGTGGACAGTGAATTCCTGTGTAATTGTGTTAGTTGTAATTGATTCTGTACACAGCGAAATAACGTGGCAGGCAACCTGGAAATTTTTATTTTAGAAATTAACTCCGGAGTTAGAGGAGAGCGTAACTTTTTGTGTCTGCCTTTTTATATTTTTTTTTAAAGTATTTTGCAGCATTAATTTAATATACCAGAAATGCTGCTGCCTACTACTACTGCTACTACTACTACAACAACATTGTAGTAGATGTCCTGTGTTAGTGAGTGATTAAAATCTTGCTTTAGTGCTATACTGAAACTGGAGGGAATACAGAGAAGGTTGTGTAATTTAAAAAAAAAAAAAATTGGGGCTGCAATTTTATATTTTTTTTACTTTTGTCTTTTGTTTTTTTTTTTTTTAATTTCAGTATTGACACATTAGCTGTATTTTTTTTTGTTGAATCCACGTATGTAGAGTAAGGTGAAGGATTACTTATTCCTGTTGAGAAACTTCCCAGCAGTTAAATCATTGTTCTGTTTGCCCGTTCCAGGTGACCTGTGCTAACTGTAAAAAGCCTCTGAAAAAAGGCCAAACAGCCTACCAGCGTAAAGGCTCCACACACCTGTTCTGCTCTACCACCTGTCTGTCTGCCTTCTCACACAAACCTGCCCCCAAGAAGAGCTGCACCATGTGCAAAAAGTGAGTCTGACATTGAAGGAGACCGTTTATCTTTCAAATTTAAGATTATACTATACATTTTGAAGTTCATTATAAAGGAGTAAAGTTGTAACAACAAAGAATTTGTTTCATCCATTTCCAGTTATCATAGACATGAAAGAGCACAGCTGTTCTTTGACTAACTGATCCACATTCTCTGTAGATGTTTTCTTCATCCGTGCTCTGTGATGTGTTTGTGTTTTCCAGGGACATCACAAACATGAAGGGTACCATTGTGGCCCAGGTGGACTCCAGCGAGTCTTTCCAGGAGTTCTGCAGCACTGGCTGCTTGGGTGCATACGAGAACAAGCAAAATCCTCCCAAATCAAACCTCAAAACCAAATGCACCGTCTGTGGCAAGCACACAGAGGTCAGTCTGTCTAACTTTCATGCCACTGGATTCTGATGACAGTAATGGAATAAATAATTCAGTGGCAATGAGTAAAACAGAAGAAACACTAGGGTTAAACACATGAATTTTACACTGCCTCAGCAGTGTATTGGGTACACCTACACAGTGTAAAGGTCAATTATGTTTATGTGGATTGCAGTGTGCATGGTCTGTAAATTTCATCATCTGCCCAAACAGATGATGGAGACTCAACTCCACAAGTAAGCGAGATATGGAAGTGCATGACTATCCACAGATGTCAGCATCTGTACTAAAAGATGACCGAGGTTTAAAGTTAGCTAGAGGTGTCTCTAGTACTCCTCCAGAATGCAAAAAAAAAAAACATGACAAACACCTTTGACCATCATGCAGTGCTACACACACACACACACACACACACACACACACACACACACACACACACACACACACACACACACAGAGCCCCAGGGCTGCTAGTCGGCTCTTGTCATGTTGAGCTTCACCATCCTTTCATTATTTACATCCTTGGCTTGGATGTTTGTTTTGAATAAATAAATATTTCATGCTTGAATCCTGTTGCATTTTATCAGCATCTTCTTTCCACCTTTGTTTTTTTTTCCTCTTCTTTGATTCTTATCCTTTAATAAACATCCTCATACCACTATTTCTCTCTCCCTCATGTTTCTTTTCACCGCGCTTTCATTCACTATTTATCTCTTGCCTGTCTTTGCTGTTTGTGAGCTTAGCCTTTCAGGCCTTTCTTTTTCTGTGTCCCTTCATCAGTCTTCATAGCCGTCACATCCCAAAACAAACTTCTCAAATACTGAAGCATTAGTTGGCTCCATTGGTGATGTATTTGATTACTGGTGTGCTTTGCTAACTGGTACTGTTGTCATCTAGTAACCAAAACTGCACAATTATGTATACAGTGATTACTAGCAAAAACCCGATGGGACGGCAACGCTCCCGTCCCGTATGTGGTACGGCTCATATCATCAGCTTTTTTATGTTGATTGTTATGCATATCTTTAATGTAATTCTGTAAATGTTGATCTACCTATAAGTCATAGGCCTAAATAGCTTGCTTATTACTAAATGATTTTGAGCAATGTTTAAAACTACATGCTTACACAGACACCCTCATATTAATGTCAAAAATAGAGGCTTTTAATTGTAAACATAGAAATTAAGATGGAAATGACTGAAAAGGCGAGGCAGCACGTTACCTCAAAGGCAGGAACGACCACACCCACTGTTCGCAGTGACTACTTGCAGCATGCAAATGTCCTGAGAGATCCCCCTCTCTCTGCCATCTGTTGTGACCGTGTTTCACCCTCAGTTAATGGTGTAGAATGGTAAAGGTGCGCCGGATAGGACATGAAAAGTTGCCAATTCTTGAAACCCAAACCCTCTGGTGACGGTTAAAACGTGCAGATGTTGCATTCGATTTACGTGCGTTAAAAACGGCACATGTTCACAAACCAGCCTCGATCACTCAGTTTCTATATATAAAGACGCAGAAGAAGAAACAGAACTTTTTATTTGAAGTAAATATTTTAGTCTATCACCATATGGATGTTACAAATCTTAGATAGTTTCTTAAGTCTCATCAAGATTGAACCCGTCGTCTGGGAGGAGTTTGGGAACATAGATACAGACTTGCATGTTATGATCATTATAGTAGGATGATGATGATTTTTGTATCCTTGTAGAATTGATTAGCATATTAAAAACAAGGCAGTGGTCTACTAAACTGTTCTTAAATTATTTCTAAAGTGTGTAAAATGGAGTAGAAAGCTATGTATAGATTTTAAAAAAACAAACATCCTTCCTGATTGTTTTTCTGCCATGCATGTCTGTTGTTAGTTTAACATTAGTCCATCAGGTTGTATTGTCTGCATTCAGGCTTTATCATATCTTTGTGTTGATAGAGATTTTGATTATGTACTTTTTCACTGCTAAATTTCTTCTGCAAAGCTAGAAAAATAAAATGATCAAAGTGTGATCCATACCTGAATGGAGGAATGTCATTTAAAATGTGAAGATCTCTTCCTGACCCTTCTGCTTTTCTTGCTGTCTGCAGATTCGGCATGAGGTTAGCTTTAAGACTGTGACCCATAAGATCTGCAGCGACGCATGTTTCAATGTTTACCGCAAGGCCAATGGTCTGATCATGAACTGCTGTGAGCAATGTGGCGACTACCTTCCCAACCGGGCATCAGCCAACCACTCCCTCCTGGTCGACGGTCAGCAGAAACGCTTCTGCTGCCAGAACTGCATCAAGGAGTACAAGCAGGTAACACAAGCCTAACCACAGGCTGCAGGTCTGGAGAAGCTGTGGTCTCTTTATTCTATTCAGTTATGTTGAAATATTTTAATTTTTACATTTCTAGGGAGGTGCACGTTAGGTTATGGGGCAGAGTTACAGGAGGGTTTGCGGTCAGGACGTACCTATGGCGCAGATTTAATCTTGCATTACTCGCCCCCCTACAACTCAAGTCTTTGAAGTTGAAGAAACTTTTGTGGAGTGGAAAGGCCCCCAGACTGAGACTCTCTCTATTGCAGCAGTTCACCACTAATGGTGGTCCTTCCCTACCCAATTTTTTAATGTATTACTGGTCTTCACACATTCATAAATTGACTTATTGGCTAAATTCACCTAATCTGATCTGGTGTAAGCTTGAAATTCAATCAATTTCTCCCTCTTTCTCGCCTACCTCGATTATCTATTCATCACTGCCTATCAAATTATCTTCTGTTACTTCAAATCCCATAGTGCTCGCTACACTTAAGATTTGGTCACAGTTTAGGTCCCATTTTAAATTTGTGTCTCCCTCTGACCGAATGCCGTTGTTATGAAATCATCTATTTCCCCCTGCTACTATTAATGCCACTTACAGAATTTGGCATGAGAAAGGCATTAAAACCATGACAGATCTTTACAAAGATGGTTTTTTTCTTAGTTTTTCAGAGTTGTCCTCAAAATTTAACCTGCCTTCTTCTCATTTGTTTCTCTATTTCCAAATTAGACACTGTATCTCATCACTGTTTCCAAATTTTCCAGCTCTCCCTGCTGATCCACCATGGGTTGACTTCCTGGCACTTGGGCCTAGCCAGAAATCACCCCTCTCTAATATATATGGAAAACTTATGGCAATGGAGTCTGATTCATTTGGTAAAATCAGAACTGCTTGGGGACGTGAATTAGGTGTTGGAACTGTCTGAGGCATGGTGGGATAGGGTGATTCTCAGCATATGTTCAGGTACACCATGTGCTAGGTTGCCGCTTGTGCGGTTTAAAGTAATAAATAGAGTCCACTTTTAAAAATCTCGTTTATCTAAAATCTTCCCTTCAGTTTTAGACCAATGTGACAGATGTCAGTCTTCACCCTGCAACTTAAGTCGTATGTTTTTCTTCTGCCGAAATTTGCGCAAATTCTGGAGCAATTTCTTTTCTGTACTCTCAGGGGCTTTTGGAATCCAGATCCAAAGTGATCCACTAATTGCCATCTCCTCAGCAAAATGAGATTTTGGCTTTCTGTTCTCTTCTCGCTAGACGCTGTATCTTACTTTCCTGGAAATCCCCTATTCCCCCATCTACATTACAATGGCTTAACACTGTAAGAACATATCTGAAGATAGAAAAAAATTGTATTAACAGTGAAGGGTAGTAAAGAAAAATTCACTCGTAAGTGGACATCCCTTGTGGAGTACCTTAAATTTCTACCTTAAAAGGATAGGCAAAATACCTTTTTTCCTTTAAGCCCCCCCCCCTTTTTCTATTTTGGCTTTTTTTTGTTGGTTTTTTTTTTTTTTTTTTTTTTTTTTTGATTTTTTTTTTTTTGTTTTGTTTGGGTTTTTTTTGTTTATTTTTTTGTTCTTATGTTTGTATGGTGTTTTATATATTTAAAAAAGAAGCGTTTGAGAAGCTATGTAAGCAATGGAAAATGCATATAATGTGAACAGCTTTGTATAATCTCTTGATAAACAAATTAAAAAAAAAAAAAAAAAGAAGTTAAAGAAACACGGGGGGCGCCCGGGTGGCTTAGTGGTGAAGCCGGCGACCACATATATATGCCACGTTGCGGTGCGGGCGGCGCAGGCTCGAGTCCTGGCCTGTCGCCAATTTGCCTGCCTGTCCTCCCCCTGTGTCTTTCCCCCATTTCCTGTCTCTCTACTGTGGATAAAAGCTGCTGTGGCCAAAAATGGAAAAAAAAATGAAAGAAGAAGTTGAAGTAACACAAGTATGCTAAGCAGTCGGAAATAAAAATCCAAGTAAGGCACAAAATAGTCCTTGAATGAATGCAGGAGTGAGTCAGACTACAAATTCTGTACAAAAAGCAAAATGGCTGCTTAGATGAAATGTTTCTAGATATGGTTGTGCTAGTAGTTTGTCTTACATGACCACCCATTTTGGTTATTTCTGCATTTTATGAAGTCAAGTCACAATTATTTCTAGAGCACATTTAAAAAGTGCATTACTGTATGTATTTAGAATGAATGCGTTACATTTTGAGGCTTATTTTTTGAGTTTCTGCCTTCATTATGGTGGTTTTCAGAGTTATCTAATTCACTACCCACTGTCTTTGTTTGACCTGTCGTTTGGTTATGTGTGACAGGCAGAGATGTGGGTCCCTGTTTTGTTTCTACCTGTAATGTTGCTATTGTACATTAGTATCCAAGCAGAGCAGGTCAGTGCTCAGCATACCTGTGGATTCTTTTTTTTCTCAAGCTTTCATAATCACTAATATATTTTTTGTATATAAGATGGGAAATATTAAACGGACTTTTAATCTTCCAGCTCCATAATACAGAGTTTGTGTGATGTCCAGTTTAGTCCAAGTGAGCATACTGCTGCTGTTAGTGAATGGATATTATGCATCCTGCCTCCTACGTGCCTTTACTCAGGAAGCACCTCCACCTAAATCAGAGAATGTGAATGTGATCTCCTGCTGTGTGCTGCATGTGAGAGAGAGAAACAGTGCCCAAACTTATTCCCCTTCCATTGTCTTAATATGTAAAAATGGCATGATCTTAAGTAAGCGTTCATGGTCACTGTTGTTGTTGTTTTTGGGGAAAAATATTGAGTTTTCAGCACATGTTAAAAATTGATTTTGTTAACAAACCAGTGAGTAGTTTTACAGCCTGAGGTCACCACTGCAAGTTACAATAATAATGATAGAGGTCTAATCTATGGGCCAAACAGTGGGAAGTGGATTTCAAACCAAACATATGGACTGTTGAAAGTTTTCAGCGGACACTAACCCCCCCTAGAAAGTGTACACGTTGGAGCACCTTGCACATTTAAAATCGGTTTACATGAAAACATTTTGTTGTTGCAACATTTTGTAATCTGTTAGCATGATCGCTTCGCAACATCTTGTTAAGCTGTGGTGTTCTTCCTCTCTGTCCCAGGCCCACAGTAAACTTGCGAGCTGCCTGTCTTGCAAAACGCTGATTAAGACAGGTGAGGTACTCCATAGCCTCGGGGCAGGTGGCACCATGGGCTCCTACTGCTCTGTTAATTGTATGAACAAGGGCAAGGTGACAACACCATCCTTCATCAGTGAGTAACCACAATGCACGAGCAGTAACTTTGAAAATGCACTTTCTTTCTATTTTTTCTCCAAGCCGTTCATAATTTAGCTTTCACTTTCAGCCTTTTTGAGCCCGTGATCGAGCCTCTCGGTCAAGTTCTGCTTGGGTACCGTAAGATATTGACATTAGCAAGTGGGGAGCAGCATAATGGGGATTTAGCTTGGTAAGGGCTGTGTCGCCTACTGTTTGTGTTCACAATGAAATTATCTCCCTGTGTGAATGCATTTAGGGTGACTGGTTTGCTGCTCCTTAGGCAGCAGAAAACAGCTCCTTTTAACCACGTTATCCACACCTGCTCGTTAATCTTTTATCCCAGAAAACCAAGTAACTTCACTAACAAAATAAATTAAGTTTGATTAACAGTTACTTAGAAAGACCTTTTTAAAACCTCTGTTTCAAAAATGCCCCCCCCCCCCTCCTGGTGATTTAATGCCTGATATCTGTGTGTGCAGACACAGAGCCCACCTGTCACTTCTGTAAGAGGAATTCTTTGCCGCAGTACCAGGCCACGCTACCAGAGGGAAATGTCCTTAACTTTTGCAGCTCCCAGTGTGTAACCAAGTTCCAGGTGAGGACTCATTTCAAACAAATCACAAATCTGGGCCCTTTTGTAAAAAAAAAAAAAAAAAAAAAGAAAATGTTAAGATGTCTTCTGGATTAATAGGCAAATGGTAAACAGGTTTATTTGATACAATAAATATTTAGAATAACTGGATTAAACTCTGTGCTGATTCCTCTGGTATTTACAATTTAGATGTTAAGTATATTAAGTCTCTCTGCAGATGACTATGAACATAACAGCAGAGATGGGAATAATCAAAGTTCCGGAAATAAAACCCAGATTACGGCGTTATCGTCGAGCTCAGCAGCTCAAACACCACAGGTTTCCTCAGTGGAGTTTATGACCTGATTAGTTTTTATTTTTTTAGACCCATGTTGCATTCATTTACATATCAATGAGGAAACAGATTTTGCTAAAGTACTATAAGTGTGTTATGGTTTATTATAATAAGGTTATATAATACCAAACACATGTAGAGACGAGTTTGTGGGGACAGATCTAGTAGGAAGTCGATGTGTTTAATAGCCGTTGGTGTTTGTGTGGACATCGGGATGTTTATGGAAGGGCGTAACTCGGGTTGCATGTTTAACACTTCTTCTTTCCAGAATGCTACTCTTCAAACAGCCACCAATGGACAGGCACCCTTGTCTACCACAGACAGCACAGTCCAGCTGAAATGTAACTACTGCCGAGGAGCATTCAGCCTGAAGCCTGAAACTCTGGAATGGGAGGTGAGACCATCCTTTAATGTTTTTAAAGATAGAACACGGCAGTCCTCTTGTTTTCCACAAATAACACTCTATAACTCTGTAAAGTACCTTTAAAATGTGCTAAGCTTGTCTGAGAACTGAATTTTTTTTTTCCTGTTCTACACAAAACTGGCAATAATGTTGTTTAGTGTGTGTTTTGTTTTGTTTTTTAGTTTTTTAAATGCCTTACACAATGAATCTTAACCCAGAATAGTTGCAGTACATTTCTCTGAATGTGTCTGCCTTCAGGATAAGGTCTACCAGTTCTGTAGTAAGACGTGTTGCGAAGACTACAAGAAGCTTCACTGTATTGTGACATTTTGCGAGTACTGCCAAGAGGAGAAGACACTACACGAGATGGTCAAGTTCTCAGGGGTCAAGAAACCATTCTGCAGTGAAGGTACTCATTACCTCTCTTCTCTCCTTGAAGTAGAATTAGTGATTTGACTGCATCCCATGGTGGCTTTTAACCTATTCGGACATTTGTATTTGCCATTTAAGGCGCATTTCACATTTATCTGAGGTCTTCTATGTTCTGTTATTCATTTTCAAGGCTGTAAGCTGTTATTCAAGCAGGATTTTATTAAGCGTTTGGGTCTGAAATGTGTGAGCTGTAACCATTGCAACCAGCTCTGTAAGAGAGGTGTGACCCGGCAGCTCGGTGGCATGACCCGGGACTTCTGCAGCGCGGCATGTGCCAAGAAGTTCCACGACTGGTACTACAAGGTCTGCTGAAACACCGTGGATTAAGTCAGTGTTTTTCTATGCAGAAAACAGTTCTTATTAATGCTCTGAAATTCTCATTGTGTCCACTAGGCGGCGAGGTGTGACTGTTGTAAAGTGCAGGGTACCTTGACAGAGTCTGTGATGTGGAGATCAGAGGTGAAGCATTTCTGTGACCAGGAGTGCCTTTTAAGGTTCTACTGCCAGCAGAATGAGCCCATCATGGTCACACAGAAGGGTCCTGAGAATTCCAACCTAGGTAAAGTGTGTGTGTGTGTGTGTGTGTGTGTGTGTGTGTGTGTGTGTGTGTGTGTGTGTGTGTGTGTGTGTGTGTGTGTGTGTGTGTGTGTGTGTGTGTGTGTGTGTGTGAGAGAGAATGTTAGATGACATGTATTGTTTTTTCTCTTACAGGGTTTGATGTGCCAGGGACTAAACTTGGGGTAAGTAAGAGTTTCCAAAAGGCGACTTTACCAAACCATTTGCTTTTAGGTGATGTAGCACTAGTTGTTACTTTCTTGAAAGGACGACATCATTGACGTTGTGGTTAATGTATTTATTTACTGAAAAGATATCATCAAATTTGCCACCTAATAAGTTTTGTGGGGTGTGTAACTGTTTAACTTCCTGCAAAAACAAACATCTTATTAGTTTCTATGAATAAATGATTCTTTTTGTGATTTTATTTTTGCTTTCATGTTGCAGCTGGTAAACCAGAGTGCCTCGGCATATACCAGCGGAGGCTTGATGAGAGACGTAAAGAACAAGGCAGTCCTCTGCAAACCGCTCACACTGACCAAGGCTACCTACTGCAAGCCACACATGCAAAGCAAACTTTTACAGACAGGTAAAAGCACGAACATGAACAAATTCCTGGCATTCATAGTGTGAAATCATTACTTCATGACCCATTAATACTAGTTTCCTTATAGCCGGTGTATCTAACTCATTTTAGTCCTTAGACAATATACAGCCCAATTTGACCTCAGGCTGGTAAAATCATTGAAAAACAACCAATAAAAAATTCCTTTTTTTGTCAACAGTTTTCACACCAGCCATCCAGTCAGCCAGATTTGAGCCTCTGGTGGCCCAGCTCTGGTCCACTAGCCATATGTTTGAAACACCTGGTTACAGAATGATTTGGCATGCATGTTTCCACAGATGTAGATGATGGCGTGAAGAGGGAGTACGTGCCTGTACCTATACCTGTGCCCGTGTTCATTCCCATGCCTATGAATATGTATTCCCAGGTCACTCCCACTCCACTCTCTCTGCCTGTACCGGTAAGACATGATCTCGATGCAGCAGCATGCAGACATAGATGGACAAATGATTCTTTTTAAACTTATAAGCATTGAGAGGAGAAAACAAAGCTATAAAGAAACATGTACCAGTCAGTAATCCGATTACTAATGATACCATGTCCCCTTCCAGGTTCCTGTGCCTGTATTCTTGCCCACTACCCTACAGGGGGCAGAACAGATCGTCCAGACCATCAATGACCTGAAAAACAAGTTGCCCCCTGATCCTGTGGAGGCAGACCTGATCTCCATGGCTGAGGTCATAGCAGAGGATCAGAAGCCAGGTGCGCTCACATCAGGGTTGAATATACAGGTTGAAAGATTACATGTCAGAGAGGTGACAAATGGAGCCCTCATACTAGTTTCTGACAGCATCTTGATGTGCTGGTAAAAGACAAAAGTTGAAGAAAGCTGCAGCAAACCATGACAGTGAGAACCTGCCCTTCTTTATGCTACAGATGTGAAGCCAGTGAAGGTGAAGAGGGAGCCTGGAGGAGAGGAGTCTTCCAGCGACAGCAGCTCTGAAGAAGAGGAGGAGAAGTATGAGCCCAGCTTGGACTTGGAGGCAGACTTCCCTCAAGGTAAATGCCTTCTGAGCCTGTAGCTGTAAACCTGATAATGTTGGATCAGGAATGCAGAGTCGGGAGCAATCCTTGGCATAATGTTAAGGGGATGTTAAAATAGTTTGACAGAGCGGTATGCATTAAGATTAACTGCATTTTTAACTGTGCTTTTCATCACTTGCTAACCATTACAGATGCTATTCACATCACAACAGAAATAAATAAATATAAACATAACTCCCAACAATATTTTGTTGGGAGTTATGTTAAGCAAACTGTTTCATTAGATCAGTAGTTGAAATCCACCTCCTGTCCCCCAGTTGTTCAGATTACTTTGTTAGTGACATTTTGAAACATCTTATCATATTTATTTGGCACCAGTTTGCATTCGGTGTCCACTCTGACCTGCTCCCTCTTTCTGTGTTCATCTTCCCTTCTTATTCATTCTGTTTAGTTAAACAACACTTATGTAACATGACTGCATGGGGTTTTTAATGGATCAGTACAGTAATTGAGATTAAAATTCTTCCCTCTGGTTATTTCTGGACCTGCTGTCATCACCCCTATCAGTGCAGAGGTTTTAAACTTCAGTGTGAAGTCATCAACTGGCCCATCAATCCAAGTTTTATTTTCCTTCATTCGTCCTTTTTTTCTCTGCCATATTTACGTTGATAATTTTAATGTGAAAATTTTTTAAATGTTTCTACAGCGTTCATGAATAAGATATTTTCTGGACACAATCTCGACTGAATCAGCTTTTGTGTGCATGCACATTGTTAACATGCACTCTCTCCTTTATAAATGAAATCCCTACTCTAATTGAAGGTGTATTCAAAATTTATGAACCTCTGAATGAGCAGTACTGTATTTGATTTCCTGGATATGCACTTTCACTGCATGCCACATGAAGGAATGTTATTTCCCCTCAGCCTCAGAGCCTGTTCCTGTCCTGGAGGGAATGGATGAGGAGGTGGGCTCTGCTTTAACTCCACTTCTCGCAGAGGAGAAGGAGGAACCAGAGGAGTCGGCACCTCGACCACAACCCAGAAGAAAAGTATGTTGTGTGTGTGCATGCTTGCGTGCATGTGCAAATAGAAAATTTTCACTGGCAAACTTAGCTTGATTGTTTAGTAATGGGTTTGTTTGTCTTGCAGGGGAACAAGAGGCTTGCGGTGGAGGAGAAGTCAGGTGTAGCTTCACCCTCTTCTTCCCATTTAACAAGCAGAGCCTCAGAAGGACGATCGCTGCCTCTCAAAGCCCGCTATGGTATCAATGCCTGGAAACGCTGGGCACTGTCTCCTCCTGATCAGTCAGATGACACCAAAGCAAAGGACAGCTCCAAAGCAGGTACATTAAGCACAATCCCAACTGCCCTGCTCAGTAGTGACACCACGAAAGTCCAGGTGCATTCCTTGGCAAAAAAAGGAAGAATTGATTGCCCTATTGGAAAACTAAAAAAAAAAAATTCTAACATCAGTTGGTGATTGTTCCCTTCTCCTGTAGCCCGGCCTAAAAGTAACCTGCTGTCAATGAGTTCAGAGGAGCTGAACGTGGCTCTGTCCCAGTTTGTCAGGGAGGCCTGCAGGCCCAGCGGGGAGCGCTACTCTCCAGACAGTATCCTCTACCTCTGTCTGGGGATCCAGCAGGTTGGTGTGAAACAGCTGCCCCGCTTTAGAAAGCACCAAAATCCTCTCTAGCAAAATATGACTGAGCATTTAGACTGGACTGTATGTGTGTCAGTTAGAGACAATGGCTTTTTTTTTTTTTCTTTTTTTTTTTTTTACCTGCTCATAACTTGAAGGAAGGAAATAATTTATACTTCACGTTTTATTTACATGTTGAGGAACTTTTTCTGCCACAGTTCAGAAAAAAATAAAATGCAGCCCAAGAGAATTTTAAAGCATATACAAGTGATCTAAGAAGAATCAGCATGTTAACTTAACTTTTTTATTCTAGCATCATTCTATCTGTAGTAATTTTAGAGGTAGGAACTGATTTTAGAGGGCGTGTTTCTAGTAGGACCGATAGTACTGGTGCACAATCTTTTCCCTCCTCCTCTCACATGTGAGTAGTAATCCAGCATGGCTGCAGAGTGGGGAACAGGATCGCACAGAGTCCTACGGAGTGAGATTTTTCTGATGCAGAAATGTAAGGCTGACTTTATCTATTAGTGGAAACAGATTTAATCAGATGGATATAATCAGGTTATGTAGCGTAGCTTTGTGTAATTTGGTTTGAAATGGTTGAAAATGTCCGCCACTGTTTCTGGGCCTCTTCCTTGCTGATGTTCTTCCCGCCTTTAGAATATCTCCAGTCAGTAAGCTAATTTAAACAGTTCCTGTGCTCACTGCATCTTCGGGCAACAGTAGCTTCTTTTTTCTCCCTCTCGATAGATCTGACTGTAAAGATTAGTGTGTCCATTGATTATAACCATTTGCTGTTCACATCCTGAAAAGCAGTGATGAGTTTTTGACTATGAGGACACAGAGGTTTTTTGTTTTAACTGTGTGAGCAACCACAAACTGAAGCTGGGTGACCGTTTTTTTAAATGTTAGCTTTTATTTGTTTAAAGCATCTTCATGCCAAAGGCCGGAAGGATGACCTGTTCAGCGATCCATGCTACCAGCAGTTTGGAGAGGAGCTTAACAAGGTCCTGAAGGACTGGCAGCCCAGTGTACTTCCCGATGGTGAGTGCAGCCCGACACAGCTGGCTACAGCTGGAACTAGCAGATAGTTAGTTTTGAGTACTTTGGCAGAACTAGCAGATAGTTAGTTTTGAGTACTTTGGCAGATGTTAATATTTCTTTCTGGGGACAGATTTGGTTGATGAGATGGCATCTCAACATGCAAGATGCAGTCATGAAACTGTACAGGTGTGTAGTTGAAATGGGGAAAAAAAAAAAAAAAAGACTGAACAAATTTATGAGTACTGAATAAAGGCTGCCAGTAGCAGGGTGGTCCCAACTTTGCCCCCATCACACAGTCTTTTTCATTCTTTATGTATTTATGAATTTTCTTTATCTGCTGGAAACTGCCACAGCGAGCTGGTCTCTAGTTTTTCATTCATTCCACTGAAAGTGGCACCTCAGCAGGAGGCACTAGTGTGCTTGAATATGTTTGTCATTACCAACTGTTGGCACAGTGCTGTTAAAAAACAAAAGAACCTGTTGCTCACTATTGGAGCCGTGTCCAATGATTATAACTCTTCTGCTGTTCACATCCTGACACGTTGTGATTGCACTATAATGTAATATGAGGACATCGCTTCAACACAAACAGGATTCATGGTTATGCAAGAAAGACATTGTGTGTTGCACTCGAGCTTAATTTCTGGCATTGATGACGGCGTCTCTCTTCAGGCTCGCTGTGGGGTCGAGTGGAGGAGCAGAGCCTGTGGAGCAGTCGCCATCTCGGAGAGCAGAGTCCCACCTCTCTGCTGCGCTCTCTGGTTTACCTGAACACCAAATACTTAGGCCTGCGCACCGTGGAGCAGCACCTGCGCCTCTCCTTTGCTAATGTCTATGGCCCTGACACGGTCCATCCTGTTACCAAGGAGACCACAGTCTGCATCCGCGTGCCTTCCATCTCTCAGGATCACCACGGTGAGGCTGGAAGCTGTTCATGTTAATATATTTGGGATATATTGTGCAAATTCGCATTAACACAAGCTGTACAATTTCCCATACAGTGATTCATAGTTCTTATATTAATATTTGATGTAGTTTATAGCATTTCTTTTCTTATAACCAGCAATGCTTAAACGGCTAATTGATAATGTTCAGTCAGTATGGATGTAAAATATTCCAACCATCCTCAAGCATAATAGTGATGAGGGTGAGGTGCAGACCCGGGGCACACTGGAGAGATTATATCTCTCGGCAGGTCTGGGAATGCCTCAGCGTTCCCATGAATAAGCTGGAGGAGGTGGCTGCAGAAAGAGAGAGAGGCTCTTCATCATCTACAGCCTTAAATAACAAATTACTGTAATTTTACTGATTTCTGTGCTCCTAGTTTAGGTCTCAAAACCTTGAAAATGTTAGAAATGTGTCTTTTTTTTTCTTTTCTTTTTTTTTGTCTTTTGGACCTTCAGTGCAAACCGAGTCGAGGAAGAGGAAACGAAAGTTGGAGGATGAGGATGAGGAGCAGGACAAAAACGACGACAACTCTAGAGGCTCCGCCCAGCACTGCCCGGTTAAGAAGCACGAGTGTCACCTCTATGAGCTTTACAGATCGAAGTGGTGGGTTCAGTATTTTTACCATCTAAATCTGTTAATTCTTAAGACTGACATCAAAGTTGGGGAATCAGTTTGTCATTGTTTTACTGTCAAATCTTAATCATTATTAACAGTAACAGAAAATGCTTAGAGAAGCCAGTCAGAGTTGTCAGAGCCCGAGGGTGATGGCCCAGAGTTGCTGTCTTTGTGCAGCTTTCCACACCCAGACAGACAAATTTTAACATTGTAGGGACTGTAGCCAAATAATGTTTTAACTTTTGTGTTACATCAGTCAGTGAGCGAGTTAATCTACTCATTGTTGAAGCACCATTGTGTGGTCCTCAGTTTAATTTCATCACTTCTCTCAAGTCCTGTGATTAGAGCTCATTGCTGTTCACATCCTGAACCTCAGTGTTGACTGTTTAAAGATGAGGACTTGCTATAAAATAATGCCATCGAAAGTTTCTCCTAATTATTCGAGGAAATTCTGACCGATGCATTTGTTCTGTCCTCCCTGCTTTAATCTCCTGTCCTCCTTTCTCTGTTGTTCACCTCTCAACATTTTCTCTTCTTCTCTTAACCTCTCTGTGCTTTTCTCCCTTTTTATTCAATGCCTCCTTTTGTTTGTTTCTCTTGTTTCTAATGCTTTGTTCTTGCTTTTGGCTCATGTCCTCTTTCCTTCTCCCCTCCCTCGTTTTGTTCTCCCTCCTTTCCTACCTCCCTTCAGTCCTCCGTCGTTGCAGAAAAGCCTAGACATCTTCTACGTTCAGCCGGATCCAGCCTGCAGCTCAGATGACCCACTGTGGTTCAGCTCCACACCGCTGGACCGCCGAATCCTGGAGAGCCTCCTCATCAGACTCCTTCTCGTCAGGGACATTTACACAGACAAACAACTTCTGGAGGAAAACGCGGAGGAAGGGGGCGTGGGTGAAGCAGTTGGAGGGGAGTAGCGGTTGCTTGGACTTCTGTTAGTGGAGTCTGCAAAGACAGAAGAGGAGGGGAACACGTAGGGTATATAGTAGAATGTGTCCTCTTCACCTGTCTTATCTTGTAGTCCTCTTTACCCTCTTCATTGACTTGCTGCTTCCTCCAGGTGAGGAACATCCACAACAGAAAACGCAGAGGATGATGAAAGTGGTGGTGAAAAGCAGCCCAAACTTTTACTTCTGCCTCAGAGAAGAAGCTTGAGAGGGACAGGCATAGAGATGAACTATGATTAATATGAGGACAAGAGGGATGAAGAGCTTACGGTCACAATTAAATCAGGTAGATTAAAGTGTATTGACGGTTATATTTTCAAGACAGAATTTTCTGTTGTGCATTTCCAATGAGTCTGAGTGTGTTCAATATGCTCAAACGGCATAAATAAAACATTTTTACCAGAATCCTGCATTTATGAAGTTATAGCAGCCAGTGGGAGACCACAAGGATGTGCAATGAGGCAAAGGGACAGGAGCGAAACCAAAATTACCACCCAGAAGTGGAAGACGGCAGGAAGAAGTGCTGCAAAGCTGATTCTGTGCTGTTTTAGAAGGCCGGAGGTTGAAATTCCACCTTTGTTGCAGCTGGCAGTTCACCTTTTAAAAGAATTCTTAGAAACTCGACTGGTGAAAAGGACTTTCTCCCATTCATTACAGTTCCTAGTTTAGCTGCTCATCATGTCCGTCTCTGGCAGAACGACCACATCTTTGACCGCAGATATCTTCGATGAAAGCGAGGATGTCCTTTTTGTGTTTAGTGAATTTAAGACTTGCGCTTAGCTGGAGGTTTTGGTGTTAAAGTGCAGTCAGACTAAATTTAGCCTCGTGAAATTTTACCTGTGCGGCTAAAATCAGGCGGAACAAAAACTCGTTTTGCTCACATCGCTAACAGCGGCCGTCAGCAGGAGCGTTCTCAGGATCCTCTTCTCTCCGCTGCTTGTATTCTTTACCCATAGAAGACCCGCCTGCTCTGTCAAAGCCACTGACAATGAATAACTGAGATTTTATGTGTGATAGTTGAGCAGAGCATCAGCGTGGGATAAATTTGCAAGAGGAGCGAATGCCTCTCAATTCCTTGTTGAAATTAATAGTGAGAGAAATTAGTATCTGACTGCACCGAACCTCCGTGTCAGGTTTCTATCCTTCTATTAAGACTCGTCTGACGCAAGGATCAGTGTCCTGCTTTCCAGCTGTGGTCAGCGTTCACCTTTGACTGGGCAGATGAGTTTTTTTTGGGGGGCAGTATTGTAAACGTGTGCCACTAATGATGTCAAAGTCAGAAAACTTTGAGTGTGAGAAATTTTCCCTGCATTAAAGTGGAATTTCAGGATTTCCAGCATATGTGAGAATGCAGCATAAGATCAGCACCCCTCTTTGCCCCTGTTAACGGTGACCTGTTGCATCACACATCTCCATTACGGGCTGCTTTCATTCCCTCCCATCATCCCACACGCTGCTCTTCCTCTGTCAGTACCGCTCTCAGGCAAAACTGCTGCACCACAGGGGACTTCAGTTCACAAGGGAAAGGAGTCGGGACTGATCCCAGGACAGGAAAGTCGCTGACTCACTGCGGTGCAGTGGAAAGGCTATCTGCCGACATGCTGCGTTTCTTTACTGGACATTAGGGAAACCTCCATTCATGCAATGTAGCATTACATGCTTACTAAGCCCAGATTGGGTTGCTTTGATGTGTAAATATCTCCAGTACAAGGAGGCTGTTTGAGATTGACAGAACACAGAGGAACACTGTAGTTTGGGATACAGAAAACTCGAGCTTGAAAGCTCGCCTCCTGAGAAGCCTTTTTAAAACAACTGTTTATTTATTTCTCTTTATTAGTTTGACTGTATCCTCTTCACATATGGGTTGGATTTTTATGGGTATCCATTACTTCTCACCTGCCATCTATTGAAAACTTGCTGCAGACCTGCACCCCTCCAACCCCCCTCATCCGTTAAAGGAGTTTTGGAGCACCACGAAGGATGTGGATTATTCAAAGCTCAACAACCCATTTTTGAATCCTCTTCTGTCCCTGTGTTTGTACTCTTAGTTTCCTTTTGGGTTTACCTTAGTTTAAATACTGAGCACGTGTTATTAAGCGTCCTGCTCTTTGCTTTTGTAGAGCGCCGGCACTGCAAAGCAAAAGCTTGCTTCGTGACGTAATTGGTTAGGTGCTAGAGATTTTTAAAAAAATTTTTTTTTTTTTTTTTTTGTGAGTCAAACTTGTGTTTTCTGAGTTACAATATGCATTATTATTTTTTTACATTTTACTTGTCCCCCTCTTTTTTTGTTTTTTTTTTGTTAAACTTCTTAAATTTTGTTTGCTGTCTGAATGGACTTCATCAAGTTAAAATCCATGAAAGATTGTTCGATTTGTTTTCCACTTTGAGGTAGTGTGAGGTTGGAGCTGATAAATATGAAACCTTATAAAAGCTTCCACAGCCATTCCTCAAAATGTAAGGAATGTCCTCTTAATGCTGAGTTTGACTTCTCCACGAATGCAATCGACCTCTCAAAATTCTCGCTGATTTAAAACATGTCCTCTGTGCACAATCCACAGTACTGCTCCTGACCGAAGCACATTTAACTGGTGAACCAAGGTCAGGGAATACATTTCCAGAGTTTTATTTTCCCTAAAGAGCAGGTGTTCCTGTTATTTTGTACAACTGTTTGCATTTGTTGGTCTGAAAGTGCAGCATGACATTTCAGGAATGATGATTTTGGATTTAGATGGAGAACACTAGTCAAAATTTCTTGTACCAGATCAGCGTGTCTAGACCTTTAATTTAGTCTGTGAAAACCTGAAACAGACCCTGGATCAGAGGACCGCAGTTAACACGGCTGACTCATAGGCAGCAGCCAAACATGCCACAGGTTTGGACCTACAGACGATGCTGTGGCTGGCTTTAATGCCTAATGTGAATGTGCCTATCTGTATATACTGAAAGTGAGTGACTGTGACTTGAGTCTGATGCTATGTGTGTGGGCTGATATGCTGATACGGTCATGTTAAATAAAGAAGTCGTTTTCTAACCAGACTCGGTTGACTTTGTTTGGATTCATAGACTGACATGCAGAGCCTGCTGCAGTGCAGCAGAAACTTTAACATAACGCACTGCATGGCTAGAAGCCTGAATTCAAATACTTATTTTATTCATTTACATGCAAATTGATTCATAACTTTTATGTAGTGTCTTATTTTTGGTTGATATTCTATCTCCATCGACCTGTACAGGGTTTACCCTGCCTGTCACCCCGCGACCCTGAGCAGGATAAGTGGAAGAGGTTGAACGGATGATGGATTCTCTCGCCATTAAAATAAAACTACCATAAAAATTAAAGATGTTAGTTTTTTTTGTAAGTGAGCAAACTTACAAATGCAGCTGGGATTAAATGCAAAAATGTGTCCCTCTCCTCTCAGACTTAGTTTCAGCAGTGTATTCGAGAATTGCTCCCAAAGTTGTTGTGAGGTGTTCTGCTTTGAATCGTTCTCCTGGAAGCCAGTCCCTTTTCAGTTTCTTTTTCACCTGGATGACTTCCGCACCCATTAAATCCTGATGTTTAATGGAGTCCATTCCCATTGTGTCCTGTGCCACTGGCTGGCCCTCAAACCACAGCTCACCAACAGCGTTTGTAACAGTTTTAAGGCCCTTTTTTGTCCCCTCTCTTTGTCTCTCTAAACATACCTTAAAGAGCTCGATGCATCTACAACATTTGTTTCCAGATAACTTTAGCCTACCTATGTGTTGCTTAGCATACAAATTTTTGAGGTAAGTTCTGGTTTCCTTCAGGGAAAACATGCGAGGTCAGTCAGTTTGAATTTAACACAAAGTTTGAAGAGTCAAGCTGATCAATTCTTCACCTGCATTACAAATCCGAACAAGTTAATGTAAAGAAATCAAAGTACTTGTCAAACTTCACAAGAAGAGGGGCCCCACAAAAAAATGTGTGTCATTGAGAGACCCTTTTCCTCCATGAACAAGTGTAGCATTGCCTCCTCACACTGCCTAAAAATGCCATTATCTACAGATGTGGTTTATGCTCAACAGACAGTTCCACAGGGGGGGCCTCTTCACTCTGTTCTGACCTTTTTCGCTATCATGTCCCACTTTTACAAGGTGCCAGGCGGACATGACACTGAGGCAGGGAGAGTTATCTGCAAGATGACAGACAGCAGAGGAGGAGGAGGAGGAGGAGGTGTGGCTTGTCAGCACTCGGGGTCAGTGCAACAGCTACGGAGACAAGGCTCAGGGTCACGAGACATAACGGCCCAAAACACTTCGTGCAGCTTTTTAAGGTACTTGAAAGGTAGGATGCTCCCAAGAACATCAGAGAACCTGCCTGGAGAGTCAGGCTGACTTTGATGTTAAAGTCTGGCTCTGTGGGAACATCTTAGGCAGTATTCCTTGTTTGTTCCATTTGGTAGTAATAATAATACAAGGAGTATATTTGGGCTTATTGTCCTAGTGGATAGTCAAGTCAAGTCAAGTCAAGTTTATTTATAAAGCACATTTAAAACAACGACGTTGACCAAAGTGCTGTACAAGATCTGTAACCCCAAGGACTATACTAAATAAAAATAAAAATATATAAATAAATAAATAAAATAATAAAATAAAAATAAATAAATAAAAACATTAAGAACAATAAATAACATAAGAAAATTAAAAATTAAAACGTTTAAAACAAGTACCATAAAATACCATAAAACAATCATCTAAAAGGAGGTAGCACTGCAGCCAAATGCCAAGGAAAAGAAATGTGTTTTTAATAGAGATTTAAATGTGTGTATCGTCTGAGCTGTGCGGATATGGAGAGGTAGATCGTTCCATAGCTTTGGTGCTGCTGCTGCAAAAGCTCGATCACCTCTCTGTTTTAGTCTAGTTTTAGGCCTCTGTAAGAGCAGCTGGTTCGATGACCTCAGAGCTCTTACAGGGGTGTGACAGTGAAGCAGCTCAGACAGATACAAAGGTGCCAGTCCGTTTAAGGCTTTAAAAGTAAGCAATAAAATCTTAAAATCGATTCTAAAACGGACAGGGAGCCAGTGAAGGGATGACAGGACTGGGGTAATGTGTTCATGCTTTTTTAAACCGGTTAAAAGACGAGCTGCCGCATTCTGGACTACCTGCAGGCGGCGCACAGATGATTGATCTATGCCAAAGTACAGAGAATTACAGTAGTCCAGGCGGGAAGTAATAAAAGCATGAATAACTTTTTCCAGGTCCTGCTGCGGGAGATAACGTTTTACCTTGGCAATGACTCTGAGTTGGTAAAAACTGATTTTGGTAACAGCACTTACTTGCTTCTCCATTTTAAAACTACTATCTAAAATGACACCCAGATTTTTCACAGCATCACGACAGTGAGGAGCCAAATGACTCGGAGTGCCAGAGGAGTAGCTTGAGGGGTCAAATTTACCAAAGCATATGACCTCGGTTTTGCTTTCATTAAGATTTAGGAAATTGTTTCTCATCCAGGACTTGATGTCACTTAGACAGTTCAGCAGGGGTTCCCATGGATCTCTGCTGTTCAGTTTGATGGGCATATACACCTGGATGTCGTCAGCAAAACAGTGGAAACAAATATTATGTTTCCTAAAAATCGACCCTAGAGGCAACATATACAATGAGAAAAGAATTGGGCCCAGAATGGACCCCTGAGGCACTCCACAAGAAAGCTTTGCTGTGGTAGAAAAACAGTTTCCTAGATGGACAGAGAAACTTCTATCAGTAAGATAAGATCTGAACCAAGTCAGAACCGTGCCTTTAATGCCAATTTCATGTTCTAGGCGGGATAGAAGGATCTCGTGGTCCACAGTGTCAAAGGCAGCTGACAGATCTAGAAGTACTAAAACTGCAGGACTACCAGAGTCCACAGTTAAAAGCAGATCGTTAAAAACTCTTAAAAGAGCCGTCTCTGTGCTGTGACGCATTCTAAAACCTGACTGAAACTTTTCCCACATTCCATGTTCACTTAAAAATGCTTGAAGTTGCTTAAAAACAACTTTTTCAAGAACCTTGGATAAAAATGGTAATTTAGAAATTGGTCTGTAATTTGAAAGAACATCAGGGTCAAGGTTCTTCTTCTTGATTAGAGGCTGTACAACTGCATGTTTAAAGGCAGCTGGAACACAACCAGATGCAAGCGCACTGTTAATCAGAGCGAGGATAGTTGGTCCCACTGAATCAAAAGCCTCTTTAAAAAGGCGAGACGGAACACAGTCTGTGGGAGAGTTTACAGGTCTCATATTGTGAATCACCTCCTTTAGTGTGGAGAGTGTGACAGGCTCAAACTGCTCAAAGACAGCTCTGCTGGGAGGAGGTGCAGATGAGTCTGTTTCAGCCTGAGGTGATGAAGGCCTGAGGGCAGAAATTTTTTCCACAAATAATTTCTTAAAGTTTTCGCACAGTGCAGGACAGACCTTGGCTTGGTTTACATAACAGCGAGGATCAGCGAGTGAATTAAAAACACTAAAAAGAAAATGAGGCCTGTGACTGTTACTTGAAACAGTCACAGGCCTCATACTATAAGTGGGACTCATAGGATACCTTGCTGAAGTCCATATGATATAAAATTGTACTAAATGCCAGCATAAAATTTCATTCAGCTGAGATTTTTCCCCACAGATCTTCCACAGATCACGCATTAATCAAAAATATAATTATTCCTGGGAAAATGCAGGAATGTAACATTTGGTACAACATAAGTCAGCGCGTGTATGATTCACACATGAAATCTCTCTTGTTGGCGGAGGCTTCATGCATTCCTCAGGCCTAGCAAAGGACATTTATCCATGATGATGTTGCTGTGTCAGCGCTGAGCTTTAGCGCATATACACACTACACAAATTTCAAGTGTGTGGTGGTGCTGCCTGATAAATGCACTGCCGAGACACAGTGCCTCATTGGATGAAAGAAAATAGGGGCGGGCCTTTACAAAGGGAGTTCATATACAGAAAAGAATGGTAAATAAAAATCCTTTCCTCTTATGGCCACAACTGGTGCTACTTTCAGGTGTTAATTTCACAAATATAAAATGATTGAACTGCACATACAGTCAGGGCTGTTGGTATTTGGTATTTTTTTTTTGTATTTTTATCTCTGTACCCCACCACAGGAGATTTTAAATCAAACAATCGAAATGTGATTGAAGCGCAGACTTTCAGCTCCAGTTGACAAGGTTTAACAGTAATTGGACAAACTAACACTTTTAAATATAAGAGCTGTTTATTGGCCATTGAAGAATATCTCATTTCTTTTGCCTTAACAAACTGCTGTTGAAATTTGCTTCGGGTCAGTACAGGTCGGTACTCTTCACAGTTCATCCTGCTGCTTCTATCAGCAGTCACATCATCAGTAAACACTAGTGGCCCGGTTCCACTAGCAGCCATCCATGTCCATGCCATAACACTGCCTTCACCATCCATATTAGATCATTTTTTTATAAACCCTCTATGTTTCCATTCATCAAGGTGTCTCTTGATAACCTTGATGATGCGTCAACCTCCTTGCAAGTGTTCTCGACTCTGTTAGATGTTTTGAGTTGTTTTTCTTAACCATATAGAAATAATTCTGTCATCATGCACTTTACAGTAGTTGTCTCATATGGTCATTCAGGCCTTTTGGTGTTCCTGAGCTCAGGGGGTATAGCAGGTCATCTACTAATCCAGGTTGGTGGTTCGATCCTCCAGTCTGCATGCCAAAGTATCCTTGGGCAATACACTGAACCAAGAGTTGCTCCAGATGCGTGTGACTGCCTGTGCGAATGTTAGATAGAAAGCACTTAGACATAGAAAGTGCTTGTATAAATGGATGAATGAGACATGCCGTATGAGGCGCTCTGAGTGCCCATGCAGAGTTGAAAAGCGCAATCTAAGAAGCAGTCTTACAAGTTTAACACTTGAATTTATCTGCTCACGGAATAATCAGCAACAGGCTTCGTTGGGGCTTGAAACTGTTTATCAGTTAATTGTCTAATTACCTTTGAGCCTCTGAAAATGGAGGTCTGTGTATAAAAACAGCTGTGATTGTGAAACAGTTAATGATTCTCGTACTTTAGTTAAACCCTTCAATTAAAGTTCAAAGTCTGCACTTCAATCGCATCTTGATTGTTTGATTTAAAATCCACTGTGGTGGTGCACAGAGGCAAAATTGCACAAAAATGTGCCCAGATACTTATGGAACCTGACTGACTATAATTAAACTACCAGACGCACTACTACATTAACTAACTACTAGTTTAACTGTATGCGGGTGACCACTTCCCAGCAGTGTCTGAACATTTAAATCTTTAGAAGTGGGTTAAACTGTTACTGTTAAGCAAATGCTAGACGGTGCTTTCCTACCACAGCTGGTGGCTGTAGTTTTAACCAGTTCTGGTAGAGAAGAGTAAACAGTACATCTGTTGGGGACTACAGTATTTTCAGCAGTGGATTAGCACACGTTTAGTGCTCCAGTGAGTATTTCAGGCAGCGGGATGGTTCATGTGGGACAATGTCAAAATAAACCTTACTATGTACTCATTATGTGGAGCATGTAACCCAGTGTAACAGCAACTCTTGCTACATAGACTGCAAAGTTATCCACAACACTCTGAAGACATTTCAGAGATCTGCTGCATGAGCAGAGCAGTGTGTTTTCTCCTCCAATGGGGGGCACTACGCTCTCGCTGTGAACCCATCCCCCTGGGGGACTGCTGAGTATTCCCGAGCTCCTGGTTCATCAGCACACCCATAATCACCCCCCAGACCTTTGTTAAATTAAAACACCCATCATTAGCCGTGGGACAAGCTGCTGCTTTGTCCTGCTTCCATGTCAGGAAGCCACGTCAGGCAAGAGCTTCATCTGCAGCGGCTTACGTAAGGCCGCCTTCTCTCTCCCCACCCTCCTTTTCCCCACCCACAGCCTCGCCTTCTCACCCTCCACACAGAAGAAGCAGTGCATGAAAACTCAAATCCTTTAAGGGAAAATGGGAAAAGCATCCCCTCATTTCACCTCACATTTTTTTTTTTTTTTTCCAAGGGAGGTGGACGGGTGGAGGTACAAAACACAGTGACAAAACCCAATTTTTTGAAGAGGCAAGCTCTTTTCTTTCTGTGCTATCTGTCAGAGTTGGCCAGACTCCAGTGACTTGTCCCATTGATCGAAAGCTAAAAGGGCTCGGTGAGCCCACACAGCCAGGCCTGCGAGGGAGCGTGGTGGGTGTAAAAACATTTTTTCACCCTCGTGGGGTTTTTTTTTGTTTGGGCTCAATCCCCAGCTCTTTCAGGGGGCATAAAGAAAATGCTGTGCTCAGCAGGGTCATGTGGGCGAGGCACGGGGAGTAGACTATAGGTGGCGATTAGGGCCTCTAATGTGCAACGAATCCTCTTCGAATCACATGATATGAACTAATGTCGCCATTTAATGATAAAACAACAGCGCGTGGGAGGCAAGAGCTGCTGCTCTGTGTGTGTGTGTGTGTGTGTGTGTGTGTGTGTGTGTGTGTGTGTGTGTGTGTGTGTGTGTGTGTGTGCACGCAGTATACAGCTGCAGAGAGGACAAGAGAGGAGGAATGGATGACAACTGCATTTCTCAGGTTGTGTGCCTCAACACATGGCACAGGACTGGCTGAGAGATGGGCAAGAGTTTAGCTGGGAACGCTGGGATGTGGGTTGAAGTGCAACACTTCTACTTGCATATCTGTTTTTAACTCATACACCAAAGAAATGTCTACTGATGCTTGTTTCTCGAATGTGACAATAACTCCCAAACGATGGTGGGATAGACAACAACTTTGGACATACACACAGACACACATCAGTAGCTCTGGAAGGTGGTGTGGGGGAGTCAGAGGCTTGGATGAGGTTAAATTTAGGATGGCCTGATCCTATTTGGTAAGCCATAGTTGGCAGTGACCAAACTCATCTCTTCCTAAATGCCCACCGGTTGACACACACTGTAGGCTTGATACCCAAACCTGATGTAAACCTGTACCCCAAACCTGTGGCCAAACAATCCCCAAATGTCCTGACTGTATCTTCAGAAATGACTGAACTTCCTTGTGTCCAGTTTCTAGAAACCACCATGGAAGTGCCAAAATCTGCAGTTCCTTGAAGCTGGCTTCAAAACTGAATCAGTCCCCACAGACTCCCATGTTAAAATGTCCAACTTTACTGCAGAGATGAACATGTCTTCAGCCTTGTACAAAGCATGCTTTTGGATTTTAAAGCCAAATTGTCCTTTCCAAAAAAATTATACAGAAGGTATTAAGGCTTAAAGTTATCACTATTAGAAGCATGGCTAGACTAGCTGTCTCCTAGGCTTCACCTCCACAAGTCACTGAACTGGACCTTTTGCCTGTTTTAGTTATACTGTTGCCTTTTAGAGCATTCTAATGGAATTTATCCCACAAATAACATACACTATTGTGCAAAAGTCTTGAGTCACCCCTCATTTCTTTGTATTTTTCTAGGAAAATAAGAGCTAGGTACAGCCATTTATTGAAACATGCAAAAATACACACTTCACTAATAGTCTTGCACTGTGTGTTATCCATGCATGCTTTTATTGCATTAGCAGTGTGTTTACGATCATTGCCATGCTGAAAATGAAGCCACACCAATCAGACACCTTCCAGATGGTATTGGTGGTGGATCAAAGTCTTCTGCATTTGTAATTCTGTCATTTTTAACATGATCTCAAACACCACTGGCTGAAATGCAGCCGCAAACTGTGATAAAGTGTCCAGCACGTTTTATGGATGGTTGAAGACACTCACTGTTGCGGCTCTTTCATGACCTCCTCTGCACATGTTGACAATGAACCAAAACTTTAAAATCTGTATTCATTATGAGTCCAGTTCTTCTTCAGCCTTTTCTGCCTGTTTCCCTTCCTTAAGAATGGCTTCGTGACAGCCACTCTTCCACTGAGACCGTTTCTGGTGAGCCTTCAGTGAATCACCTTGATGGTCCAAAAACAAAAATTTATGCCTGTCAAACTGTGTTATCTTTGGCATTTTTCATGTTGTGTTTTTAGTAACAAACTGCCTAAAGATACAATTTGAAATTGGTTCTTTGCTAAGCTGTCTATAATGTGTAGACATAACACTGATTTATCCCTTGAGTTAGGTGCCTTTTTGTGCTTGGATCGGTCAATGTTAAATGGCTTAACAACAACAACAACAAAACATTCCTCTGAAAATGGTCAAGTACAAGGACTGGAGTGAGAATGAGTGAAAAAGCAGCTTGAGAAAGCCTGAAGAACTGTTGCTTAAAACCACTTTAAAAAGTCCAAGAAAGTCCGACTCCTTGGAAGCAAAATATAAAGAAATGAGAGGTGGCTCAAGACTTTTGCACAGCACTGTAGGTTCCTCTGTATACTAACAGGTCATCCAACAAGTCTGTACTCTGGTTCAAACTTGATGGATAACTTTAAATTGTATGTTAGCGCAGGTTTCACAATGCACAACGCAGTCTTTGAAAACTCCTCGCTGACCACGCCACTTGTCCCTATGGCACTCATTTCAGGTAGCAAAAAAGAAGAAGAAGAATATGGTGACAGCCACAAAGTTAAAGGTGAGGCTTCAAATCACGAGTTCACAAAACAATAACTGATATCATGGTTGAGCTTTGAGTCTATGACTCCAACTTAGTGTCACCATAAACAACATCCAGCCTTCACCTTTAAGTGATTATTTTATGGGGACTTGCTTTTTCTCCACAAAAGGGAGTCCAGTCTCCACTATGTCACTGTGTAAACAGTTAACATTCTCATAACATGAGTAACACAGTGCACCGCTCTCCTTTGAAGCCTAGATCACTTTCACCTCTCCCGTATGGTTGACAGCAGCAGCTCGCATCTTCCTCAAAGTAAAAGTTGATATTAAACAGATTTTTGATTAAGTTAATTGTTTTTGCCACTTTAGTTTGATGCTAACTGAAAGTCAAAATGCTTCTCAGGTTGGAAAAAGTGCGCAAGTATTCACAAACAATGTAAACTTGCACATTACCGGCTGTGAAGAATCTAGTGAGTCGGACAACATCACAAACACCCCTTAACAGGGCAGTGTGAACAAGCTCATCCAGCTGGAAACAAACAAAAACGACAGAAAATGCTGTGTAGCTTCAAATTACAACTTTCAAAGTCAACATGCAGGTAATTAATTTGTAATATACAAAAAAAACCAAAAAAACCCATCAGCAGTGCACAGATGACCTTCAAGCAAGCCAAAGCATCAACATGACACAAACATCCCGGTGATAAACACACAAAACTGAAGCAGACGTCGAGCTCCTGGAACGTTGCAGAAGGCGGCAGGGATTCAGAGCGACGTGGGGAGGAGATGTTACTCTCATGCTGACACTTCAGTTTCATTTTTAAGAGCCTTTCAAATTCAGCAAGTGTAGATACAGTTTTGAATCAGTGTGAGTAAATGTCCCGTTTCTGTGTTTTTGCACCTTTTTCTATTATGCGTCCATTTGTTGTAGTTAACAGCTTTTTGCACATAAAGTGTAACATTAGTCAGACAATGCTCAAGAGATTAGGTTATTTTAGCAACTAAAATGACCCCCACTATATTTATACAGAAATACTTTCTCTATAATTGCTCTATATGTGTTTATTCCTAAATATACTGTGTCCTTCATAGTAAATATTCTAAAATGTTATCATTAATTAACCATTTTTATGCAAAAATTAGCTAAACAGACTCATTTCAGGCAATGAGGTATCTGCCTAAAGCCTTCTGCAGCAGTAGATCTCGCGACTGTATGTCTGAGTCATGTTTCACTGCGTAATATTACAATATAGCGATTACAATGGAAAAATTACAATAGAATTGAAGCCTGTAATATTTTTAAAAAAAAGCATAGATACACTAACTGGACACTACATTTGTTACATCTTGCTAGTACTGAGTCAGAGCCCTTGTCGCCTTCAGAGCTGCCTCAGTTCTTCATGGCACAGATTCAACAAGGTGCTGAAAACATTCCTCAGAGATTTTGGTTCATGTTAACATGAAAGTATAACACTGCAGATTTGTCAGCTGCACATCGATAATGTGGATCTCCCCTTACACCAAATCCCAAAGGTGCTCTATTGGATTGAGATCTGACAACTCTTTCAGTGCAGTGACCTCACTGTCATGTTCAAGAAACCAGTTTGAGATGATTTGAGTTTTGTGACATGGTGCTTTATCCTGCTGGAAGCAGCCGTCAGAAGATGGGTACACTGTGGTCATGAAGGGATGGACATGGTCAGCAATAGTAGCTGTGGCATTTAAACAATGCTCAGTTGGTACTAACGGGCCTAAAGTATGCCAAGAAAATACCCCTCACACCATTACACCACCAGGTAGAACCACTGATACAGATGGATCCATGCTTTCATCTTGTTTTCCGATCCTACCATCTGAATGTCGTAGCAGAAAGACTCGTCAGACCAGGCAACATTTTTCCAGTCTTCTGTTGTCCAATTTTGGTGAGCCCCTACAAACTATAGCATCTGTTTCATTTTCTTAGTTGGCAGGAGTGGCACCTGGTGTGGTCTTCTGCTGCTGTAGCCCATCTGCTTCAAGGTTCAATGTGTTATGCATTCAGAGATGCTCTTCTGCACACCTTGGGTGTAACAAGCTATTTGAGTTACTGTTGTCTTCCTACCAGCTTCAAGCAGTCTGGCCAGTCTCATCTGATCTCTGAGATGATATGAGAGATGGTTATATGGGAAAATCCCAGTAGATCAGCAATTTCTGAAATACTCAGACCAGCTGCTCAGTTTGAAATTCAGCAGGTCATCTGACCATTGTTTCCATGTCCACACCATGCAGCATCAAGTTGCAGCCATGTAATTGGCTGATTAGATATTTGTGTTAACAAGCAGATGAGCAGGTGTACCTCATAAAGTGACCAGTGAGTGTAATTTTCCAGGGTTTTAAATGATTACACAAATTTCATTATCCCTGATACATCAATGGGGCAGTTCTTGCCATAAGGGTGGCCTGATGGGCTCAACATCCTCTAGTGGGCCCTGTGCACACTCTCTGACACTGTGGAGCCCGATTGGCATTTGCCATAGAAGACCAGAATTGGCAGGTCCACCACTGGCATCTGTGACAGACGTGAAAGGGTCTGGAGAAGCCATGGAGAATGTTACGCTGCCTATAACATTGCTCAACAGGACCAGTTTGGTGGTGGGTCAGTGATGGTCTGGGGAGGCTTATCCATGGAAGATTCACAGACCTCTATAGGCTCGGCAGTAGCACCCCAACTGCCATTAGGTACTGAGATGAAATCCTTGGACCCATTGTCAGACCCTACACTGGTGCAGTGGGTCCTGGGTTCCTCCTGGTTCACAACAATGCCCGGCTTCATGTAGCGAGAGTATGCAGACAATTCCTGCACTGATACCTGATACTGCTGACTGGCCCCCACGCTTGCCTGACCTAAATCCAATAGAACACCTCTGGGACATTATTCTTTGGTCCATCTGCCAGGTTGCACCTCAGACTGTCCAGGAGCTCAGTGATGCCCCGGGACACCATCCGTTATCTCATTGGGAGCATGCCCTGATGCTGTCAGGCATGCATACAAAGCATGTAGGGCCCATATAAACTACTGAGTACCATTTTGAGTTGCTGCAATGAAATTTAAGCAAAGTGGACTAGCCCACTGCATCATTTTTTCACTGTGATTTTGTAAGTTGATAATTTTCATTTCCATCAAGCGATGTGTCATCATTTCATTCCTAACATATTACCCAGTTGATATCAGTATAGAGCTCCAGCATGATTTTTCCCCACTGAGATCTGATGTGTTTTCAAAGTGTTCCTTTAATTTTTTTGAGCAGTGTATGTTTTCAGTATCAGTCACTGGGTGAATAGAGCACCCTGCTGCATTCAGCAGCCAGGTGGAGTCACAAAGCTGCATTGTAGCTATCATGTCCATACCCTTGCCTGACCTGTAGGTGTCCCCGCAGGGCTGACCCCCCACCCCCCACCCCCCTTCACATAACTCTCACAAAAGTCTTTCTCCCTTTGCAACCCCTCCCTTTATTGTATGGACAGTCAAAACAAGCCACCCCACATGACTACAAAGTGTAGGTGCTGCAACATTACATCATATATGGTATAAGCAGCCACTGAGTTTATGGAGCTGTATTTAGATGAACTATAGGTTCAAAATATATCAGGACTACTTGGCTTAGATTGTGGATTTTCTGCTGAGTCCTTCTCTTTGTCAAGTCATTATTAAACAACTGGTTGTCAAAAGGACTTTTGGAAGGTTATTTGCTTTATTTAACTAACTGTGGCTTTCAAGTTTAAATGTCCCTATCTGACCACTTCAGTGGTGTTAAAAGTCTAAAACTTACAGATACTGAGCAGGACCGGGCACAGAGGTCATCACCTCTCTACCGGGTTTTAAATGAGCTCAGATGGTGTGTACATTTTTACTGACACAAAATACATCCAGTGTGCTGATTCTGACACCATTGTTCCTTCATCTTATTCAAGTGTGTTTTAGAACAGACAAAAGAAAAGGAAGTATTTAAACTAGAGCAACCTGGTGACACAGAGGCCATTTGGATTCTTAACTCCTAAATCACTGATGTGCTTCTGGTAATTTAACATCTCAATGAGACATAGGCATCTTTTTCTGGTGCTGGTTGCCATGGGGACTTTTGTTTAGATTAGTTAAAAATGTAAATACTATAAGCAGTTTTTTAAATGACTGCTTATAGTATTTTTCTCACTCAGTGTAGTTAATCTGTGTGATTGAAACAGCACTGAGCTCATCATAGAAAGGGGCGTAACTCTAAGTATGTGGGGGTTGCACTGGTGAAATTTGAACCACAAGACCTCCTATTCCTCTTATATTTAATTTTTTTTTTTTTTTTTTAATAACTTTGAGGCTTTGTGATGTAGATTCTAAAGAATGCAGTCAGACCCACAAAAGTCTGGTACCAAACAAACTGACATCTTTCCATGAGCCAGCGGTCAAGCAAATTCATCACACTCCTGAAATACATAAAGAGGGCCTGAGGTATTTGTGCTGTGGACTGAGTGTGAATTTGTTAGGTGATTAAAGGCTAAATATAGCCTCCTGTCTGCCCTGAACTGCAGACTGGTGACTCAGTGACAGACGTTCTCGTTCTCTAGAAGTCACTTTTCCATCACAGGGCCAAATTAGGGACACCAAGCCTTCTAAAAATTAGAAAACAAACAAAAAAGAATAATTTATATTTACAGGTTATCCTTTAATCGCACTCCTAAAGATTTCAGTTCAGGACAGCAGGACTGCTAGTGTTACCTAGTTACTAGTTAACAAGGTTCAATATAGTCAGTCAGTCAAAAGCTTTAAAAAAAAAAGTAGTAACATAAACATTTCTCTGAACTGTAGTGGATCAGAAATATAAAATGGCAATGAAATGGTCAAGAAAAGTTGGACTTAGGCAGATTACTTAAATTTGTGCCATTTGCGCATGATTGACTTGATTTAGAGACCAACAGACACAAAAACAGGAAAAACAAGAATCAAATGAATCCTGCAGAAAATGTCTGTTTGGCCCTGCAGTGGAAACAAATCTACTGGCTGAGGCCTCCTGTTAGTTGTGCCAAGAGATCACCTATCTCCCATCACTCTTCAGCCACTGGACCCAAGAGCGCAGCACTCATGTACTGCACTCCGCTGCCAGATTTCTGCTCTAAGTAACCCAGTGCTCATTTTCTTACCTATTGGATTTCTGGAGTCTCGTTCTGCTGATCAATCATTCATGACAGACATTTACTTCAGTCAAAATAGATAGCTGCTGATTCTGGCTTTGTGCTCCATTAGAACTGTTCTGGTCGGGGGTCGTGGGCCAGCTGCCCAGGCTTCTCAGCCTCAGCATCCCACAATCCTCCTCTGTTTTAATTCTAGGTGACTTGAAGTAAAACAGACTCCAAACTTAACTTTAATCATTGCCAAAAAAAAATAAGAATTTCACTTAACTGGAAAGACAGAACAAAATTATCAATAAATCAGTGGCTCAATTTGCTAACAGATCATACAAATGTAGAAAAATTGTCTTCAGCAATTTCACTCAGTTAAAAACAAACATGGTTGTCATTCTTGCATTACATGCAGAGCTGATTCCTATTATCATACCCAGCATGTAATTAGAACAAAATAACATAAAACACAGTCTAACACTGCCCACCATGATCGGTGCACACAACCCACCTCATCTCTTTTTTTGGATTTGCATCTCATGAGTATGCTATATATACAGAAATATGCTGTGCCAAGAAAATGTAGTCTAATCTCTCATAGTCTCATTAGTGTTGGCCTCACTTGCTGGTTTCTATTTGGGCCATCATTAAAAAAACTCACCTTTCTCTAAGGTAGAGGGGTTTTTACATACAGTGTGTGTAACCTCCATTAATTAAAGGTTCATAACAGAATAAGGTGTCCCATCAACTACTTTACAGAGATCTCTATTGTAGTGGTCTGTGGGGCACGCAGACACATGAAGATTGTAACCACTGTGATGTCACCTATTAGTTTTGGACTCTTCGTTAGGAAACCAGACATGTTTTTAGAGCCAAAAGTGGAGCCATATTTGGACAAGAAATTAGAAACCTAAGTTATCAGCTAACACTAATAAGCTTTGTTAGCAAGCTGCATCACTAAACTGCAGGGGTGCACCGCACAGACTCACATATCTGCTGATTAGTGCTAAATAACAGCCTAACAAATGACTACAGCTTCACTCACCCAAACTGAAATACAAACTTCTTGGATGGTCTGTCCTTATTATTGATTAGTTAGTTAACTCCATTAAAATCCTCGACACAAACATGATGGAGAGCTCCAGTTTAGTGTCTTGAATTAGCACAGGTGAGGCCACACACAATCAGCTGCTGCTGCCTGCATCTGGACACCTGTCAGTGAAAGTGGCAAAACCCCTAACTCGAGTTTCCAGGTAAAAAAAAAAAAACCTCACCCCCCCACAGAGTTTTTATTAAGAAGGAAACATGCAAGTGCAAGTGCCTTTGGGCAGCTGCTGAGGATGTGCTCAGGTCCAGACCAGAGAGCAGAAGTGGAGGTTTGCTGGGCTTGGTAGGCCGTCACAGACAGCCTGAATCAGGAACCGGACTCTGCAATAGTATGTACACAGAAGATTATTCCAGATGACCCTGCGCTGCTGCACACTGTCCCACTTTGCCCATGCTCCTTGTTGTCTTAAGCCCACCATCCTGCTCACGCTTTCTTCCTCCACGCCTGCTTGAACCTTCACCTGAATGAGAAGACGCCTCTCTCTGCCCTTGGTATTATGCAGTTGGGTTGTAGGAAAGTTAATGAGACTTGCACGGCCTCTGGCCACATTTCCCACAAGCTCCTTCTCCTTAGCCATGACTCCATGACCTCCAGTGTTTCTCCTGCTTTCCATTTCCTGCCTGTTCTGACCTCTGTTCCTGCTGATGCCACTTTTGGGTCTCTGGAAGCTTTGTAAAAGAGTGCGTCCCTTATCCGTGACTCCTCTCTTAAGCTGCTCCAGGGGACTTGGAGGATGTTGGTCTTCCCATACAGTGCCGCGCTGCTGAGGCCACGAGGAAGAGCTGGTGAGATAGCTGGTGAGCCTCCTCTCCATCGACCCCACTATTGTTGTTGGAACCTCACAGACCAGCAGAGGCCACAGAATCCCAGGCAGGCAAGCATGTTGGTAGATCCAAGGCCTAATCCATCTGGTTTCTGGCACTGAGGATGATCGTCCATGAAAGCCCTAATTGGCGTTTGTCTTGTGCCATATTTGTCTTTGGGCCAGTCCTGATTTTAGCAGCCATGTTCATGTTCTAGCCAACACCAGCTTGACATTACAGATCCAGATGTAACGCTCATCTTAAAATCATTGTAATAGTCCACGATGAGGGCACTGATGTTATCAGGTACATGATGTCTCTGCAGGACAATTTCCACTGAGCTCTGTGATATGGACCCATAGGCACTGGATAAGTCCAACCACACAACAGCTACATCTCCTTTTGTCTCTCGGGCTTCATGGATAAGCTGAGGGACAACTCCTGTATGTTCCAAGTAGCCGGGTACCCCAGGGATCCCACCTTTCTGCACTGATGTATCCACATACTCCTTCTGGAGGATAAAGTCTGTCAGGCAATGCGAGAAAATAATAAAGAAGATTTTGCCTTCCAAGCTGAGCAGTGAGATATCATGAAACCTTTTGATGTTTGAGTTTTCCTCTTCAGGAAACTTCTTCTGTGCACCTCCACCACTTGGCAACTCTGCCTCTTCGCCAGATCACTCTCAAGATCTTCCACAGGTGGCTGAGGAGTCCTGGACATCTCCTGTGGATGATGTATGGCACGGAGCAGGGTCCTGAGCTTTCCATCATCCCTCTTGCAGATAGGGAGGAACATCCCATGATTTGTGTGGGTCGGTGGGTAACTTTAATGTGATTCACCTATTAAAAATGTAGACCTTCAAACTCAGTCTGGTTATACACTATATGTCTTGCTGACACTATTTGTTGTATAATGCTAAACGCACCATTAATTACAACATTCATTTACCCAAATGTACATTCCTTTATATTAACCCCCAAATATTTGCAGTATTCATATAGTAAGTCCAATTTTTATGTGTGTGCATAATATTTAAGTTGATACTTTCTGATGCTTACTGTGCTCAAAGAAAGTTCAAATTGCACTGTAAATTTCACCCATCTATGTCATGCATCGCACAGTGTTGCAAGTCCTCAGTTCTTGCAATTGTGCAGAGAGTGTTTGTGATAGATGTTTGACTCTCAGGTGCAAGACTAACACACCCCTATCATTTAATTATTTCTTGATGTGGTTATGAAGTAGTTCTGAGTCAGCGGTATTTTTTTATTATTTGCTGTTGGAATGGAGTATGAGGGAGTGGACAAGTGGGGGGGTGGGGGGGGGGGTTGAAGGTCAAAGAGCAACGAACAGGAAGCCAGGAGTATGGGAAATGACAAAGAATGGGAAAAAACAGAGCTGTGAGAAAAAAGAAGCATACAGACAGACAACTAAGGATAGACGGATACCCTAATATGGAAAACACTTGAGAATAGTGTTTATGATCTTTATAACTGACCAACTACAAGCACCGATGAGATCCGACTAAAATATCTGAAAAAAACAAGTGCAGTTTAGTTTCTTTATTCACACTACTTCTATACAGGAAACATTATGAATCATTGTTGGTACGTCTGACCCTGACTTTTTAATACGTCAGCCTAATGAGTTGTACATCTTTGCCTCGCTTTTGACTTGATAAGTAATGTGTTACAACTGAGTTAGTAGTGCTTTTGAGGCCAAGTGGTAGATCAAGCCCAGATTGTGCCTTTGATACATCTCACTAAGTTTAAATTTTAAGAAAAGAAATACTTGTAGAAATTCCCCTCGTTAAAAAATAATAAAACCCTGAATGTCTAATTTTTAAAATCATGTTTATGCAGTAAAACCAGTTCACTCAAGAGTTTTTTTATCTTGTTCTTGGAGTTTCTGTGTTGCCAGACAGTGGGTACTCATCTTATAACGTTTGTATTGTTCGGTTTTAAACCATTTTGTTCCCTTCTCAAAGTTACAAAAAAAAAAAAAAATGACAGAAGGGCAAAAATCCTGGAAGTTTATCTACCGAGTGAACATCTCATGAAGTCTTGACCCCAAAGTTCAAATGCAGCTTTCTATCCTACTGTGAGAAGACACTTCACTGCAAGACAGTTTAGAAAAGAGTTCCTCTAAGTGTGAACACGTCAGTTTAGAATAAGTGGAGAAAAATACATCCAGGTATCCCTGAGTCCTAACCAAGAGTTATCATGGATTGGAATAAACTTTCTGCAGACTGTCAGGCCTCACTGATCCTCAATTACATTAAAGCCTAAAAGTACAAACATGTCTATTAATGATTTTATTCATTATTTGCATCTTACCAGTTTAAAAAGGGGGACACACAGAGATCTTTGTACAGCACTGACTTCATTCATCGTATAAAGCAAACAAGCGCAACAAATATGGTACAAAAAATTTATTTAGTAACAGTTTTGTAAACATTTGAGGTAAATGAACATTTACATCAACTTGTTCTTACAAACAAATCATTCATACACAAGGCACTTCTTTTCTTTAAGACAGCATTGAAAACAGGCTGCTGCTGTGAGCATTGTGAGATGGTTCCTACTCCCTGATGAGCCAGAAGCATAAGAGGAGAGGGTTCGAAGAGTCACAGGGATCACAGGCTTTGAACACAACATCCTGTCAGGGCTTTGTATGCAGGGTTAGGGAAGGGCCAACTACCCAGCTAACACTCTCTCAGCGTTGGAGTCGTCTGATGTGACGTCTAACCAGAGTCCCGACAGCTCTCTGAGAACATACTGAGTAAACAAACAGGAAAATACCCCAGCTGTTTTTCTCTCTCCAGATACTGTATTTTTTTTTTCTTTTTATGTGCGTTTAATTTTCAAACTCATCCTCATCTGAGCTGGAGATGAAGGATTTTTTTTTTGTTAAAAACTGACTTTGCTGTGATGAGTCACTGCGTTTTGTTTTAAGACATTTTTTTTTCCTTTAAGGATCATAAAGACTGGCATCCTGTTCTGTCCCTCTCCCTCCATCACTACCAATATGAGCACTGTAGAAGAGCAATTTTGTTTCTAAATGTGCAAATCTTTGTCAACTACCAAAATGTACACGCAGAAAACAAAGATGTCTTTGTCATTTTGAATGAGAAACATGGATTTGGAAGGGCAGCGTTAATCTTTGTATTCTGTATAATCTCTTCTTTGTGTCTCTGTTAGCACTGAATGTCATTTAAGCAAATTAAGTAAGATACAGTATAGAATATCATACTCATACGGGCACAAATACTCTCAAACTATACTGCACCCTCATTTTGTAACCCTGCACGACCCTGAAAAATGGGAAGACATCACTTCTTGCACTGCTCGTATTAACCTCCACAATAACTCATGGGAAATTATCGCTCCTACAGACATATTAGTAATCAGCTGTGTTGTTATGCTCTACAAGTGCAATATTTCCAATGCAGATAGTTAACTTTTCACACAGAGCTGCTGTGTGAACTCTGCCCCGGTGTTGGACTCACAGGAAATACAGCAGATTATTGTTGATGTAAAGTTAAAAAGCTTTTTTGAAAATGAGTGACTGGGCTGTGGACAAACCAAACAGCACAGAGACATAACAGGAACAGAGGACTGCAGCTAAAGATGGATTCAGGTTAAAGGTTTGGTTTTCTAAAGGTCTCTAAGAATCAAGATGAACACAACAAAACAGAAGCAGTCGAGGCCGACTGCACCCTGTGATGCTCTGACGCGCCCGACGCCAGCCACCTTGTCTTTTTTTTTGTTTTTTAATCATAGATGTTTCGCAATTGCAAACTGACCACTACAGGTGTGCAATTTAGGAGTAAAATTCAATTCTTTTTTTTTTTTTTTTTTTTTTTTTAAATAGTGCTTTTCAAAATAAAAACAATGTAGAAGCACATGAAATTTGTGTGACGGTGAAAATCATTTATATCCCAAAAGTTGCTCTCAATCTTTAGATGTGATGATTTAAAAAGAGAAAGTTAAAGGTAAAAATGTCTGGCAACAATCTAACAAAACTGGTTCCAAATCTCACCGAAGAGCTCTGGAAGGTTTGTGTGTCTGAACTATCGAGGTGAATCTCATATCACATGCTGGCTTCCAGGTATTTGTTTTGAAAAGCCTCTGAAGGCGATATCTTGTATCTGTGCAGTTAGTTGAGAGCATTTTTTTTTTCACATATGTCGACTAATGGTGACACTGACACAGGCAGGTGTAAGGGGCTCCTACTTTCCTCGTTTTGGTGTCTGTTTTACTGGCAATGTAGTGCTCAGAGAGACCCAGATGTACTCTGCACATAGCACATAGCACTTTTAACCCATATCCTGTCCACACTTCACTTAGTTCTCTTTAATCCAAGGACTCTGAAAATTACCAAAGTAAGTTCCTATCCATTTCCATCTCATCATAACATTTACTGTCTTTGTAGGAAGCACTGCAGTGGGTCATGGGCAGATCCTAGCTAGCCAACTTTGCCATGCAAATGCGTCAGTGAATCGGTGAGTTGTGGGACTACACATGCTGGCGTGCACAACTACACAGAACACAATACACGTAATGTCGGTTGATGAAACGGCATTCTGGATGAATTATTTTCAGCGCAACAAATAAGTCGGTAGAATTCATGAACCGCAGGGAGACCTTCCAGGTCTCTTGACACGTGGTGGAACACACCGTGCATGTTTGTGCTGCAAATTCGACAATGAAAACAGATAAAAATGTGGACCAAGATATGCGAGCAAGTTGCTGGGCTACACATTCGGTGATCTGTGCTTCAGTGCCAGCTGTCTCAGTTTCCTCCAGATAAAATCCAAAATATTCAGTCGCTGCTCTCCAATGATCACTTACATTTGGAATAGTTAGTCCTTTGTGGCTCAACAAAAAGAAAAAAATAGAGAAACACCACAGGATCCCCTCCCCGAAATCAAACATGTTGGTGAGATGTGTCCATTTTTTTATGTAAAATTAATAGATCACAATGTCCTTCACTCCATCCACTGCTGTTGCCGGAGCCTCCTGACTTTGTAGAAGTGCATGGTCACATATTTTGTGCATAAATATAGACTATTGATCAAGAAAAACCAAACCTTGCCTCAACTATACTGCAACTCACCGATTGCACTAAATCAACAACAGCTACTGGTTCAGTCATTTCACATTTGCCCTAAACATTTTCTTGACTTTTCTGCTTTCCTGTCTCTCGTTTCTTTGCCGTGTTTTGTTTTGTTTGATTGTTTTTTTTCCTGCTTATTACACATTTGTGATTGTGTTTGGGCTTGGGGTGAGGAAAGTGGGGTGTTATTCAAGAAGGGTTTAAGGGACATGAAAGAGCTGAATGGATTTAGACAGCCAGATCGCTCGGCCTGGCCCTGATGCTGCTGCTCTTGCTGGCCCGACTGAGCCGCCGAGGGTCTGTGCTGACCGTTACTGGAGGCTCGTGCATCTCCACTGTGGTGGTGGTGACGTGCCCTTCCTCCTGCTCGCTCTTTCCCCCATCCCAGCTGCCCGCGTTAGAGGTGTTGCCAGGGCTGCTGCCACTGGAGGCAGCATTGGCAGTTGTGTTGGTAATGTTGGTGTTACTGGTGGTGTTGCTGGTGGGAAGGAGCAGAGCGGCACTGACGCTCTGCTGCTGCTCATTGTCGTTGCTGGTGGCAGAAGAAGAGGATGGGGAAGGGGAGGTGGCCTTCATCTCCCGAGTCTGCTGCTCGGTGGCCAGGTTGGCCCAGTTCTGCTGAGTGGCCAGCCTGTGGTTGTTGTTGTTGCTGATGTAGTAGTGGGAAGAGGGGGAGGACTGGAGGGACTCCTCCCGCTGGAGGTCGTCCATCTTGAACTCTGCGGCTGAGGGCACGGCGGCTGGCCCCATGGGCGGCAGGAATGCCCCGCTGCCCGCTGTCACATCTGTGTAGTTGGGAGGGTAGCTGAGGCTGGATGGGGCAGTTCTGGAGGCCGAGGCCAAACACTCAGGCTCTGCAATGTCGACGCGGCGCAGCGACTCATGGTCAGGGGCAAACTCATTGGTCATGCCTTGTTTAACTTTCTTCCATCCAAGGTGATAGATCTCTAACAAATTCAGCAAAAGAGACACGCAAGCCACCACAAGCATAAATATAATAAAAATAGTCTTTTCAGTGGGCCTTGATATGAAGCAGTCAACGGTGTTGGGGCAGGGCCAACGTGCACACTTGTACAGGGGCCTCAGCTGGAAGCCATAGAGGAAATACTGGCCCAAAATGAATCCCACTTCAAACAGGGTCTTGAAAATAATGTTGAACACATAGGTACGCAGCAATGCCCCTCTGATACGGATTTTGCCATGTTCGTCCCTGATTGGCGGCTTCTCCTTTTTGCCGCCTCCTCCCCCAGCATCGCCACCATTTCTATAAAGGAGTTCTTTCTCCTCTTGGAACCTGTTTGCCTTGCGCATCTCCTCCTCCTTTTCTTTCCGCTTTTCCTCCATGCGGACGATGTGCAGCACGTGGCCCAGGTAGATGAGAGTTGGCGTGGACACAAAGATGATCTGCAGCACCCAGAAGCGGATGTGCGAGATAGGGAAGGCCTCGTCATAGCAGACGTTCTCACATCCAGGCTGTTGGGTGTTACAGGTGAAGTCGGACTGCTCGTCACCCCAGACTTCTTCAGCCGCAGCCCCCAGCACCAGGATCCTGAAGATGAAGAGGACAGTCAGCCAGACTTTGCCGATGACCGTTGAGTGCTCCTGAGCGTTCTCCAACAGCCGCCCCAGAAAGCTCCAGTCGCCCATGCTTCAAGATTTAGCCTATGGAGAAAGTGCAGGCTGAAGTGGACAAAAAGGAAGGAATGCCAGAAAAAAAGAGAGGAGAAATAAGCAAAGAGAGTGGAAGTTAAAGAAACACTCAGGATTTGGTTAGAACACCTAAAAGCCTCGACATTTGTCAGTGCAAAGAGTGTCACTTAAGGCATTACCCTCTCATTTAACACACTACACATGCAATCGCACAAGAGGATGCAAAGACATGGATCATAGCAGATGCGTCGCCTAGAGCCTGACATATTTATCTTTTTCGTAAGCACTTGGCAGAATGCATTCTTCAAAAAAAAAATCTGCCACCCAGACATCACATATCAATAACAGATCAAAACAGCTGCTTTTGAGCAGCTCTTATACCGCATGGGCCACCTCTGTCACTGAACCCTGGTTCACTCCCTTTCTCTCTCTCTCTATGCCGGGCCTGTCTCTCTCTCTCACCTGCTCGCTCTGCTGCGCAGCAGGCATGTGCTGAGATCAACATTATGATGTTCGAAAACAGCATTTAGCAGAGATGGCACGCGCGCACACAAAAAAAACCTGACATAGTCTACACACACATACACACCATCCTCCCTTTCTCTCTCTGTCAGCTGCAGTAATAAAGCCACTGGAATGAAAAAGGGATTTTTTTTTTGTTTAATGTAATTATTAAATCCAGTATAATAACTGTGTGACATAGTCTGGTAAAATACAGCCTATTTTACATCTCAAAAACTTTGAAACTAAAGAAAGCAGTTATTTATATTATTCATTCAGGGATTAATCACATTATTTGCTCATGTATATATAAAAAATAGCTGGTATATTTCTCCAGGTCCCAAACTGACGCCTTTACCCACCAATGCCACATCCTCACAAGCCTTTGGGTTCATCAATGCTGCTTGATAAAGATTTGATTAATTGTTCAAGGTGTTGCTTACATTTAGAGGAACTGTTAAGACTAAAACTACATTTTAATATTTAAGTAAAAGCTGCAGAGACTCTTATATGAAAGACAAATGAAACACGTGGCAGGCAGACAGTATTGTGTACACTGAACCCTAATTATGCAACATATTCCTCACAAACACACACACATTGGAGGATAAACTTACTAAAATATTCTTGTATTGAAGGTAATAAATCCATCGACTAGGGTTCACAATATGTATGACACCTGTAAGAGAAAAACACAAGCCAAACAATAATTCCTTTTAACTTCACGAGGCTTTGTAAGAAGCATGTTGAAAATATATTATATTCTGGAGAAAAATTAAAACACTGCTTGCTGTGTCTGAAACGGGATGTCAGGTAAATGTTTCCATTGACATAAATATTAAATTATTTGGGGGAAACGGCAGCAATCGCTGCTTTCCATTTGTGACCTTGTGATGACTTACTAGTGACAAACCTGCAAAACTAAATAAACTCCCCTCAGTTCCACAGCTATTTGTGGCATTTGTGTGAGATGGTGAAGAATGTGACAGACAGGTTCAAATACAAAGGCACACCTGCCAGAGTGACAATGCAGAGTGTGCCAGAGTCCCCAGACTCCTTTTACGCTTTGACAGCCTTTTGTTTCACCCCTTGTTCGGTAAAACTGAAGCAACTCTTAATTACCTGATAACACGCCGTCCTTCATTTACTTTATTCCCGTTTAAGTGCAAGAAAAAAATCACAGCAGTGTTTATCCGTCATACCTTTAAAGCGGAGATGTCATACTTAAACACGGAAAGCAAATCCATCTGCCGTTATTGGTGCCATCACTGGAGTGCGTTGAAAAGCTTGTGGACCTCCCGCGGTTGCGACGACCCTCCCTCTGTGTCCCTGATCCAAACCCCCTCAACTTGTCACTTCTCTGACAGCTCTACAAACTCTTTTAAAATGCGGCCTCGCAAACTCGTTCATGCACAAACTTCTGTCCGGGACCCGTTACTTTGCGCAAAGAAAACTTTTTTTTTCTTTGTTGTTAGTTTTTGGAGGTGGCTTGGAGTCGGAGATGAGGCTCGGTTAAACGGAGGTGCCTCCCATTTCCAGCCATGTCTGGACTGTCACATTGTGTGACCATGCATGAGTGAATCCACAGAGTCATCAGCCTGTCCGGTGTCACACCACGCCCCTGCCAACCTCCCCAAAACCAGTCCAAAATGTGCGCAAAAGGTTGCCAAAAACGCCCCGTCTGAAAACAATCCCAAATTCTGACCCCCGGACACTAAAAATAGGAATAATTCCGCATTTTACGAGGCAGGCTACATTAAATATCCTTGAGGTCTTTACAAGGCTGACCTCACAGACGCACTACAATCTGTCCAAGTCAAACATTACCTTATGAAAACCAGATATGTGGTTATTAGAAAGTGCAAACTGTGGAGGGGAAGACAGTGAGTGTAAGGCAAGATGATTCTCTCCCAGTGGGCAAACAAACAAACAAAAAACATCCCCACTTGTCCCAAATTTGAGTGTAGCTACACTGAAAAACACACAAATGATAAGGCACACAGTTCTGCTTTTACTGATTTATTTAAAAAAAAAAAAAAAAAAAAAAAAAAAGCGTCTCAGAGCAAAACAAGTTGAAGGATCAAAGTGCAAGAGTAATAATAATAATACACTTCTGCATAAAACACAATTACAATAGATTTATTAATTTCTTCTTAGAAACTGTTTGCTCATTAGTGTGTAGTTTGCTACTGAAAGCAGACTAATAGAAAATGTAAAAAATAATTAAAACCGCAAGCGGTGATATCGGGCCCTCGCACTCCACGCGCGTCGACCTGTGGCGCTCGTCGACCCGTGCCGCACTCGGAGGTTTTGTGATCGTGATGGGTCTCTAGAAAGTTGAATTCTTTTATAGGAAAAGGTATCTTTTGCTCTCGGCATAGACGCAATGGAATATTTGGGGGTGTGGTCACGGCTCCAGCATGCAAAATAGGGCATGGGTCTGATTGACTTTTTTGATGGGCTGTTTGTCTAGATGATGTGGAGCCAATTTGGTCTCACTGGGTGAAATGCCCTAGGAGGAGTTCATTCAAATAGCAGGCCTGAAAATGGCAAAAATTGACACTTTCAATTGAAGATGCTGGACTTCCTGTAGGGTTTGGAGTATGGCTCCAAGAGACTTTTTTGTATGTCTTAGGATGTTACATGAGTGTGCAAAATTTCAGAGCTGTAGATAAAATGTAACTCAGGGGCTAGCTAAAAAACATGGTATATTATGATATTTAAAGCTGCCAGTAGGGGGCGCTCTAACGTTTATGGACTTTATGCATATCAATGTGTTCAGGGCAGGAGGCTTATCAAATAGATGAGGATTTTGTAAGGAATGGTGAAAGATATTTCATGTATTTCAGAGCAAAACTAATTCTGTGGACGGTCATACAAATTTTCATTTGCTTCTGTAGGGGGCGCTATTGTGCCTACAGTCTTGAATCTGTAGTTATGGATTCAGCCTGGGTGTGTACATGAGTGATTAAATTTTCAGCCTGATCAGACAAAGCATGTGCGAACAAGTGCACAAACAATTTTGGTGGTGAGGGAGAAAAACGAAGGCCAACTTCAATGGCCTGGTGTGATAAGGCCATTTAATATTTTGTAAAGATTTCCACAATATTTGATGGGCTCCTTGTCTAGATGATGTGGAGCAAATTTGGTCTCACTGGGTCAAATGCCCTAGGACAAGTTCGTTCAAATAGCAGGCGTGGAAATCGCAAAAATTGACACCTTCAATTGAAGATGGCCGACTTCCTGTAGGGTTTGGGGTATGGGTCCAAGAGACTTTTTTGTACGTCTTAGGATGTTACATGAGCCTGTACATTTTCATACATGTAGATAAAACGTAGCTCCGGGGCTACTCAAAAACATGCTATTTTAAGATATTCGGAGCTGCCACTAGGCGGCGCTCTACCGTTTATGGACTTTATGCATATGAGTGTGTTCAGGGCAGCATGCTTATCACACCACAGAAGTTTGAGCCAGATTGGGCAAGTTGGCTTTGAGTTACAGCCATTTTTGTGTTCATGGCGAATCATCGAACTTTGCCGTCCCATAAGGGTCACGCCCTTTTGTCAAAAACTCACAGTTTTGAAAACACAGTAAGTCGAACTTCTTAAGGCTTTCCAGGTGAAATTTGAGATGGTTCTGCTAAACCACCTTGGAGCTGGACCTCCAAGTGTAAAATATGACATTTCCTGTTCCCACTAGGTGGCGCTGCGACTGATATTAAATATTGTCATATGTATGCGTTCAGGGGGGCACCCTCATCCTACTGGAGAAGTTTGATGCACATTGGATCATGTAGGTATGAATGAGAGGCAATCAAAATTTCATGGCGAATGATCAAAGTTCAAAGGGGCATAAGGACCCCTCCCCCTTGGCAAAAACTCACCATTTTCGAGATTTAGATTCCCCTGGGGGTGTAGGTTAGACAACCCAAATATGAAGATGATAAGGTCTAAAACCTCTGAGTTATTAGAAAAAGTGTGAGGGCTGCAAATCGCCAAATTTGCATAATTAATTCAAAATGGCGGACTTCCTGTTGGGTTTAGGGCATGGCTCCAAGAGGATTTTTTGTGCGCCTGGACATGATATACATGTGTATGAAGTTTCATTCATGTACGTGAAACACAGCGGTGGGGCTCCAGTTTAGGGGGCGCTAGCGAGCCATTTGGGCGCGCCCTTGCCCGAGCCCATTAAAATACTTAAATTTTCACCAGGTGTGACGCATGTGCAAAGTTTCATGAGTTTTTGAATATGATAAAGCCCCCAAAAAGCCAATTCATTTGCCTGAATAATAATAAAAATAAAAAAAAAAAAAAAAAAAAAATAATAATAAACGAAGCAATTACAATAGGGCCTTCGCACAGTTCGTGCTCGGGCCCTAATAACTTGTCATATGAATAATCAGGATTATCCCATAAAAACAATAGTAAGTACATCGCTGCTGTAAGAAATGTGGCATCAAAAATGTCATTAGGCTTGTTACAGAAAGCAAGAGGTCAAAGGTCAATGCAGAGCAAGCATACAGAATACTTTTGGTCCCAGCTGCATGACTTATGTAACATCAGCACGCAGCTCATTGTGCTCTATTACTAATGTTGGAACCGACACGTCTTAACGGTTTGACAGATCCGACTAATCCGACTCGGCTATTCCTGGATTGAAGGAGGACAAAGACATTTTCACGGCCACAGTTCCTACCATCAAGAGGGCGAGCGGTAATTAGTTTGGTGGCTAAAATAAGGCACATGCTGAAAACTGATACAGCCAGCTGGTGTCAAGAACAACAACACAAGTCCAAGTCCAGTAACACGGGAGCAGGTCCGGGCTGAGAAGAGCAACTTCTGATTGGTGCTTCACAAAGCAGGACGAAGACAGTCAGCCACATGGAGACTGTGAAGGAAACGTTTCTCAGTCTGTCCGTCTTTAAGAAACTTTCAAGAGCAGTTTTGGGAAGTTGTCGGAGTAAATAAAACCTACAACTAGAGACAAAAAAAAGAGGAACAAACTTGGAAAACACAAAGTCCGATATTGCTAGACTAATACCTAAAAGCATGCACAGTATTATGAATCAGTACTCCTGTGTCATGTCATTAGTTTCAGTTTCACAGACAATAATTCAGATGTATGCAGCACGATCTGTTCAGGATGATTCATGCTGGCAGGAGAAGAGCAAACATCTGGTACAGTACAAACATATACATTCTTCATATTTTGATGAAATGGTACGCATGTGTGGAATTTTGCAGCACATTCTCAGTGTGTTTAAGTTGTAAAGGAACATTTGCAAACCCAGCAAAGACCCTCTGAATCGACTGAACAGTGAAGATTATCAAAGAGAATTGATTTTGCACACAGAAAAATCAGACTTGATTCAATACAGCGTAATCATAAAACACACACACACACACACACGCTTTTATCAGTTACTGCAAATTTAAAATCAACCACATTTGAAAACATACTTCAGCTCTTGTAAACTAAACACTAAACACGCTCTGCTTCAGTTTTCAAAACTTCATTTGTTCTCACTTAAAATCTGTCAACTCAGGTGCTTGAACTCGTTAAGGTCCCACTATCACCACTAGATGTCAGTGTAGGCTCAGTCTTCAGGCAGATTTTACCCATGACACTTGTTTTTATTATTTATGTTTCTATCTGGCAGCGATTATTGTTAGGAGAACTCAGTCAGGTTCTTACAGTCAACCCCAACTACACAGACTCAGTCCTGCAGATTCAAACTCCAAAACACCATCCTTTCACCATCCTGTGAGACGAATCCCAGAAACAAGATGCAGACACAAACTGTGAGGTTGGATTTACAGCTTACACCTCTTCTCTTGCTTTGGCTCACCATACCCTTCAGCACATGGTCTTGTTGCTGGACGAATCTGTGGAGGAAGACAGCAGCATCTCATTCTTCTTGTTATCCCGTGTCACGCTGTCTGTGTAAGCGCGTTTCCTCCTGCTGGCCCTCGCCATGCACCTCATGACTGCCTTAACAATGAGGTAGAACAGCTCGGCCACATTTAGCACCATGCAGATGGCCGATGAGGACACCATGAAGATGGTGAAGACGGTCTTTTCGGTCGGCCTGGAGATGAAACAGTCCACCTTGTTGGGGCAAGGCCACTGCTCGCACTTCACTAGTCGGGGCATCTGGAAGCCATCGTAGACAAAGTAGAGCGCATACATAAACCCCCCCTCAAAGATGAGCCGGAAAAACAAGCTGCAGGTGTAGGTCCACCACAGAGTACCTGTAATGGGCAGACGCCTCTTCCTCAGCGTCTCCAGATCAGTATCTGTCATCTTTTCAGTGCCATTGGAGGCCAGCATGGTTTTCTTATCACCTCGTTTTCTGTAGGCGACGTGCATGGCCACCAGCAGGGCCGGCGTGGACACGAAGATCAGCTGCAGGCACCACATGCGGATGTGCGACACGGGAAAGAAGTGGTCGTAGCAGACATTTTTACAGCCGGGCTGCTGTGTGTTGCATGTGAAGTCTGACTGCTCGTCCCCCCAGACGCTCTCTGCAGCCAGAACCAGAATAGTGATGCGGAAGATGAAAAGGACAGAAAGCCAGATCTTCCCCAGGCTGGTGGAGTGCTTGTTGACACCACCCAGCTGAGCATAGAGAGCCCCCCAACTCATTGTGGCCAAAAGGACTCTCGGCAGACTCTCAGATAACCTGTGGAATTCAGCAGAAGGTTAAAATACTAGAAAAGTCCAGAGTGCTGGAGAAGGATACCTGCTGCTGTAGGCCTTGTTTTTGTACAGGAGACTTTTGGCATTTTGATGTTGATAAAAAGGTGTACTGTAGTGTAGTAAGATTATTAGCATTAATTTTCAAGTGCACATGATACGGCTCATGGGTGGGATTTTAAAATTATTTTTAAAAGGCTAAAAGGTTAAATTCTAGCTTATTTTCTCCCAAGTCTAAAAATGCAAAGCCACCCCCACTACCTGTCTCTGTACCAGTAAAACAGAGATTTAAACATACTTTATTCTATATTTCCACATATTATTTGACTACTACTACTACTACTACTACTACTGCAGTATAAGTAGGAATATCTAATTATTTGCATGAGATTCAGTTTCAAAAGAACATAATTTTTTGCAACTAAAGGTGACTTTTTAATGTAAATAAATCCTGGGGAAATGAACCTGATAGGGTGTCTTGGGTAGGATAAAATTATGGGCAATTTTTTTTTTTCTATTAAAGCACTTTATATCTTAATTCTTATAAAGAACAGTATGCAGAGTTTTCCCTGCAAATAACAGATTCAAATTCCTTAATTCCCACTCCAGCCTCATATTCGTGCTCTGAGTGACTTCTGCCAGACTCAGTGAACCGCGCTCAAACTGCAGCGGCCCGCAGGTTAAATATGCCATTAAAGATGCTGACATCTGAAGAATTCATTTAATTTATTTTCATTTTTCTTGCGTTAAATATTGTGACGGCATTAGGAGATCTAATTGAAATTAAACTCACCTGTTTTAGTGGAACTTAACCTAAACAGATCAAAAAGAGCTTTCCACGAAGCAGCGAGAACACTGAACCCTCCTTCCTCTTATCCCAGCAGAATCGGGTTGGCTCGTTTGAGACCGACTCTGATTTGTCCCGTCTTTAAGTAGCGCGCGCGCTCCTCCGAGGCTTTCCACCATCCCTCCTGCAGACACGGAGGGAGGGGCCAAGCTCGGGGTGGGGCTCAGCCAGCAGGGTTCTAAGTCCCTAATTACATTTTACACTCTAATTTAATTATGTCTGACTATACACCACACACACACACACACACACACACCTGAACCAGAACATGTCACCTTTCAGAAACCCCAGAGTGTGATATATGATTGTCACTACTGGACATATATCAATGTGAAATTAAAATCTGCCACAGCCAGCTCAAGCAGCACTCGTGATGCGTTTCCTTATCATTCAGGAACTTAACCGTAACCATTATGCAAGCACATGGTGGCGGGCAACAGAGAGCACTCAGTCCAGAAATATGTAGTCAAATGTCTTCATTTAATTTCTCCTTATTATTAGGATCACAAAAACACCCCCCCCCCCCTTTTGTGTGGCTATCAAAACAATTACATAAATGCATGATTGCATTATTTTTATTAATCAAAACACTGATTCACATTTTCAAGAAATTTGTTTACACAAGAGACCATTAATGTGGCTGAGTGACATCAATGTTTTCACATTTTTACCACAGTTAGTCTTGTAACCAGGATGTAGAGTAGTTAAAACATGCTGTAGATTTAGAGGAAAAAATATTGGTTATAACTGTATTCATAATGGGTAGTAGATCCACGGTTATGTTCTAATATTGGTAGAACTCATCATATAAGGAAGATTGTTCATTACTGATTTAAAAAAAAAGCCCTTTTCAGTCATTGTGTTTGTGCTTTAACAGATCTTCACCATCATGCTGAAATCAACAATCCTATCTCGACTACATTTAACCGTTTGCTTCGTTTATTCCGTTGTTGCGCTGGCATTACATTTAACAAAGTAAAAGAAGGTTAAAAAAAATCTCTTACTGAGTTTATGGAATTTCTCATAACTAGAAATAAAATGCTCTCAGCCAACAGTCATAGTCAGAAGTGTGCTTGAGTTTGGACCCCGAGCTTAGCAGTCCTCCTTCAGTTTGGCCAGACGCATGAGGAACTGGTCCCTCCTCTCCTGCCTGGCTGACAGATGCTGCTGGTCACTGGGAATCAGCTCACACATCTCCTGAGGACGGCACAGAAGGAAAGCTATGTGAAGGTCTTTAGGTGACGTGACACCTGAAAGTTGAGTTTCTTAGACACTAGAAAATGTTGGGGATTTTTAGTCCATACAAAAATTAATTCCACCATGTAAAACAAGAGCTATACACTGTGTTCATTATGAGCACACTCTAGGGCACTTGATGCAGAGAAATATCAGAGATACCACAGAAATCAGGGTCTGATTAGTTGAGGCAACATTGTTGCAGCACCGGAAACTCCTACCAGTTGGTGTGAAGCTCGGTATGTTTGCAGCTTCTTGGGGGAAACTTCTTACTAGCACACAGCATTACTAGATGTGCAGTAATTTTGCTGTATGCATAAAGTCTGACAATGCACGATCCCTTTGTTACACTTTTTATTAAAAAGCTTTCTGATTTCTAAGTGGTGTAAGGAAGTTGTTGACACGTGACATTATTGTTCTCTTGAATAAGATGTGATCATTTTTAAGCTTCCTGTATGATACTTTAACATTTCCATTCTGCCAACGCTGTGGGAGGATAACAGTTGGAGCCTGGTAACATCATACTTTTGCAGTTTGCACGTCTTTCTGCGGGTCAAGAATGGGTCAGTGTGTGAGCTAGCAGCTGTTTCCGGTGTGTTTGCCAGTCACTCACTCTTTTACAGCTCTGTAGCAAATGACATCCACCATATTCATGCAGGTGTACTGCGTATAACTCTAATCACTGTGCTGATGATACTTGATGCCATTCAGCGCCTCAGCTCTTCCTCCCTTTGAACTCAGATTTGTCTGCGTGCAAGTTTATCCAAACCTTTCACAGCAAATCTAACTGCACAATCAGAACTGAAGCGAAACATGAACATGTTGTGACTCTTCAAGTGACCAAGATCAGACTCCCACAACTTATTGTTACCAACTGCTGCTGTTGTCCTCCAAACTAGTTCACCTTAAACTATTTATTGCTCCAGCTTAGGGTGTCCTCACACGGTGACCTTCTGTGGCTAACATTTTAACAGCCTGTGAGAGCACGTGACCAACTAATGTCTACTTAGGAGAAAGCTTTATGGCACAGAACTGCTGAATTTCACTCATGCATAGCTAAAGACATAATAAATAACAAAAGAAATAATAAATCAAGCTAATATATGTATAAACCCCATGATCGGACATCTCACAACTCATTTGTTTTATTGGTAACTTATTTAGGTATAAAACTGTATTCGAGAGAAGCTCAGTCTTTCACTAGTAAAGATGGAATGAGGTCCACCACTCTGTGAGAGACTAGGTAGGAAAACTTAAGAAAACCGTCTCTCAGTGTAACATGGCAAAGAAATTGGGTTTTATCAATATCCAATATCATAAAGGATTCTGAGAATCTGAACATAAATTGTAGTCAAGGAGGCCGGACACTAAAATGGAGATCGGACCTGTCAGTCGTTCAAAACATGGATTATAAATTTAAAAATAAGACAAAGGAGGCTCAGAGGTTTTTGCAGCTGAAATCCCAGATCAAGTAAAATAGAGAAAATATACTTTCAAAACTAATTCTTCCAGAGAATTTTAAATATGAGGCTATGAAGCACAGCTGGAAACAGGCCCCATTAATAACATTTCTTATTGTCAACCATTAACATGTTGTCTTTGTAGTATTTTCAATTAGATGAGGCTTAAATGATGTTTACGGTTATGGCTACAGTTTAGATTTATACATCATAAGATCCCATAAATTAGTGTATTTACTGAGGCACAGTTTCAGTTGAAATTACATCTCTTTAACCATCACACTCACATTAATGATGCTCTTGGCTCCTTCACCACAGAAGTCAGGCACAGGCCCAAAGGAAGACAGGACCCTCGTTATATTTTCACCGTATCGGCTCATGTAGTCTTCCAAACCTGTTGGGAGGGAGGGGACAGCTGTTCAGTGATGGGGAAGGACAGCTTGATCAGCACCGGTCTCCAAAAAGCTGCTGTCACCTTTTAGATATAGATCATCTTTATTTAAAGTACCAAAAAGACTTAAAGATATTAATGGCACAAAAACTTTCTCTGAAGTTGTGTGAAAACTGTGTAACTGCTACAGTAACAGAGACAGAAACATGCTTCCCTAGATTACAAGTGAATGGGCACAGGTGCTGCTGTGGTATTCACATGGAAGTTTGTTTTATAGTTTTTCATCTAAGTGATTTTCTTCTGCTAGTTTGGAACTTTGACACAAGCTTCATGTTTAGAGAAATGTACATGTTAGCTCCTCTGCAAGCGGCCCAACAGTATGTCTCTCTGTTTTAATTTGTAGAACTGCTGTGAAATGAAGCATCAATACCACTAATATTTAGTAATGAATTTCCTCTTTCTCAATGTTAAATGCCTCATAAATAACACCTAGGTCCTGCTTTGACACTTTCCGTGTTTGTTTAACTTTTAGTGCTGTTCATTGAAGCTGATCTCTTATTTATTAATCTTTAGTGACTCATTTGTAATGTAGCCAACACACATTTTGGCTAATAAATGACTGATTTACTTTAAAAGATTAAAATAAATGGGTTCAGGAAGCCAGCTATTACAGTGTATTTCTAAGGGTTGGGGTAGTATCCAGTATACTAGACATTTACTACACATATGCCAAAGGTAATTTCCAACACCAGTCCCCTGTTGAGCATTATTACATGTTGCTGTTTCAAGTGGACCTATTATGCTCATTTGCAGCTCCTTATTTTTGCATGACTCACAGCTGCTATTACACTAAGCCTGGGTGTAGCCCCCAGTTCAGCCTATGTGAGAAACAAGCTATTTTAGCTCCTTTCACCCTTCCTTTAAGCCAACTGTCCTCTTATTGGCTGCCCCTTGCAAACAGAAGGCTTGCACACCGTTTGGTACAACTACCTTTATTCTGTACTACAGCCTGAACTCTCTGAGGCAGCTTTCTTATAATTTCTTTAAGTAGTCTTCAGGAATAATTCTCCAGGCTTCTTGAATGACATTCAAAGCTCTTCTCTGGATGTTTCTGCCTTTTGTTCTGTTCTCTGTCAAGATGATCCCACACTGCTTGCAACTGAGACAGCTGAGACTGCTTGCCTGGACCGCTGGTCTCCCCAGAGGTCCAGGCTCTGGGGAGACCAGTCCATGACTGATGGTGTTCCACTGTGTGTTTTTCTATCCAGGTATGCTTTTACTGCATTGGCAGTGAGTTTGGGATCATTGTCATGTTGACGACACTCAGACACTTTCCAGCTGGTACTGGATGGTGGATGGTACTTATAAGTTTTGACACCACTGGCTAAAATGCAGCTACAAACCATGACAGAGCCTCCACTGTGTTTTGATGGCTGCAGACACTCACTGTTGTACCGCTTCCCTGACCTCCTGTGTACATACTGATGACAATTTGAACCAAAAATGTCAAATTTGGATTCATCCCTCCATCAGACCTGTTGCCACTGATTTTCAGTCCAGTACTTGTATAATGTGGCATACCTCAGCCTTCCCCCCCCCTTTCTTAAGAACAGCTTCTTGACACCTTCCACTAAGACCATTTTTGATGATGCTTTGGTGAATAGTATGGCTCAGCTGCAAGGCCAGATGCATTGCTCAGGTCCCTTTTTCCAGTATTTCCTAAAGTCATGACTTTCAGATACTGCTTATCTGCTGTAGATAGTTTTTCAGGCCTGCTGCTTCTTCTTTTGTCCTCCACTTGGCCAGTTTCCTCCAATTTTTCAAGGACACACACTGCACATCATGATATGTCATATTTTCACATATCATCTATTTTTGGGAATCACCTCATTGGTGCAAAAATACTATTTTATGTCCATCAACTGTGCCATCTTTGGCATGAGGGGTGGCTCTCGACTTTTGCACATTACTTTATTTCAGTGCATCAGTATAGTGAAATCTAGTCATAGAAGTGTTAAAGTGGGTGGAGCTAAATGATGAAGAATCCTATATGTAACCAATCCCTGAGACATGCATATATGAAATGATAAGAAGTATTCACTGCTCACTAAAAAACTAGTAGTAACATGTAATTAATGTCACAGTGTAGCAGTGAACAAAAGTTAAATCAAGCTCTGCATCAGGTTCTCTGATAAATTTAAAGAGATGTTGGATTTAATTTTCTATCAAATCTACAGTTTGTACCATTTTAAGTGTCCACTGCTGCTCTTTTCTAAAATATCAGCAACATGCGTAATATCTGATAATGTTATGAGCTTGTTGGGTTACTGACAGCTGACTGCTTATGAAAATGCACTTTTCTCTAAATACAGAGTAGTGTGTCTTTGGTTGGATGTAGAAAAAAAAAAAGACAACATCTCACAGTTAATAATCAGTCAAAGAGGCAACACAGGGCTCATAACAATGACAACGACCGGGCTAAAAGTATCATAAAGCGAGCCAGCAGTATGGTTTGTTGACATTCCTGTGATAAGAAACGTAATAAGTGAGGGATAGACATTTTAAGCACTACAGAGATATGTCAGCAAGTGTGATGCAAGGTGGGATTAAAAAAAAAAAAAAAAAGAAGATGTGCCTACACTACTTCACACCAGCCTTTTAATTAAGGTGGATCAGAGGGGCACAATTTAAAATACTTTGTTCACACTGAAGTTTCGCAAAACATTTTCAAAGTGTGGGACCTTATTCAAACAAGCCAAAAAAAAAAAAAAAAAAAGGATTGTGAAAGTTTTCATTTGCAGTACTTCAGGAAAGTTTTAAATCCAACACGTGACAATGGTGTAGCTAGAAAATGCTTACTGTTTACATAAAGCCTAGGGGGACACATTAATATGACACAACAGTGTGATAACTATCATCTACCTTCAACCAAACATCCTGTGTGGGAGCAAAATCTAAGTGTTGTTTCAGGCCCTTTGCCTTTTTGAACTTTTTTGCTTGCATATTTTGTATGTGATGCCTCACTATCACCATATTAAACATGGCTCTGGTACACACAGGTATAGATGGCAGCATGATTTCTGCATGGGGTGAAAATGAGTGGAAAGTCACAGATTTCAAGTTGATACAGGTCAAAACTCTTGTGACCTTTGACTCATTTTAATACCCATTTCTTCTATCATTATGCAAAAGCTTTTGTGTTCTAAAGAAGCAAATTGTTTGTTGAATAAAAAAAATCATTTTTATTTTTTAAAAAAAAAGAAGCATGTTGATGATCTGTTTAATCTGATTTCATGTGTCTCAGGTTATGTTGTTAGGCAAAGTCTCTGTAGCCTGTTGCCTTGAAAGGAAGCGAAGAAAAGAAAAGACTGGATATTAATGTAACCACGGTGACTCCAATCTGATTACAGCAGCAGTTTGTGAAAAAAAGAAGCAAGCTACACAACGTCACCCAATTTGCAAAAAGTGAAAAAATTATCCACAGAAACTTTTCTTCTCTCCATAAGTCACTTCTCTGCTGTACGTCTCTGTGCTCCTTACCTTACATTGTTTCTGGCACTGTTAGTTGTACTTTTTTTATGCAACAATTTGTGCACCTTCAGCTGACTGTTGGACAAGCTGACCTTACTATAGTGTGTTTAAAAATGTTTCAGCAAAAAAAAAAAAGTTATTTTCTGTGAAACTGCATCAATATTTGAATACATCAACTCCACCTATGAGCCATTCTTCAAGACTACAGGCAGGGTTTTTTTTTTAGTGGATGACTCCTTTAAAGGACAGTCTTCTGTGCACACACATGGTTAACAAAAGCCAGGACATTTAGGTAGAGTAGGAAGACAGAGACAGGGAGCCTGAGTGCTCCAGTATCTGATCGGACTGACTTAAGGACTTCAAGACACAACAGGGGTAAGGTCATAGCATTCTTTTGAGAATATGATGCTTCCTGAACAGAAAAAAAAAAGTCAGTAAAAAGTTTAGTACTGTAACTACAGGTAGAGTTGGCACCAGGTCTGAAGGCTGCGAGGTGGGTTCTGTGAGTTTTGGATGACTGGTGTGAGGGAGAGCATTCATCGTTACCCATCAAAAGACTGCTTTGTTCAGCCAAAGTGCACTCTGTGTGTGTGTGTGTGTGTATACACAGCCAGGGTTACTCTCTGGGTTTCGCACTCCCCTTTGATATTCTCCATCTTGCTGAGGTTTCACTCTCTCTCTGACACACAAAGAGATGCCACAGTGTGGTACCGTACATGTATTTTGTGCAGAGACACGTATGTAACGCTACGCCACAGTTCATTCTTTCACAATTTTATGTAACTAGTGAATTACTTTCATCACTCTTAGTCAGGCTTTCTGTGATTATTTATTGCAGTCTTTGCCTGGGGTTATTAGTGGTTATTTCCCACAATGTACATAAGGTTGTAGATTCACACTGATTGCTGGAATTGTTGAATTGTCTGTTTTTTGGGACAGAGTTAAAAAAAATTATCAAAATCTATATATACATATGTGAGCAAGAAATACAAATGGGGAAATTTACCTTTAGGTGCATTGAGGTGCATTGTTTCCATGGGACCTATCAAGGCGTAACGCATTCCTAGTCCCTCTGACATCACCAGGTCGATATCCTTCACAGAGATAAAACCATCCTAATGGAGTAAGTCAGGAAAAAAAAAAAAACACTTAAGTTCATTCTACTGAATTGACTGATGATCTTAATTAGTATCCATTTGTATTCTGCATATATTTGCCGGTAAATTTAGATCTCGGCTTTGAAGACAAACTGTTTTATCTGTCATGAGAGTTTAAAAGATTTCATAGATCAACCCTGAGCCAACCATTACTGAGCTCATGATGGTGATAGTGCTACACGCAGTAACAGACTGCAGGATAGAGTTAGCTTAGGTCTGAGGATGTATGAAGAACTTACATGTTTTTCCTAGTAATTCAACAAAGTCACGACTTTTACTCCCTATTATTTATGGAAAAACCAAATTCCCATTGATCCCAGCAGACTACTCCAACCATATAAAGGCTCCTTAATCAGCCAATTCAGTGTCCTCAGGATTATGCAGAGAGAGGAGGCTGGCTGAAAATGGTTCAGGTAACTTTGGTTTACGGATACCTGTTGGCCAACCACAGAGGAAATAAAAGCCCAGATACAAAGAGCACGGTGAGCAAGAGGAGAGGCGACAGGGTCGTCTTTGTTTGGCTCCTGCGTCCAACAACGAGTCTGTTATCTGAGAAAACAGGGATGGTGGGGTGGGGTCTTTTCTCCACTGTAATCACTGGGGGCAATGAGCTGCTTTCTCAGCCACTCTGCTTTCCAGCGCTGGCCTCAACTCAAGGACCATTTTCTCTGTGTGTGTGTGTGTGTGTGTGTGTGTGTGTGTGTGTGTGTGTGGGTGGGTGGGTAGGCTGTGGAAGTTTCCTGTTACGTAAGAAGGATCACAAAATCACACTCAGGCCAAAAGCTTTGATACTCAATACCGAACTTTTGTTCATATTTGATTTCTTGATCTTTAATGGAGGACGATTACAGCAAATAGGTATTTTTTAAAACTGTTTTGAAAACGCTGGTCTACAGAGAACAGGATGTGATCTTTACACTGGAAGGAAAATCATTGCTGGGTAACAAACCTGAATAAATAAAAGGAAACACTTTCTCTCACATTTTACAACTCTGCATGACACACAAACTGATCAGCACTTGATCTGCTTAGTACCTCCACCAAGGAGGTTATATTTTTAGTGCTTGTGTGTCACTCTGTCTGTAAACACGATTGTTTGAAAAAAAAGCCATGTAGGGGTGCAGAGTGGGGTCATGTTAACAGTTCATTAAAATCTGGCTTACATCCATCAAAGGTCTTCAAGGCCAACTTAATGATTTATTGGTTTAAAATTGACAAAAAGCCTTATAACGTAGAAACTATGATTCTTACAAGTGTAGTGTGTGCTGTCAATATTTAGGAAGATATAAAGATTTAAAAATCATGTCACATTTGACCTCTGACCTCTCCTTCAAGGTCAAACGTTCAGAAAAGTCTTTTATCTTTAAAAGTGCTTAAAATTCTGATGCCTTTGTTTGTATTGGTAACATTTAGGAAATGATACTGGTATATGGGGATTCTAAATATCACATTATAGTTTACATCCAAATATCACCTCACCTTTGACCTCTGACCTCACATTTCACATCTGCCTTTCTTTCAAGTTGACCCCAAAACATGTTTTATCTTTAAAGAAAGTATTAAGAGAAAGAGAATGAGCTAAATCAGTGCCTATTATCATGATCTGCTCCTATGTAATGTTTGTGTAATCAAAGTGAATATCTGTCAAGTATGTTTAAAAAGAACAAGTAAAACAAAATGAATATATGCAAAATAAAACACTGTTCCCTTGAAACTAAATACTCCCAGAGAGTGAGCTGCTTCGGTGGAGGTTTGCACTATCAGAGTGCTTCTCGTTATTTATGCACCATGGTGACAATGGTGAAAATAACACACTTCAACAGAAGGGCATTTATTTATGCACAGCTCTCTTAAGGTCCCACCACAGCATTTCAAGCAGCTTGAGGTCTGGACTCTGACTGAAGCACCTTGATTCTTTTCCTTTTCCATTCTGATGAAGCTTTAGCTGTCGGACAGATGGCCTCATATTTGACTCTACAATTCTTTAGTATACAGAGAGGTTCATGGTCGACTTAATGACTGAATCGTCACCCCTGAACCACCGTGCTTGTCAGCTGGTATAACGTGTTTGTGCTGATGGGCTGTGTTTGGTTTCACTTTGGACGTTCTTCCTGAAGTCTTGTGGTTTGTTCAGCCGCAGGTTTGCAAACCTGAGCTGTGCTGCCGTGTTCTCTTTAGAGAGAAGAGGCTTTTTGCTGGTAACCCTTCTAAACAAGCCATACTTGTTCAGTATTTCTCTAATTGTACTTTCATTAACCTTCATGAACAATTAACATGCTAACTGCCTGTAGAGTCCCCTGTGTTTATTGCAGATTCTCTGAGAACTGGTCAACGGTCTTGAATGTTTTCCATTTGTAAATAATTTTTGATGGACTTCATTTGAAAATGGCCTAACAACCCTTCCCAGAATGATGGACAGCAACAATTGCTTTTCAAAGTTTTCTAAGACTGTTGATCTCTTTCCTCAGTGGCATTGCGTTAATGCACACCTGAATGCTCCAGAACGGCAAAGTGCCAAAAGTTCTGCTTCAGTAGAGGTGGTCACACTTATTGATAATCAATTAATCAAGTTCATTTGATTAGCAGGACAGCTGTAGCCACACAAATGAATGACACGCAGAAAACCAGAACTGAAAGGTGTAAGATACAGAAGGTAAGTGACGTTAAAGACGGGCAGCTTGGAGATGAAACTGACCGTAGTTTTCTAATGTAAGAAGATTTTTATTAAATGATATCAAGCATAATGTGAGAATCCCACCAAACCCAATTTAAAGTGTCATTTTAGGCACACAGTGGACAAAAACAGAAAGCCCTGTTTGTCATGGAGAATGTGTCCTCTTCTGAGAACCATTGTGGTGGAGGAACATGTTGGACATTTACCCATATATCAAATTTCACAATTGGGCAGGTTTATCCTCACATTTACATGGACAATACTCAAAATATGCTCAAAATGCATGGTGTGGTTTTTTTAAAGTAATTTATTTTTAAAAACAGAGAAGAGGATTTATTGCTGTGGAAGACGTAAATATGTCAGAGCACCTGTGTTAAATTTAAGCGTCTCACTAAACCATTATTGGGAGCCACCTTGCACAGTAGCAATTATTACTGTTATCAATACATGCGGTATCTGTTCTACGGCAATTAAAAAAATGTTGGTGATTTAAGACCGGCATGATCAAAACAAATGTAAATCTCATGAATCGGTCTTACAGATTGCATTTGTAATTTTGAGGATTTTTTTCTTGAATTATTTATTTTCCTTTTTAATTTTTTAGAAATAAAAACTCAGCATGCTTTGCTGCGAACCTCTAGCAAGCATATCTGGCACCGTCTTGTTAAGGATTTGCTATCTGTGATGTTTGAAGTAATTTTGCTTCAACTCTGTGTTGAAAAGAATTCAAATGTATGTTTTACTAGCTTAGAGCTGTGATGGAAGTAGTAGTTTTTTCTCCTGCTTATTTACAGTATTTGTGGTCATACCTGTGAATTCCTTCGCTCTGTATTTCAGTGCATTAGACATTAAAATTTGCTTTCATTCTTCACTGTCATTGTCATTGATATTATAATCATTTTTGGATGTGAGGAAGCATCTTATTTCATTACTATGTTCCTGTGAACAGGCTGCTTTGTGACAAGCTTTGGGTGCTCCTTCACCTTAACGGCAATGTGCCATTTTTGTCAGCTAGTGTCTAAGGGTGCCCTTGGGGGGGATAATTTCCCCAACAGGAGTCTCACACAGTGCTGATGCACACATAATAAAGATATCATGCAGATATAAGTCTGAGCTTCCATAGTTCTGTGTAAAATTATGAATTTCACATGGTTTACACACAGATGTTGCATTACAGCCAGCGCGGAGTCATGTGGAAGAGTAGCTTCTGCTGCATTTCGTGGAAGTCCGGATGTAGGTTTTCATTCTGAGAACTGAAGTGTTATTCTCAGCAACAGGGAGTGTTGCCGTCTTGGGCTCAGAAACGACTGAACTATCAAGGGTTTTCACCTGACTGCAGGCCCTCTTGGATTATCGCTGAACCACAAAGCTGCTCTTGAAGCACTCCGGAGCTTCTTAAAGTATAAACTGTGACAAACAACAAGCTCTGTTGCAAGAGAGAGCTGCAACAGAGCAACAAATCCACAAAACCTCAAAAATGACAAATAAAAGTTTTTCTTTAAGTGGTTCAGCTGTCATTTAAGGCATTTGGCTATTTAGTGTTAAAATACACCTGCATTTACAATAGTATCATAAATTGCTGGCATTATTACTGCCAAATCAGTGTACCAGCACAAAGTTCAAAACATAGAATCTAAAAATCTGCTGGGGGCTCTGTGAATTTAGCCATAGCTGTAATTTCAACATATTGATTGTTCTATAAATCTTTTAAATAAGGCAAATTCACCAAGCAGACATCTGACTGTTTATTTGATTGTGTTGGAAATTATTAATTGGCTTTCCTTCCCTTGCCTTTTCTGTGCATGCAAAGATGACTTGTACAGATGTCACATAGACGTCAGCTCTTCTGGGTAATAATCTCTAAAGGCTTTTGTGTCATTTATTTCTTGGAAAATGCAAATTACACTAATACTGTGAGCAGCCTCAGAGAATGCACTTGCCACAGAGATGCAACAACTACTCAGTGGGTCTGTTGTTATCGTTTGTTTGCATTCTTCTGGTCAAATACTACAAATCATTGTGCTGCTTCCATATTTTTATTTTACTACGGAAGCAACAATTTGAATTTGAAAATTTAAAAAAAGCTTTAAGCTGGTTGTGCACCCCTCATCATCAGCAATACATCATCGGCTACTGTGGCCCTTCAATTCAAGTAACTGGTGAAATACCTGGCAACAGGAAAAACAATACCGAGCAGACTCAAAAGAAACAAGCACAGACTTTTCATCTAGATTACCAGTAAATTGTGCAATCAACAGAATTCTGTTGAGTGCACGCGATGGACCAACCCAACTAGTTTACTAAAGAAGACATTTCTCTGAATGCATTTATCCCTCATGAATGTCATTTCTTCGAATGTATGTGTCCTTTATTAAGAATAAGAAAAATAAGAATAACTTTATTGATCCCAGATGGAAATTCATATGTCTGGCATAGCTCATCTGCTACTTGTATGAGAACTGAAAAGCCTGTTGGCTGTGGGTTCAAATGATTTTCTGCATCTCTATCACAGTTGTTGAGAATGGCCTCTGTGGTGGTAAGACAGTAGCTCTGTAAGCTTCTTTGACATTGGCGTTCAGCAGATCGAGGGTTTGATTTTCTCTGGTAGGACAGTTAACAATTTGCGTGACTCCAGTCAGGTGGGAGGAGAGAGAAACATGACAGAAGTCTCCTGAAATTATGAAGAGTGCCTCTGACTGTTTAGTCTGTATCCTAGCAGCAGTTTCATGGAGAACTTCACAGGGAACTTCAGCTGTTGCCTTGGGTGAAATACCTACAAGTATTGTTATATGACTGAATTCCCTGGGTACATAATATGCTTGCATGCACTCACCCATCCAAATCATTGAATTCAGGTGTTCCAGTCACTTCCATGGCCACAGGTATATAAAACCAAGCACCTAGGCATGCAGACTGCTTTTACAAACATTTGTGAAATAATGAATGACAGCAACTCAGACATGAAGTGGTAGGCCACGTAAAATGAGCGTGGGGTCAGCGGATGCTGAGGTGTATAGTGCGCAGAGGTCACCAACTTTCTGCAGAGTCAATCACTACAGACCTCCAAACTTCATGTGGCCTTCAGATTAGCTCAAGAACAGTGCATAGAAAGCTTCATGGAATGGGTTTCCATGGCTGAGCAGCTGCATCCAAGCCTTACATCACCAAGCACAATGCAAAGTGTCAGATGCAGTGGTGTAAAACACGCCGCCACTGGACTCTAGAGCAGTGGAGACGTGTTTTCTGGAGTGACAAATCACACCTCTCCATCTGGCACTCTGATGGATGATTCTGGGTTTGGCGGTTGCCAGGAGAACGATACTTGTCTGACTGCATTGTGCCAAGTGTAAAGTTTGGTGGAGGGGGGGGTTATGGTGTGGGGTTGTTTTTCAGGAGTTGGGCTCGGCCCCTTAGTTCCAGTGAAAGGAACTCTTAATGCTTCAACATAGCAAAACATTTTGGACAATTTTTTGCAGAATTTCATGGAGATGGCCCCTTCCTGTTCCAACATGGCTGCACAGCAGTGCACAAAGCAGGTCCATAAAGACATGGATGAGAGAGCTTGACCTCAACCCGACAGAACAACTTTGTGCTGAATTAGAGCGGAGACTGTGAGCCAGGCCTTCTCATCCAACATCCGTGTCTGACCTCACAAATGTACTTCTGGAAGAATGGCCAAAAATTCCCATAAATACACTCCTAAACCTTATGGAAAGACCTCCCAGAAGAGTTGAAGCTTTTACAGCTGCAAAGGGTGGGCTGACATCATATTAAACCCTATGGATTGAGAACGGGATGTCACTTAAGTTCATATGTGTGTGAAGGCAGATGAGCAAATACTTTCGGCAGTAGAGTGCATCAGCGGTTTTGTATTTGAAGCTAATATCAAATTATTGATAAAAATCCAGTTCATGTAACACTGTACACGTCTCAAGTTAACGTTCCATCAGCCACAATTGTCATCATCCTCATCGCTCTTATTATCATTCAGGCTTTTACTTCAGTGAGTGATCATGTAATGGTGCCTGTCATCAGAGGCTAAAGCTCATTTACTCTCATTGTGCTCCTTTTTGGAGGGAGACTGTGGAGATAATAGCAGAGGTGAGCTGACAAGGACTTCCTCTTTTCCACCTCTATTACAAAACCATCAGCAGCCACATGAAACTTGACTGAGACTGAGGTGCTCTTGTCTAGAGGTAAAAACAAGGAAAAACACATACACTCTTGTCATTACATGACCTAGAACTCAACTCCAGCAATACTGTGGTAAAACAATGCTGGGTTTTGTTGGAAAATTCAGAATTAGTACCATGTATTTATGACCATTTTCATGCATTTGAAGGTTGTGAATATTCATTACCAATCTTGCTTGTGTTCAAGTGGAGACAAAATTTTGCAAGATAACACCTGTTAAAAGTTCTTTGTTCTTATTCTTAGTATCCAACAACCAGCATAATCCAAATCCCAGCCAGTTGCTTTGTAATCTTTGTAATTGGGTATAAAACAGGGGTGAATAGACATCCACAAGGAAAAACATTGGTAGAGGACATAAATGGGGTGCATGTTAAAAAAACAAAAAAAAACAACTCTTCAGCAACAAGTTCAACCCACATGCCCAGAAAACACCCCAAAACTAACCTGGACTAGCCTCCATGACTCTGCAATAATGGCAGCTTGAACTCTGTTTAGGGCAAAGCCATCAATCTCTTTTTTCAGAAGGACAGGTGCCTGGCCAACCTGAGTCAAGAGAAATCAGTCAAGCTGAGCACAGCAAAAAGCTCCTAAAAGACAGTACTGAGTTATGAAAAATTAAGCTGTTACTTTATTTAAATTCCTGCCAAGTTCATTCGTGAAGGTGTGTTTAATACTTTAAGGAAGTCGCTGGTTTTCCTGTTAAGAAATTCAGCATGTTGAGACTTGCTTGGAATACAGTACGTAATCCTTTACAGTGAACCGACACAGTGTCTAAAGCTGAAATGGCTGGAACAACATCAAACTCACGTGAAAAGGAATTTCAGAGCCAGGCTGATTATCAACACATATATTATCACACCAGTACCGGCCCAGTTTTGATAGCTTTTCACCACGTTTTGCAATTTTCAATCACATTCTAAGCCTGTAAGGTTTAGCTTCCTTATGCTCTTAATCTAATAGTGTCTTATGCTGATTTCATTCTTAATCTGTCCAACACGTTCAGACACGACAGTGCCAAGGAACGCATAATCTTTTGCGTATGATTTGTACCTTGGTCATCAGAGCATGGGTGGTGTCCATAACGGTTGCTGCCGTATCTGGGTGAGGTACCAGCTCCACCAGTTTGACGTGGTAGGGTGGGTTTACCTGGGTAGAATAAAACAAACATATATTATGCAGTGTTTACTTCACTGATAGGCAGGATCTGTGTTTACGTTACATTTCCTCATATAAGCTAAACTAATAGCTGGAGTCTGTCAGAGATATTACTGTTTCAATGAGGAAGCACTACTGTGCACTGTTGTTACCATACTACAGACAGACAGACAGACAGACAGACAGACATGGATCTTACAGTTAAACGTTACCCCTAAACAATCAGTTTTTATGTTTACAAATCTAAAGAGACAAAAAGGACACTGTTTAGACTGCCCCGTGATCACAACAGGCTTTTTATACACTAAAAGCAATTATCTACATCAGTTCCTCCATTTGCAGTCATAGTGTTCCTCCACTGATGATTTTTCTAAAAAAGTAGGTGTACTGATATCCTCAAAACATTACTGGCACAGCATATGACATGTTGTCTGTGTAGATTCTCAGTCATCCAGGTCATAGTAGTCTCTGGAGCTTGAAAAAGGCGACTGGACTTCTTTTTGTTTCTTGAAGACGTTTCACCTCTCATCCGAAAGGCTTCTTCAGTTCTCAACCAAATGGTGGAGAGACCCAGGTATTTAAACCCCTGTGGGCGTAGTCCCCTGGAGGTGGTTATGACCCTCTATTGATCATGTGCGTGAACACATGTGCCCAGGTGTGAAGGGGGCGTGGGTCATATTTAATCAGTGGTTTCAGTTGAAACCAATTTAGGACTCCGCTCCATTGTTTCCTGTGGCCTATTGAGGTCACTGGAACAAAGGTGTGAATGGGGGTTGAGACGTCTGGGAAGGGAGCTCAGGACAGCACTGTAAGCGGGGGAAAGTTGGTGACGTAATCCACCTCCTCTGTTCAATGATGGTTGTTCACAGTGGACATAGATGGCTTCTTTCACTCCTCTTTCAAACCATCTGTTTTCCCTGTCCAAAATGTGAACATTGGCATCCTCAAAAGAGTGCCCTTTTTCCTTCAGATGCAGATGTACTGCTGAATCTTGTCCTGTCGAGGTGGCTCTTCTATGTTGTGCCATTCGTTTGTGAAGAGGCTGTTTGGTTTCACCAATGTAGAGGTCCGAGCACTCTTCACTGCACTGAACAGCATACACTACATCGCTGATCTTGTGTTTGGCGGGTTTGTCCTTGGGATGAACCAGTTTTTGTCTTAGGGTGTGACTTGGTTTGAAGTATACTGAGATGTCATGCTTGGAGAAAATTCTTCTGAGTTTCTCTGACAAGCCTGCCACATATGGGATGACAATGTTGTTCCTCTTGTCCTTCCCATTCTCTGTAGTTTGTGTTTGGCCTTCATTCCTGTGCATCTTAGCTGATTTGATGAAGGCCCAGTTGGGGTAACCGCATGTTTTGAGGGCTTTCTTAATGTGTGTGTGTTCCTTATGCTTCCCTTCTGCCTTAGAGGGAACACTTTCCGCACGGTGTTGTAGGGTCCTGATCACCCCAAGTTTGTGTTCCAGAGGGTGGTGGGAGTCAAAGAGGAGATACTGGTCTGGGTGTGTGGGCTTCCGGTAAACTTCAATGTTGAGGCTTCCATCTTCCTCGATAAGCACCGCACAGTCCAGGAATGGTAACTTGTTATCTCTGGTGTTCTCCCTGGTAAAACGTATGTATTTATCCACTGAGTTAATGTGACGAGTGAAGGCTTCTACTTCTTGGGTTTTGATTTTGACCCAGGTGTCATCTACATATCTGTACCAGTGGCTAGGTGCCATCCCTTTGAAAGAACCAAGAGCTTTGTTCCAGTGACCTCAATAGGCCACAGGAAACAATGGAGCGGAGTCCTAAATTGGTTTCAACTGAAACCACTGATTAAATATGACCCACGCCCCCTTCACACCTGGGCACATGTGTTCACGCACATGATCAATAGAGGGTCATAACCACCTCCAGGGGACTACGCCCACAGGGGTTTAAATACCTGGGTCTCTCCACCATTTGGTTGAGAACTGAAGAAGCCTTTCGGATGAGAGGTGAAACGTCTTCAAGAAACAAAAAGAAGTCCAGTCGCCTTTTTCAAGCTCCAGAGACCATATGACATGTTGAACGATAACTTAAAAATGAAAGTGTTTTGTAAATTACCGTTTCTCTTCTGTAACTGAACCACTTTGGCAAACCCCTCCCCCTTTTCTGTCTTGAACCCTGACTGCTGTGAAGGTAATCTATTTATCAGGCAGCCAACACACACTTGACCCTGCGAAGTTCATACAGTTCACTGCTGTCAGCTCACTTGTAAAAAAAAATATTTGGTTTTAAATATTTTAAATCTAAACTTGTAAAAATGACGTTGGATATATATTTGGCGTCCATCATTCATAAATGCTGATTGCTGAAAAACCCTGCTTGATGGAAAACCTCCACCCGAATTACGTTTATTCAACGTCTCGGTTTCATCAAACATGCAGAGCTACCTGCTGTGGCGTCCCCTTGTGAATAAAGGAGCAGCCAAAAAAGCTCTCTCTAGTCATCTTTAAGTTGGACTTTGCCAATCTGGCATTCCAACCAACCTGGATCTCTCTCTGTATAGCTTTGTTGAAATGTCACTTCTTCCACTGTGCATTCACAGTATTCCACACATGCCGGATGTCCACGTCTGCCAGATGATGTGGAATACATTGGACCATGAGTTGTTCCTTCCCTTCTCCATATTCTTCCCATCACTCTTCTCCTAGTTAATCTTGGTTTCATCCGTTTAAAGAATCTTCTTCTAGAATTAGTCTGGCGTTATTACAAGTTTTCTGCCAAAGTCTGACCTGGCCTTCTTGTTCTTGAGCGTAATCTGTGGTTTCTCGTGAATCCTCTGTAGTGGCATCCAAGATGTCTCTTGAGTTTGACAGTGATATGCCTACCTCATTCAGAGTTTCCTTGCCTTGGCTAAGTGTGGTTAAAGGTTTTTCTTAACCATGGAAAGAATTCTGTCATCATCCACTTGAATCCATGGTCTTTTAGGCCTTTTTTTTTTGTTTTGTTTTTTTAAACTGGCCAGAGCATTGCTTCTTTTTAGAAATGTACCAAATTGTTTATGTGGCCTGTGATGCAGAGACAACCATGAGCGGCAAGGCTCATCATTGCAGGCAGACTTTATTTTCTATAGTCCACATTTTGTAATTTTATTTCTCAAGGCTAAACATAAACAATGAACTCAGCTGCCTTGTGATGCAGGCGTGACCATTCCAGCAACCCCAAACCAAGTAAAGAGGGAGAAAACCCCAAAAAACGACTGGGTAATTAGCAGCCCCTTTTATACCCAGCTGCTGATGAGCCAAACCTTGCTACACATCTTGCAGGAGTATCGCACATTTTCCCCAAAATTATTAAAATACACAAACAGTTATACAACAACATTTATAATTAAAACCATCACCCAACCATCTCCACAACCCATATCTACAATAAAACCTTATACCCCTACAAAACATCTGAAAAAAATCCCCAGCAACTCCCCCACCCAATTTCCTCCTTGGTCTCTCCTGGAACCTTTAAAAGTGTTCAGACCCCTGGGGACACATTTGCCTGAACACACCCTGGAAAGACAAAAGAAGAAACAGGTGAGTGATTGCTACACCACAAACCCGCTTGTACTACATCCACACCCATACTGGCAATCACTGCACAAGTTCAATACCCACACTTTTCTTAACCACATGTCAATTACATTTGTGGCTAACACTGGTTCTTTATTTTACAGCATCTGCCTGCCACACACCGAGTAGCTGCTCAAGTGCCTGGAAGACAGAACCATACTAATTCTTAAAATACTCAATAAAGAATCAATATTTAAGAGTTCTCATTTTTGAGTGTTTATGTCAAAAAGTTGCTGAGTGCTAATAAAGTGCAAATGTGTCCCAACATTTAATACCCAAACAATACAGATTACTATAATCAAGTTATGAAAAACCTCTTTGTTACAGGCCACTCCTAAAAGAGTTTGCTTTCTCCCTGAGAAGTGGGTTCATCAGCTTAATGATGGCATCCTTCACTGCTTATTGAGAGTGCCGCTGAACAGCTACCAAAGACAAATTCAGCACTAGGAAACAGCTCTATTTCTTTTATGTCCTTAATTTCTCAAAATCATGAAACAGGTCACATGGCACTGAACCAATTAATAAGTTAACTGTCCACTTACTTCTGAGCCTGTGAGAATGGAGGGATTCCAAAAGAAAAAGTGTCTTAATGATTAATCTATACATGTACCTTAATCACATCTTAATTGCTTCATTTCCATTTCACTGAGTTTGTGTACAGACACAAAATTATGACAATAGCACCACTTACAGACCTGGCTGTACATGACTGATGAATTATGATCTGACTTACCCAGTTTGCAGGTTATCACACTGCAGTCCGTTTACAGTTCCTGCTAAATGTAGCCGTATACAAGTACTAACCGGATGAGAGACGAGGCAGCGACTCCTATTCTGTACTTTAGAGAAGACTTTGCTTGGCACCAGGCAGGACGTGGAGCTGCTCAGGATGACGTCTTTTCCCACAATATGCTCTATGTCATGGAAGACGCTCTGCTTGACCTCAAGCTGCTCAAATACACATTCCTGGGGGGAAAAAAAAAATAAAAAATACACAAATGCAGAGAAAATGTGCAAATGTACAACAGCCAAATATTATTTTGTGTAATGCTGTAAGCAAATGTTATCTTAAGCCAGTCTTGTGGCAGACAGCAGGGTTTATTCCTGAACACACTTTGCAAACATTCCTTTGGATATGGAAACAGCTCTTTCAAATATATGTGAATGTTACAGCTTTTACCTCCTGGCAGAGCAGCAGTGAAACAACCCACTGAAAATAAAAAATGTAGCCATAGCAACAATTATTTATTACAACTATTATTTTCTATAATTTTGATGAACTGCTGCTTTGATTCTGTACTTTCTGTTGTCAACCGCTCTTTGACAATAGACCACAGCAAAGTCTAAACATTATAAGAATAAAGAAACATTTTAAATTTGTTTCTTAGTGTCAAACTTCAGTCTACCACTGCCTATAGTTTGGGGAATGTACTCAGGGAAATGCGTTAATAGCCATAATAATATGGCTTTCAAATTACCTGCCTATAGCTCAACATCACCTGAAGGTGATAAAAAGGTGCACCTGTTAAAACCGGTACTGTTGATTTTCCACTAAAATATTACTCATCCTGTTTGCAGCTCTGCAAAAACAAACAGCATACCTCACATGCATGCCTAACGAAAACCTCTGCTCTTCAACATGCGATTAGAGGATCTGTGTTCAAACACAAACACTACAACAAGTTGTAATGAGAATTTTTATTCTTTCAGGTTCTTTTTATTTTTATCTTTAATCTGTTTTAAAAATTGACTAAGACATCTGGACTTACTTAACATTTTAAGATATTTTGACATATAACATCTTCCGCAAAAAACAATAAAAATATCTGTTGGCTGGCTATTTATCAGTCTAGAAGGACACATGTACTGTATGTACACGCTACTATCTAATTGTAAGTATTGTACTGTTTATGTATATTATATAATATACACACGCGTGCACACTCACGCACACACACCTCAAACAAATTAAAGGATATCTGCTGGATATCTCCACTGATATAGACTGGGTAATGTGTGAGGAATGCTGGATGCTGCATCGTTCGATGGAAATTAAAATTATCCACCTACAGAGGGCTGAATTCAAAGACACCCGAAAAAATCAAAGTGAAAAAATCACATCGTATGCTCGTCCATTTTTACAAAATTTCTTTGCAGCAACTCGAAATGGTACTCGGTAGTTTGTATGGCCCCCACATGCTTGTATGCATGTCTGACAATGTTGGGGCATGCTCCTAATGAGACACCTGAGGGTGTCCTGGGGGATCTCCTCTCAGGTCTGGACCAGGGCATCACTGAGCTCCTGGACAGTCTGAGGTTCAACCTGGCAGTGTTGGATGGACTGAAACATAACGTCCCAGAGGTGTTCTTCCTGGCGAGGTATCAATTCCTTCATCCTCCAGGAACTGCCTGCATACTCTTGTTACATGAGGCTCAGCATTGTTGTGCATCAGGCGGAACCCAGGACCCACTGCACCAGTGCAGGGTCTGACAATGGGTCCCAGGATTTTATCCCAATGTGTAATGGCAGTCAGGGTGCCATTGCCCAGCTTGTAGAGGTCTGTGTGTCCCTCCATGGATATGCCTTCTTCAGACCCTTTCACGTCTGTCACATGTGCTCAGGGTGAACCTGCTGTCATCCGTGAAAAGCACAGAGCTGCAGTGGTGGACCTGTCAGTTCTGTTATTCTATGGCAAATGGTAATCGGGTCCATGCTGACAGGCAGTGAGCACAGGGCCCACTAGAAGGCCTTCAGGCCCCCCTCATGAAGTCTGTTTCTGATTGTTTGGTCAGAGACATTCACACCAGTGCCCTGCTGGAGGTAATTTTGTAGCTCTGGCAGTGCTCATCCTGTTCCTCCTTGGACAAAGGAGAAGATACCAGCCCTGCTGATGGGTTAAGGACCTTCTACAGCCCTGTCCAGCTCTCCTAGTAACTGCCTGTCTCCTGGAATCTCCTCCATGCTCTTGAGACTGTGCTGGAATCTTCTGACAATGGCACATATTGATGTGCCATCCGGGAGGAGGTGGACTACCTGTGCAACCCCTGTAGGATCCAGGTATCACCTCATGCTACCAGTAGTGACACTGACCCTAGCCAAATGCAAAACTAGCGAACAAACAGTCAGAAAAGATGAAGGAGAAATATGTCAGAGGCCTCCACCTGCAATATCATTCCTGTTTTGGGGGTTGTCTCATTGTTGCCCCTCTAGTGCACCTGTTTATTAACACCAGAGTAGCTGAAAATGATTAACAACCCCCTCTGCTGCTTAACTGGCCAGATCAATATCCCAGAAGTTTGATGTACTTGATGCTAAACTCTGATTAAAAAGTGTTCTTTTAATTTTTTGAGCAGGACAAAAACATTGCAGATACAATCCCTCGTGCTCCTAAACAAACAAACAAAAAAATTAATCTAAAAGTAATATAAAAATAATAGAAGCATGAATAAATAAGTTAGTAATTTAAAGTGTGCATGGTAGCATGGTGGTTAGCAGTGCTGCCTCACAGTTAGAATACCATCTGGAAGGCCTGGGTTTGATTCCACCTTGGCCCAGGCCCCACCCTCTCTCTCTCTGTGGAGTTTTCCTCCGGGTACTCCGTTTACCTCCCACAATCCAAAGACATGCACTTACTGCGGTTAGGTTAACTGGCTACTCTAAATAGCCCATAGGTGTGGATGTTGTCTGTCTCTCTGTGTTGGCCCTGCGACAGGCTGGCGACCTGTACAGGGTGTACCCTGCCTCTCGCCCTATGTCAGCTGGGATAGGCTCCAGCTCCCCCGCGACCCTGAACAGGATAAGCGGAAGTGAATGGATGGATTTAAAATGCTATTTTTCATAGTTTTTGAATGTGGAGGATAAACTGAGTAATCCCACAATCTGAGGAAACTGCTCTGAAGTCTAGTGGTACACTGGTGGATCACTTGGCAGATGGCAGCAGGGTGTACAGGCTTTTGTTGTGGTGGGTATTGTTCTTTAATATGCTTTGGGTTTTACAAAGACACCTAACCACACTGGCATCGCTGATCAGTGATGAATAAAGATCACATTCTGGGTGGTTTACTTACCCACTGCAGACCCTTCTGCTCTCAGGCCATGCAGTGTTAACAAGTACTTGACCTGGGAATTTAGCCTCAAGTTTCCCTAAATAGTACAGCTGACCATGACAGGCTCACTGAGATACTGATTCTCAGGACCCTAACATCATTTACATACTCCATCTGAGCTCCACTGATGTAAACAGGAGTGCGTGTCTTTTTAAAAAAATAAATAAATCAACTGTCACCTGGACACCTCATAACCTCTAAACATACTAGTCTGTTTAAATACTGTTAGCAGGTGGTCTAGGTTGTTTGGTAATTGGTAGAGATTAATGGTTAAACCCTATTTACTTTAGCTCTGTTGTTTGTGTATTGTTGCTAAAGTAATATGAAATAAATTCAACAAAGTGAGTAGTGTTATAAGATACACTTGATCATTTATGTCAGGGGTGGACAACTCCAGGCCTCGAAAGCCGGTGTCCTGCAGGTTTTAGCTGTGTTCCTGATCCAACACACCTGAATCAAATGGCTGAATTACCTCCTCAGTATGCAGTCAAGTTCTTCAGAGTCCTGATAATGACTTCTATATGTGATTCAGGTGTGCTGGATCAGGAACACAGCTAAAACCTGCAGGACACCGGACCTCGAGGCCTGGAGTTGTCCACTCCTGATTTATGTGTTTGTCAGCTCTCCTCTAGACAGATATTTGCCTTCCTCTGGTTTGGACCCACGAACTGCCAAACCAGTCCATGCCCTTTTAGGCTCCCTGTTCACTTTCTGTGGGAATGTGTGCTATAAAGGAGGGGGAAGTTTGGATATAATTTTAAGAGATCATGTTCTCTTAATGTCTACAAATGTTTTTGGACTGTTACCTTATAACATTTGTCTCTTGTGTAATCAATGAAACTCCCATAAGTTAATTGAGTAATTGGCATTTCCTGGTGTGGGAGGGGTTGTTGTCCATATACTATACAGATGCATCCTGAGAACAGACACAAATCCCTTTGGTGTTGTGTCAGGAATGGTATCCGGTGTAAAAAAAAAAAAAAAATCTGCCAAATCAAACACGCAGAGCTACCTGCTGTGGCGATCCGTTGTGAATAAGGCAACAGCAAAAAGTAGCTCTCTCTCCAGTCATCTATAAATCGACTTCTCCCAGTTGATTTTAATGTCTCTCCACTTTTGCCTCTTTCTCATAGCACAACTTTTCTTCAGTTTTGGCCAAATAAGCCACACTACTCCATTATTGTGAAGGACATGGGACATACAAAGAAATCTGGATGGTTGAACTGCTTAAGCAGCCTTCACTGCTCAGACAAGCCTCACATAAACAGACAAGACTGTTATTATTAGACAAGTTAGTGATCTGTAGCATGTAACTAATAAAACCTCCCGTACTTCATCTTCTCCCAGATCAATAGTAGAGTGAAACTTACAGATGGTCAGATGGTGTCACGTCATCAGGAAATATGTGGCTAGCAGCACTCTCAGGGAAATCTCTGCACAATTGTTCATTGTTGGAGGGAACTCAGTAAAGAGTATTGATTTTATGTGACCCTACCTGCCTCCGTGCACTCTGATCACATCTACTGTGAAGAAGAGCTCCATTGTCTGCTTTAGCGGTTTCTGGCTGGTGGGCATTTTCTTGGCATAAATGCTTCACTACTTTATTTTAACTGACTGTGACTGAGTTTAGATAAGCACACTGTCCAGTGTTTAATGTGTGTTTTGACACAGACGAGTGGATTTTTGTTGTTGTAAAAATCTCTATGAACGGTATTTCAATAGCGGGGCGGCACTTCTTATAACAAACTCCGTCTGACTCTTTTGTCAAAGGAAAACTCCCACTTTACAATATACAACAGCAGTCATCCTGAAGCACTTTACATTGTGAGGAAGAGGTTTTACATTTTAAGAACTCACATAACTTCCTTCCAGCACACAGACACAGTGGGAAGACAAAAAAAACCTCTTTTTTGCCAGGAAGCCTCCAGGCTCAGGGAGGACAGCCGTCTGACTCGACTGGCTGGGGTGAGCAGAAGCTTCAACAACTCGTGAAAAATAACAGTATTTCCAAAAAGTTCTGAAATATTCACAGCTGAGTCACACAACAAATAACCTGTATTAAATTGGTAGTAAATAACTGAATAATCTGGAGTTGTTTTTAAATGAGTAATCAATACTACTCAGTTTATGCCTCTGAATCGTTAAAGCTATTGTGTTTTTATGATTTTGCCTTTGTTGATATACAGGTGAGCAGGGGAATGACATGAAGCAAAGGACCAGCGAGCTGGACTCTGCTGCTAAAAGCATGCTAGCTCACGTGTTGGTACTGACCCACAGTAAGTATAAAGATAAATCAATGTAAATCTCAGGGATGGTAACAGTTACCAGTAATGAAATAATATAATTGCTAAAAGCTAAAGTGGAAAAATAAGTACACATTTTTTTTGACAGGTTCATTTTATTAACATTCATCCCTCCTAGGATTAAAAATATGCATCGGTTTTACCTCTTTTTTGACCAACATGTCCTGCACAGACTGCCATTAGAATCAGTTTACACATTGCTGGACTGATAGTGGCTGCCCAGAGCCCTCGACCTCATAAAATAGCATACATCCTTCAGCTTTTCCTCCTCCTCTCTGTGCTGCAGGCCTCTATGAAGAGGCTCAGTGTTCTTCATGATGAGAGAGGGCCCGTCAGTCTCACTTTCAAAATCTACTTGAATACATCAAACTATTCTAACTATAACAACAGTAACAATATGTTTTATTACCCAGTAATGTACTGATATACTGTGCAGCCATACTATTAATCCACCCTTAAATATTAAGATTTTATTTAAATAGTACCTTCTTATAATATGATTCCTGCTAAGCAACTGAAGGGTAGTTACAGAAAACCACTCTATATTACTATGTAAATATCAAAACTCAATGTGAGACAGGTATATTAATCTATTTTCAAAATGTGATGTGTGAGAATGTCATGGACTATATCACACAAAATGAAACTGTGTTGTGCCTCCTTGAGGGTAATGTGTGCAATGACAAGGCCAGAACTCTTCACTGCTCTGAGACTGCTGTGGCCGTTCAATTAAGGCTGCTGCGTTCAAACTATGTGAACCAATAAATGAAGAAAACTACAGTGTTAATATTGAGTCTTTGAAAAGAGCCACTCCACAGTGGTGAGAAGCACCATGTCCCCAAGTTTAATAAAATCTGATGAAATCCACAAAACAAATGTCCAGTCACTGTGTGATGGAAGCAGTGTCTAACACAAATAAAGAAATCGGCAGAGAGAAATGTTGTTTCCTTTGGTTTTACTATGCAGGACAAAGAGATATAACAGCATGTGTTTGTGCTGTCAGTGGTCTGTGTTACCTGGACAAAGAAAGCCCCCTCCAGCGCCTGGGACAGGTCATCATAACCACTGAGAAGGGCAAGCTGCTGCACAGCAGTCAGCTCCCCTCGCAGCATGTGGGCTTCCTCCAGCTCTACCAGCTGTTTCCTGAGGGACAGAAAATGCAGTTAGCACACACACAATCTTCCAATAATGAAGTGATTCTGCAGGATGCTGTGGTGCAACAGAGAAGCTGATTTTTTTACCTTTTGGGTGTAAAATGTCATCACTTTGTTATCCTGTTAGACAATTGTGTGAAATTCTCTAATAATTAATGTAAGAATTTTAGTCAAGAATTTAGCCAAAAATAAACCTGCTAATTTTGAAGAAAGCTTATATGAATGGGCCTAATGTTTTGTTCAAATTTTGTTCAAATTTGCTAATGTTGCTGCTGTTTTTTTTAAGAACAATATCACTTCAAATATCACTCTGACTCTGGTGATAAAGAAAACCTAACTTACTGCATTTCAGGATTCACTCTTTTATCCACATCGACCAAGTTTGTTCATTTTGATGTAACCTTTTGCAGCTGTTACTAACTACAGTTGGGGATTTTTTTTCACTGCGAACAATTCAAAACATAGCCTATAATACAGACTGAGTTAAACCACCAGTATCATTATCATTACACTGAGACACTTGGATCTTGCACTGTGCTTTGTTTGACCCACTGTGTGAAAGTATGTATTGTATTGGACTACTGTTTCAAAGCGACAAATATTTTACTCTGGTATTTGATGTAGAAAAGAACATTAAAGTAAAATAAATGGAGTAAATTACATACCACATCACTGGCTGACTCACTTGTATGTCCCCATGGTTAACATTCCTCTTAACTACTTTGAATGGTTTTGATGTCCTCTCAGCTATTGTATTAGTTATATGATATCGTATCACATGAGTCAGAAACATACCTTCTTTTGAAAAAATAAAATAATTTAGAGTGAGTGCCAATTCATCAAAACAATGCACATGACAGAGAGCAGTCTTGCTTGTTCAGCAAGAAATCGCACACACAAAGGGCCACTGAAATTTAATTCACTGACACCCTCTACTGTTCATACAAACAAATACGTCTCCAAGAGGCTGAATGATCGGCAGTGGGAGCTATCTGCAGGGAGCGTTTTAATCAAATACTGGTGCAGACATTAGTTGTTTTTTGTTTTTTTTTTTAAAATATACCTAAAGAGTTGTGAGTTTTTCCTGACAGCACTTTCTACAGCAGTTTCTTCAAAACCTCAGCGTCATTCCACAGTGACGTTTAACCAGTAATAACTGAGCTGTGCGTCTGTTTTTCACCCTGAACATGTTTTTATCCATGCATGCAAGCTGCTGATCATGCAGTATTCATTAATGTGTGTCTGTAAGTCACATGTCCTGGTGTTAATGTTTCCTTTAGGTTTTGCAGCCATACTGACCTCACCAGAGACTAGTTTAGTTTCTATGATGTATATTTATATATTTTTGATTACATATCCGTGGAGATATATATATATATATATATATATATATATATATATATATATATATATATATATATATATATATATATATATATATATATATATATATATATATATATATATATGCAAGCTCCTGCTGGCTATAAAGGGAATAATAATGTAGTTAACAGTGTGGAAACATCTAGCAGTATCTGGCATACTGTTAAAATGCATGAGATTGCAGGTTAGTTAATTTTATAGAATTTTAGACATTTTATGTTGTTTCATACAAGTCAAGTTTGTGTAAACCAAATGGGTATTAAATAAAAGCAGGCTGTATGTCATGTAATATTACATTAAAAAAAAGGGTACATTATATGATAAGTTGAGGAGCAGGACTCACTTGATCTCTGTGATGGCCTTGGCAGACTGTCCTGGTTGGTTGTCATAGATCTTCACCCTGTAGCCTCCACTGGCAAACAGCATAGCCCAGGAGCGGCCTATCAGACCACTAAGAAAGAGAAGGAACATAAAACCCAAAAAGCAATCTTAAAAACAAATAAATTAAAGCACAGCTTGAATCTTGTTTATCACTGTCCTGTGAAATTACAGTCCAGCAGTAAAGTGCTGACAGTGTGCCTGTCTGCCTGCTGATTCCAGCTTCATTGTCCTGTCTTCCTGTCATGTTTTAACATATGAGTCCACAGTTTTGTCCCCCACTTTATCAAAGCCCAAACACAAGAGCATAAAACTGAAAAGTCTTGGAGTGTAAAATCACTATCTGTTTGCCAACTCATCTGAATATAACTGCAATGTTAATACACAAAGGAGACCCCCTTAAAACATAAGTGAGGGCCTGTAAGGTTCAGTATTTGCTTTGCAGGTTTAAGAGAGGTCAGTTCAGAGGACTGCCATAATGAACACGGTTTAAAAAAAAAGTCTCCAAAACCGACAGCTATGCTGCCTCATTACGTGTCTGTAATAACCAGGATTAATCACAAATCATTGAAAAGTCTGACTGAAAAGATACAAGACAAGTTAAGTGCCTTAGTGATGTGCAAGAGAGCCAAGCATTCATTCAGAATAGTCCTGTTTATGCGCATACACTGCAATCACTAAACTAAAATTATACGCACAAACTGCACCTTTGAACCAGTGTTTCATTCAGCACGGCAACTTTCATTTCAGCTTCATGAACACAGCTCAGAGCTAGCATAGCCGCAACAGCATTTTTATGTTGCTCACCTGCCGATCACAGTGATGATCTTCATGTCAGAAGCGCTCATTTTTCGATGTTATGAGTCCAGCTCAGAATTAAGTTACAGCATTTCTACCGAGGCTTTCCCTCCTCAGTCACCGCAGTCACGCTGACGGTGCTGTACGGTGACCTGGAAGGACCAAAGAAGGCAAACGAGCGCACAAAGTGTGTTTTCCTCCACGTGAGCAATAAAAATACATAAACTATTAATTTCGACTTTATAATAATAATAATTACTATGTATAAAAAAAAACTATAATGTAATGCCGAGTGTATGAAAAAGTACAGGTTGTAGCGTACACTTGTAACCTAGCAACGAATTAAATCATCTTCGACCAATTGTGTTGAGGCCCGACGATGATCGACGTGTGAAAAACCAATCAGAAGTTTGAAAAGAAAACCGTCCTGCCTCTGCCGCGTTGAATTGTGGGATTAAATCCTATAACAACAAACCGCTACCCGTTACCTCGCGTTGATAACTTTTTTTTTTCAGACATTTAGGAGTATTTTCTTAAGCCACCTCTCTGGAGAAACAGAAATGGAACATGTGCATCTGGCTGTAGAGGAGGATGACCTATACTCGGGTTACAACGACTATAATCCGACGTTTGACTCGGAGGTGACTTAACCACCTAGCACTACATTATAAAGCCATTGGCTTTTAAGCGTATAGATAACATTGTTTCACGTGAATGTTGTATGAGTTAATGTCGTGGCGAAAGACGAGCTGTTTGAAGTTTTTATTTTAAAATTGCTTGCTTGAGTGTGTAAAATGTCTGTTTCTGAGTTGGACAACTGGTATCCAAAGAATAAAGATTGATTTTTGACCAATTTGAAGGAGCTGGAGAATGATGTGGGCTTCCAGGAAGCAGTGAGGACAAGTCATGGAAGAAGACCCCCGGTAGGCGCTGAGTATTGTTTAGTGTGTGTGTGTGTGTGTGTGTGTGTGTGATTGCTAAATTGTTTAATTACACATAAATGTCTTTCATTTTTCAGATGACTGCCAAGTTTCCTGGCACTGCGATTGGAGCTCGGCCTCTAGCAACTTCCTTTGGAGTATGTACAGTAAACTAAAAATCATCCTGTAAAAGTGAGATGTTTTTTGAATGAGCACAGCACAGCCACAGACTTCCTTCAAAGTGCAGTTGTTTGTTGAACGTAAATTAGCAGAAGTTGGTCAGATTAAATCACTGGTAGGTGTCAAGGTATGCAGTTGATTACAATGATTGTTTCACAGTAATCTGCGTGATAAAATTGCTGGACAGGAAGAACTCATCTGAAAAAAAAAAAAAAAAAACAAATTTGGTGCAGTAACACCATACAATAAATAAATTTAATTGTCAGTTATGAGTGAAGACATTTTTGTTTGTTTTTACATGTTAAATAAACCTAAATTAGTGTTATTGATCTTATTGCTTCACAAAGTCTCGGATTCCTATGGCCTCTTCAATGGGACGACCCATAACTGGCGCCGTGCAGGTGAGGATTACTACACAATGAAATGCGCATCTAAAGTCCTGCATGTCTTTTTAGTGTATTATTTATTTAATCATTATGATTAGTATTTACTATATTACATTTCTTATTTTTATTGTTTTCACATGTAACAGGACGGGGCAGCCCGACCAATGACTGCTGTGAGAGCAGCAGGTTACACCTCCTCCCTGGGTCGTGGTGAGTTTAACGAAGTGAACAGCAGAAATTGTTTGTTGCATCTATTTTATTCTGTGTGAGCTGATGTGGGTTAAACTTTGTCTGTATTGTAGAAGATATACTTCAGGAATAGACACAGTTGAGTGGGACAAGATTTTTATTCTATTTTTTTTTTATTTTCTCCAAAAAAAAATAGAATTTAACAGTTTTTGCTAATGTGAACCTCTGTGTATTTTTGTAAGGACAGATTTAATTGTCCTTACAATTAAATGAGCATTGTGTCATTCCCCTTGCAGTGATTTAGTGATGAATTGATATGATTTATATTTTCAGGCTCAACCTTTGACCCTCTGGGCCAGTCCAGAGGTCCTGCACCTCCACTTGAAGCAAAGAATGAGGATACGTAAGTTTTCCCTTTAAACTGCTTTGTTTCCGGGTGAAAAGGCTTGCATTTAGGTATGTATGTATGTATACTGTATATACACTCACTGACCACTTCATTAGGTATGTCTGTTCAGCTGCTCTTTAACGCAGAAATCTAATCAAGCAATTACAAGTCAGCAAGTCAGTAGATTTAGGCACATAGAAATGGTCAAGGCGACCTGCTGAAGTTCAAACGAAGCATCAGAATGGAAAAGAAAAGTGATTTAATTGACTTTGAAGATGGCCGATCTACTGGGATTTTCCTACACAACCACTCCTGTTTTTGGATGACAGTAGTCGTCCGTGTGAACTCCAGCCTCAGCCTCACACGGACGCACCAAAATTGGACAGTAGAAAACTGGAAGATGTTGCCTGCTTTGATGAGTCTTGAGTTTGCGAGATGGTGATATTTAGATGGCATCAACAGCATGAAAGCATGGATCCATCCTGCCTTGTATCAACAGTTTAGGCTGGTGGTGTTGTAATGGTGTGAGGGATGTTTTCTTGGCTCAGTTTGGGCCCCTTATCACCAACTGAGCATTGTTTAAACAAAACATCCTACCTGAGTATTGTTGCTGACCATGTCTATGCCTTTATGACCACAGTCAACCCATCTTCTCATGGCTACCACAAAGCTCAGATCATCTGAAACTAGTTTCTTGAACATTGGCAGTGAGTTCACTGCACTCAAATGTCCAACAAAGCCCGATCTCAATTCAGTAGAGCACGTTTGGGTTATGGTGGAATGGGAGATTTGCATCCTGGATGAGCAGCTGACAAATCTGCAGCAACTGTGTGATGCTACAGTATCATGTCAATATGGACAAAAATATCTGAGGTATTATTCTAGCACATTGTTGAATTTACGCTACAAAGCATTAAAGCGGTTCTAAAAGCAGAAGGGGGGTCCTACCTAATGCAAACAAGGTGTTCCTACTAAGAAAGTGCTCCATGAGTGTGGATGCTGTATTTTATCCATTAGATTTCAGTCATAAAAAGGTGTTGTATCTAAAAAATGTAACGCAACAATCTCCCTCTCTCTGTGTGGAGCTTGCATGTTCTCCCCGTGCTTGCGTGGGTTTCCTCCAGGTACTCTGCGTTCCTCCCACATTCCAAAGACATGCACTTACAGGGGTTAGGTTATTTGGCTACACTAAATTGCCCATAGGTGTGAATGTGACTGTGAAAGGTTGTCTGTCTCTCTCTGTTGGCCCTGCGACATGCTGGTGACCTGTTCAGGGTGTACCCTGCCTCTCGCCCTATGACAGCTGGGATAGGCTCCAGCCCCCCTGCGACCCTGAACAGGATGAGCGGAAGCGAATGGATGGAAAATTATGTTTAGGTTGCGTATGCTTTATGGTACTCTGCATCTTAAAAACTGTATTATGCGTCCACTGCAAATTTTACTCATAGAGGGTAGGAATGTTTTCTTCACCCTTTTAATGTGTAGGTAAATTCCAAGCTGCCTATAAGCAGCTGTGTCTTATGAAGCAGTTAGAGATCATTTGGTTCTCAAGCAAATCACCCCTGTTCGTTCTGCTTCATGTTCCTGCAGGCCTGAGGAGAAGATCAAGATCCTGGAGAAGCAAGTGAATGACCTGATAGAGGAGAGTTGCATGGCACAGAGCACAGGAGCCTTACAACTGGTCAGCTTATTCTTCTTTAACAAACATTTTACTAATGTTGGCTGACTCTCATACTCTCATACTGAATTGTATAGGAACTCCTTACATTTCTACCAGAGTGATAGCTAAAACAGCCATAGGACTTAACGTGTATCAACCTTCCTATTTCCAGTGGTTTTCATACAGTACCAGTCAAACGTTTGGGCACACTTAATGAGAAAGTGTGTCCAAACTTTTGACTGATACTGTATGTGTGAAAAATTACAGGGTTTTCTTTACATAAAATTGGCCTTTGAGGGGAGGCTGGGGATGTATTGTACATACAATGACTTTGTGTTGTCTTACTTGTGTTATCTGACTTAACAGCAGTCTGTGCATTTTTCTGTGATTTCTGACCACTTAAAAAAATTTGCTTATAAAAATGTTATTACAGGTGGAAGGCCAAAGCCTTTTTTGGTGGGCACCAGAATGTCTAATAGGCCAGAAAAAAACTCTGAATCATTACATCATTACACCAGAGTGCATATTCATGATTATTACTCAGAAGTGACTGACTTGTGTGTGTGTATGTGTGTGTGTGTGTGTGTGTGTGTGTGTGTGTGTGTGTGTGTGTGTGTGTGTGTGTGTGTGTGTGTGTGTGTGTGTGTGTGTGTGTACAGGCCCTTGAAAAAGCCAAAGAGGCAGGGAGGAAGGAGAGAGCACTGGTCAGACAGAGGGAACAGTCTGGCAGTACGGACCACATCAATTTTGACCTCACCTACTCTGTAAGTCATGCAGTGGTTGTTGTACACGCTGTACTCAAGAGTAATCATTGGCTTTCTAAAAGGACCCCTGTGATGATTTTGTGCTGTCTTTTTAAACTTTTTAAAGCCCGAAAAACAAAATGATAAGTTATGAGCACATATACCTCCACCCTCTTTTACTGCAAGTGAGCGAGAATTTTTCTAGTCAAAATTTAAGCAAAGTTGTTCTTTTCATTTAGATTGCCCTACATCCTCTAGCTGCATTCTGATCTACATTAACTATTGGCTCTGGAAAGAAACCATAAATGCTTAATGCTTGATACTTAATTCCTTGGAACTAAAACAGAAGCATAATGTTTGCTGTGGGTGGTGTCTGCAGAGTCTTTTATTATTTCTCTCATTCAGTGGAGATTAATTTATTTTCATATTAAAGGGAAACACAGCAAATGCATACCTGGCACCAAGCAGGGCACATGTTTGTGCCCATAGCCAGTGGAATTAACCATTCAGCTATGCAGGAAGGAACAGCTATCAAAAGACAGCTAAAGTTTAAAGTTTGTTTTTGAGAATAACTTTCTGACTTCATCTGTTTTTAATGATTTCATTTAGAAATGTTGAATGTTTCTCTCATTACCAGGTTTTGCTCAACCTTGCCAACCAGTATGAAAACAATGAAATGTACCCAGAGGCCCTGAACAGCTACCAGGTCATTGTGAAGAATAAAATGTTCAGTAATGCAGGTGAGCACACCCCTCAGCTTCATACTTCTTACTGCTGGACTTAGTCTGTGTCAGCCCTTGTGAATAAATTCATGTGATAAAGAAAGTTTCTCTGCAGTCCTGTGAAAACTAAGTTCACCCCATGATTCAGTAGCTTATAGAACCACATTTAGCAGCAATAACTTGAAGTAATAATTTTCTGTATATCTTCCTCGATCTCTCACATGGTTGTGGAGGAACTTTGGCCCGCTCTTCTTTAAAATGTTGTTTCTGTTCATTGAGCTTTGTGGGCATTCATTTATGCAGTTAACCTAAAGTCCCACCACAGCATTTCAATCAGCTTTTTGGCCAAGCTCTATTGTCTGACAGACGGCCTCACATTTGACTGTAGAATACTTTGGTAGACAGAGGAGTTCATGGTCGACTCAGTGACTGCAAGGTGCTCAGGTCCTGTGGCTGCAAAAGAAGTCCAAATCATCACCCCACCACCACCACCATGCTTAACATTTGGTATGAGGTGTTTGTGCTGATTTGCTGTGTTTGGTTTTTCCCAAACGTAGTGCTGTCCGTTATGCCAAAACATCTCCCCTTTGTTCCTGAAGTCTTCTGGTTTGTTCAGATGCAACCTTGCAACCCTGAGCTGTGCTGCCGTGTTCTTTTTAGGGAGAAGAGGCATTCTTCTGGCAACCGTTCCAAACAAGCCATAGTTGTTCAGTCTTTTTCTAATTGCACTGTCATGAAATTTAACATTTAACATGCTAACTGAGGCCTGTAGATTGTGAGATGTAGTTCTTGGGTTTTTTGCAGTTTCTCTGAGCCTTGCACGGTCTGACCTTTGGGTCAGTTTCCTGGAACATCCCATCCTGGGAAAACTGTGGCATTAAATACAACTGAACACTTCAGACCAGCAGACCTGTCAGAACTTGTATTTTTATAGAAGTGGTCACACTCGCTGATTATCAGTTAATCAAATGCAGTTGAGTAGCAGCACCTGGCTCTACCCTTTTAATTCCTGTGGAAGCAGTAAGGATGTACTGGAGTTCTAGAGAGGAGCTGGATATTGGATAAAAAAACTATTTGTTTCACCTTTAATGTAAATAACCAACTCTATAACTGTCCAACAGGTGAGATTGTCCACAAACTTGCACTGTTATCCCCATTTTATGGGTAAGATCTGAGAGAATATAAAGCTGCTAAAACATCATCAGTACTTTGGCATCAGGATGTTCTTGTTTCTCCACCATTAGTGGCTGAAACATTCCCAGATTACTGGCACCAAGAAAAACTCATGTTTTTCTTTTTCATATCACTTGTCTTGTGTTTTTGTTCCCCTCAAACGACAAATGCTGCTATTCCAGGCCGTCTGAAGGTCAACATGGGCAACATTTACTTTAAACAGAAGAACTACCCTAAAGCCATCAAGTTCTACCGAATGGCACTGGATCAGATCTCCAATGCCCACAAGGAAATGAGGATCAAGATCATGGAGAATATCGGTGTGACGTTTATCAGCATGGGCCAGTACACAGATGCCATTACGTCTTTCGAGCACATCATGAGTGAGAGTCCAAATATCAAGACGGGCTACAACCTTACGCTGTGCTACTATGCTGTCGGTGACAAGGAGAGGATGAAGAAGGCCTTTCAGAAGCTAATCTCTGTTCCTCTTGGCTTTGATGATGAGGACAAATACATCTCATCCACTGTGAGTTACAGTGATCTGTTATATAATTTCAGTTGACTGCCCCGTCTAGTTTCACGTTCACTCAAAGTGTCATTTCTCTGGTATATTTGAATTACGCAGCCCTGTGACTTAATTTTTTAAGTTAGAGCCTAATCACACCATTATACTCCTGATCTGTATAAGGAAAACAAACGAGCTAAAATGATTTTCAGGTGGACAAAATTTTTCTAAATGACTTCTCTTTCTTTTGGAAGTCACTAAAGACCATGTAAAGAGCAATAATATTTACACTAAAGTGCAGGAAATGAATACACGTGTTACTCTAAGCACCTTGAATTAAGCCTCGTCCTGTCGGCTCTTTCAGGATGACACTCACTCCAAAATGGTCATTGAGGCCATTAAGAATGACAAGCTTCACCAGATGGAGAAAGATCGGTAAGAAAATGTTCACACAGCACAAACCCAACTTTGCCTCGATCCATCAGACCTCTGTACTGCTTTTTATTTCCTGAATTCATGTGCTCCTCTCTCTTCTTGTATGCTGTTCATAGAAAAGCCCTGGCTGAGAAGTACATCATGACAGCAGCCAAGCTTATTGCTCCGGCAATTGAGACTTCATTTGCTGCTGGATTTGACTGGTTTGTTACTGCTGTCCTTTTGTGCACAGCTAAAGATTTTGATCTGAGCCAACAGATGAGCGACTCGAGCGCAAATTGCCAAAAAAGTTAATGCTGGCTCTGATAGAAAGGTGTCAGAATACACAGTGTATACAGTTTAGTTGTATATGAGGCTGCATAGCTGCAGACTATGTACGTATTATGCACATGTACCTTTAATATGTTAGGAATACCATTTCAACACTGAGAAACAGAAACCAAAAATCAAACAGCAGCTCTATTCACACACCTGCTATTTCATCAAATGATGATGAGATCTGACACGTGAAGACTGAATGTATGTTTTTATCTATTTATTTGCTTTTTTTAAGGTGTGTTGACATGTTGAAGAGTTCTCAGTATGTTGAGCTTGCCAACGATTTAGAGATTAGCAAAGCCATGACCCACCTCAGACTGAAGGACTTTAACCAGGTAAGAGTTTTTTGTCTCAGCTGCATTAACGGCAATACTGCTTGATTTGAACTTCCTTTTATTTTTGGTCTGTGTAGTTTAGAGCCACAATAGGAGCAGAGGAAAGCAAACGATAAACGTCACCCTCCACTCTTAATAATTTGTTGCCAAACTGATTTTTTATTTTTTTTTTCAATTTTCAATTTTTTTAAAATGATTTTCCAAGCAAGTGTACATCCAAAACATTTACACATTTTTTTTTCCCAACACCATCCATGAAGAGTTGTGCACACAATTCGTACATGTCTTGTACAAAACTACTTTGCTATCCTCTATATTGCACATCCTATCCCAACACTTCCAAAACAGGAATAGGTTTTCTTGTCCATTCTCTCCTCCCTCTCAATCTTCTCACTGAATATTACCTACATCCAAACTATTTACATTCTGTAGCACTATAAGGGTTCCCCCAAACCCAAACTATTATTCAACAAAATCTGATCTCAACGGTGATATAAAATCCAACCAATTTTTCCAATAATTTGTAAATTTGCCATATTCTAATCTAATGTAAAAAGTCAGCCTTTCCATCATATAAATATTATGCATTACATCAACCCAATCTTCCCATTTAGGAACTTCTGCCTTCAGCCAGTTCCTAGTGATTTACCCACTGCCAACATAATTCGATACATATATTTATCAGCAGAACTTGTTAACCTGTCCATCCCTCTTCCCATGTACAGAACTTCAAATGTAAATGGAATGCTCACCTTCAACACTTTATCTATACAGTTCTTTAATTCCTGCCAATATGGTGTTAGGTTGGGGCAATCCCAGAAAATGTGGTAGTGATTAGCTCTACTTTCACCGCATTTCCTCCAGCATCTTGTATCTTGGTATTTTCTTTGTGCTGGTATAATGAAATATCTTACAATATTCTTCCAGCCATACTCTCTCCATGATATGGAACAAGAGGTTTTCCACTGTTGCCCACATATCTCTTCCCAGTTCTCCTCTGACAGCCTGCAGTTAGCCTCTTTTTCCCATTTCATTTTTATGTATATTGTATTACTACCTTTCAAATTTTCCAAACCTGTGTACAATTTAGAAACAATTTTTTCCCCCCACATTTGAATCATTTGCTAGAATAAACATTTAATTATCCCCGAATCCAACTTGGCTAAATTAATCTTTTTCAATAGTTCCTCAGTATAATGCCTCACTTGTAAGTATCTAAAGAAATCCTTATTATTTAAACCATATTTGTTCTTTATTTCCTCAAAGCTTTGTACAGTATTTTCCTTAACCACCTCCCAGAATATCTTCGGATCCCTTTCCCATTTGCTGAAAGTTTTGTCTGATACATTGGCCTTAAAATCTGATTCATATACAGTCCAACTAAGTACTCTACTTTGCTCTGCCAACCCATATTTTGATTTAATCTTATTCCATATGTTAAGAGATAAACCCAACCATGAGTTTGACTCCTCCCTAATGTGTATTCTCAATTTGCTATCATTTATTATGGCTTGTAGTGGTATCATGGGTGACATAGCACATTCTATGTCTTTCCATTTTGCTGAATATGATGGATTGCATATGTTCACGAGAGTTTTTAGCTGTGCTGCTATATAATAACTCTTAAGGCAGGGTAATGCTAGCCCCCTTCTGTCCTTGGGTAACTGCAAGGTTCAAAATCTTATTCGTGGTCTTCTTCCTTGCCATATGTATCTCGAAATTGCCAAACTGAATTTTAGACCTAAATAAGATACCACAACAGTCCCTCAGTATCCTGCCTCTTCTGTGTCTGTCATGTAAAGTTGATATCCGGAGCCATACCTTCATTATTTTTTTTCCAAATATAATTCTAAACCTGAAAAGGTTGATGCGTTAAAGTAGGAATTGTACATATAAACTATAAACAAGTGGAATTTCCCTCCCTTTAAACATGTGAAACCTTTTATCCTGTGGTTATCCTTTTATATTTGTTTATGTTTCCATCTTTTCTTTTCTTCTTTTTCTTTTTTGTTAAACAACATTGTGAAACTGTTGGCCAGCACTCTTGAAATGTGTCAGTTTTCTCCTGCTGAGGCTGTTTGAACAGAGCAGTATCCAGCTCAATATTTCCCCTTCTCATTGCCCGCCATTCTCTTTTGCTTTTCTTTTCTCCCCATCTGCATGCCTAAGGTTGAGGTATGTGTGCTTTCCATTTCCATGGTCACATTTAGATTGTGCTGGGTTTGTTCCTGATGACATGTTACTTCTTAAGCATCTCCAAATTAGGACGCTGCTAGGAGAGGTTTGTGTGGCAGTTATTGACCCACAGACCACTGAGGAAAGTCTTTGTGCACGAAGGATCTTTTGTTATTAATACACAGCTGAGCAGTGGAGGACATGCACTGTGGCTAACATTAAAGGACTGATGACACTGACCAGCTCTAGTGTCTGTAGTTATAGTAACATAACTGTAGTAACTAACTGTCCTGTAGGTACTGGTTTTACATCTGATGCATGCTGTGGTGCTTTTACACTGTTTACACATAGAAGCGTTGGTGGTGTAACCTGTGTCATCTGTGCAGCTGTAGCCAAGCTGGTGATTTGTGAAAATGCTAACCTTTACTCACCAATGCAGTTGGAAAATTTCCCCAGAATGTCCTCACAGAGACATAACAACCAGCAGTGACACTGACCCTAGCCAAATGCAGAGCTAGTGAAAAACAGAAAAGTGTTGTTAATTTCATTAACACCAAAGCAGCTGAAACTGATTAACAACCCCCTCTGCTACTTAACTGACCAGATCAGTATTAAGAGGTTTAATTGACTTGATGCTAAACTCTGATTAAAAAGTGTTCCTTTAATTGTGTTAAGCAGTATATTTAGGTTCCAAAGTTTTCAAGTACTTTGTGTTTATGGTAGTTCCTCTGCTTTTAAAAAAAAATGTAATCTCAAATTAATATATTCTTCAATGTGCTGATATTTGGAATATTTTATTAAAAGACCAATGACTCAATAACTTAATAATGATGGTTTTTATGTTTCTTTGTGTGTTATATGCTGGGGAAATAGGCTTGTACTTAAAATATACCACATTACTGAGCACATGCTGGCGTACTAGAGAACCCTTGATATCAATGAGCGATGTGTTTTCAGGCAGTAGAAACACTGAAGACATTTGAGAAGAAGGACAGCAGAGTGAAGAGCACTGCAGCCACTAACCTCTCTTGCATCTATTTTCTGGTAAGAGTCTCTTAATTACTAATTAATACTAGACTGTCAAATCCTGAACATTTAGAACACTCAGAACCTTAAAAACCAAAATACTTGAAGGTTTACTGTAAAAAAAAATTGATATTAAATGTTACAGTTGGGAGATGATTGAACCATCTTCCCCTAAACAATACGTTACAGGAGAAGGACTACGACCAGGCTGAACGATATGCTGACCTTGCTATGAATGCAGATCGTTACAACCCGGGGGCGCTTGTCAACAAGGGCAACACAGCCTTTGTCAAACAGGACTATGAAAAGGCTGCAGAGTTCTACAAAGAAGCACTTAAGAATGATTCCTCATGTACCGAGGCCCTTTACAACCTTGGTAAGTGCTCCTTGAATGCAGTAGGAATGCAGTAGTGGATTATCAGGGGGTATGATGTATCGCTCACTAGTGGGAGTGAGGGTGGGAGTGCTTCAAATGAACTTAGGTTAATGACCTGACTTCACTGATCTGTTCACAGGACATCTTTCAGCTGTCAACCTTGACTATTAATACAAAGCAATAGGAGCTAAAAATGGCCCAGAGCAGTGTAGAAAAGAGGTTTCTTATTTATGCCTTTTTTTCTGCTTATCTTGTGTCAGTAATACTGTTATTAATAAGATAAGATAGTGTTTATTTGTCACATGCACAGTTATACACAGTACAATGCACAGTGAAATGTATTTTGTACCAGCTACCATATATACACACACATATAAATAAGAAGAATAAAAATAAGTAATTCACACTATACACTATACTCTATATACTATACACTATACACACTTTTACATGGATTTATAGATTATAATATTTACATTGTGCAATAATAGTCCAGTTAGGTCTCAGAGTTGAGCAGACGGATGGCTTGTGTAAAAACTCTTCTTCAACCTTTCAGTCTTAGCCCTCAGGCAGCGGTAACGCCGGCCTGATGGGAGCAGGGAGAAGAGAGAGTGTCCGGGGTGGCTGGGCTGTTTTAGGATCTTCATGGCCCTCAGCCTGCACTGCTTGGTGTAAATGTCCTGCAGGTTGGGGAGGGTGGTTCTGATGGTCCGTTCACCTGAACAAACCACCCTTTTTAGGGCCATGAAGTCCTGCTTAGTGCAGTTTCCCATCCAGGTGGTGATGCTCCCACGCACGATGCTCTCGATGGTGCAGGTGTAAAAGTTCCTGAGCACCTTGAGTGGGAGCTTGAAGTCTCTCAGCCGCCTGAGGAGGTAGAGACGCTGTCTGGCCTTCTTCACAGTGATGTTAATGTGATGAGTCCAGGACAGGTCCCGTGACATGGTCACTCCCAGGTATTTGAAAGTGTCCACTCTTTCCACCTCAGCACCACTGATGACAAGTGGATGGTAGCTCCTCTGCTGCTTCCTGCTGAAGTCCACAATCAGTTCCTTCGTTTTGCTGACGTTGAGCAGGAGGTGGTTCTCCTGGCATTAGTTCTCCAGGCAGGAGACCTCTCTCCTGTAGGCTGTCTCCTCATTGTGAGAGATTAGTCCCACAACAGCAGTGTCATCAGCAAACTTGATGATGACGTTGCCTGTGGTCTGCTGGTCAGGAAGCTGTGAACCCACCTGCACAGTAATGGGCCCAGGCCCAGGTCCAGCAGCTTAGAGACCAGCCTGGAGGGAACTATGGTGTTGAATGCTGAGCTGTAATCTACAAACAGCACTCTCACATAGTTCCCCTTACCAGTGTCTATGTGCGAAAGGCTCTTGTGGAGGAGGAAGGATATGGCGTCGTCTGTGGGTCTGTCTGGCCAGTATGCGAACTGCAGTGGGTCGAGGGTGGTGGGCAGTGAGGAGGTGATGAATGTCTTAATGATATAAACCTTCTGAGAGCAGCACTGACAAACAGATCTTGCTGTACTCTGAACTGTTTTCTGTTAATATTTGCTGCTAACATTGTTTAAACTTTAAATCCAGACTCTTGACTGTTGGGGAAAAAAAAATATGAAAGCTCTGTCTGTCTAAATCTCTCAGCCAACTTTCTGCTACTCATAGCAGAAAGTTGGCTGAAGCTACGCTGTGAATAGGTATGGACGCATATTTTGAGCAGTGCACTAGTAGAGATGCAGTCAGAAGGGCTAGCTTTATTGAAATACACAAATACTTTAATAATAAAGCAAGTAGAGCAAATAAGCGAGTAAAAGTGAAAAGGTTTATTTTAAAGTCTGTTTAAGTAAAGAGTGTGCTGCATTAAAATTACACCAACATGAAGATAACGTGTTTGATTAAAGCAGCGAGACTGACCGTAGAGCCAAAGTTACTCAGCCTGTTTTCCCCCTAAAACCTGTTTCAGGCCTGACCTATAAAAGAATGAATCATCTGGAGGAGGCGCTGGACTGCTTCCTGAAGCTCCATGCCATTCTAAGGAACAGCGCCCAAGTTATGTACCAACTGGCCAGCCTGTATCCTGCTGATGTGTAGATCCATTTATCGATTTTATATTTGTGAATCTATTGTTATTGGCATTTATAACGGCTCATCAATGAAAATTTAAAAAGTAAAAAAAAAAATTGATTTGAGAAATGCTCTTACAACACATTAATGAGTGTTGATGTTGCATAGTTTGTTCACCAGAGGGCACGCTACATCTTCCCTGTTGGTAACACACCTGTTCAGAAAACCACAACCAACAAGCTGCACAGAGTCAGGCAGCATGTAAACCTGTTTCCTAAAAGAAAGCTGTTTGTGTTTCTTGTGTGTGAGAGAAAAAAAAATATTGGTCATTATATTGAAATATCAGATTTTTAAATCACCAATGTATCTGTCACGTTTTAGTGTTGCGTTTGTTTGTATGTCACACATGCTGCATTTGTACCTTAAGCTTTGCTGGAAAGAGTTCATTTAGGGATTCAAACCTGTTTGTCTAAATATCATCATATGAGCATCTATAAGTCCTCAACACTTAAATCTCAGCTACGAGCTTCTGGAAAATCCTGAGCAGGCAATCGAGTGGCTGATGCAGGTCGTGAGTGTAGTTCCCACAGACGCCAAGGCCCTGGCAAAACTGGGAGAACTGCATGATGGGGTGGGGGACAAATCCCAGGCTTTCCAGTACTACTATGAGGTACCAGAAGCTTAATTTGATGGGTTTTTTTTCTATCTACAGACTACTTTCTGAACACAACATTTCAGCACTTGTTACCTTTAAGCAAACTGATGTTGGTGGGTTGTGTTACTGTGCAGTCATTTAGGTATTTTCCCTCCAATATCGATGTGATCGAGTGGCTCGGAGCTTACTACATCGAGACACAGTTCGGTGAGAAAGCCGTTCAGTACTTTGAAAGAGCCGCGCTAATACAGTAAGTAACAACTACTAACGTTATCTTAGAAGACAGAACAATTGCAAACAGGCTGGAATGAAATGATAAGTTCAGACTTTAAGCTTGTTTGAATGATTTTTTGACTTGAATGAATGTGTTAATCACTTCTTATATGGAACTGTTCCAGAACAAAGTTAATTAAATTTAATTATTGAGTGCTTTAATGGTTGTTTTAGGTTCTTTAATCTCAAGGTAAATGGATTTTCCACCTTTCAGCACTCATAGAATGGCTGAAGGAATGCTTATACACTCAGAGCTGAGCGGTTGTCCTACAAATAAGGAAGAAGTATATCATGGCATTTAAAATGTATTAAAATTGTCAGTGTGCTATATTCATATGTACTATGCAGTCTTTTGAAGTTTAGTACAAGACCTTCAGTTAGGTGCAGGCGTGTGTGTTCAATCTGAGCAGATGTGTTGCTGCTGTGTTCCTCAGACCAACCCAGGTGAAGTGGCAGCTAATGGTGGCAAGCTGCTACAGACGAAGTGGTGAGAAAGACACTTTTCACTTCAGCTTCCATGGCATAAAAACATAAGGTTGCAATGTGCTCTAGCAGAGTTTGTTTATTTTAATTTTTTTTCCCTTTACAGGAAACTACCAGAAAGCGCTGGACACCTATAAAGACGTCCACCGAAAGTTTCCAGAAAATGTGGAATGTAATTCATCCTGCTTGTTACAGTTTTCAATAGAACTCTTGACCAACAACAGATGGAGCCCTGGTCAGTGTAAAGACAATGAAAGTGTGTGTGTGTGTGTGTGTGTGTGTTTTGGGTGCAGGCCTACGTTTCTTGGTGCGGCTGTGCACAGATATGGGATTAAAGGAAGTCCAGGACTACGCCACGAAGCTGAAGAAGGTGGAGAAGATGAAGGAAATCAAAGAACAGGTATGCTGTCAGACATTTTTACTGAGCAGCGTTTCTGTAAACAAACTAATGGTCTGTTTAGCGGATCTGAATTCTACATTTATTAAAGGAAAATTAAAAAGAAGTTGCAGAAAAAAACACAAAAAGCAAATCAAAACAGATAGAAATAAAATTGAATGGTGAGTTGACACACACATCTTGCCTCTTAGCTCAAGTTTACATTAATTAAACCCCATCTCAAGCCGCTATGTTTGGTGATGTAATGTATAAAGGGGTACATCTGATGCATGTTAACATGCTGCCTGATGTTTTACTTGTTTACTTTGCAGTTGTGCATCACAAACCTTTCAGGCACTTTCATTAATCGTCTTTTCATCACTTTTTTTTTTAACGGTGTCCTGACATCTGTTCCCAGACGAGAGCACGCTGATTTAAAAGGTGCAGGCGTCCTTTTGATGCAAAGTTGGACCGTGGTCACTACAGCTCCGCAACTGCATGAAAAGCAGCTGTTTTCCTCCTCTATTTGTTTTCCATGAATCAGACGGATGCTATACAGCTGTGTAACACCTGGCTGACAGTAATCTCGGACCCTTTTAAAAGCAGCTTTAGTGTTTGGAGAATTGTTTTCAGGTCTGATGCCAGTGCAGTTGTTTGGGTTGTTCTGTGTCACATCAAACGTCTGAATGGATTAGAGAAGTGGTCAGTGGTTTGAATCTAACCAGCCAAGGGATCATTCTCATCTGCTCTGATGGTAGACATGAAGCCTGTGTTTTCTTTATCAGTCTGAACCTCGATGAACTGGAGACATAAGTCACTGAGCCACATCCTTGCTTTGGCAAACAACGTTTGCTTGTGTCTAATTGGATCTTATCCCACTGCTTGTATAGACTTAATGCTGTGCTGTATTCATATTTCATTAAAATTATTCCTCCTTTTTGGATTTAAGAGCACTACACTGATGAGTACAAACAGGGTCACTGTAGTTTTGTGCATCTGTCTCTGAAGCAACAAAATATTTTTACAAGTTTTACTAATGTAGCCCTGCCAGGATCACAGGAATATTCTCTTATCTTGTATATTAGGAATAAAAGCTGAATAAGAAAATGATCAACGCCCAGCACAACAACTCTGCATATTTTGAATGACTTCTGCATTTTTTCTTACATTATGATTATTTGGTGGCTTCCAAACAACACACTTGTGATCCATAAACTAAAGGTGATCTGGGGTCAGTCAAGTTTTGAAGAAAGCCAAAGTAACAGAGCCGTGTGCTTTGGTCGTGTGGAGTGATTTATCAAAGCCAGGAACAGATTAGGCCGATGAGTTCGTCAAATAACAACCAGCTGCTGTTGGAGCAGAGACGGTCCTGCAGAGAGTGATAGAGGGTTGACTCAATAATCCCCCAAATTCTTCAAACTGAATGACAGTGGAAAGCAGCTCATCCCACTGATAAGACAAACCGCACAGTGTATGACATGATGAATGGGAGGATAGCAATAACCTAATATATGAAATCAATGCGCTAGTTCTGCCCGAAGCTTTGTGTGATTGTTTTTTCGTGGTGTCTCATATATCCTTGTTTTTATTCCTGTAATTTTATTTTTATTTTTTGCACAGTAGTGTCAAATTCCTTTTAATGTTGTGGCTTAGCTTTTTTTTTTTTTGCCAGATTGTTTTCATGCCAAAGAAACTTGCTTCATTTATGAGGCACGGTTTTATTTGGAGAGCTCTAATCTGATTGGAAAAACTGCAAATATCTTTTGAAGTCAAACTGTTATTTATGTCCCAGGCTGCAGTTTCTTTCATACGTTTCTTAGTCTTCCTCTCCTCTCCTTTATCCCCCCCGCAGAGGATCAAATCGGGACGGGAGGGCAGCGCGAGAAGTCGAAGGGAAGGCAGAGAGAGCAGTGCAGGGAGCGCTGGTGAGTCAGCTGCAAATAAGATTTATTTCTCAAATTAAATCTACACACTGTCTCCACTGTTATTTGTAAATCACATCAGATTTGCGTGTCCACACATTATCAGCCTATCTGCGTTGCTGTGTAAATAATGCAAATGTCAGTAAATGCCTAACTGTGCTGGTGACGTGGCTTTCCAGCAACTGCTCCTTCTAGCTTTAGCTGCACAAAATCCAGCCAGCAGAGAGACAGACACACATCTGTCTGTGGCATCAGTCCACAGACTGCGCTCTCCGTGTTGTCCATCGTTGCTCTCTCTGAGCAGCATCAATTCTGCTTCAAGTCATTATGGACTTGAACTCACACTTGTTTTGTGTTGTGTTGCAAGTGGCGGAAAAAGCACACTGAGTACCCAGAATGAGGCACATCTATAAAAATCTGATGAGAATCACATTTAAAAAACCATCTCCATGTGTGGGTTGGATGTAATTCCAAGTTCAATGAACATACAGTGCATAAACATGTGTGAGCTTTATTAATGTTGGAAGTGCATAGTAGCCTGTTGTGTATCCAGCTCCCCGTACATCACACTTGGTGGAGCGGTGTTTCAAATATATATACTTGAATGCTCATGCAGGTGTACGCTGTTTAGGCTGTATTCATTTCTATTTAGGGCTAAATTCTTTCATGGCAGCTTTAGCTGAAACAGGATTTCAACATATGAGATGTTTATGTTTTGGTTAAACACTACCTGGTCTATAATGATGGTCATCATCATTTTCCTCATCAAATCCATTCTTTTTGGTTTTTGTGTGTCACCGTTTCTTTATTTCCCTCTCTATCTGTTGTTCGTACATGCTGCAGCAGGCGTCTCCACACCTGTCCTCACCCCTCCTAAGAAGTCCAGCATTATGGGTATATATTTCTCACTGCACTGAGTCCTGATATGCTCAGAGCTCCTCGTCCTACAGGATCCCACAGGATCCCACAGGATAAGGAGGTCTGAGCACTCTGAGCATAAGGGCACAGCAGACACAGAAGAGGCTGAACTTCCAAAGTTTTAGCACTCCTTCACCACAGATCCACAACAAATACAGACACTCTGGCTCTGGCGCTGGAAAGCTGGACCATTGGCAAATTTCAAATGTAATCCAGACAAAGTAGAGAGTTTCCAAAAAGTGTAACAAGGCCCAGCTTTTCTTTGCTGTGCAGCTGAACGTCTCCAGCAGGATCCTGTCTCGTCTAGTTGTATGTATATAAGTTTGTGTAACGGACACCTGTTAATGTGCTTGCTGCTCTAGTCTGCCAGGGCTTCCATTAATCCTCTGTGTCGTGATAAATTAGATTAGAACGTTTCATTGTCCCATAGCTTAGCAGTGCCAGAGGCTGTAACTGCATCTGTTAAAATGAGCACAAACGGTTGCTGGAGATCGTTCAACTCAATCTTGCATGTTCAGTCTTTCAATTCCTTAAATATTGGTTAGAGCATTTCAATTGCTGAACTAAAACACAGATCCTTCTCTTATTTTCTCATGGCACACCAGATGAGGTCAAAGCAGGTGAGAAGGGAGGTTGAAAACCACAGACACATTTATTGCCATCATTTTTCACTGCACATAGCAGACCTTTTTGCTTCTTTCTGTGCTCTAAGACTTTCCCTCCAATTCTGTAATCTTTCCTTCTTTTTTTTTTTTAATTGTCTTTCTGCCCGTCTTCTTCTCGGGCTCTTCTGTCTTCATCTGTATTCTCACTCTGCTTCCTCTTTGTTTCCCAGCGTCACAGTCTGAGTCTAAACAGTTGAGTCCGCTGTTGGACTCGGGGAGAGGTACGTAAGATTCTGACATTTAGGCCATTTGTAGTCAGACAAGGAGTAACAACAACTGCATTTTTAGGATTGCATTGTCAGTTTAGCTGACCGCTGACAAAGCTCTCAGTCAGTCCAAGGTGTCTGCACATGCAGGTGATTTTCTTCTATGGAGCAATAGCATCATACTTTTTTTAATTTTTTTTTTTTATAAAATAGCACTAGTGTCATTAGAAATGCTTAAGTCTGATGTTGAAGAGTCAGACTTCAATATAGGGCTAGAAATGAGCGCAAATCATTTTAAATGCTTAAAATCATCTGAGTGAAGTGCTGCATATGAGACACAGCAGAAGTGGGTTTTCCCAAGTTAAGAAATCTGACTGTGGAACTGGGCCCGAAGTCTTTTGACATGCAGCCGCAATGCTCAACATTTGCACTGAATGGAGGAGGAGGGGAGGGGGGGGACGGCCCAATTGTCTCTCGGATATTTGAGAGAACCTCTCGTGCACTTGAGAGTTTTCCATCTTTTCTGTGAAGTCTGCATATTGTGCGGTCGAGCTCTCTCGTGACTGACGTGTGAATCTGGGGGTTTGTTTTCTCACGTATCCACAGCTGTGTCATTCTGTAATATGAATCCAGTGAAACTCCGTGGCAGAACAAGAGACAAGTGTGTCAAAATGGGCTGATCTTCTTTTTTGTCTACTGTTTTTTTGTTTTAAATCACTTTTGTTATCTGCCTTTTCAAAGAGATGAACTAGTTTAGGATAGGGTTACACACATGTTGAGTTTTTGCTCCCGTAACTTTGTTTTTAAAATAACTTTAATAAGGAAATATAGTTCTAAAAGCTAGAAAGTTGGCTCATCTATATTGAGCTGCATCTCCTAAAGAGTTATTTGTGCTTTGGAGGTGTATAAAACTCACCTGTAACGACTTTTGATTGTGAAAATGTTGGTTCTAACTTTAGCTTTCAGCCTGTCGTGTTATCCCTCTTACTTGTGTCTTTGGGTTGTGTAAACTAAAAGAGAAATGCATGCGAGACTGTTCCAAGTAAAGGGAGGAAAAAAAAGTTGATTTTTCCAGCCGAGGTTTCACTTCGCCTGCAGATTGTGAGATTTTTGGGACCGTGAGGGGAAGGTGGAACATCGGGCCTCCTTCCTGTTTTTCAGCTTTCTGACGCTGATCCCCTAAGGTTTCCAAGGCTACCTGGCAGCCAGATGTTGGCTGCTGCTGTCTGCAGTCATGTCTGTAATTCATATCACTGCCCTGCCCTGTCAGCCCATCATATAAGCCTGGAACACACACGTACACGTTATCCAGCATATTCATTACATCCTGTCAAATGTATCAGGGCTGGGTCTGTGTAGTGGGCTACAGTGAGTGTTACATTTTACATTTTTAGTGGCTGAACAGTAGGCTTGTTTGACCAAATCTCCCCTTTCACAAAAACATCCTAAACATGCGTTATTGTACAGCAAGTAGTGATTGCCAGATTATTCACTTTGGGGAGGAATGATTAACGATGGCACAGTCATTAACTGGTTTATTTTTTCTGCACACATTCAGCCAAAGACGTGTCAGTGATCAACTGGGGCCATGAAAAATACATTTCTAAGTGAACGTGTGCAAGAAAACTGCAGTCAGTCACATGCAGGCGACAGTCAGAGGCAGTGCTGTGGTTTTAAACTTAAGAACTGTGAATGTGTTCAGGGTTTGAGGAACAGGTAAACACCTTTTAACTGTGTCAGAAGAGGATTTTGGGTGTGACTAATGCTCTTAAAAATGTCATGATCCAGGATATGTGTGTGTTCCTGCATGTTTTTTGTTTGTTTGTTTGTTTGTACAGACAGTGGTCGCAGCAGCAGCAGCACTAAAGGAGAGCGTCTGAGCGCCAAAATGAGGTCACTTCCTGGTTCAAATGAGCCTTATGAGGCCAGCAGTCCAAAAGAACTGGGTGAGGAAATATTTTTCTCCATTTGTCTCTGCGGTCAATTACATAATGCCTGCCTAATGTGTTGTGCAACATGTCTGTCTTAGAAATATATAAATAATCATATAAATGGTTTATGGGTGTCTCAGTTCAGTTTCACTTCATTTAATGCTGAGACATCCTGCTACATGGATGGCTGAAATCCTGAAACAAATCAAGGCCTTGTTTCCCAAACACACTCTGAGGTTTAGATGATCATAAAGATATTGTCGTAAGTTTTCCTTCCTCAGGAGCTGCAGCACACAGCAGATAGTCCTCTACAGATACACTACGCGAGCAAAAGTATTTTTAATCTTTGAATTCAGGTGTTTTCAGTCCCATTGCCACAGGTGTATAAAATCAAACACTCAGCCACACAGTCTGCCCTTACAAACGTTTGCTAAAGAAGGAGTCATTCTAAAGAGATCGCTGAATTTGAGCATGGTGCTTTAGCGATAGGATGTCACCATTGCAACAAGAACCACAGCAACTCAGGTCACTGAGCTGCTGAGGCTCATAGTGCAAAAGTCGCCAACGCTCCGCTGACTCAGTAACTGCAGAGGTCAAAGCCTCCTCTGGCATTAACATCAGCACAGAAACTGTGCGCTGGGAGCTTCGTGTCATAGGTTTCCATGACCGAGCAGGTCTTGTAGGTGGCCCAGTACTTTTGTCCACACGCAACATAAACTTAGCACAAAAATAAGGAAATGTGTATTTGGTTGATTATTTCTTGTAACAGTGCTTCTTGATCATAAATTTTATACCATTGGAAAGCCTGTTTATTTCCCCTTAAGTGGTGCCACATTTGTAAGGAGAATATTGGCAGTCTTACTTCATTTAACAGTGGCCTCAGTAACTTTCTGTGCTAAGTTTATTTGCACACAACTCCTGTTTGATAGCTGTGAATTCGCCTCACTATTACCTTCGATGTTTCAACACAAATCAGTACATCACAGACTTTGTACCATTCACTTAGACCAGATAATGTCCAGTTCACTTTCACTGGACATTTGGGCTCTCCATACCCCTCCATCTAGTCATGTCTTACAGTTGTAGATTAACAGCTCACTCGAGGAAGGCTGAGAGCATCTTAAGCAGCTGCGGCGCCAGCTGTCTGTTGATCTTTGATGCTGATAAGAGAAAATGTTTAACTTTAACAAATCAAATTGGACAAAATGCACTGTGGATCTGCTAGATTGTGTTTTCTTTCTGATCCATCTCTTCATCTTTCCTAATAACATAAATTATAAAGGAAGAGGACGATGACTTAATTCACTTTGTTTTCCTAATTTTGCAAAGAACGAAACATCTCTGCATCCTTCACAATGCTTCGACTTCTGTGTACTTTCCTGGCAAAGCAAAATGTCTAAAAACTGAATTGAAATCACTGCAATTGTTTAAAAAGAAAGCAATTATTATTTATATCCATGAATATATGTATAAGCCAGATTTTTTTAAAACCCGAATCTGTGCAAACTTCAAAGTGGAAACTTCTCATCAGCGCCACATGCTGCCAAAAACATGTAGCGGGCCAAGACACTTCATGACAAGCTGTTCCTCCCGTGTGCAGATGCATCCTACGTGGACCCACTGGGGCCTCAGGTGGAGAGACCAAAGACTGGAGCCAAGAAGCGCGTGGAGGATGACGACTTTGCAGATGAAGAGCTGGGAGACGACCTGCTGCCAGAGTAGCTGCGTTAGCACAACATTAACTCTTTGTTTCATTTGAGTCAAGAGCCCAAAGCTTCACCACAGAATGTTTCAAACTCTTCTTCAGCACGTTTACGTTTCTTGGTTAATCCACGATGTTCAGATGCCCACGTGTGAACGGCAGGAGGACCAAAGTTTGATTCATCCATTCCAGTTTCTGTTTTCAATTTTGTAATCATACCATAAATGTTTATTATTATTTGTTCCTGTTTGTGCTATTTATTATATCATTAAAAGAGAAATCATTTTATCAAAAAGGAAGTTGAATCTGAGCATTAATGCGACATTTTCTCATAACAGATTACGTGAAGTAAAAACTGCTGATTGTCTCTGTTAGTTAAAGCTAAAAAGGAAAAAAAAAAAAAGTATCTTAATGTAAAAGTAGAGCCAATGTTGGCGGTACTGCAGATTCCAGTTTGTCTGAAGAGCGGAGATGCTGGTGCAAAGCCAGGATCGCACACAGCCAACAGGCTGGACTTCCCACTCGCATCAGGGTGTGCTCTAATGAACGCTGGGCTCTTTTTATTGGGGGCCAGGCGGGACTTTCCCTGCCAGCGCTTCAGTTTAATTTGTCCTCGCTTTGGCTGGTGCATCAGACGCTCTGCTCCCATTCGGATTTTACGGACGCGTCGCAGAAGAAATGAGAACGAGAGTCCTTTGTGTCATTTTCTTGTCTCGGACAGAAAGCAGCAGGTGCGACACTTGCAAATTGTTAGAAATTTTCAAATAGTTTGGCAGTTGTTACTCCTGGCGACGCCGTGAAGGTGCAGTCAGTGCCAAAATGTTTCCGCAACTTTCCTGGTGGCGCGCCTGTTCCTCGGTTTCAGCGCCAGGACTGTGGGGTGTTTGCGTGCCGCTGGATTTACGGCGCTTCCAACTATTTACTGGATTGTAATAGAGGAAAGTAACCTGTTAACAATAAAATCGGTTTGTACTAATAAACGTCACTTTTGTTCTCAGAATCATTATTTAAAATCGCAAGGAAGGCGAAAGTTGTAACAGTTGGTTTTTCGTTGGATGCGCATTTGGGCGCGACAACATCCCGAGCAGAGCGCAGAGATGCCACAGAGGATCCACGTCCTGCTGCTTCTGCTGCTGCACCTGGCGGCGCTGCTGCCGTCGGTGTGTCAGCCGACAGCAGCGAGCCGGGTGAGAAAGAAGACCGTCAGGACGCGGTCCTGCCTGGACCTGCCGGAGGAGATTTTGGAGCAGATGTTCGGACGGCTCTCGGTGGGAGTGATGAGCGCTTTCCATCACGCTCTGCAGCTGGAGCCGCAGGACAAACTTAATCTTACCTGCCCCACGACCTCACGGATCCCGACCGACCGCAAGACCCGCCTCCCGGTCAACCTGCTCAGCATCTCCCCCTGGGCCTACAGGTGAGAGCAGGATCTGATCCGATGACGGAGGTATTTGGTATCAAAAAAGACTGCTATTTATTTTTTAAATAGCCATGACGTTGAAATAAAGTCATTTATTGTGATGTACTATGATATCAAATTTATTTGCGTCGATTAATTTTCATTTTTAACTGCTTCCATTAAGTCAGACGCTGGAAGATAGAAAAATGGGCATTTTTTTTTTTTTACATTTAAAATCAGAACAACTATAACTTTCTCAACACAAATAATTAGTGTTATCATTATAAACAGTGTAATTCAGCTACCTGCTGTTGTACATATTTTAATGCGTTGCCCTTCAGAGTAACTACATCATAGCTGCTGGAAACATTTTGATTGCTTTGCGCACCAAAGAAACGAATGAAATACTGTTTATCTTCCATAAGTGACAGAAACATCGCAGCTCAAAGTGCACACAAATGGAAAAGCGGAGAGTTTGCTGTTTGTCTCATATTTGTGTGTACAAATGTTCTCTTAAATATATCAGGTATTATATTACTTCTATACAAATTTTCCTGTGTTTAATTCAACTGTGTAAGAGGAAGTAACTCCCCTTTTCTCTTTACTTTTCTCTGTCTTTTGATTGGAAATATAGATTTTGTGCTGCAGCAACTTTTAAAAAAAAAATTCATTAAAGAAAAATAATGGTGGGAGATCACTGATGTTTTTTTTTTTAAGGGTGATTTTATGTTCTCCCTGGCCATCACATTTTTTTTTCAAATTTGGTCTTAAGAGGTATCATTTAATGTGTTCAGTTGACTGTAACCTGGCATACAGTGACCTCAGTA